>NC_140543.1:6886036-7486036 GCF_057382185.1 Mchenga conophoros | reverse complement strand
GTTATTTCATGTCTTATGATTTTTATTTTTATTTATTTATTTTTATATGTCTTGGCATTTAATATTTAATTATCGTGGCGTTAGTTTGACCTCATTAGCATGAATTTTGAACATGTTAAATATAACAAATGTCCTTTTAGGTGTGATCATATAGCTCCTGAGTTTATAAATTATATTTATATAATTTAAACTTCTGTTTCGAGAGTATCCTCTTATGCACCTTTGCAATGCATCCATCGGAGTGTGAATGTGTATAAATGTTAGACAGTAAGCATTTAACAGTTTAGAAAAAGTGCTTGTGTGAATGGGTGTGATTGGCCTGGTAAATGGTAAATGGCCTGTATTTATATAGCGCTTTACTAGTCCCTAAGGACCCCAAAGCGCTTTACATATCCAGTCATCCACCCATTCACACACACATTCACACACTGGTGATGGCAAGCTACATTGTAGCCACAGCCACCCTGGCTGTGGCTGCATTGGGTAAATGAATTAGTTGTATAAAGCGCTTTGAGTGCTCAGATAGAGTAGAAAAGCGCTATATAAGAACCAGTCCATTTACCATCTATGACCATAAGAACAATTTTATTTTTTTATTGTTTGTTTGTTTAGGGCATCAGCACAAACTTGTCTCATGTCCTCTGTACCCTTTTATGAGCTCAGCCATCAGTTCCATCTCCCACTGCTGCTAATGTTTCTGCTAGTGCTGAACCGTTCTACTGCCAGGCTCCGTAATGGAAAAACAGAGGGTCCAGGCACTAGTTGTCCAAGTACTTTGTGTGTGTTTACACTTGTGTAGACAAGCGGAAGGATACACTGTGTATTTGTGTACTTGAGTGTATATGCGTACATGTATTTGACTGTGGTATGGTAAAAAGAAAGTAAAGAGAATGCACATTTCATCTAAACACATATATACAGTCTGAGATTGAATGTATGGTGGACTAGTGGTCTGTATGTAGTGATGTCTGCATGTATGTCTTGTTCGTGTATGCATTCATGCATGTGTTTGTGAACTCACAATCCAAAGCTCTGAAGCAAATGAGAAATGTGGGATGGGTGGAGGACAACATCGGGGAGTGGGTTGTTTTAAGGGGTGACAGTTCTCCAACATCTGCAGGCCCACTCCCACATTCAGGGAATTCCTTGAGAAACGTACACTATTTTTCTTAGCTACTCAGAGGGGGGCAGTCAGGCCAACTTTGTCTTCGATATTGTATTTTTTTTTCCCCCTCTGATACACTGTGTAGAGGAAATGAGTTTCAGTTGCAGAGAGACAAGAGTGACAAAAGGGGAGGGGGGTTGGATGGTTTTCATTTAGCGCTCTTTATGAGTCAGGACAAAGCTAGCTGGGTCAGAGAGGAGCTGCGTGCAAGGAGAGGAGGGAGTTCACTTGTCTGGTTGACGTATGACAAATGCATGTAAGAGATGCAGGCAGAGGGGAATTGGTTTCTTCCTTTCTCAGTGAGATGGAGATGACTTTTTTTTCCCCTTTCTTTCTTCCCTCCAGGCAATGAGGTTATGGATTTGGACAGGTGTGAATACTGATGATGAATAGTAATGTTGTTAGCTTGAATGGAGTTCTAAGATGGATGGAGTGAGCATTGGCTTTTGATTATGATGACTACAAGAGGTTTAGCTATTCTTATGAGAGTTTATGGAGTATTATCTAGTGTAAACTGCAAAGTAAATGGATTCTCAGCCTTGTAGTTGAGATCTGTGTGACTTTGCATGCCACTCACAATTTGAAAAATCTAAACTCGCATCTATCACTTTGTAAAGGGAGGCAAAAGTACAAAACACACACACACACACAAATATACCTTGCAGTTTTATCCAAAGGACTCAGTTCTTAATGCAGCCATTCACACCGACCACGTAATTTTGCTGGATACATTTCTGGCATTATTTTTTTATCAATATTTTCCATTTCAAATACACAGATCTGGTCAATCAGACCACTGCATTTTTCAACAAATCTGATTATAGCTGAAAACAGCACCAGTACTGAATAATAATAGTGAAAATAACATTTTACCTCAGATGCACGGCTAGATGCTGCTGGTCCATCGGCTATCTGAAAGGATTTCTCTGCCTTGTCAGATGTGGTCTCAACTCTGCCAACAGGAGCTTTAACTGCCCCACTGACATCTGAAATAATTATGAAAGTAGCCGTGATACAGATTCAACTTCTGGATCAAACCATGAAATGCTCCGGCCTTTTTGTGAGAACTGGATGACCTCAGAATCCCAGTTTCTTACTTTTCATTGTTTAGAAACCTCAGGACCAGCTCTTCATTGCTTGATGTCGACTTCATTTTGCTCACAGTGTGTTTTTTAGGACACTTTTTGTAAAAATGCAATGCTTTTGGTGTGTATGTACGTTACTCAACAAGTTTGCAACCGAAAGTTTCAGAATTTTGTGTGGGTAATGGCGTAGTGGGTAATGGCCTTTACAACTTCTTACCAAGTTTCCTGCAAATCAGCTTTGTATTTTGTGAAATTTAAACTGACAGACTGACAAAACACACTCAAAGCTCTTCACAGACACATGTGCCCACAAACACACGTACGCACATACATGTACAAACATACACACCAATAATATCTACAAGCCCTGAGCAACATGAGTCAGGGAAGAGCTGCAAGTCATACCAAAGATTTCACAGAAAGTAAAACCCACCCTGATTCTTGTTTGCCCCATAATCTTCCAGCACCCCTCCTCTAACAACTCCAAACTCTGACAACAACAAAACTGTAGTAAATTTCCACTAGCTTAGTCCTTCTCAGTTCTACTGCCCTTCGCTTGGAATGTCAAACAGGTTTTTCTCTGTCACTGTCATCCCAAAGCATGTATGCTGAACGTACAGGAATAGGCCTCTAAACTTATTATTATTATTTTTTGTGTGTATCAGAAAACTTAATCTCCCAGGTCATTGTGTATTACTTACCAAAGACTTCTAATACCACTGTGTGGGTTAAAGTGGGTGTTCCAGTGGACACCCAGTGAGTCATATATGGACGTCCTTTGAAAATGTGAAGAGATGAACTAACACATTGTGAAATTGTTGTCTTTTATTTGTGATGAATGAGTAAACTTTACACGATTAAGATCTGATTTACTCTTTCACAACCACATAACTGTTTCTTCATCATGCATGGTTTATACATTTTGACACAATAACACTTTGGTACCGTATATTTAAACTCTTTAGGTTTTTGTCCTTAGCCAGCTTCTGAACACTTCTCTCCCGCAGTTCTTACTGACCAAAACAATTAAAACAATGGTCACTAACAGTGCATTAAACTGCTGATTGGCTCATTACGGCACAGAGCCAGTAATCAACATGACTCATTACATGTTTGTAACTTCCTGTTTTCACCATAACCTGATCTGTGTTGAGTTGAATGGATTGCATTTACTGGATGTGCTCACCTTATGCGTGTTTTTATAGCAGCTAGGACTAAATGAGTTCTCCCACACACCAAACATTTTCATATTATAAAAGTGGTGACTGGTCAGAATTTGTTGCTATTTTTGTTTTTATTTGTCTCCTTTAAAATCTTTTCTAATACAATATTACATTTTGCAAAATACAATTTGCCAATACTGAGCTAACGCAGAGAGAACAAATAGTTTTAAAAGCAGTTAATGCCAAAGGTAACTTGGAGCCAAAGCTTATCTCTTTAACTCAGTATTTTGGGTAAAGGGTTAGGAATATACATTTTCATATATAGTGTAAAGACTTTAAAATGCATAAGTACAGAAGGATAGAAATGTCATATTTTTTTGTTGACTGTGATGGTCACAGAGATTGTACGTGATAACATCTAAAATGCCCTAATGTTATGAGATATCCCTTAGAAGATATATATAAGAATGACATTAACTCATGCACTCACATAATCGTAACACAATCAGTGAAATATTACCAGGCAACAAATTACCTCCTTAAAATATCAATCACCTGATGTTTATTAGTGTTGGCATAATTCAATTACCAGGCCCGGACCATGACAGCAGTAATTCAAACCATGAAAGGTCCGAGAAGGGCACGGTCTGTTTGTCTCCAGCTGATACGTTCCTTACCGACAAAACCTCCCTGACCCTCAGTATCAGCCTACAACCTCTGACCTCAGGCATTAGACCTAGCCAACATCTGGTTGGAGGCGCCCCTCCACCACTGCTGTCTGTGTGGAGAGAGGGTGGACAAAGATCAGCTTTGAAGCTGACATTTCAAAGAGCTGGTGGTGTTCGTCTATGGTGGGTGTGGGCTAGTTTGAGGACAGTCAGAAATGATTACATCTATGTTTTGATTGTAATGCAGACATGGAAATGATTGGGTAATTTCATCTTCTTTGTTTCAAAACTTTTGACCAGCATGATGAAATAAAAAAGGACTCTTTACTGACTATTTATATTAAATATATTTTAAATAATTTTGCAGATGACAACAGAGTCTCTCCATCATATCAGCACCCTGGATGTAAGAGGTTACAAGTTCAAACTCTTACACCAGCCAGTCTGTCCAATACATGCTATGAAATGACTGAGCTAAACACTGAGCTCCTGCCTGAGAGTCTCCCTAGATAAGACCATCAGCTAAACACCTCAGATGCAGATTTCTGTCTTGTTAGCAGACAGCTTGACGGTGGCAATTTTCTCCACCAGCTACTCAGCTGTGGCCCACTTCTAAAAGATGCTCTTTTATAGTTTTGCTCTCCTGCATGTAAATTCCCTTCACCAGCAGATGTAGAAGCTAGTCACTCTGAACGACAAGTCCCATCTGTGAATTCCTCATTGCGGATGTGACCAAACAAACAAGAGCGGGAGAACAGTGGCTTTCAGTGGCGCCATATGCTTTCCATACTCACACTTAAAATCAACACCACAAAGCAAATTGTGTTTTCATTTGAGAGTCTATTATGGAACAAAAGCACATGCTGGGGATAGAAAAGAATGTGCTACCACTGAAGAAAAATGTGCTGTGAAGTAATCCCTGCCTCCACTCATGACTTAGAAGATGTACAGCTGGCTTTCACATGCTTCAAATTCCGCATACTGTAAAAACACATTGCAGCACTTATACAATTACTGCATGAACACTGGATAAATACAGCAGGATTTATAGATTCAATAAATGCCAAAGCACAGTTCTTCACAGGGTATATCAGAAAGATTTGTATTGCTTGTCTGTTGTGAAATGAACTTTTCACATTTACATTGAAACTTTTAAAGCACTCACTTACAGTCCTCATCTTCTGTTGCAAATAAACTGCCTTCCTAGGGTTAGGTTTTGAGGAGAACTGATTTTCTTACAATTCAAGTTGGGTATTGAAGGTGTCTTTAAAACGTCCATCAGGCCAAGCGTTGTTAGAATGTTGTTGACAAATAATTTTTCATGTGCTGTTTGGTTAGGTTAAAATATACCATGCTAGTAAAGTATGCTAACCTCATTTAATGCTTCTGCTAGTTTTTCTGTGTTTCCAGGATATAGATTCCTGCTTTTTCTATAATGTATGATCGAATACACGAACAGGAGCAACAGATAAAAAGCGAGAAAACAAATTGTTAACATATGCTGACTACTTATGCACATATTAGTTAGACCTGCAGTCCCCAACCCCCAGGTCATGGACCAGTACCAGTCCCTGAGTCTTTTGGTACCGGGCCGTGAGAGTTGAGGCTCGGGTGTGAAATTGATGGTTTTCAGGGGGATTTTATCGATTTTTAGCGCTATTTTTTTAAAATCATTTTTAGCGTTAACTCTGTTTCCCTGGGTCTTTTCCTGTGTGTTATGAATAAATCTTCTTTTTTTGGTACTGGTTTTATTTTGTTGTATTTATCCGTGACACCTTAAAGGCCAGTCCATGAAAATATTGTCGGACATAAACCGGCCCGAAATGTAAAGATGACAACTTTACATTTCGCCCATGTCATTTTTGAACATCTTGTTCGCTATTAAACAACAGCTAAAATGTCGCTTTTATTTATCTGTTAAGTAGAAGCATTTTGTGAAATTTTGAAACTAGATTGCAGTGATTTGCACAAACCAACACTATTACCAAATCAAAGGGTAATACTGGATGGTCCAAGAAGGTTTTTTTTCTTTGTTTTGTTTATTTTTTTTTCAGTAATGGCAACTAGAATTTGATAAGAAACAAAAGATGGCAAATATGTGGCAAATACATGGTAAACTAAAACTCTATTAAGGAATAAGCTGTAATTAAAATGTCATTTGCAAATCTTAAAACGTATTCATGAACTTAAATCTATCAATGTCATGCTCTAGCACTTATTATCAGCCATTCTGTATTACCAAGATGACACTGGGTCTCCTGCCCTCAGCTTTTGTTTTGATCGGTGAAACCCCTCACCTGCATGACTTGATGGATACAAAGCAGTTACTGTGGTTTGATGTTTATCATAGCTCAAGTCCTGGCTTGAGTCAGTGTGTCATTTTGTGTGTGTGGGATGATGGTGGTGAGGCTAATCAGAATCAGCTTTATTGGCCAAGTATGTGTACACGTATTCTTCTTGACAAAATAGAAAGATAATACAGACAATAACAACAAGAATATGGTAAATTGCAAGATTTATTTATTTTATGGTACAAAATGCTGGATTTATGGAAAAAACAAGGACGTCAGGATCTTTTTTACTGTATGTTGAGTTTGTACAGTGCATTGATTAAGGGGAAAATGCATCCAGACCCATGTGGGCCAGTGTGAAAAAACCTAATAACACTTGGCAGCAGGAAAGCATTTGCGTACACAGTAATTTTGGCTCACTCTTCTTTGGAGAATTGTTTTAAATCAGCCATATTGGACGGTTTTAGAGCAGGAACCAATTTACACAGTGGTCAAATATCCAGGTACAATTATGCCAGAAGCTTGTTGATGGCTACCAAAAGTGCCTGGTTAAGATTAAACCTGCTAAGGGACATTTAACCAACAATTATTTGGAGTGTATGTATATTTGAGCCTGTACTGTATCTATGCTTTTGATCGCTTTGACCTTGCAATGATTAGAGAAAATCCAAAATAAAAAAAGTGCACTTTTTTGTAAAGTATTATTGTCAAGGGCAAGCTACAGTAATGATTCATAAATAATTATAAATGTATATTACATAATGACATAATTTAAAAAAGAGCCAGACCCCAAAACTCTGCTCCATTTTAAGCTTGTGTAACCGTAAATCTATTCCTTTGTAAAGCAATCTTTGTGTAGCTTTCCTTGTTTGTTTTCTTCTTCTTTTAGAAGAAGGGTTAGTGGAATGATGAAGTGTTTGTGCAACAAAGAGACAATTATAATGGTGGTGATGTTTGGGGTTTGGGGCCTGAGAGGTAAGAAGATGTAACTACATGAATGTGAGTGACTGGAACTCAGCCAAGAACTGTCAAATCCCTGAACTGTTAGCTTGCAGGAGATCTATTACATAACACACATACACACACACACACACACACACACACACACACACACACACACAGATACATACATGTTCACCTGACCTACATTACCCTGCTGTCTAAAAGAAAATTTCCACTCAATTTATGCCTTGGGGCTTTAGGGAAGAGCTTAGAGAAGGGGGGCAATCTGCCAGTGCAATTGAGCAAAGGTACAAAAAAAAAAAAACAACAACCATAAAAGAAGAAAGGGATTGCCAAATTGGATGAGATAGATAAAGTTGGAAACTTCAATATATGTATTATACTTCATGTTAATCTGATCAATCTCAAAATAATTTAATCAACTGACTAAACATAGACTAAATGATAGTTTCGCTTCAAAAGCCATGAGTCTAGCATGGCTAAAAAAGATAAGTAATGAAAGAAATCCTAAATGGAGCTACCCATATCAAATTCCAAAGAAAACTGTCTGTCTGATAGGAAGAGTGTTTTACATAAATGTTCCGGGTCACTCATATTATCATTTATGTAAAATACTTTTATTTTAAATTAAGATCCCATCAAACTGGTGAGAAATGTTCAATGGCAACGTGTTTCAGGGAGACATTAGAGTTACCTAGTATTGCAAGATTTATGTTGTAAGGCTGATTATGGGAAACACTCACATGTTACTTGCAGTTATGTTAGGATAGCTGTGAACTCTGTCTGATAAAAAATAATACATTTGAAAAAAAAAACAAAAGCACTTTGCGGGCTATCAAAATAGAAAAAAAATATGCAGTTGTACTCTCTTCACAAAACTAAGAAAACTGCTGCAAGCAGAGTAGAAACATAAGTGGAAGGTGATTGTGATCAGAGTCTTACCTTGAGAAACAGACATTTACCAGGTTCCTGCAAGCTACAAAACACCACTCTTAACATTAGCACTGAAGAAGTGGAGGTGGCCCTCTAGGCAAATTGCAGAGAAAAAGCCAGATCTGAGTGTGGCCAATGAAACACAGGCGTGAGAAAGCAGAAAAAGTTTATATCTGTCGCAAAAAGAAGGAACATTTGTGCCATAAAATATGGGGATATTGAACATAATTTTTCTTGTGCTGTCCATCCATGGCATATGGCGTGGTAATGCCATATGCCATGGATTCATTTTCATTCTAGGAAAACAGGACAGTGAACCAAAACAGATTCCAAACTAGGTGCGAAATATTTAAAGAAGAAACAGTTGGTGACTAGTGCAGTTACCACATCTCTACCTTGTTGAGCTGCCATGGGAACAGCTTGATTGTAAGCAAGACCTGCCCATCAAAGCAATACAAAGTACGGGAGGCGCTCTGGGGAGCAGAGTTTGAAATTTCTCCAGATTACCTCAAGGCATAACAGCATACGACTGACATGCAGTAAACTGAAAGATGGATGCATATAGAAAATACCTACTTTTAAATACATGTAAATTAAGCAATACAATCGTAAAACCAGTTTCTGCTATTTTAAACTTTTGAGCATGTCTAAGCCTTCTTGTTACAATCTTCCCACAGATGTGAATATAAATGCTTTTTATCTGAAAGATGAGCGTCCTGCCAAAACCTGCTGTGATTACACTGATTGGAGACTCCGTTTTTCTTTGTATTTTTAATTTATGTAAATAAATCTATAGAATCTGGAACAGCTACAGCTTCAAAATAAAGTCGTACCCCTTCACAGTGATGACTGTTGAGTTTATGAGCCTGTGTTTTAGGACTAGAGTTGAACTGACTTGAAATATCCATAATGACAATTAAATAAACTATGAAATATAGAAAATGAGAGCGCTTTTGGTCAAAAGTTACATAACATTTCCAGGTTTGCAGCAGTTAACCAAATTACACAAAGAATGACCAAAGCCAGCAGAGCAATTATGCTTCACACTTGTTGTTGCAGATCTGTAGAATTGTTTGTCTTTAACTATTATGAGCGCTTTTTCATTACCCCCCAACACCAACTGAAAAATAAAATTAAATAAATGAAAATGTGAAATGCATTCCATTCTTTGCCCCAGGGGTTTTTCAGGAAGCGAGTGCATGCTGAGCATCGGTTGGAGTCAATATTCAAAGTACTGTAGATGGGAAAAAGGCCTTTTTGGCAATTTGAAAAAAGTTACATGTCCATTAGTCATTCTATTTATTAAGCTGGGAGTGTGTCTGGTGGCACTGGCAGACTGACAGTTTACCCAGCAAGAGTGTGATGGAACAGAGCAAATAGTTATCATTAGAGTGAGTCAGATTGGGAAGCAGATCAAAAAGTGAGTGACACCTGAGTCTGTGCACATCTGGTTTTAGGAGTGAGGCTTCTCTCCAGGCCACATGTGGTATTGATTTGGGGCTACATGCTGCAGGGTTGACCCTTCCCTGTAAGAAGAACTCCCACCACTCTACATTCGCATCTGGAATCCAACTGAACACCTCCCCAGCAGGCTCAACTTGACCCACTTATAGCTCTTATAGTTGTACCCTCCCGCCCACTTTCCTTTTCGGTTCACTGGCAAACTTGGCTTGCCTTAGGTTGTTGTAATGTCAAGCAAAGGCAAACATGCTGTAATGCTGAATTTAGAGCTAATTATGCAGCTGCAAAACTACACAGTGAAGCATGTGAATTAAGGTTAGAATTTTTATTCCCAATGTAATGCAAGGATGTAATTACTGTGTAATTCAGTGTAATCGACTGTCAGATCTGTTCAAAAGACAAGAAAAAAATGCTGTAAACCTCTGAAAAACAGGTCATGAAAGACTTCTCGCATAACAGCCTTTTCACATAAAAAAATAATGCTTATGTTTTAGCAGGTAAAGCATGTTAGTCATGGTCAGGTCTGACCATTCGGTCATGGTTAAATAGAATTGTTTACCCATTCTTTCTATCTTTATCACTTTTTTGGAAGATATTGTGCTTATTTTTAAAGAAAATTGAAAATATTATCTGAGGGACAACAAAATGAGTTAAACTCAGAGCATGGTGGCAGATTTTGAATACTGCTTCATGTGAAAAGACCCAAACCAGCACCTGCATATCCGTATGAAAATTGCTAATAGCCACAAAGATGTTTATTAATTTTTAAATAACCTGCCGGGATCGTTTCCACAGCTGCAGGAAGCTGTCTCCTTCAAACACATTAACAATATTGGAAATACTCAGTGTTATTTAGACAAGTGATATATCTGAATATGGGCAGGTGACAGCAAGCATGGCACCCATTTGCTAGAGACCTGCTAGCAGTAAATCCCACAGAGTTTGTAGTAAGGTGCTGGCAAGTTAAACACCAGCCAATGTTCATGGACCTGATCGATACGAATTTGCCTTCTCCCATTCACCTCTGTTGGGTGATGTCCAGAAATTTTCAGTGCTGCAGTGAATGTGTGAAATTGGATGTAGTCACAAAGCCAAGCTATCTGTTTGATTTCATTCCAGACTTTATGCTAAGCTAGGCTTACCTCATGTGCCATCTGTCAAACATGTTTGACAGGAAGCAAATATATGTTTCTTAACAAAATTGCTCTTTTTTTTGGTCGTATCTGGCAGCTTTGCAAACAGAATTGTGATCTGAATGCATGGTGGTACAAAAGTGTTCTTAATAATCACCTTTATCATAGGATGGAATATTTTTATCAAGATAGAACTGATCTTCTCCAGGATGATCTTGCAAAAAGGTGTAAGGCAAGAAAAGTTATGGAATTTCAAAAAACACATAAATAAATAATGATAATAATATGTAAATCATATGCTTTTGTCTTTGTGGTTGCCAGGTTTGCTGTCACCTGTGAGATACACTCAATGTGAAGCAATATCTTTCACAAGAACCGTGTTTTAGAGTCTAAGAAGCAATCCATCAAAGCTGTTCTCGTGGCATATGGTGGCACAACACCATACTAAGACTCCTTATGTTGGTTTTCCCTTTAACTTTTCTTCTTGCACAATAGATGCCAACAAAACCATTAACACCCCCGCCAAAAAAAATCCCTTCCTCTCTCACTGGTCTGATGGATAATCAAGCATGACTGAGAAAAGTGTGAGAAGTAAAAATGACTTTGTGTTAGGGAAAAACAGAAATTCACAATTGTACTACATAAGGGTAAAAAAAATATCGACCACTCTTTTAAAAACTGTCCAGAGATGTATGAGCAATTTGTTCCCCTGCTGAGCTGCTAGTATGGCTGTTTCTACTAAGTTGACACTGCATAAACTTACGGTTAATGTATGAGTCCTATTTGTCATGAGTGGAGTTTGTTTTGTCCTTCCAAGCTGCTTCATCTAAAGATCTATGGCTCAGGATTGTACTTAGCATCCACGTTGCAGCACTGCCTAAAATAGGTAAATATGATTGATTCATTTTCTGTTTTACTTTTGACCCCAATATTACACACACACGAGCACACACACAAAGACATTACATTAATTTTTTTAAACATTTTTTTTACTGAGTTGTGGCATTATGTGCTGGGATACTTTATCAAAGGAATATATTCTTATCACCAGTGCAGCTGCTGTTGGAAAGGTTTTTTCCGAACTATCACATGGTTTTGGGCACATTGGAACTTTTGTGGCAGATAGACAGTACCCTGAAGAATAAAGGATACAATGGTTGGTTTATTACAGCATGTTTATTGAATTTCCAAAGCAGTTGTATCTTGTTTCATGCACATTGGGGTTCATATTAGCAGCTTGCCTTAAGGAAAAAGACCATTCAAAACAGCAACATGTTCCAAATTATATTCACTGAAATACGAGAACGAAGCTGAACCAAATTCAAACAAAGCTTTGCATGCGTCCTAAACTCACAAATGTGGTCATATACTTGTGCAGTGAGGCCTTGAGTAATGTTTTCGAAGGCTCATGTTTAGTCCCAAGTGCATTAAGAGTGTGTCAGATTCGTTTTTCTTTTTTAATTCGTGAACTCATTGTGATGACAAATAAGTAAGAGAACATTTTGGCATTAGCTAAATAGTTGCTTTTACTGACACCAACCAAATAATATTAAGTCTTTTTGTGTACCCGAGCTTTTTTAATCATGCCTGTCTCACGGTGTGACAAGTACTGTACAACAGCTAGAGTTACAAACTCAAAGTAAATAAATAGAATTGTGAAAATTTGCCTTTAGCTCAGGAGGTAGAACAGGTCATCTACTAATAGAAAGGATGTTGGTTCAATCCCTAGCTACTCCATTCTACTAATCTGCCAAAGTATCCTTGGGCAAGATACTGAACCCTGAGTTGTTAGAAAAACCACAGAAAACTGATTGTGTGAATGAGGCATGATGAAAAGCTCTTTAAGTGCTCAAGTAGATTAGAAAAACACTACATACGAACCAGTCCACTTACCAAACCTCCAAATTAAAGCTATAATCAGTTGAAAATGACATAAAATTGACAAAAATTACAAACACAGGAACCAAAAATATTTTAAATAAGCAGTAAAGCAATAAAGCTGCGACCGTATGAAACTGTATTTTGTTGGAATGACGGCACGCACTGCCAGGCAGAGAGTCACTGAAATCCTGTCACACAAGATCAGTAACACAAGCTACACATGAGCTTATAGTTACTGCTTCTGCTGCTCCCCGCTGCTTTAAACCAAAGAGAAAAAACAACTTCTGTTTAAACACACAGTCTGGGTTCTGATTTGGGTATGCTATTTCCAACCAACAGAAAGCTCCAGTGAACTCCTGCTCCTGGTTTGCATGCCAATAGTTATCTAACATGGCCTTCGCATCTCTCCTCCAGGGATTCCCCCTAGCTATTGTAAGCGCTGTTCTGCTACTCTGAAAACTTTATTCAACTTTTGTGAGATAAACCATATAGAAGTTCAAGGAATCAAACAAAGATGTAGACTTACCCAGTATAAAATGACTGTTTGTTTTGCATAATGCACATGGAATAAAACTTTTTTTTTGGTCGATAATCTTTTATCCAGGCTATTGTTTTGCAAGGGCATCAATGAAAATATCAAACATGGTTAAAAAATGAGCCGACATTCTGGGCAGTGGAAAGCCTGTAAGCAGCAACTAAACTGTTGAACCTCATAATTCACGAAATAATTAAAGTAAGCCTATGTCAGCGGAAAACGCACATTTTTAGCTGTTGTTGAAGTGATATAAGGTTAACCCATTCGTTAGTATACAAGATGAAAACTAATTAAAGACTCCTAAAACGCCAGATCATGTTCATTACATTTGACAAATCTGAGGTAAAGCAACTAATGTATCCTATATGGAGGCTGTACTTACTATAGTTTTCACTCTGACCTCAAACCCTGTTTAAACTTTCGTGTGGAAGTATATCATCTCATACATGTGGCTGATTCAATGTCCAGCTTTCCTACTGAGGCCAAATTCTTTACACACATAATGCTCTCACACACGCACACACAATTTTATATATATAGGATATATCAAGATGTTTTAGGAATCAGAAGGATACCAGCTAGAATGAGTAAATTCAAAGCCACGCCAGAAAACTCATGTGTTCTGTTTTCAGGTTCATTTTAAAGTTTTCCTTTTCAAACTGGACTTTCCACGCCTTCCTCCTAACTATCTCTTCCCTTCCCTGTTCTCCGTGGGAGTGAGTCCCTCTTGAGGCCTTCACCACGGCACCGTGCCAACTCCTATTTGGCTGTAGAACATTATTTGGAATTCACACGCATTTGAAGGGACACAGCAGGAGCAATTTCTCAGCACTCCAGGGGTGTTCTCTCTGCTTGGGGAAGAGATGGTGGGGGGATTTCTTGCTTGGCTACTGGTAACTCTCAGAGGGCATGCTTGGCATATCATAGATCTTAGTGGAAGGAAATGGCAGCAGAGCAGTGTTTGTGAATGTTCCAATTGTTACTGATTCACAGCATAGCTTGCAACTCTTTGAAAAGGGATCTTTGGAAGCTTGGGGAGGGCTGGGTGCAAAGGGCATCTCAGACTTTTATTCTTATTTCTCTTCTTCTCTGTCTTTCTTATCTCTTTCTGTCTTTTCCCTGGCAGAGCTGGGTTGTTAACTGGATCACAGACTGGAGGAGTAAGAATGATTTCATTTAGAATGGTGGGTGCATTCTTGTGTGAGCACTGCCTGAAATTGTACAGGCCCTTTTAGGGAAAAGAGGAGGGTTACAGCTGCACAGTATGACCGTTTCACTGACAAAAGGATGTAATGTGGATGGAAGCAATGAGGCGTGAATGAAATGCTTGTGTCATGTGTCAGATATGTTCCAAGACAGAAAATGGAAGTCATTTACATTTCTGGACTGATTTATTTCATAAGATGACAGACTCTGCAGTTCAATACAAAATAATTACCATTAGAATGTTACATCCCAAGAAAGTGTAAAAGTGCATATAAATGTAGTTTTATGTAAACTTTTGTAAACCTTTTGATAATCTGATGTTTTTGCTTTTTCCTTTGCACAGATTTAAAGTCTACATAAAGCAGATGGATGGACTGTTGGAGGCTGTGTGCAGAACGCCATAAGACTTCTGCTATGTCTCCAACTGGTGCATAGCAGTGCTGTACAAATTATTGCAGAAATCGGGAGACATGGCAATAAAACCCTCTGCTACAGCCACCTTACCTTTGCTCCCCGTTATGTTTTTGTATTGATCCTAAAATTTTAGTACTGACTTTAAAAGCTTTAAATAGCTTTGAGCCAAAATTAATCGCTGACCTCTTGCGTATGTCTGAGCAAGGAAAGAAGGATGTGAGAAGGGGGGGGAGGAGCAGGGCTGCTTTGTAAAGCCTTGCTGTGTCTTCCTGTAAGAATGCATCCTCTGAACTGGATGACACGTATAGACAAAACAATGTGTATGAGAGACACAAGGCAGTTAAATGGATTCTTTTGAATGAGCCCTGTGTGTGTGAGTGTGTGTGTGTGGGTGTGTCTGTGTGTGTGGAATGCAGAGACCAAGAAATCTTGTTGACAACTTGTTGTTAGGATCTTACAAATTTGGATATTTTTTGAGTGTGCGTCCAGTCCTTATGTACATAATGCAGTTCAAACAACCTCTGAGCTGTTTAGTGTTAAGTTTGTTTCCTTTAAGTTGCTGCAAATGTGATTTGATCTCTTGCACAGACCAGTCTTAGGCCTATGTGATAGCAGAAAAAGCATGTAACACACAAATTCAGTCCGATGAACTGTGATATGCATGACTATTTGGCAGTGGTAACACAACGATCCACTAGCATAACCGTCTGTGGATTTTCCTTCATGAACTAACACGACTAAGAGTTGTCAACAGCACTAAAGGCTCTTCAAGGCTGTACTAAGGCTAATAGGTGGTTTGAGCTCACACCATCCATCCATCCATCCATCAATTTTTTTCCACTTATCCACAACTGGGTTGTGGTGGCAGAAAGTTACACTGGGTATTCCAGACATCCCTTTCCCCGGGCGGGGAGGGATACTTTATCTCTTCAGTGAGTTCTGGATCTTTCCCGGGGTCTTCTCCCAGCTGGATGTGCTTGGAAACCTCCCAAAAGAAGGTGACCACGATGCATTGTAATCAGATGTCTGAAGCACCTTATTTGATTGTTTTGAAATGTATATTTACTACCACCACCCTCTGGATAGCCAAAATTCTCACAGTCTCATCGCTGTGTCTGTTGATCTATAATGGTAGCTATTAAGAAAAATATATAAAGTTATATAATGCTTTCAATTACTTACTTATTACCCCCTTATTTTAGTGTACCCACTTTGAAGTGTTTGTAGATAATTTCTACAATTATTAAATTGTAAAGTGTAAAATACACTGAGTGTGCCGTTACGGGTGCATGTCTGATGCAAGGGCGTGAACACCTTTCTCATATCACCACTCTGAAGACCGATGGGCGTTGTCAACAGGTTTACTGACATTCAAAAGGGTAAAACTAGAAACAAGACAAAAAATACAGTCAAGACATACATAAGCGTAGCATAACATACATTTATACACCGCAATACTAATACACAGCATACGTCTAATTATATAAACTTTTAAACAACTACTGAGGCTATCTCAGACGACCTCCGACATCGCGGATAGCTAGCTTAGCACCGAGATTAGCTTTACGGTCAAATACTGCGCTAGCGGCAACATAATGTACAAAAACAAGTTGTAATTTAACTTTAAGTACATACTGGCGATACAACCGTAAACCAAAGATGTAGACAGTAAATTTTCCGACAGGACACCATAAGCCGTGTGCCGATATGTCTCTCTTTCTTTCGCTCGCTTGCTTTCCTTGAGCTGACTTCCTGTTCAATAAAGTTGTTTCAAAACAAACCATTTCTACGGTGCATTACTTGAAACGACCACAGAGGGCGCTAAAACACATAATAACTAACAACGTACTGGGAATAATATTTTAGTGATACAGAACACTCCCCGCCTGGCGTGAATAACGCCACGATTAAACGTTGAAGAAAACAACACGTTAAGAAGGCACCAAGGGTACGATCTCTGAGATAGGTCTGGTCAACACCTTTGTACCATCTGATTTAACTACCTTAATTTCCACGGTACGTATTTTACCATCTTTACTTGGGAACACCTTAGTTATGAGACCAAGAGGCCACTCATTTCTTGGCACTCGACTGTCTTTGAGTACCACAACACTTCCTAAGCTCACGTTAGGCTGGCTAGACTGCCATTTGCGGCGTGGCTGTAGGGTAGGGAGAAACTCTTTCCTCCATTTGTCCCAGAAGATGTTCGACAGGTGCTGAACCTGGCGCCACTGATGTTTGTAGAGGTCTGATGCTGTGAATTTTTCAGCTGGAGCCTGAAGGGGTGCTACCTTTTGAGTCAGGAGAACAGCTGGAGTCAAGATAAAGGGGTCACTTGGGTCTGATGAAACCGGGACGAGGGGTCTACAGTTTATGATAGCAGCCACCTCTGCCATGAAGGTGACGAGAACCTCATGAGTGAGTTTAGTGGTCTTAAGCTGAAAAAACATAGAGTCCAATATTCTCCGTGCTAAACCTATCATTCTCTCCCATGCTCCGCTGAAATGGGAGGCATGAGGTGGGTTAAAAGTCCATTTACATCCATGTTCTTTTAAGAAGGTGTGCACAGCTGTGTTGTCCAAGTTTGAAGGGATTTTCAGTTCTTTACATGCACTTACAAAATGTGCCTCGATCAGAGCGAACAGTTTTCACTGGTCCCCTCACGGCCAGAAATCGTCGGAATGCATTAATGAAGCTAGATGTATCAAGTGACTCTACCACTTCAATGTGAACTGCTCTAATACTCAAACAAGTGAATATGACAGCCCACCTTTTATTCTGGTTGACGCTTCCTCTTGTACGTCGTGAAGACACAAACCACGGACCAAACACATCTAAGCCCACATTCGTGAACGGGGGATCCGTTGTGAGACGGTCTGGAGGGAGGTTTGACATTTTCTGTGTGCTCAAAGGGGCACGAAGTCTTTTGCAGGTAACACAATGATAGATGATTGTGCTCACTTTTCTTTTACCGCCCACTATCCACCATCATGCGGAGCGAACGGCTCCTTCTGTGAAAAGGCGACCTTGATGCTGGGTCTGCTCGTGGTAGTGCTTTATGAGAAGCGCTGCAACATGGTGGTGGCCAGGAACTATGAGAGGGTTTTTCTCACCTTGGCTAATGTTTGAGTCTCTGATGCGACCACCTACTCTAAGGAGTCCTTCTTTGTCCAGATAGAGGTCTAAGGTTTTGAGATGACTGGTTTTGGGTAGTTTTCCATGTTTTTGCACACACTTGATTTCTTCAGCATACACGTCCTGCTGTACTGCTCGAATGACAAGGTTCTGAGCTTGCTTTAACTCGTCCACAGTAAGTCCCGTTTCACAGTAATGCCAGCCATTACAGTGATTGGCTTTGCCTGGTGGTGATTTGAAGTTGTGGATGACATGTATTAGTCTAGAAAGAGCACGTGTGAGGGATTTCCAGGTAGAAAACTTGGTGAATCTGTCTGAGCCCAGTTCTTTAGTTGAGGCTGTTGTTTTGAGTGCGGTTACCTGAGGTCTTACATCTGCGTCCATGTTGGGTTCTACAAGGTCATAGGAGTCATTCGGAGAATTCTGAATCTGATGTAAAAGGTCAGGGCCGGTGAGCCAGTTACTAAGCGGCAGCTGGAATGCAGGAACAGAACGAGTGGCGTGATCTGCAGGGTTCTGACTGCTAGCTACATAGTGCCACTGGCATGGCTGAGAAGATCTGCGGATTCTAGTCACACGATTACTGACATAGACATAAAATCTTCTAGACTCGTTGTAGATGTAACCTAGGACTACTTTACTGTCTGTGTAGAAAGTAGTGTGATCTAGTTTACAGTCAAGTTCATCTGAGATAAGATCTGCGAGCTCAACCGCTAAAACGGCAGCACTAAGCTCTAATCTTGGAATAGTCTGATCTGGGCGTGGTGCTAGCTTAGCCTTACCCATTACAAAGCCTACTTGACTGTGTCCTTCTGCATCTGTCACTTTTAAATAGGCCACTGCAGCTATGGCTTTGGTAGATGCGTCTGAAAAAACACACAACTCTTTTTTCACGGCTGTTGAAGGGGAAATGTCTGTGTATGCTCTGGGAATGGTCATGTTAGGCAAGTCTTTGAGTGAGTCTTTCCACTGTGTCCAAGACTCTTCCATTTCGGGAGGGAGTGGAGCATCCCAGTCCCCATTTTCAGCTGTAAGTTCGCGTAGAATCGACTTCCCCTGTATGGTGACTGGTGCTACAAAACCCAGCGGATCATAGAGACTGTTTATTGTTGATAGAACACCTCGTCTGGTAAAGGGTTTTGACTCATCAGATACTTCAAAGGTGAAGCGGTCTTTACTTAGGTCCCAGAGGAGACCTAGGCTACGCTGCATGGGCACCGAATCACTTTCGAAGTCCAGGTTTTTTAGATTTTTGGCATGATCTTGAGTCGGGAATGCCTCTAGTACTTCCTTCCTGTTTGCTGCTATTTTATGCAGTCTTAAGTTTGAGTTTGCAAGTGCGTCTCGGGTTCTTTGGAGTAGAGATATGGCTTTTTCAACAGTAGGTAGAGATTTGAGTCCGTCATCAACGTAGAAGTCACGCATGACAAACTGCTTCACATCTGCATCGCAGTCCGGTCCGACGCGTTGGACAGACTGGTGCAGGCCATATATGGCTACTGCTGGCGATGGGCTGTTCCCAAAGACGTGGACCGTCATTCTGTACTCCACAACTTCTTTGGAAATGTCGTTGTCACGGAACCACAAGAAGCGTAAGTAGTTCCTGTCTTGCTCTCGCACGTTGAAACAGTAAAACATCTGTTCGATGTCTGCTGTGAAGGCAACGGCTTCTTTTCTGAAGCGTATTAGGACCCCAAGCAATGAGTTATTAAAATCTGGTCCTGTTAACAGAACATCATTCAGGGATACGCCTTCATACTTGGCGCTGCTGTCGAAGACGACCCTGATCTGCGTGGGTTTACAGGGATGGTAGACACCGAATAATGGCAGATACCAACATTCCTCATCCTCTTTTAGTGTAGGGGCGATCTCTGCATGTTTGTTTTGGAATATTTTGTCCATGAAGGTGATGAAATGTTCCTTCATCTCTTTCTTCTTTTCAAAGGTGCGAAGAAGAGACATTAGGCGATTCAGGGCCTGTGGTCTGTTGTTAGGGAGCTTTCGGCGTGGATTTTTAAATGGTAAAGGAGCTGTCCAACTGTTATCTGTGTCTTTTGTTAGTCCTTCCTCCATTATTTTTAAGAAGGCATTGTCCTGGATGGAAGGTGAGATGTAGTTGTCATTTCTGGTTTGTTTGAACACATTACATCCTAAATGATCAGGTTCACAAGCACTGTCTGCCAGCTGGGAGCTGAAGTTGAGTGGAACTTGTATCCCACAATGTTTCTCTTTTATGTTGAAAACATTAGGACATGGCTCGAATGCTGTGGGATGTCCCCTTTCAGTTGCATTTGTGAACAGAGTCCTTACTGCAGGAGTTCTGTGGACGTCACCTAAACACACGTTTCCTACTATGACCCATCCTAGGTCCAATTTTTGAGCATAGGGTGCGTTGTTAGGGCCACTTATCTGTTTGCGGACTTTGTGAGCTCTAATGACATCCCGTCCAAGAAGCATTAGTATGGGGGCGTTAGAGTCCAAGGCAGGAATGAGGTGAGCCACTGACTTTAGATGGCTGTGGTGTCTAGCTGCACTGGGTGTGGGGATCTCGTCTCTGTCATTTGGGATATT
This sequence comes from Mchenga conophoros, assembly GCF_057382185.1. Taxonomy (NCBI): domain Eukaryota; kingdom Metazoa; phylum Chordata; class Actinopteri; order Cichliformes; family Cichlidae; genus Mchenga; species Mchenga conophoros. The sequence goes on along the minus strand of NC_140543.1, from coordinate 7,465,432 downwards.
TTTGCACTCAATTAGGCTAGGCAGTGAGATGTGGACTGAACCATCTAAAGCTGCCACTACATAACCTGTAGCTCTTCTACCCATTGTCTCTTTGGTACCTGCACATGTCTTAAGCGAGTAAGGGGAACTAGGGCCGCAGTCATTAAACAACTCGAAGAACTCCGGACGTACTAGTGATCTGTTACTTTGTTCATCATGGATGGCATAAAGCCTTACTGCTTGATGTGGGTGGCCTGCTGGGTAGACATTCACGAGACAGATTTTAGAACATGAAGTGCCTGCTTCATTCACACCACAAACCTGAGTGCATTTAGAAGTGATCTCCTCTGATTCAGTGGTGTCAGGCTCCCCGCCATGGTCTGCTGCTGGTTCGGTTTCTTTTAGCCAGGGAGCTGGTCCTGGGTGGAGAGCCGTGCAGTGCTTCTCATCGTTGCACTCGGAACACTGTACCTTGGCTTTACAGTTCTTTGCTATGTGTGAAGATGAAGCACAGCACCTGAAGCAAAAGTCATTTTCTTTTAAGAACATTTTCCTATCTAACAGTGTTTTCATGCGAAATGCTCTGCACACTGCGAGAGGATGGGCTTTCTTGTGAATTGGACAAATCTTTTCACCATGTACAGTTTTGTTTGGGAACCTCTGTGTGTCTGAACTAGTGCGAGAGATGACATCAGTTTTGTGCACAGAAATCTCTTTTTGTCTGTTTGCCCTCCAAGATAGTTTGTCTGGTCTGGGTGCATCAGGTGATGGTGTGAGGTTAAAGCTGGGGTCGTTTCTAGCATCAGCTTCTTGTGCAACAAAGTCTACTAGAACACTAAATGGTGGGAAGGAGACACATTTTGTGCGTTTGTAGTTGGCTCCTACCGTAATCCACCTTTCTTGCAGGTAGAAGGGAAGTTTTTGGATGATTGGATTTACTCCTCTTGCTGTATCTAGGAACGCGAGACCAGGGAGGTCTCCTTCAGCTTTAGCGCACTGCACTTCCATGAGCAGGTCACTAAATTTTCTCAGTTTTGCAAAGTCTTTGGATGAGATTTTTGGGAATGCATCAATTCTTTTAAACAGTGCATCCTCGATCACTTCAGCTGAGCCATAACATTGTTCAAGTCTGTCCCATATCATGTTGAGGCCATTGACTGGGTTGTTGATGTGTATGGCTCTGAGTTGTTCTGCATGTTCAGCCGATTCCTTGCCAAGCCATTTTAACATCAAGTCCATTTCTTCACTTGCCGTTAGATCTAACCCGCTTATAGCATTTTCAAATGAGCGTTTCCAAGCTCTGAAGTTTTGGGGCTTGTCATTAAACTGGAGCAGCCCTGTTGCCACTATTTCACGACGAGCAAAGTATCTGATGAAGTCACTCACATTTGATTCTCTAGGCTCTTTGTATAAAGGCCTAGCATTATGGAAGCTAGATGCTGACACCTGATTTGACCAATTGGTACTGTAATTTTTATTAGCATGGGGAGAAGGGGAAATGACTGGAGTTTTTTGGCAACAGTCAGGATCATCTGTTAGACCAATTGGAATTTTTTGTGGGTCATTTTCCTTTTTAGGGCTTGGTGGCTGATCACAGGTGAGCTCTGATTTACTTTGTGTTACATTTTCATTTTGTGATTGTTGAAGAGCAGCATCATTTTCTTTTCTCACAAATGTAGATTGGCCAATGACATACTGTTTAGTTCGTTCTGCTGTTACTGAGGGACAGATGTTGCTGCGCGTTTCTGTCTGTGTGGCAGCAGCTGCTTCTAATGACTCTGCTTCAGCAATGGCTGAAGCTACATCTTTTTCATGCTGTAAATATTCGATGGATGCCTCGACTTTAGCTTTTGCTACTTCTATTTGTGCTTTTTCTACCTTCAAATCCATTTCTTTAGCTGCGAAGCTGAGCCGTGCCTTGGCTGCCTCAGCTTTTGCTCTGGCTTTGGCTGCTGCAGAACCTGTAGAGGAGGCACACGAAGCTTCGGACCGGGTCTTGAGGGATGACGCCTTGCTGGACATGTTGGAGTTGATTAGACGACTGCTGGCTCACTGCTGTATGCCGTGTTGCTCCCAGGCGCAGTAGTGGTCAGCTTCACTCTAGTGTGCGATGACTGCGTTATCTTTGTTCGTGCGGATGTCGCCGTTTTACTGTGCCGTTACGGGTGCATGTCTGATGCAAGGGCGTGAACACCTTTCTCATATCACCACTCTGAAGACCGATGGGCGTTGTCAACAGGTTTACTGACATTCAAAAGGGTAAAACTAGAAACAAGACAAAAAATACAGTCAAGACATACATAAGCGTAGCATAACATACATTTATACACCGCAATACTAATACACAGCATACGTCTAATTATATAAACTTTTAAACAACTACTGAGGCTATCTCAGACGACCTCCGACATCGCGGATAGCTAGCTTAGCACCGAGATTAGCTTTACGGTCAAATACTGCGCTAGCGGCAACATAATGTACAAAAACAAGTTGTAATTTAACTTTAAGTACATACCGGCGATACAACCGTAAACCAAAGATGTAGACAGTAAATTTTCCGACAGGACACCATAAGCCGTGTGCCGATATGTCTCTCTTTCTTTCGCTCGCTTGCTTTCCTTGAGCTGACTTCCTGTTCAATAAAGTTGTTTCAAAACAAACCATTTCTACGGTGCATTACTTGAAACGACCACAGAGGGCGCTAAAACACATAATAACTAACAACGTACTGGGAATAATATTTTAGTGATACAGAACACTGAGATTCAATTTAACTGGACAGGAATAATGGCCTTGGTTGTTGGATGTATTATAAAGTGTTACCAGAAAAAAAACTGTTCTGAATTAATTTCCCTGAGACTAGAAATCATCCAAAACTTACAAGGAGTAATTTGTGTTTTGAGGCATCAAACTGGCCTCGAATTGAGATAGACTGTTTTCATTCCCACAAGTCTATACTCGGCTAATAGAAAGCACATAAAAACTGTATGTAAGTGGTTCCCAAAAGATCTGACCTTCTCACTCTGACTGCACTTGAAAGTTGAAATTATGACTGTCAATAACATGGTTGGAGACAAGACCCAGTCATAAACGGAGTCGAACACAGACTAAAACATGTGTTTTGCAGATATACACCTCTCTGTTCGATTGTAAAAAGACCACATGGTTCATAGCACTGTCAATCATACCCTGTTCTGCCACACCACCAACAAAATGTTTTAGAACATGTTTTACTCCACAAAACACACACAGACTACATAGATGGTCAAACTCCAAAGACATTTGGCTCAAAACCAGCGCTGAAATTAATGCAAAACTATGACGCTGCTGTGCTGCTACATGTATGTGAATTTGGAAGATTCATTGGCTTTTCATGTCCACAGTCAGTGGACTGTATCTGTGAAAAAATTTCTGGACAACACACTGTTCTGTATCAGTCCTGCTTTCCACTTTGTTCAAACCAAATTTATTTCTTAAGGCAATAGAGAATTTATGCAAACCTACTTACCTACTTTTTCCATGTGTGGAAAAAGTAATTGCCCCTCTTGTGAAATCATGAATTAACTGTGATTAATCAAATTGTTTGGAAAGCTGAGTTCAGTTCCACTAAACACACAAGCATGATTATTAGCAGACCTGTTGAATCAAGAAATCACTTAAATGGAACCTGTCTGACATTCATCAGTCTGGAAAGGGTTAAAAAGTGATTCCTAAAGGCTTTGAAGCCTTCAGTGAACCATTAAACACAAATGGAGAAACTTGGAACAGTGGTGACATTTCCCAGTGTTACGTTTCGGTGTTGTCAGTGTGTTGTTTTTGGCGTGACTGTTATGTGTTTCCTGTTTTACTTTGAAAGTCTGTGTTATCTTAGTGTTTTCCGTGGGACCGCTCCAGCCTTCATCCGCCTTCGCTGGAGGGTCCGAGGGACCGCTCCAGCCTTCGTCGTCTGCTGGAGGGTCAGTGGGACCGCTCCAGCCTTCATCAGCTTCGTCTGCCTTCGCTGAGGGGAGGGTCCGTGGGACCGCCCCAGACTTTGTCGTCGCTGGAGGGTCCGTGGGACCGCTCCAGCCTTCATCCGCCTTCGCTGGAGGGTCCGTGGGACCGCTCCAGCCTTCGTCGTCTGCTGGAGGGTCAGTGGGACCGCTCCAGCCTTCATCGGCTTCGTCTGTCTGGATCAAACTTTTCACTTGGTGTTAAATGTTTGATTTTTGGGTGGGGGGAACTGTTACGTTTCGGTGTTGTCAGTGTGTTGTTTTTGGCGTGACTGTTATGTGTTTCCTGTTTTACTTTGAAAGTCTGTGTTATCTTAGTGTTTTCAGTTAACGTTTCCCTGTCTCGTCAGTTCTGAGTTGCCCCAGCTCAGTTTCCCTCTTGCTGTCCATTTTCCTGATTGCTCCCTGTAGGTATTTAAACCCTGTGTTTCAGTGTGTCATGGTCGCGATCTCCCCCGTGTTGTAAATAGTTTGGTGTTTTGTTGTAAATAAATAGTTTGTTGTAAATAGCTGTAAATAGATTTGTCGATACTTTCGTTTTGGGATTTTGGTGGTGAGCTTTAGTGGGGGGTTTTTTGTGTGTTTTTTTTTTTTTCTTTATTTTTTATTTTTTTCGTGTTGCACTCCGGTTGCCTAGGCCGGGGTGTAACACCAGGATTGACTGACCAGCCAAAATTTCTCCAAGAGCATAGCAACTACTGATCTAGGAGGGCACAAAAGAACCCAGACAAATTAAAAACTGGAGGATTCACATGTCTCAAGTCAGATCAAAGTTTATAATTTAACAATAAGAAAGAGATTGGGCAAAAAAAGCCACATAAGGGCTCATCTCACGATTGCCAGAAAGTATCTTGATAACACCGAGACTTTTGGAAAAATACTCCGTGGACTGACAAGATAAAAGTTAAAGTTTTTGGAAAGTATGTGTCCCATACCTCTGGTATAAAAAGTAACACAGTATTTCAGAAAAGGACCATCAAACCAACAGTAAAATTTGGTGGTGGTAGTGTGATGGTCTGGGGATGTTTTTTCTGCCTCAGGACCTGGAAGACCTGCTGTGGTAAATGGAACCAAGAATTGTGCTGTCTACCAAAACATCCTGAAGGAGAATGTCCGGCCATCTGTTTGTGACCTTAAGCTGAAGCACACTTTGGTTCTGCAGCAGGACAATGATCCAAAAGACACCAGCAAGTCCACCTCTGAATGGCTCAAGAAATACAAAATGAAGACTTTGGAGTGGCCTGGTCAAAGTCCTGACCTGAATCAGATTGAGATGCTGTGGCACAACCTTAAAGGGACATACTCAAAATCCCTCAGATTTGCCTGAATTATAACAATTCTGCAAAGATGAGTGGGCCACAATTCCTCCACAGCGCTGAAAAAGTGTGACACAAACGCTTGATTGTAGTTGTTGCTGCTAAGGGTGGCTGAAACAGTTATTAGGTATAGGAGGCACTCAATTTTTTACACTGGGTGATGTAGGTTTGGATTTTTCCCCCCTTAATAATAAACACCTTTATTTAGAAACTACATTTTGTGTTTACTTGTGTGATCTTTATCTAATTTATCTAATTTAATTTGTTTGATAATCTGAAACATTTAAGCGTGACAAACACAATAAAATAGGTAATCAGGAAGGGGGAAAACACTTTTTCACAGCATTGTATTTGAGGTCCCATCTGTGCAGATCTGAGTTATACTCAACATATGCTCTAAATACCAAAACAAACAGTTTAAATTTCCAAAAATGGGATCTTCCAACCTTCTCATTTTGATGAAATATATCTTCACAACCGTTTGCTGTCATAAAGCTGTTTGGATGTGATTTTGTAGATGATAGGCACTCCACATGAATGGAGCAGTGAGCACCACGACACAAGGCGACGTGCAGTAAGTCATTCCTTGACTTGTTATTTTTCCCCTTCTGCCTCTTTTGAACAGTTCCACTGAAGCAATGGAAGCATTGTGTCTAAAAGATGGCCGGATATGGGCCTCCAGCCACAGGCACAGTAGCTTTCCTTGATATGTGTATGTGTGCTAGTGTCTGAGCTCGTGCATGTTGGGGGGGGATTTACTGGTGACAGAGCCATAATGAAGATTAGATGGTAAATTTCTTCATAAAGAACACTAGAAGAAGTATCATAGTGTATCAAAATTTGACAAATGACAACTTTTATTTAGTACTATTAGTAGCATAATGAAACACAATAATATGGTTCTAGATGATTATGGCCATCACACAGACTCATTATAACTCACTGTTATTTTCTTTGTTCTTCCAACTAAATGTGCCAGAAAGTATCCACCTCACAAAGCATTTATTTTCAACTTTCTCCTGATTGTTTATTTGAGCAGAAATTAAAGTTGATTTAATTTGAGGAGTAACTTAACTCATTATACAAAAAACAACAGAATAAAATTTAGAGTTTTTTATTATTTAGCATTGTGGAAGATGAAACAGTTGAGTGTAGTGGTGCAGCATGGAGCAAACAATGAAATAAGCGACATTGTGTTTGTGTGTGTGTACATGTTGTGATCAGCTGACCTGTGCTGCAACACAGATCATTGTGGATTTAGCCAGTTTAATTCAACAAGATGTAAGCAGATATTTCACAAGCCATAAGACTGATTTCCTGTCAGACATTGTAAAGCTTGTGAACAATTGACCAATTTCACCAAGTACTGCAACCAAGAAGTTTAGCCTGTACTAAACTTAACTAAACTGCCATGTTCAATGTTTTCAGGCAATCTTTGAATAAGACAATATTACCTTACTTCAATTTGTTTTGCAAGAGCCAGCCATCCATGCTTTCCACATATCCATTTCAGGGTCGCAGGCGGGGCAAGTATCTCCCTTCCATCATTAGAAGCAGTGCTATAACACACGAAAAATTGATTTATTAGACAATTGTACACATTAATATGCATATGCATATGTAAATTGTATGTGTATGTAATTATTGATAGTTATGCTTCAGCCGTAAGAAAAGCAGAACTACAACAATAGTAGTTTTCATTTTATCAGGTCATTAGGTAAAAATACCATCAATATATATCAATATATGCTTAGTTTTAATCGTCTACAGAGTATCACAGTAAAGAAAGTGCAGTTTTGATTCCCTTTGGAAGTATAGGCAATGCTTCTGCTAGACTGTAGACAAACACTGCTAGTCTGGACAAACAATAACACAGTCCTTTAATAAGATCTCCAAATAAAACACTCCAGCATATAGGAGGTCTGCCCACACCTCAATATTGCAGCTATACTATGGAAACAATGGTGTATTAACCTCAGCCTTGCTGATTTCCTCACCAGTCCACATGTTCAATCAATGTTGAACACATCCCAGCCAGGGCACCATTCATTACTAGACATTATAAGTAACGTTATCCCTCAGTTTTAAACATGGTCATCGACCTGGGGGCCAGTTAATGATAGAAAAATGATATCATTTGCAGTCGTGTTCCTTTGTAAGCTGACCCCGAAAACCACACGGGGTCTCTTCATCTTGACCACGTCGGCTATCGATTTCCACTGAGGATAATGACTTTTTATGTCTGTAATATATGAGGGTATGTTTGATGTAGGCTGATCTGTTTGCTCACTGTAGCCCATTTTCATTGCCATTGTCAGGGGAGTCATATCAAGGAAAGCTAGAAGCAATATATATTAGAAGACACTCTATGGACATTGCTTAGCAGGCTTTAGCCTCTCATTTTCGTGAGCAGCTCATCTATCCGAAGCCTGGTTCTTTTTTCCAGTCACATTCACTGGTGTTCGAGACATATTGTACAATTTACTAGCTGTTTTGGTTAATTGCATTAAGTTGCACTCTAAAATAAAGTTATATACTCTTTCATTTCCAGCTTGTGGAAAAAGCAATGAGTCTTTAAATGTATGTTTAATTACATTTCTAACTTTTTGCTTTTTTTTGTTCCACAAAACACTCATAACTGTGACAGCAAAATTTGCAAAATGCAAACTACATGAAAGGAAACTAATTTATTCTTGGTGAAGAGAACTTAGTCTTATTTGATGTTTCAGAGTTGTACTTTAAATTCAAGTTTAATTAAGTAGCTTTCAATACCCCACATGCCACGCTTGCAAATAAGAGATGTTTTACTTTCCTAAATTGCCTCTTTATTTCAAGGTTATGTGCTTTGATTACTCTCTTTTGAATTACAAATAAAATGCACCTGAAACACAACCAGTGCTATAATAGATGGCAGTCAAACAGTATGTGGAAGATTTTAAAGATGTTGGAGGCAATCTGAAAAAAATGATATTACTTAAAATTATAGAATTTAATTTGATGTTCGTATAAGTGATACAAAGACTATCATTGCAGAGACAGAGAAATTGTTCCATCTTTCATCTAGGTGCTCATTTTTGCCCCCCTTGACTACTGGTTGCTTGTAATGTTGATGAGCCAGGAAACTAAACTTATTCTACTTCTTACATTTGTTTTGGGCAACCCCAAATACATGGAAAAAAATTAATGGACTATTCTATAAAAGCGCAGCAGCTACCTTTATTTTTGTGTTCTATCTTTGCTAAAGGTGACTATAACAAGCTAATAAAAATTTTAAAGACCCTCACTTTAAAAACCTAGCAAAAGTTTTAGCAATAATTGCTTACTGAACTTTTATGAACAATTTGAGATCGTGTGAGGTCAAGAGTAGCATTCATAAGGTCCTGTAGTTATAACCTTTCTAAAGGACAGTGAGTTGGGAGAAATTAGCTTCGGCAGCATACGGATAATGACCTGCCGTCTGGCTCAGCACTCACACTCGACAAAGAAAAATAAAAAATAAATAAAGTAAACCCACCCTCCCCCCTTCTTAGGGTTAATGGACACATGGATTTATTTTTTTCCCCCTCTTTGTAGCCCAATTTATCTCGTTCTTATTGGCATTACCCTCTTGTCTTTGTACTCCAGCAGGGAGGAGGGGAGGCCAAGCGAAACATGAGACCGTAATGAGATTTTGCAGACATTGCACCATGTAGAATTTTGGATGTTCATATTACAGTTTGTCAATATCCAAGAGAACGTATTAAATCGGGCATTCTTGACGTAGCAGTGGAATGACTGATTACATGACCCACTTTTACGTGCTTAATCAAAAAGTGGATATATAGGCATTTAGTCCTGTTTTTCTCCAATCAATCCAAGAGAATAGATTGTCAGTGAAACATTACTGGGTAATACCATCTTGTTTATGATAATATTGTGAAGGCAGGGAGAAAATAATATTGTTAAAACCTTTCTAGACCTAGGTCTTTCTCTCCGTCTCTCCAGTTTGGCCTACTTTGTTTCTTTTAATAATGGAACATTACTTGTTTTTTATATTTACATTTTCATTTTTAGCTTTTGATATTGCAGACATAGATTGAAAACGAGTTTTGTTCTTGAGTCAAAGCATCTTTAGGTAGACATGAGGTAGTGTACCTAATGTGGCAAAAAAAGAAAAATATCGAAATGACCTGACGCATTAGAAAAAACAACTGTAAATTTTAAGAACATGTTTCTTAAACATATTTTTATCCTTAAAAAGAGCTTTGGCATTTTAAACTATATAGAGAACTGCTGGTTCCCTGCTATGCAGTAACACTTGTGTCAGCTGCTAGACACATCATAATAAGCAGGTAATATCCAGTGGCTTTTTACAGGCACATTACTGTAATAATCCTGGGCTGCTGAATATTGTTAAGTGGAGTGTTGTTCTGCTCATATTGCTCCCTGCTCCAATTTGACAAAGCCACTTAGGCTCCTCCATGTTCAGTCATTTCCACTTGGACTGGAGGGGATTTAAAGCCACTGGAAATGAAGTCTGTGCAGTGACATCACCATGCTGCTTCTGCATGTGTGTGTATTTAGCTTCAGTCCTAGAGTGATTTTTGTGCCTGCTTGTGTGTGAATTCTTGTAGGAAGTCTATTGCAATTTTCTACTTCATGTGTGTGTGTGTGTGTGTGTGTGTGTGTGTGTGTGTGTGTGTGTGTGTGTAAAACATTGTGAAGCCCACAGATTTTTATAGAGTACAGGGTCTTTAGGTGTGTAAATTCAGTGGCCGACTGCATGACATCATGACGGATGAGTTAATCATGTCAAAGTTTCATTGGATGGGTCACATGATGCAAAGCCTGCTGGGATTCCCACTTTAAAGGCAATACAGAATATTATTTTTGGTCTCTGATAAAGTGGCACTGTTTTTTTTAGAAGCAAGTTCACTGCAAGGAAAAAAGGTACACATGTATATGTTCTAAATTCATTGAAAGCAAATACAAAACAGAATTCGGATTCGGTTTTACATTAAGTAACATAAACATATGTTTATGTTCATTTAGACAATGTACAGGAGCTTACAGAGTTAGAATTTTACGAGTCTATCGACATAAAAGATATAAAGTGATCTCCCTTCAGCTGCTGTTATCAGACTGCTGCTGATTTCCAAACACATTATTTTATGCTGCTACCATGAGACCAATTCACTCTTAATTAGAAAGTGAATGTATTGCACTGCATTACATCATATAGCAATGGTTCATTGCTGGTATGTGTTGAACAGATAGTTTGAGACTTTAATTATTTTTAATCTGCTATCAAGACTTTTTATCGAGAGTTTTAGGGTTGTGGCAAGAATGTGAATTTATATTCTGAATGGGTCAAAGGTTGAGGTTTGATACGTTTCCCTGATGTCTGGGTTATGTTTGCGAATATTTTTTTTTTAACTACAGGAGAGCCAGCCCTCGAACACAGGTGTTTGACATGTGTTATTTGTTTCTACACTAAACACTTCCTGCAGAGTTTTCTAAAGTGCTGAAAATCATATTATCAAGCAAAAACAACATTCAAGCAATATTTATCACTCTAGAACTTCTTATTTGTCATGTTAAGAGAGATAAGGGTAACAGATAGAAGCTGACTGGTCATTTTTACAATCTATCTTAAAGCTTATCATTATTTACATGTGTGATGATACAATGTTCTGCTATGCTAGCTGTGTTTTTTGACCATCTTTGCTGTACGTCAGAGCCGCCAATGCAGACAAAATAATCTAGACACCCACCAGTACTTGGACCAACTGCTGGTCCCAGAAGATTGAAGCAGTCAGCATCCATCTCATATCCAGACTATATCTACCAGAATTTATATTTCCACCTAGCATGAAATCTACATCTATAAACATAGAAGATATTTACTGTATTCACTTCCAATGAGATCAATTTTTTTTCCCTCATACACTGTCACAAAGCCCCTTCCTTTCAACTGTGTATTTTGAATAGATGGAGAACAGGTATCACTTGCGTCCACCTGAGAATCCAATTTTGCACAAAGGACATTCGGCTAACACTCATTTGTCTGTCAGCAAGATATCTCAAACTGGTATGAATGTATTTCCATGAAAATTTGTGGTAAAACATATACTTCAGGCTTTAAAAAAATCACTTAGTTTAGGGAGATGGCACGTTATAATATATGATCCCTAAAATCCCCTAGAGATGGTTTTAAAAACAGAAACTTGATAGTGATAAGAAATTATGAGTTTGTGTGCCAAATATTATCATTTAGTATCAATTTAAGGTTCTCCCTCAGAAGTATAAATCCCCTTTACAACCACTAGCCATCTGTTAGGTTTGAAGGCTCCATTTTTGTGTACAAATCCTTTATCAAAGATCTAAATTTAGTATTGTGACTATGGTTATGATTGTTGTAGGATAGATTGTTTATTTTGTGGAACTCAAGGCAAATAAATGGATGTTTTGGGGTTTACATTTACAGTTTATTTACTTGGAAATTCTGACATCACTTCACATTTAAAGAACAAAGGGATGGGCAAAATCTGACTGTGCAATGCAAACTCTGTTTGCAAGCAACCAAGCTGCTCTCAGCTTCAAAAGACTCCACCTCCAACCTAAAGAAACATCTGGAAGTAAGTTCTTTTTTTTAAAAAGCTAATGTTAGCCTACTGCAGCTATGTTGTTTTAGTTGGGGCAGCTACCTGGGTTTTGTGACACTTCAGTGTCTTCGATGTGCTGTTGCTGTGTGATTTATTACTATTACTGAAGGCTGCATTACAACCTGCAAATAATCATGTGCAGTTCTGAAAGCAGACAGAAAAAAACATATTGCTGATACAAAAATAGTTTTCTTTACGAGATCACTGCAAAAAATGCAGCCGTACCTCATGTCCACCCTACTGTTACTCATTATATATTAAGATTTAAAAATCTAGTTGGTATTGCTTTCAGAGCTGCACATGATTATTTGCAGCTAGCAGGTTGTTAATGCTATCCTTCAAGTCTAACAGTCTGCAGTTTATGAACTAACCTCAGCTAACGCCAGCTAACAATGTTAGCTTGGTGGCGAGTAGCCTTCAGTAATAGTAATAAATCACGCAGCAATAGTACATTCATGTAGTTGTAAAAAGCATGACAATATATCAAGTAATCCAAAGTATTCAGAATACTGTACTCACATTGAGTAACTTAGCAGAATACGCTACAAACTACATTTTGGGCCATGTATTCTGTAATCTTTAGTGGAATACATTTTAAAAGCAACCTTCTCAACATTGACAAAGACCTAAAACTTACCACCAACGACTGGCTAAAGAAGAAGCATATTACGGTCACTGAGTGGCCTAGCCGGTCTCCAGACAACAATCCTATCAGTGGAAGGAGCTGAAGCTTGAACTTGCCAAGAAACCCAAAGGATTCAGAGAGATTCCTCTTTCTGTAAAGAGGTTTGGGCTGAAATCCCTTCTGAAATGTGTGCAAATCTAGTGACCAACTACAAGAAACATTTAGTCTTTGTGCTTGCCAACAAGGGTTTCTCACCAAGAACTAAATCCTGTTTTGAGTTGGGAGAATACTCATCCATTCACTTGCAATGTAATGTATAATGTTTCTGGATTTTTGGTAGATATTCTGCCTCTGCCATTAATATGAAAGTGCAATAAAAATAGAGACTGTTCGTGTCTTTGTAAGTCAGCAAACATACAAACTTAAAATCCCTACTGTATGATTTATACTTGTGTCCCAATAACAGTAGAGAAAATGGAATTTGATTACTATTCAAAGAATTGCTTTTTCTTGGATTGCAAATTACCTCTGAAAAACCATATGTTTTTATGTAGTTTAATGCTGTATGCAAGATTCTTTACACATATGCTGCATGGCATCCTAGAGTTTTGTTGAAACACTAAAAAAGTCAACTGCGTATGTCTAATGGATCTGGCCTACAATAGCACATATCAACTCCCAGCTCTGTCTGAGCCTCTCTGGGGTGCATAAACAAAACCCTTCACAATTTACACTCAGCAATGCCCTGACCCTGCATTACTTACTCTATCCAGCCAGCATCTGCTGCTCAGTGACTCAGCTTCCTATCAGCTGCTGTGGCTGAACTCAGTCTGGCATCCAGGAAGGAGTGTTAGGCAGAGATCCCCCCCTAAGCTTAGCAAGAACTGCTGATCTCATCCAGCTATGCATTCATTTCCAGTAACAGTACAGATAGTGTTTTTCAGTTTCCCTGGTAGACTGCAAGAGTGAGTGAGTGTGTGTGTGTGTGTGTGTGTGTGTGTGTGTGTGTGTGTGTGTGTGTGTGTGTGTGTGTATTACTTTCCCCTTGAAAGCTGTTTGTTATTAACTCTGAAAAGGAAAGACCAACTTCCACAGAAGTTAAACTAAAAGTAATGGTGCAATATTGTTTGACACATAACACTCTCGAGACTGAAGAAGTCACTTGGATGAGTGACGAAACGTTTCTCCCACTGAAAACGCCACGTCCAGATGAACAGGATAAACTTTTTGGGGCATAACATTGTAGTTTGGTTGTTTTTGGAAATATGTGTTTACATATTTGATCACATTTATGGTTTAGGGCTTATAGAGAGTTGTATGTAAGACTGGACACTAAAGAAGGAAAGGAATTTATATGGACTGGGTAGTTAAAATCGATCAAGCTGGAAAGGATGTGCAGCAGTTTAGAATGATTAAAGATAGAGACATAAATGTACTAATGACTGCAGACATTGAGTTGATAAGTTGGAAGGAGTACTTTGAGGAGCTCATGAATGTAGAAAATGAGAAACAGAGGAAGATGGATGGAGGACAGTGACTCAGGAAGAGCAGAGGATTAGAAAGGAGGACGTGACTTCTGCTATGAATGGATGAAGAATGGGAAGGAAGTTCGTCCATACCTGTGGAGATATACAGATGGTTTGGAGATAGGGCAGTATCCTTTGTAAACAAATTGTTTAACACAGTCTTGGAGGCTAAAAGGAGCTGTAGTAACTATATATGGATAAAGTTGATGACAAAAAACATGCATCTATGGGAAAGAGTTGTTGAAGCTATGTTAAGAAGAGAGCTGAATACCAGCAAGCACCAGAAAGAGCACTACAGATATGATGTACATCAGAGCAGTTTGAAGACATAAGAGTTTTATCAGCATTGTAGGGGGACAGATCCACTGGAGCAAAAGCTTCCATGAAAGATGTTCATTAAATTGTAATACAAAACAGAAAATTTGATTCAATATCAAAAGGTAGAAGGAGCGAATAATGAATGTCTTCACGTGCTTTTGAGATGAACACTTAAGTTCCATGTATTAAGTGTGCATACTGTAGATGCTGTGCAAGTCCTTTTATAGACACTGTGTTGTATATGCTGAGAAGCTGTAAGTGTCTGCAGTATCCCAAATAGGAATTGTTTACAGAAGTCTTGCAGTAGTGAAACAGATCCTGTGCAGATGTACCTATGCACCTATCACATCTGCCACTGTACTAGGAATAGAAAAACAACCTAAGCAGCAACAAAGTCAAAAAACATTGCTACACAGCAAACAGATCAAACCTCTGTTAGGCTTAGAAAAGACTGAATACATTTGTTTCTGTTGAACATGACTGATTCGAATGTCACTACAGCCAAACTTTACACCAGCTATTTTTATGCTGTCTCTTTATGGTCTCATTATTATCAGGAACTTAGTTTAAATGTAAAGCTTATGTTATGACTAAATGCAGACTTAACAGAAAAAGGTTATGATACTTATTTTCAACCTCAGTAGCCAATGCTTTTGCTCTGATAAACAAGGGAAACCGAAGTCAGCATGTGATATTTTGCAAGACAGCAGCAGTAGTGTAATGGAGCAACATTTGACCTGTCAATCACAAACAGTTTATGGTAATTTTAATATACTGCAGAGATTTAAAAAAAACCTCTCCAAATATGATTACTGTGGTTTTTTTTGTTGTTTTTCCCTCTGACTCATACAGATGTCATTCAGTTGGTGTTTCCCCTTGGTGCAGTTCATTTGTGCAGATGTGAACACAGTAATCACACTCAGGTGTGGACTAAAACAATCGTACCAAGATTCTTTGGAGGAGGTGGTCTTCGTACGGTTCCAAGTGGTTCATTTATGATGCGATTGTGATCTGAACCAACTACCAGGTGTTTGTTTCAAGTTTGAGCCAAAAAAAAGGTCCCGCAACCATCTATGCTTTGAATTTTGGGATGTAGTAAAGTACTATAGATGTTTAAAGGGCAGGATGGGCTAACAGCTATCAGATTCCAACAAATTCTCCATGTTCTCTAGCCCAGAATACGGCACCTTCTTCCCATGTTTACTGATGTTGTTTCCTACCCAGAAAGCTTAAGTATAATTTCATATATGTGTTTGTTTTTTAAAACCTCCTTTTTATATTCTATTCTTAGGTCTCAGCATATGGCCGAGACCGGCACCTGAGCCTGATTCTGTTGGAGGTTTCTTCCTGTTAAAAGGGAGTTTTTCCTTCCCACTGTTGCCAAAATGCTTGCTCATAGTGGGTCATATGATTGTTGGGATTTTCTCTGTATGTGTTATTGTAGGGTCTACCTTACAATATAAAGTTCCTTGAGGCGACTGTTGTTGTGATTTGGCGCTGTATAAATAAAATTAAAATTGAGGTCTCCTTGACAGAATTTGAAAATTCCTGTACATTTTTCTCATTATTGCCATGTAGCTATAAAAGAGCAACTGATTTTCTACCACAGTTGCTCCAAGGTAGTAACACTTCAGCCAGTTTAATTTAACTCTCCCTTTGCTGTACACTTATGTTCGGTGTTGATCACAACCACAGTAAAACATCAGAACTAGGAATGAAATGGAGAAAAGCAACTGTTCCTTTAGGTGCGGTGCTGATGATTACAAAAGTATACTGATTCACTATGACAGTTCACTGCCATAGATACATTTGGAAAATAAGGCATTGTACGTAACATCAGAAAGAAAACTAAGAAAAACAACAAAAGAAAACAAGGGATATATTCATTTACTAGGCACTGTAAAGCAAGAGAATATTACATGTGATTCGACATTTACTAACCAAGCTAAATCAAGCAAAGCATCAGCCCAAGATTTCTGATTTGACTAGAAGCATTAACATACACTATATTCATGCTTAGCTGATGAGAGAAGCTGAAATCTGAGATGTGTGATACCTCTACTAGCAGCCAATTCTTGAATGTTTTTCCTCTTCTCCTTTTTGTGTGTGTATGATTATAGCTCCATTACTGTGGGAAGTTTGTGAGAAGAGTGGGTGAGAAGCAGCTGCAGCAACTTCAAACTAGATGCTGAGACGCTCAAGTTAGAAAATAAAAAATAATTTCCAATTCCAAAAAACATGCAATTTCTTTGCTGCCCTACATGAAAGGAAATGCAACATTGGGATAATGGAGATTGTTGGTCCAAAGAGTAAAAGCTACTCACTAACAAGCCATGCTAAATATGGGTTTTTAATTGCTGTTTTTGGATTTGAATCTTCACAGTTAGTTGCTTTATCCACTTCCACATTAACAAAGCAGCAACAGCTGAAGGACATTAGTGTGACTCAGGGTAAAAAAAACACATGGATGCAACATAGCAGTTATTTGTACTTAACAGGATCCAGTTTAAGCATTTTGGGTTAGCAGGGGAATGAAATCCTGTTTCCATTGTCCTCAGTCTAACTCCAGGTTCTCTGGAAGTTTCATCATGTATCCATTAAGCTGTGCAGTTCCTCAAAACTCACAACAGTGACGTAAAACAACACAGGCAGAGTGAGTCTGGGTCACAGAGTCTCTTTCTTTGTACTGCAGTTACTGTAAGCATGACTAAATCCCTACCAGAGAGATACCAACAGTGAGTCCCTTTGGCCTGTCTTTGCAGGAACAATTCCCCAAAGCCTCGTACTCCTCGCCGTAGGCCTCAGACATGTGTAATTAGGTGTAAAATACAGCTGTGTGGAAGGTAGGGTGGGCCTGGGCCATGGTAACACCAAAGGGAGTCGAGGCTCAGGGCCGTAGAGCCTTGAGCTGCCATTGCACAGAGACAATTAGGTCTAAATGAAAAATTGATTTCCACTCATACTGAATGGATGTTAAAACAAAGCACGTAATAAATACCGTCTGGTGACAGGCAGGAGTGCTGGCCGCAGCAGACGAAGCCCCTTGTTAGCCTCGGCAGCGCCAGGTTATCGATCGCCTGTGGTGACAAAGGCGACTCTAAACGAGACCGAGAAGATATATAATTCAATAAACATATCACAGGCCTTTAGATTGAACGTGGCAACATGAGCGTACGGGTGCCACCTTAAATGTCCGAGGTGGTTAGTCTGTTGGTGGACTCTTGACAATTGATAAAGAGAACATTGTGCTTAAATGGATCAAAATATTAAATTATGCACTAAGACTGTGGTGTGTTGTGCAATGCATGATGACATGTATGAAGCTCCGCTGAGACTTGCTGAGATGCAGTCGCAATTCTGACGCTCCTTCCTCTACTGAGCCTGTGTGAAACTGGGTAACGTGGTCAGTCCAAAAATAGTGTTAAGTCATGTTTTGATATCTTTTCCTAGTAAGCTTTAGTTTGAATTACATAAGATTATGTGAAATATTTCAACCCAGGAGGCTGTGGCTACACTATGGCATAAAAATTCAATATTCTACTTGTCATGTGAATTATTTTATACAAACCTTCCAAAACAATTTACTTTTGACATGTGTGGATTGGAAAAAGGGTTTCCATTTCTGTTTGGGGTTAAAATTAATATTGGAATGTTTAACTGCGAGCTAATCCTAATCTTGATTAGGTCATATTTAATTTTTTGAATACTGCAGAAATTTTGAATTTCCAGGATAGAAATGCAAATTTAAGCTCGACATCTTTTCAGTAATATGGAAATTTGACTCTTTAACCTTGTTAGACCCAACCCATCAAAAAATATCCAGAAAATTC
This sequence comes from Mchenga conophoros, assembly GCF_057382185.1. Taxonomy (NCBI): domain Eukaryota; kingdom Metazoa; phylum Chordata; class Actinopteri; order Cichliformes; family Cichlidae; genus Mchenga; species Mchenga conophoros. The sequence continues at coordinate 7,447,202 of NC_140543.1, read as the reverse complement.
AGATTTTTTGAAACAGATGTTTATTAACCCTTATAACAAAATTCACAAAACTCTTTTTGCTATATCATGCTGTGTATGATATATTTTGATTATATATTTTTTGTATCGTATTTGGTACATTGGGCGTTTTTGGCAACTTCTTGTTAAAAACAATGTCAATTTTAGACAAAAAAGGAGTTTTGTCCATAACATTTTGAAATTATGGCAAGTATTGATCATGTTGATGAGATAGAGGTCTCAGAAACTCATGTATCAAATATGATACAAAAGGCATTATAGGGTTAAATGACTGCATCACCTGTTTTTAAATGTGTACAGGGGAGTCTGAAGCACACTGTCAGTATGAGAGCAGGTTAATGTACAGTAAGTTTAATAAAACATGTCTTTGGGCTACATATATTTATTTTCAATGAGGAAAATCTAATTATGAATAAATATATTCATGTAAAGAGTTGGAGAGATAGTAAACATCTCATAGGCTTAGAAAACAATGTATGTTGAATAAAGGGGAAAATGAAGTCCGTGCAATGTAACCATTGTTTTATCAGGTGGCATTTCTGTTTAATTATTCACTTTATAGAAAGACTGTGTTGGTAAAACTGAACAGTCCTTTTTAGGAGCCATTTGCCAGTGACTTTGAGGATTTCTCCCTTGAAGTAGTGGCAGAAGAGTCTTGCAGCATTGCTACATCACTTTCTGTTCACTTAATATACCCCACTAAATCAAGTGAGCATAGATCTCCAAAAGAGACAGAAGGAAGGACAGAGACTGTGAGAAAGGAAACAGACTAGACAGACGCAAAGTAAAGGATGGACCAAATGGAGATGGCAAAGATATGATGGGAAAAGAGGTAATTAGACAATGAGAAGGAAAATTAAAGAGCCTGACTGAAAGGTTTAAAAACTCTATACAAAGGAAGTGAAAGAGCTTCTGAATAATATTATCACACAGCTGCCTGCGTGTCAAGCAGTGAAAGACTGAGTGACAAAAAAACAGAATAAAATAGTGCTTAAACATAAACACGACAAACTGTGAACATTTTAGAGTTTAATTAGATTTTGATGGAAATAAACCAAAGGAAGTTCTCAAACAATGAAAAAAATGATGGTCTCAGTGAAGCTGAGACTGCATTTGTTGGCACATTATATGAGACATAAAAAAGTAAACAACAAAAACAATAATAAGAAAATGATAGAAATCCCCAAAGCCTTAGAAACATCACCTCATAACAGAATATAGAAGGCTTTGTATCTGCAGCACATTCATGGACTTAATTGCATATTTTGTTCCTCCACTTTAATCTGCTCCGCAGTGACAGTACAGACTTAATAAAATTTACCTTTTTTTAGGGGCCTTTCATCACGCCCTTTGAGGGTCTGTCAGTTTGTGTTTGCCGTATTTGCTGTTTCATATTAATTTATCTATTTTTTTTTGGGGGGGGGGCGCCATTATTAAATATGTATGTTTTATACACAACATAATACAATGACTTTAATGTTCTATTTCTGACACACTACATTACAAAGCTACTCAAGAATTATGAAGGTGTTTTAGTTATTCAAACATTTCTCAGAAGCAGAAATAATCTCATTAACTGAATTAGGCCTCATTGACCTGAGCCATGCAACCAGTTTTTTTGGCTTGTGCTTGAAAGGTTCAAGAGGCACAGAATGAAAGTCAAAGGCAACAAATGCCAAGTGCTGGTGCAACCATTTTTAAAGCCAGTGCATACATATATTCAACTCCCTGAAACTGGATACAAACATTTTTCTGCACTTCCAAAAAAACGACTGGAGAATGTTTGAGATTTATTTCTGTGCATATGTGTTTTGTATTAAAAATATGCACCCACTGTTTAACTCCTGTGCATAAAGTTTGCACTTGCACTCAGTGTTTTGCCATCAACAAGCCTTGACCTGCCCTGTTAAAGTTATAACTGAACCACCTGTGAACCAGTGCAGAGGCAATGCTGTCAGTTCAACAGAAAAACAGGAATGTACTTAGATTTAGCTCCTTGACGAACTAGATTAACTAGCTGTCCCAACATGATTATTAGTAACCATGACATTTGCTTTCCTTATTTAGCTGAAGCTTTAGCTGTTGGTACAATGCTGTGAAAAAGTATTTGCCCTCTTCCCGATTACTTTTTTTTGGTTTTGCATATTTCTCACACATTTCTGATCATCTAACAGATTTTATTATTAGACAAAGGTAACCCAAGTAAATGTAAAATTCAGTTTTTTAAACATGATTTAAAAAAACCTACCTGATCCTATCTGAAAAAGTATTGCTCCCTAAAACATTTTTGTATTTTTGTCCATTTTGTCTCATTATTGAATTGTGAACACGAACTGAGGCAAATGATTACTGTAGTTTTTTTAATGTTCTGGATTCTTTTGTGACCTCCTGGTTGAATTGTTGAGTCCATTTGTAGGAACATTTCCATTTGGATCTCACCATGGGTCGGAGAAGTCTCAGATCCTTAAAAATGACTTTATTATCATTTCCAGACTGATAAATGTCTTTGTCAGATTTTTCAATTCATGATGCACCAAATATTTTTAGTTGGTGGCAGGTCTAAAACTGCAGGCAGGCAGGCCAGTTCAGCGCATGGACTCTTCTCCTACAAACAATGTGCTGTAATAAATGCAATATTATGGTTTAGCATTAAGCAGTATGCAGTTTGATTTAAATCCATTGGCGTATTTCCAGTAACATTTTGAGTTCACTTGGGAAATCAGAAGTGATGATCACTGACAAAAATGCTTTGGATTCATGCTCATCTTTTAAGTAATGATTAAAGGTCAGCAGCTGTGATAAGTAGGATAAGCAAAAGAATAAAGATTGCCGAACTGAAGTTACTTATATTAAATGAAGACGCCTTAAGCCTTATTATTATTCATTCATAATAATAACAGTATAAACATCTTCAAAAAACTTACAAGCATTGCAACATGTTAGCCACACTGTTTGTAACACTATGTACTTCTTTTGAACATTAATCCATAAATTTTTATGTCCTGTGCCAAGAGATGTTTGTCTAAATAAAAATACATTCTTCCTCTAAACACCACACTGTATTAATTATTAAAAGTTCTCCCACATGCCATCTCTTGGGATGACGAGTCCCACAGTAAACCTACATGACAGTTCATTCATTAATGAGCTGGGAGGGGGTGGAGGGAGAGTTCCCAGCACCAGTGGAAGAAGCCAGAAATGCCCTTGGGACTAAATGACAGTAATAGTGAGTATAGCATGTTTGTGACAGAGACTGACAGACAGAACCATTGTGCATGGGAGAATGTACAAGATGGAAAACCCAATGACAGTTGGTCGTTATCCTAAAATAAGGTATATTTCTTTCAGAAAAAACAAACTTATCATTAAACCATTTTTTACATGTTCAGAGTCCTCAGTTCAGGTTTTCCAAGCTTTCACTGCCCTTTGTTTTCAAAGCATAATGCCACTTTTGGTGCTGGTATCTAAACCAATAAATCTAATTGCTACCCAATGACAGTAATTTGAACCATGATGTTGATAGAACGCTGGATCACCATGTTCTTGCCAAAGATGAAAATCCTGCATGTGGTAATTTGAGTGAAATCCTATCGATGTTTCTTCTGTCCCTCTGAAGTGCCAGGAAATTGTCAAACACGGTGCTTGTACTGTATATGATTGCAGCGATGCCTGAAATTAATTATAAAAAGGTTTTGATGGTGTCATGGGAAAAGGTATTTGATGTTGTTTTGTGGTTCCCTGCGTCGCATAAGCTGAGTGGATCGCATCATGGTTACGCTGAGATGTGTCTGAACATGTTATTTTGTTACCCGCAGGGCCAAAGGGGTGGGGTACTCTTGGATTCTTGCTAAATTCTGATAATGTGGGACAGTGCACAAAACAGTTTCTCAAGAATTACGATGTTTATTCAAAGTTCAGTTATATTTTCGATTCCAAGGAATTACAGTATACTGTAAAGAAGTGTATATTAAGTATGTTAACAGACACGTCAAAAATACAAGCAAACACAATTCTTTTGATTTGCACTAATCATGATAGCTGGATTGCAGCAGCAACATCTCTGGAGACAGGAAGAATCATGTAGGTAACATGTCACGTGTGTTAATAAAAAAGGATGATCACCTTTTTTGCTTTCAGATTTGAAGAGCCTCTTTAAATTCAAAGGGTCTTTGTCTACAATTCTATGTAATTATAACATCTTTCAAATTCTAAATGATACAGTTCTGGTGAGTAGTGGTGGAGCATGTGTTGCTGTTTAACATTTTGTTGGTAATATTAAAGATGTGAATCTTCAAATTCTACCCACTATGGCTAACTCTAAGTCATACCTCTTAAATAAAAAATAATTCAATTACAGCTGGGGTGGACAAGGCTAAGCATCAGGCTTTCAAATGAATTAAAAGTCTGTCTTGGTCTAATAACAAGACCAAGACCAAAATAATAATAACAAGCAGCCAGTCCCAGAATTATAAATGGTAAAACTCAAATACAAGAGTAAAAATCAAGTATTTTTATGGAAATAAAAGCTTTTTAATAGCCAAATATTTTATGAATTGAAAAAAAAAGCCTTCAGTTTGAATCTTTGCAGATAAGACAGAAACAATACATATAACTCTATATTTATGATGCAATAATACATCTTTCGAATAGAGAACTGACATCAACACTTTAAACTAAGAAATATAATGACACATATGAGGACACATTACTTTTAATTTCATCTCATTTGGTAAACTAAACACAAATTGTTCATTAGAAACTGGCTTCACTTTTCTTTGCTTTTTTTCCTTGCTGAAAGTCTTAACAGCGTATATTGCTTTGAAATGCTACTTCCCTTTGGTGGTTTCTTGGTGATATCATTTCATCAAGGAACTTACTGTGATTTGCATGACAAAGTTTTATCTGGACGGTGAGCTATTCCTTTCCAATAAATGTTTTTGTGTCAGTGCCAAAAAGTTGACGCAGCATTTTCAGTTTGAGGAACATTTCATTACTCATCCAAGTGACTTCTTCAGTCTTAGGTAACTGCAGATTGACCTAACCTTATAAACAGTACAGTTGAATCATTCAGCTGATTATTGACCGGTAGAGATTCAGCTTTTATGGCTCTCAAATGGCTCCTCATTCAGAGGCTTTTTATTTTACCCTAATTTAGCAATTATGAATGGTTTGTGTGTTGGAAGGCCATATTTTTATGCACTTACTACTAGGGTGAACATACATGAGATTAAGGCCTGATCAAAAGTTTAACATTTTTTGTTCTCCACCCATATGGAAAAGAAATAGTAAAAACTTATATGTGATTACTCATGAAAGTGGCCACTTTCATGAGTAAATCATATAAGGATTACATGATTTACTCATGAAAGTGGCCACTTTCTCATTACTTTCATACATTGTTTTAGTAAGTATCCAAAACATACAAGTTTCATTATATAATTTTTCAAGGGCTCTTAAATCTGTTTTCACTCTTATATGCTTTTCATACAAGTTTCACACAAGACAGATACAAACTTTATAAGATTTATATATATATTTTCCATATGGGCAGAAAAGAAAAATTAAAATAGAAATGGGTTTAGCTTCAGACAGCTCCTTATTTTACAAATTCTACTCTGAGCTTTTCAGTCACCAATATCATTGACATGCAGGTCCTTTTCTGTTTTTGCTTGTTATTTCACTTTTTTTCGACCCACTTGCATTTATAGCCCCCCTCTGTCGCTCTGTATCATTACTCTCCCTGGCTTTTACATAAAGGTATGATCCTAGTCTGTCTTTGAGGATGAGGAGATTTAAAGCACTGCGTTGCCCAATGCCCGCTTTTGATGGGAGTGGGCTTTTGCTGTTCGCTACAAAAAATTATCTCTTACTGCTGGCTCGTTTATGAATCACACATCACTATTGATTGAACATCCTGCCAGAGATTACCCTGTGCAAGTTACACCTAGTCTGTAGGTATTTACCTCAATAAATACAGTCTACCTATGGTAAATGGACTGGTTCTTGTATATACCTTTTCCATTCTACTTGAGCACTCAAATTTCACACCATCCATGGTTTTGTTATGTTTCTGCCACTGACTGATTTCTATCTTACATTCACACATATCACCAATTAATTGGCCAGCAACCACGGATTGAACCACCAACCTTCCAGTTACTGGATGAGGTGCTACCTCCTGAGCTACAGCCATCCCGAGACACATTGTCAGCAGTTTTGTTACCTACAACATCTCTGAGTTCCTGGCTTCAGCAACTGAAAATACTGCATCCTTATAAACAAATCGATTTTCTTGATTTCCTCGCTTTGAGCATGCATCAAGACATTTATGTCAGTGCTTTGACTGGAAATTCAAGTTCCTTCTAGAATGTAAATAATGTATTAATGCGTCTGAGAGATATGCTGGTGTGTTTAATGATATCAATTCAACGTGTACTTTCTAATTTTGTGACAGACACAGAGTTTTCATTGTGCATAGGCTCAGTGTTCACTGTCTAATCACTGCCAGTATTGGACAAATGAAAAAAATATATATATGATAAGAATAAGAATTTCTTGTTTAGGGTTCATGATGTCATCTCTGCTTTTTGTATATGATGTGATTTTATATGTATTATTGTAGGGTCTACCTTGCAATATAAAGCACTTTGAGGCAACGATTATTGTGTTTTGGTGCTGTATAAAAATTGAATTGAATTGAACAGAATTGGTTCTGTTGATTCATGACTTCCAGCTTGAACTGGGGTGGCTTGCAGCTGAGTCTGAGTTGAGATGAGAAGTGAGATCTCCAAATCTGTGGCTGTGGTTCCCAAAAATAGGAAGACTGCCCGCTGCAGACCGGGGGCAAGTTGGAGCACCAAGTGAAGCTCAGGGTCTTGTTCATGAGTGAGGGGTGAGTAGAGCAGGAGAGTGACAGAAAGACTGGTGTGACTGGTGTATCTGCTGTGATGAGGACCTCCTAGGCGAAGTGTATTGGGCCTATCCTAGGAGAGGTGATGAGGTATATGAACCAATGACTTTCCTTACCATTACCCTCTCATTTATTATCTTATATATATTTCTTTTTTAATTGTTCACTTAAAAGATCCCATGTTTTCTAACATCCATTCAGGCTAAGGGAAATATAAAAAATCTCTTATTTACATTACAGTTGTTTTGCTCTTAATTTTTATTGAAATTCATCCTTCCACTAGTAGTAAAAAAATGTGGAAGCTATGCAAATAGTCATAGACAGATGCAGGGAAGTTGGGGAAAAAAAGGAAAATTAAAAATATGACTATGTACATGCATGTGCTGTGGAAATGTAGGTTGCAGGACATGGAGAAGCACTGACAGCACCAGTAGAAGAGCCTGCAGCACTCTTTACATGAATTGGATCACCTCACAAGTCTGCACAAGAGAACCAGTTTACATAATCAAAGCCAGGGAAAGCCCTGAAGGGAGAAATAGATTTGTTTCACACAGTGCAAATGATCTGCTTCTTTTTTCCCCTTATAGCTGATCATAAATGTACCCAAAGCATTAATTTGTCGAGATGCTGATGAAGAGGTATTGTTTAGATGCCTTCAATTTTCATGAGAGGTTCGCTGGCTAAGAGCTTGACGTCTGAAATATTCAAAGCATAATATTTTGTATTCATTAATTATTACATAGTCATTTAGCCTCGTATAATATTATATGGGTTTTGGATTGTTGTTGCACTCGTATACTGTATCTCAGACCTTTGCATTAGTACACCGTGCACACTAGATACTAGGTACACTTGAGTGCATGCAAGTTATTGTTCTCCTAAATCTAACACCAACTGATCACCTATCAGAAATAATACTTACAATATGGTAGCTTCTTCACTTTCTGACTTACAACTTGCCAAGCCCCTGACTGCACATAATATTGGATTTCACTATAAAAAACACAAATTAACATTCATAAACACTAAATTAAGTCGCAACAAATGTAGTTTCTGTACTATAGCTAATAACTATAGCCTCTGTTTCCTAACTCGCTTTCTCATCTGTTACACAGCCAAAAAGAATAAAGTGTTTTTGACCATTATACGAGGCCCCCACCATACAGATATTCATAGTGCACTGCATGTAGCATTACATTAATCAGCTATGAAATTAGAAACACTTTGATAGTACTCCAAATTGAATTTAAGTGCAACTAATTTGGAAAAAATGGAACAATTATGCAGTCTGCAGGTTAAATGATTCCACTACGGGCCAAGCATAACATTGAACTTTGTTAACAAAAGGAGGAACGGCAGATTGAGTAAGCCAAATCTCATGCATGTCAGAGAAGCTGTGGCATGTTAGCTCATGCAATGTACTTTTCTTCCCCACAGCAACACCTCCTCTAGAGTTTCTCAGGAACAAGCAGGCACAGGCAGACAGACCCACATTACACCATTGTTAATAACAGAAGCTGGAATCAGGCCATGGGAAAAATAAATCTGTAACACTTTATTGTAGCTGTACACCTGCCAGCCAGCATGTGCATGATATAATCATTCTAATTCTTATAAAGGGCATGTCTGGTCCAGTTTGGTCTGCATGTCTCATGTAGTGTAAGCAAACAGGGAATTACCCTACCAAGGAATAAAGTATGATTTGGATAAGACAGACTTTATCTGTCTAAAAATGTTTAGTAGGTCTTTTACGGGAAAATATAGGGCTTTACAAAATTGCTCACAATTTCCCCCCAGAAAAGTGGTGAGGCTATTTAGCTTAAGCAGTTAAATGACTTTAGAAAAATGTCTTAAATGCTGTATGGTTCAACTGTAAAAATAAAGGGAATGTTCAATCTTAAAACATTTTATAATGTGCTTTTTTTCAAAATTGCTAAATTACTAACCAGATATTAATACACAAATACATTTTATTTCAAAGTAAAATGTGTAAATGTATAATAATATAACAATGGAATCGGTTTTACATTTACTCAGCATTTTGCAGAGCTTTCTGTGAGTGACAGGTGAATATAGGTTCCTGGCCTAAAACTTGTCAGTTAAATGCTGTCAAGTAGCCTCAGGCTGAGGTAATGTCTCTGCAGGCAGTTGAAGTAGTAGAGCGAGAGTTTGAGAGTTGTGCTTAAAAATGTTTTGCTTATGTTCACTGTCTTCTGAAACTTTCAGCACTATGGGTCATTTTTCTTTGATTCGAAAAAAACTAAGATATGTTTTCGCTCAGGTAATCACAATAGAACACTAAAAATAACATCAAAGAAACACCCAATTCAGGCAAACAAGGGATTTAAGCATGACTTCTTAGCCACTGATACATCCTATGTGAGTGCTGCTGTAGCCAAGAAGATGTTAGCGAAGTTAGGAGGTCAATAATAATTTAACTAACTCGCTTGCTTTTTGCCAGCACTGATTAGCTATTCACAGGCTTATGTTCTACTGAGATAACTTTGATTTCTCGTCACAAAATCTGGCATGAGATTAAGCAAGCAAAACTGTCTGTTAGGCAACACGGCAGGAGTGAGTCATAGGTATGAGAAACTTCATGGTTTGTCTCGCAGCAGAAATGCCTTGTTTATCAGACCTGATTGCTAAATACACATGCCTGTCACCGTTCAAAGCATAGAATCACAGGTGTTTGGATATGCATGACATACCACTGCAGTGACGTGACTGAACAGTTTGGGTGCTCATGAGAACAGTGTTTACCTTACTACGGGACCAACTCCGCCCAGGCTTAGCATAGGCATTAATTTTGAATGACTTCTTCGGATGTCTCTGTACCATCTTATTTTAGCATGTTTGACAATAACGTGCTCTTGCTCTTCCTTTTTTATGATCACACAGTAATTATGCTAATTGACAAGTTTAGGTGTTCTACTCACATGTCTGCTGGATTCTTGGAACTTTTTCTGATAATCTGAATATGAATTCTTAGTACTTCCCTGTTTACCACAGCTATGGAATGCTTTAGCAAGGTATTCAGCTCTTCCAGGTAGAAGCTTTCACAGTAGAACCTATTCATGGAAAAGTCTTGTTCAGGGCAAGTGTAGAAGAACTGCAGAGGAGAGTGATGTTGTCACAAAACCACAAGTTTCAGCGGTGGAACATTTTGTTTTTCCCAATTCAGAGAATCCCCTCCTTAAATCTAAGTTGTCTGAGCAACGTCTTAATGAAAGTATGTATGTAGTAACTGCTGTGTCTTTAGAGGACATTGTGACTTCTTTAAACCACCTTCTTGCTATAAATAAATAAATGGTCAGATAAAGATAGCAAACCTGAAACTACATGTCAATGGTTTGATGTGAACTTTGCATGTACCTTCATTCATGTACAAAAATCCCTTTTGGTGATCCCCTGAATTTTTCACCTACTGACACCATCTTATCAAAAAGCTTTATGCTAAACTTAGATGGCCAGCATGGTGCGATAGCTGAATTAACTGATAACAATTGCATATCATCACTTTTAATGTTGTTATTTTGAACTGGTTAGTAAAGCGTGATTTTATCTACACATTCACTGTTATGGAAAAACAAATTGTTTCTTGCAACTTGACACATGGAAGTCAGTAAAGTGAGTTTTATTCCTTTTGCCCCTGTTTTGGGCTCACTGTTTAGATAAGCTATCCTTGCAAGCTAGTAGCTGACTTAGTCTGTATGCTATATAGCGCTTCATAGCTACTTATTTGTACCTTACTTCAATTTAGTTTAGGAAAAATAATAATAATTCATGCGCACAATTGTTTTTCTATAGTTCCATCAGCATGAGCCAACCCTTCCAACTAAAATGTAAATTGTCAAGGCAATATCTTACTGGATTTGCAGGGACCCATATACTTGTGCAATCCATGCAAAGAAACATACCTCAGTTTCTCAACTTTCTGAACTACAAATGGCTTATCATTACTTAAAAGGACACTAACCTTCAAAAAAGAGCCATCTTTATTTAAAAGCAGCAAAATTTAACAGAAAAAAATTGCTCATGCAATATCAAGTATTGTTCTGTCTCTGCATGTGTGCTTCTTTAGCTATGTAAAATTTCCCACGTTTATTTAATGTGGGGGGTTTTGTATAATTATTAATTAACCTTCGAACCTTTTGTGTTCCATGAATTCCATCAGCATAATGAGTTGAAATGAATCATAATAAGATAATTAGTGCCCTGCGGATGTCTTTCTGTAAAGTCAAGAGTTATGGAATTGTTTTACCGAAAACGAAAATCTGGGTTTTCCATATGGAGGAGAGCAGAAAACCCACACATTCAAAAGGAGAGGAACAGCAATTATGTATATTTTATTTTTGTGCATGTCTTGGTGTAATTGAGTGGGTGTGCACTTGTGCATGTTTTCTGTGCATGTGTGCATCTGATTCCTAATTGATCCATGCTGGCAGAGGCACCTGTAAGAGATCCATCTCCTCCACAGGCGAGGGGGCCAAGCTCTGCAGCATCTCCCACACAGATGGACCTCGCAGTGGGCGACTGTCCATGCAAACTCCCTGGCCCCTCACCAACGGATGGTGTATCACAGTGGGAACATCGTCACACATCAATCCAAATAAAGGCCTGGACTGCCTTAGCGATGACATTTAGATGCTGTGTATTGTTGGGTGAGAAAGGCGGGAGGTTTCTTTGGTGTGTTTGTTTTGGCTTTGGCGAAACAAGACTCATGTGCCAGTAATACCTTTTTTTCCATTGTGGGAGGGACTGCATGTGTAATTTTGTTTCTGCATGCATGTCAGAGCAGAAAATGACAATCCAGTTATACATAAGCCACACAAAAAGAACTCTACTTTTTACTGTTACTTTTAGTTATTTGAAGTATGTATTACACGTTATCTTGCTACTCATTAAAAAGTTGTAATTTTTTGCAAAAGGCCAAGTTAACAGCTCTCGAAACAGTTTCTTTTCTGAATGCTCGGGAATGTATGTTGCAGTTACTGATTGTGTTTTGGCTAGAGAATGATGCAGTAGTTGGGCCTTAATGCAACATCTTTTCCCCACCCTCCTGTCACTACTGTGAGTGCTAATGAGGTCGCTTGTGTAAGTCATTAGCCTTATGTCTTATAGCCTTATAGCCTTGAAGTCTGCAATGGAGGAAATAATTATTTGATCCCGTGCTGAATTTCTAAGTTTGTTCATTTGTAGAGAGTCTGTAATTTATATGGTTATTATTGTTATTTTAATGAGGAGGAACAGAATATTAACTAAAAATATGTTTATGTTGCATAAGTTATAAATTGATTTGCATGTCATTGAGTGAAATAATTATTTGATCCCTTACAACCCAGCCAGAAGTCTGGCTCGCACAGATTGGCTAGGTTCCCGATCTGACACACAAATTACATTTAATCATCAATCAAGCACAGATAATTCTGATGTTAACTCATTACAGAGCACACCTGTCTAGAAGATGAGTTTCTAAAGTTTCCAACCTCTTTACCACCATGGGCTAGATCAAAGAGCTGTCAAACAATGATAGAGACAAGATTATAGACCTACACAAGGTTGGAATGGGCTACAAAACCATCAGCAAGAAGCTTGGCAAAGCTTTCTAACACATTATGCCATAATGGAGTGAAATTTTGTAGCACCTGCAAGGTCCCCCTGCTCAAGAAGACACATGTATAGGTTTGTTTAGGCTCGAGCATCTCAATGATTCAGACAGTGCTTGGGAGAAAGTGTTGTGTGATGAAACCAACACTGAGTTATTTGGTATCAAATTGATCTGCTGTTTTTGGAGGAAGAGAAAAGCAAAGAACACCATTCCCACAATCAAACATGGAGGTAGAAACATTATGCCTTGGGCTGTTTCTCTGCTAAAGGCAGAGGACAACTTCGCTGCAGTGAGGGGTCGTGTACCATAAAATCTGAGACCTCCTTCTCTCAGCCAGAATATATAAGATGGACAGTGTTGGTGAGTAACGGAATGCATGTACCAGCGTTACATATTTAAAATACAAAGCGTGAGTAGGGGAGACCAGGGATAGTTGTAACATTTTTGACATTTCTGTCTGTAAATTGGAGCTTTTTTAAGGTAGTGGATTCAAAATGTAATGCAAAGTATTTACATGTCTCGGCTATTAAATAGTGCAGCTATTTTCTCTGCAGCACAATTACCCATTGCATGGTATGGTCTCAAACACAAAGAGTGAAATGTTACAATTAACCCCATAGTCTGGGTTAGTTGTAACATATCCTGGGGTGAAATGTAACACAATGAAATAAGGGTACTAACAAAGCATTAACATATAATCTTTGTTTATTCAACACATGAATGCACTTAGAGCCATTTATGTAGCTGTGTGTGTGTGTGACAGAATGCAGAAATCTAGCTTTTGAACATATTCCAACCCCCCAAAAAAGACAAGTTATGGAATTTTCTGCAACTGAATATTTCATTAATTTTGATTGGTCTTCCTTGAGTTTGGCCTCATTGGCTCAGTGGGCATTATAACCTACAACTCTTGCACCAATTTTGAACATAACAATGAAGCTGAAAAAATGTAGTTGTTCACCAGCATCGCAATTCCATTACTTTTTATCATGGCTTACCTTGGTGTGGTTTGCAAAGTGCTTCAGAAAGATGAGGAAATCTGTTTCTTGCACCCATCCTGACTTATTTCCACTACCAGTAATTCCTACTCGTCCATTTCTGACACAGTGGCCTGCATAATGTATGTGTGGGAACACAAACAGTGGAGGAATTGTGTTGCCAATGGCATTAACCACATATACAAATGTGACCAGTGAACCTCTCTCTGCTGATGTTGTTGCCCCAACTTGTTTAATATAAGTTAAAGTAATAGTGTGGTAAGTTGTAACATCTGCATTATTGTTACAACTAACCCAGACTGTTGCTGTTACAACTGACCCAGACTCCTATAGCCATGAACTAGCTAACATTACAGCCAACGGCTAAAACATTAGCACTAAAGACCTACACAGAATATATCCCCATAGACATACAAATAACACAATTTAATTTTGATGAGTTTAACTGAAAAGCAAATAATGCTATTAGAAACTGAAATAAAGTAGAAAAACGTACTTTTTGGCATACAAATTACTTTTTTTCATGTTAAATTGTCTGTGTTTGACAAAATGTGCTGATTTTTCACATGTGACAGCAGAACTGAATTGGGCATGCACAGGATGAGTCACATCATTTGAAACTTAGCCCTGATTGGAGAAATTGGAAGTGTTACAACTGACCCACGTTACAACTATCCCCGGTCTCCCCTAACTGTATTCCGTTACAGTTAACATTGAAATAGGTGATAATTAGAATATAGTTACTTTGTTGAAATAAATGGATTGCACAGCAGTCTTTTCCTGTTTCATATGTTAGGCTATCCCCTCTCTAATTTTGGTAATTCCATGCAGTGCTGGAAACCCAAACAAAAAATGCAATAAGAGGCTCTAATGTAAGCATCTTGTTAATGTTGATGGCGTCAGCTACACAATGGACCCGGAGCCAAAAGAGCCAGCAGTGCACGGGCAGGAATGCATTTCTTACTTGGAAATTCTGACATCGCTTCACATTTAAAGAAGAAAGGGATGAGCAAAATCTGACCGTGCAATGCAAACTCTGTTTGCCAGCAACCAAGCTGCTCTCAGCTTCGAAAGACTCCGCCTCCAACCTAAAGAAACATCTGGAAGTCAGTTCTTTTTCTAAAAGCTAATGTTGGCCTCATTGCAAAAAGTGCAGCCTTACCTAATGTCCATCCTACTGTGACTCATTTTATAGTAAGATTTAAAAATCTAGTTGGTATTGCTTTCAGAGCTGCACATGATTATTTGCAGCTAGCAGGTTGTTAATGCTATCCATCAAGTCAAACAGTCTGCAGTCTATGAACTAACCTCAGCTAACGCCAGCTAACAATGTAAGCTTGGTGGCAAGTAGCCTACAGTAATAGCAATAAATCACACAGCAATAGCACATTCATGTAGTTGTAAAAAACATGACAATATATCAAGTAATCCAAAGTATCAAGTTCAGAATACTGTACTCACATTTAGTAACTTAACAGAATATGCTACAAACTACATTTTGGGCCATGTATTCTGTAATCTTTAGTGTAATACATTTTAAAAGTAACCTTTTCAACACTGACAATTACCTAAAACATACCACGAATGACTGGCTATAGAAGAAGCACATTAAGGTCACTGAGTGGCCAGTGTCCAGACAACACTCCCATCTATGGAAGGAGCTGAAGCTTGAACTTGCCAAGAAACCCAAAGGATTCAGAGAGATTCCTCTTTCTGTAAAGAGGTTTGGGCTAAACCTCTTTACAGAAAGAGGGGCAATCGTGGCTCAAAAGTTGGCAGTTCGTCTTGTAACCGTAAGGTTGCCGGTTCGAGCCCATTGGGCAAGACACTTTACCCTACTGCCTACTGGTGTTGGCCAGAGGGGCCGATGGCGCGATATGGCAGCCTCGCTTCTGTCAGTCTGTCCCAGGGCAGCTGTGGCTACAACTGTAGCTGCCTCCACCAAATTCAAATTCAAATTTTATTTGTCACGTACACAGTCATACACAGTACGATATGTAGTGAAATGCTTGGACAACTGCTCGTGACCTAAAGAAAACAAAAAAGGAAAAGGCTATGAATAAGATAGGAAATAAATATGAAAAATTAAAAAGGGTAAATTTAACTAAGAAGGAATAAAATATAAATTAAGGTTAAAAATGAAATAACTGTACAACACAAATTAGAATGAAGGGTAAATTTAACTGGGAAGGAATAAGATAAAATATATAAATTAGAGTTGAAAATAAAATAACTGTACAACAAAATACACAATATAGAACTATATAAGAATGTATGAAGAAATATAAATATAAATAAATATATACACAATAACAGCAGCTGTACAAGTATTAACCGGAAATGAAGAATATAGTGACCAGTGTTGTGCAAAAAAACAATGTGTGCAAAAACAATTTCCAGAAAGTCCAGTGTGTGTGTAAGAACCATATGTGTGGGTCAGTACTGTGTGGTGGTGTGATTGAGAGACCGTATCGCCTGTGGGAAGAAGCTCCTCCTCAGTCTCTCTGTGTTGGTCTTCAGGGAGCGGAATCGCTTTCCTGACCTCAACAGAGAGAACAGTCTGTTGTTGAGGTCCTTCACGATCTTCCTGGCCTTGGTCCAGCACCGCCTGCTGTAGATTGAGTGCAGGTCAGGGAGCTCGGAGCGGATGGTGCGCTCAGCTGACCGCACAACCCTCTGTAGAGCTCGTCTGTCCTGCATGGTGCTGTTCCCGAACCAGGTTAAGATGTTTCCCGCCAAGATGCTCTCTATGGTGCACGAGTAAAAGTTCCTGAGCACCTTGGAGGGCAGTTGGAAGTCTCTCAAGCGTCTGAGGTGGTAGAGACGCTGTCGGGCCTTTTTCACCACGGTGTTGATGTGACAGGACCATGACAGGTCCTGCGTGATGTGAACTCCGAGGTATTTGAAGCTGTCCACTCTCTCCACTGGGCACTCGTTGATGACGGGGGTCTGGTAGTTCCTCTCCTGCTTAGTGCTGAAGTCCACTATCAGCTCCTTTGTCTTACTGACGTTTAGAAGGAGGTTGTTCCTCTGGCACCAGTTCTCCAGATTCCTAATCTCCTTCAGGTAGGCCGTCTCGTTGTTATCAGAGATCAGGCCCACCACGACGGTGTCGTCAGCAAACTTGATGATGGTGGTGGAGCTGGTAGTGGAGTACAGCAGGGGGCTCAGAACACACCCCTGGGGGGCTCCAGTGCTGAGAGTGGTGGAGGCTGAGACATGTCCGCCCATCCTTACTGCCTGTGGTCTGCCAGTTAGGAAGTTGGAGATCCACAGACACATAGATGAGCTGAGTCCCAGATGCTCCAGCTTGGTGGTGAGTGTGGAGGGAATTATGGTGTTAAATGCAGAGCTGTAGTCTATGAAGAGCATTTTAACATAATTCCCCCTTCTAGTGTCCAAGTGAGTGAGTGATGTGTGGAGGAGATGAGAGATGGCATCGTCTGTGGAACGATTTGGACGGTAAGCGAACTGTAGTGGGTCCAGTGTGTCTGGTAGTGAAGAAATGATGAAGTCTCTGACCAGGCGTTCAAAGCACTTCATCACTACTGAGGTGAGGGCTACAGGGCGATAGTCATTGAGAGAAGCAGGGTGGGGTTTCTTCGGGACAGGAACAATGATGGACTCTTTGAAGCATGTGGGGATCACCGACTGAGATAAAGAGATGTTGAATATCTCAGTGAACACAGGAGCTAGCTGGTATGCGCAGTCTCTTAGGATACGACCTGGGATGCCGTCTGGTCCTGCTGCTTTCCTGGTGTTCACTCTTTTGAAGGCTCTCCTTACTTCATGCTCGGAGATGACGAGCATGTTTCCGGTGCTGGCAGTATCTTCCTGTCTGCAGCCGTTAGCGCCGCCAACACTAGCATTGTTGGAGACCTTAGCTGCAGCCTCGAAGCGAGCATAGAAAGTGTTCAGCTCGTCTGCCAGAGTCACGGCCGCGTTCGTCATACCGGTTGTTGGTGCTTTATAGTCCGTTATTGTCCTTAGTCCCCGCCACAGGCTCCTAGAGTCACTCTGTTGGAGTTGTGACTCTAGTTTCCTCCCGTAGCGCTGCTTCGCCTCTTTCACCAGTGTGTGAATGTGAGAGTGAATAAATAGTGGAATTGTACAGCGCTTTGAGGTTCTCGAAAAGCGCTATATAAATGCAATCCATTATTATTATTATTATTATTATTAAAATCCCTTCTGAAATGTCTGAAATCTAGGTGATCAACTACAAGAAACATTTTGTCTTTGTGCTTGCCAACAAGGGTTTCTCACCAAGAACTAAATCATGTTTTCATTGAGAGAATACTCATTCATTCACTTGCAATGTAATGTATAATGTTTCTGGATTTTTGGTTGATATTCTGCCTCTCTCCATTAAAATGAAAGTGCCATAAAAACAGAGACTGTTGATTTCTTTGTAAGTGAGCAAACATACAAATTCAAAATCATCAACTGTATGATTTATACTTGTGTCCCAATAACAGTAGAGAAAATGGAATTTAATTACTACTCAAAGAATTACTAGGATTTTTCTAGGATTGCAACTTGTCTCGCTGTCAGCTGTTACTTAAAAAGATTTAAAAAAAAAAGAACAAAACAGAGGTCTTATTGAGTTGCATCTGAACAATACAAAAAGAATCAACTATGGCAATAGTGGCCACATAATCAACAAATGTGAAAATAACAGAAATCCCAATTTTAGATGTACTATATTATCAAGCTGTTTAACTTTCCGTCCAGTGTTGACAGATCGCTCCACTAAATAGGTCTTATTTACCCAACTCATCTTACTTACTGTAAACTAAAAAAAAAAGATGTGGAAAATGTAATTGCAAGGTCTATTTTTCTGTTGATAGATGAAAACCACAAATAGAAACTGTATGATAATATTTTTTCATTGGGTTCCACATTTTCCACAGCACCACGCAGCTCACTTTATCATGGGTGGCCCCTGTGGAGATCAGATCCTGGGTATGATATCAATTCCTCTAGTAATTAAAGGGCTGATGTACCCTAAAATAAAATTCAGTGTCTTTCCTCTTACTTGTCGCATATGGATGCAAGTTATCCCACATACTTTCCTTTCAACCCTCTCCCGAATTATTATTTTATACAGGAAAACAGCATATAACACTCTGAAATACGCTGTAGATACTATTGCACACTATAGAGCAGATATATTATATTTACCTCATTAACTTTTATACCTTCACTCATAAAATTCAAGCTTACACCCCACGAAGCCGAGTCTTCTGCCACAACACAGCAGGGTAATATCGCCGTCCGTGAAGGAAATGTGAGAGATAATGAGGTAAATATTGGATTGCTGCACCCACAGAGTAGTTGTTTTGGAACAAATGACTTGAATTATAACAATAACACTGGTTTGAAAGCGGCTTTAATTTATTTGGAAATGTTATTTAACTGTCAGTTAGTCTGGGAAAAGACAGAGATGGTAATGCTCCTATTTGGTGATCTTAAGTTTTCCATAACTATTTCGATTACCACTTCATACTACTCTATCAAGACTATTGGATTCTGTGTATGAAATTATTTAAGGTGAAATTCAAAGGTTTCAGCAAAACAAAAACCTGCAAAGACAAACCTCAAGATTGCAGTAAGGCTTTCATATCCTCCTGCAGTGTGGCTGTTGGAACACATAAGGACACATAGCTATAAGAAGAAATAGGGGGAGCAAATTAAAAATACATGTGGCATGCGTGAGGGAGTGAATGAATGAGCCGCCTCCTGTTATGTAATGCTGTGTTGTGTTCTGCAAAATATTGAGAAACTGTTTGCTTGGCGCTTGGAGTCCGGGCTTGAGACATTTTGCTGAAGTAAGACTCTGGAGCAATGTCTGTGTTTGTGTGTGTGTGTGCTACAGCCTCCTGGTTCAGTCTTAAAGATCCAGCCTGATCGAATAAACAGAAAACCTAAGTAAGACGAGAAAAAAAAGAAGGAAAGATGGGGAAAAAGAGAGAAAGAGCTCAGACCTTTGAAATGTCTCGCAAGTAAGTAAGGTGCAGAATAACTGCCAATACCAGAAAGAGAAAAACAGATTAAAAGGAACTGAGACAGAGAGTGACAAAAAGAAAGAAGGAGTGTTACGTAACTTTGTCCTCAGGAAGCTCTGCCAAAATTTGGCTGGGCTTGCCAGACTACTACGACGACAGAGATTTTCTCATGGAACAGATTAAACAGCTCAAGCGGGAAACCAGCAGATGTATGATGGATCCCAGTTCTACAAACTCCCATAAATTGCAGCGAAACACCTCAGTAGACGTTGTATATACTGCCTGGGGACTGAGATATGCCAGCACAGTGACAGTGTAGCAAGTACGACGGTTTTACTTACAAACTGCATGTTGAGAGAAAAAGGAGAGGGGTCTTTATATCACCTGAGTTTTGATTATCTACAATTTTAAACCTTTTAGTCCATTTTTAAGCTCATTTACTATAGACTCCTACTTATCTGGTGATTTGCAAATACGCTCTGCATGTGTGTGTGTGTGTGTGTGTGTGTGTGTGTGTGTTTCTTCTCAGATGGATTTCAAGGAAAAAAGGCCTTTCATTCAGATTCCAAGAAAACATCAAATGGGCAAGTCTGGTTTTGACAGTGACTAAATAGGGAATACCAAAATAGCCAGTTCCTGATTTCTGGAGGATGTACAGTTGCAAAGCAGAATTAAAAAGGGAACTTTTAATTTAAAGTGGTAGCTTGGCCTGTTCCCAGTGTGTAAAAATGAAAGCAAGAATACAGGGGAAATGAAATGAAGGCCAGATAAGGTGCAAAACACAAAGCTGCAAGTGGGATCTGTGATTATGTCAAAACCAGTTCCAAACATCTATCTTTAAACAGGACAGGAATCTTTCAGCATACCAAAAGGACACTTTGCATGCATCTCTGCAGTGTCAATGGAATCTGACAAATGGCACTGGCAATAGCTGTCGCTATATGTTGACGACATGTTGAATATTTGTGGCAGCTAGCTCAACAACTGTAGTCAAATGTTTCGGTTGTCATTCCAGTATGTGGAAGAGCTGAACCTGGCATTAGAAACAAAATGGAAACTATTCACAAATTTTCTTGTGGATTAACTATTCATTCGCTTACCACAGTTTCTGAATATATATATGTAGTCTTTGTATGAATAAGCTAATTAACAATGAACTCTCAAGCCTTATGTAGTGTTATGTAGTGCATAATTGATGTTGTCTGAGCTTGTACGCAGATTTTCTCGTACATAGATTTCAAAGAAAACAGGCCTCTCACTCAGATTCCAAGAAGAAAGCCTTCATATGGGCAAGTCTGGTTTTCACTGCGACTAAATGGGGAAAACCTGAACACACAACTCCAGCTCATGATTCCAGGAGGACAAGATTTTTCAAAGAGGCATAAAAGAAGTGACATTTCATTCAGCATTAGAAAAAGTGGTGCCTTGCACCTCTGTCTGTTCCTAGTGTGTAAAGGTGAAAGTAAGAAAGGAGGGAAAATGAACATAATCAGCCAATACAGTGAAGTCAGATAAAGGGAAGGACACAAAGCTCACAAATATGACTTGAAGCATAGTCGCCAGTGGAACATAGTAATGTGCAAAAGTCCTGAGCCACCCCTCATTTGCTTATATTTTGGCAAAAACCCAGTCTCGAGCAGGAGTTCTAAAGAAATTAAAATGATTTAGGTGTATTGTGCAGCGTGTCCTTTAAAAATCTAACTAAACTGGACAAGTGAGTCTTCGCTTGGTTGAAAAAAGGAGAAATGCATATATCTACAACAGATCAAAAGTATCTGAAAGTCATGTCTGTAACAAATTAAAATATATATATATATAAGCAAAGACCTGACACAAGACCTGAGAGATCTTCTGAGTCTTCAACTGATACATCTGCTGTTCACTGAGGCATCATCAGAAATAGTCTCAGTGGAAGGGTAGCTGTTAAAAAGCCATTCTTATAGAAGATAAAGAAGGAGAAAAGGCTGATGTATGCCAAATTACGCATGAACTGGACTCAAAATCAATGGCAGCAGCTCCCATGGAATATTTTTTTTTTAAGTGATGCCTTACATTCCCTAATTACTCCCTGGAGAGAGTAATTTGTTACACATCTCTCACAGTTTTGCAATACTCTATAATATAGCATGGAAAGTACTGTAAGATAATTACCAGTCTACTATACAGACCTGAGGCTACAGACCCCCACACTGGCACAAATTCCTATGCTAATGAGGACAAACACAAGCTTTTTCTTTTGCTGTTTAACTGTTAACACAAAGCCACAGCTATGCTGAAAACAAGCCCAAAAAGCACTTTACTGCCACAGCGATTTTACTGTCAAGACAGGTACAAGCACAAATGGAGGCCGCAGTGCTTGTCTTCAGTTGCCGTACACTCAGCTTGAATATCATGCTGGGTACTTTGTTAGTTTTGTGTTAGCATGCTGTCTGTGCAGATGCTTGAAAAGAGCCTACGTGTTAGCGGCAGAGGAGTTGATTCTGTCTCCGATGCAGTATACAGTTTGCCACCACATTCTCATCCTTTCAAGTTGTACAAAAAAAATAATAATGTCCACATCTCCCCTCCTCAAAAGTTGTAAACTGTTCCACCAATTAACTCCTCCCTGGATGCAGCTAATTATAATTGGTGTGGAACTTTTTATCTGCATATTGTGCATGATTGACTAGCCTTTGTAACATAAGTAACAACTGCAACATGGTAATATGACTGTAATGTGATTCCTCAATATAGTATGCTAATGCACTATATTATTGCATTACAGAAAGGATGTGGTTTAAAAAGGTAAAACAGATTATGTAGGTTGTTAGTTAAAAATAAAGAGAGAGCTAATAAAAGTGGCAATTTACAGATGTTATTTTTAATTAAAGACTAATTTGAGGAGTAGGAAGTATGATGCAGCCTGGATGATGACTTGACATGAAATTTGCTTTGAGGTAATTCATTTGCCATTACTTTATAACAACAACAAAAAGAGAGTGACATTTAAAAGTTTCCTTAATGCTTCACACTTGCCAGATCATGCCGCTCAGTCATGTGTGCATTGCTCTCTACCACGAACAAGTCAGCGCTCTCATTTACTGCCTAATTGGGCTCTCAAGGATAATGGCTTATTTGTTTGTTTCTGTTTGACCGTGAGCAATCAACAGTCTGTGGATGTTAAGAGTGTGTGCTTTCATTCTCCATCGCTGTATCTGCATGACCGGCTTTGTGTATTTATGTGTGTTTGACACGGCCCCTTTCCTCAATGTTAATGTCATGTGAATGAGGCAGATCTATGGCAGGTGCAAGAACAGCTTGAGGCTTGTGTCATTAGCCCACCACCGGTGTCACTCTGTCCTGTGCTGATCCAGCCTGGCACCTTTCATCCACCACATGCTGCTCACACACTTTTTTTTATGAAAGTCTGTATTCCCTGCAAAATGATTTAATGCCTCAAAGTGCCAGTCTCTGTGACTGTTGACTGGTTATAAATGAACTAGAGGCAGATTCCATGGCGCCTGCTCTTTTCTTTGTTTTTAGCCAAGATTCATTCAAGCCTGGAATAAACGGCACTTCTGTCAGTGTGATTTAATTGTGCGCTGCGAGAGGTTGCAAAACCACGCATAAATTATTGGTGACAAAATTAAAAAGAAGTAGGGGTTGAATAAAGGCAAAAACACTTTGTCCTCCAGATGTAAAAGAAAGTGAGATGAACCCAGTAGGTGTTGAAACGTGTCATCTCGAGCGTTTGACACTTTTGAATGTGTGAGAAAAACATGAGTGGAGGTTTCGGAGTGGACCCGGAATTGGGACAGAGTGACAGACTGCCCCGGTAAGCCTTTGGCACTGTCGTCATGCTGCATTGTGGGTAACACTGCATGACACAACCACAGGAGTCGGAAAATGAATTTTCCACTGTGGACGCATGGCTTTGGGGTGATTAACAAGGTAAATGTTACTCAATACTAATTAACACTTATTGAAGCCCTTTAATGTGAATTTAATGTGAATTGCCATGAATGTTTAATTCTTGATCAAAGGAGCAAAATGAAACACCTCAGTGACTCAGTGGTTTCATTTGAAACAATTCATATGCACGATTACTAATGTGGTAATAAATCCAAATAAACTATTTCTCATCTTGAAAAATGTAATCTCGATAAGTTCTGTGAATATATAGACATATGTTTAACCTTTTTCATATAGTAAAGCTTTGTACGTAGGCACCTGTATTTTCAAAGCTCTGGCTTGTCATTCATAAAGTTCTGCACAATCCAACTTGACTCCTGCTGTGACATACAAGCTCAGTGCGCTGCAGGCAAAGTGGAAGAAACACGCAAAACTTTTACATCAGCAATCGTAGTACACCACAGGGCAGAAGCATTACAAGGAAAGGTCATATGGATTTTTTCTTTAGAAAAGGTACTGCATACCTTGTCAACTATATTCACATATAAATTTAAAAAATAGTAAATGATACTTTGGAAGTGGAAATTACATATCAACTATTTGGAAGTAGAAATGCATAAAGCTTCTAATTTTCCCCTTTTTTTCTTGAGATCTTTGTCAAGATACCAAAACCAAAACATGAATGTTTTGGGTTTTTGGGTTTTAATTCAAAACAGTGGTGATACTGTGTAAATTCATCTAATAAAATTGAAATATTGGTGGTATTTTATATTCCATTCACATTTTCCCCATTGTGTAGCGATGGTTCAGCTGGGTCATTGCTGTGGTGTCCTAAAGTAGCTGAAACACAGCAGAGCTTGTTTGTTGGACTGAGTGGCTCTGGGGAGTGCCCTGCTGCCACACTGGTTGCCCCAGTATACACACACACACACACACACACACAGAGAACAACCTACACACAAGCCTATGATCACAGCGTTCATTGTCAGCGTGAACCAGGGTGGCACAAACAAACACAAATTGGTTACCATTCTTGCAAGCGATCAAACACACACAAAAAGACATGCACACAAAATGCTCCCATCTGTAATTGCATTGACATACCAGCCCACATACTGAGAAACACACACACACACACACACACACACAATCCCCTGAGCCCAATATAGAGTCCATTACTTCGGAATGCCACACTGCTTTCCTCAAGACACGAGATGCACTCAGACTTCGCCGAACCTGACTGGGGTGAGTCACACAGGGCTCCGAGAAACCGACATGATTGCCTAGTTACCCGTGTGGCTACAGCAACTACATGTTTAAGGACAGAGTGACTCACAAATGCCCAAGATTACCCTGGCATTATAACCCACAGCTTGTGTAAATACAGGACTGTTATTCCTACTGAGTTCTCTCATTCAGTGTTTGCAGCAGAGTGATTCATACAGTAACAACACGTGAGTGCAACTGCTCTGAATGGGGAAAGCATGCATTTACAGCGGACTCGGGGGGGGGAATTCCCAGTTAAATGGATTGCCAACTTCACTCTGCAGTATTCGTGAATATTCTGTTTAGATTATAAGTTGCAAGGAGGTTGCTCAGAGAGCTTGGTGATCTGGCAAAACTCATAGCAATACTCATCAGTGACACATAAGATAAATAACCTTCTTCTTTATAAAACAGCATGGCTGATCTAGGATCATTATGTCTACATTTTAGGAGATAAGGAGGAAATACCACCAGGAGGATTTTCAGTGATCAGGGCTTTTAATAGGAAACGCCAAGTCAGCATAAAACGTTGCATAACTGAGAACGTTGAGGAAATCTCCTGAGCAAAGCTTAGCTTCTATTTTAAAAGTATATCACTATCTGACAAGGCTTCAAAAGGTATTCATAATTAAAATTGAAAAGAAGGGTAAAAATCACATATTTGAAACTGCAAAGACATCAAAATCACTAGTGAGTCTATAAAAGGCCTTTAAACCTCGTCAAGGGAATCCAGCACTGTTAAGGACCTAACGGTTAACTCTTTCATTTATTCCCTTGAGCTAAGCTGTGTAAGTGTTTTTGCAATTTAAAAAAAAAAAAAAAAAAAAAGAGAATAAATTAAATTGTGGTGCAAACACGTTTTCAGAAGGAGTAGTCTGTCAGCTATTAGTCCTCTTCCTCAACAACCACGAGAGAGAGATGCTTGAACTTTAAAAACTGGCATCTTCATGCTTTGCCATCCCAACATCTATATATATTTTAAGAAAAACCTATATGCAACACACTGGGGAAGTCAGGAAGCAAAGAGTAAATGAATGGGGGTAACTGTGTGGATGGCTTCATTTACATATATTTTGAATATGACAGAGGATCTGTTTCTTTTTTGCCACTGCTACAAGGCAGCTTTTCAATATTTGCACATTGTCAAGGGACTCCACGACATTGTGGAGATGCCATGTTGCTACCAAATGATTTAGTCATACTGCAAATGACGTTATAGGTAAGCAAAGGACATTTATGTTTTTTATTGTGATCACATTGTTATCAACAAAATAAAATACTTTTCTTTTTGATTTTTTTTTTATCTTTTGGTGCTTATTTTCCTCACAAGATCTGTTTTGCTTTGCATAAAAGGCATTTAGACAGGATATGGAATACCTTTGGGTGGGGGATAACCTTTAGAGTGGGAAATCTAGGTTACAGTGGGAAGGAAGGGGTCACATTCCTGTTTGTTTTCATTATGGGATGGCAGGCGCAGTAGAAATCTGAATAGGGATGGGTCGTGCAAGGTCCTCTGGGGTCATTCCCTCCCATCATCACATTCGCAGCTGCTGGGGCAGGGCTGCGTGGGAGGATGAGGGCAGAAGGAAAGTCTCCCATGATGTACACTCCTCGAGCCTGTTGGACTTGGAGTTGAATGTGAAAGACGAGGTGGTTCTGTTCAATCCCGCTGAATGTAGTTGAGTTAAAGCACTGTTATGTGGCTGCCTGGCATGAATGAATGAGTTTCAAAAAAAGGAACATCAATGGTCAGCCAGACTTCCTTGCATAAACAAAGGTTTAAATAAAACTCAGCAGCTTGAATGCACTGCTTCTGTAGACTCCGCATATAGAACAAAAGTGGGGCTCTTAAGCTGATGATTACTTTTGCCTTATTTGAGGTGTGTTTAAGCAGCATACTCCAATACCTCATTTCACAAGGAAATATGAGACTCAAAGTAAATATATCCAATAAAAACAAATTTGACAAAACTGGGACAAAAGTCAACCAACTGGCATGTGTTCCTTTCATTGAGTATCTTTCCACACTATCCAGTGTCTCCAGATCGCTGCCATATCCTCCACTATTTGTTCGTGTCCTTTGCATTTCACATTGACAGGGGATACGGCTGCTTCCTTCCTCTCATGAGCAACAGGATGTGTGCTACTTGGACAGTACGTGCAAGTTTTTGTGACCTACAAATCATTTTTAGCTCTGATTCCAAGTGGAAATGCCGTCACAGGTGCTATATGCTGGTAAATAGCAATGAGTAATAACTCTTTGCAGTTATTTTAATTTGGCCACACTGGATCAGCCTATTTAAGGTCAGGTGAGGACACTCCAAAACCTTAATTTCTATTGGTTGCTCTTTTCTAACCATGCAAAGGTGGACTTGCTGCTTGTTTCAGAGCACTGTCCTGCTGCATAACCCGAGTGAGCTTGAGCTTCAGGGTGGGGACTAATGGCTGGACATTCTCCTTCAGGATTTTCCAGTAGGGAACAGAACTCATGATTTCATCAATTATGGCAAATCGTAGAGGTCCTGAAGCGGCTAAGCAATCCCAAACCATCACGCTAACACCACCATGTTTGACGTTCTTTTTATGAAATGCTCTGTCACTTTTATCCCAGACATAATGGGAAAATACACTTTTTCCCTTAATAAATGAAAAATCATCAGCTGCGGTTTGCATTTACTCTGGTCGTCTTTGTCTAATATTAAGATTTGTCTGTTGAGCTGAAAAGTGTGAAAAGAAACGTTTCTTTACTTTTTCACAGCACTGAATGTCTCATTTCATCTAAGTGTCATTTTAAAATTGTGGTATTGTGCAAAAGTATCTTGTAAGGACTTACTTAGGTTTAAGTTGCTAAACTAATGTATCTCCAAGTGTCCGAACCATTAACATAATTCCTTTAACAAGAAAAGCAATGGTGCAGTACAATATAAGCCATTATGGAAAAACTGCATTTTTTTTTATTACGTTACCGGGATTAACAGGCCCTATGCATATCTCATTCATATGATTCAGTCGTAAATTCCCAAGGCACTGTTTAGTCATTTTAAAACCAGCTCTCATCTTTTTTTCTGCTTTGTCAGGTAGAGATTTTGATGATTCGACTCATTAATTCAAGCCCCTCGCTAAGTGCTGGACTGGTAATGGAGATGAGGAACCAAACTGCGCCCATCTTTGAAATCTGTGGCACTATACTGTGGAAATGTAGCTTCATTATGGCGCAACATGCACTTAACTAGTGTTATTATAGCTGTCCACTGGTTAATATGATGTAGAAAAGCAGTGAAAGGACAACGGAGGGTTTTTGACAGCATGTGATAATAATCTGTCGACAGCTTGAAAACATCTGAAGAGATTGTTCTCAGTGCCAATATATGACAATCAACAGGTGTGTTCTTCGGTTTTATTCAATCACAACCAAAAGTTGAGGTTACTATTCAATAATAAGTCGTTGTTTTAATTTTAGACCATCAATCACACGCAAGAGTTAAATTCATCGATTCATATCTCACATTTTTCTCTGGGTGAAGCTGCTGTCTTATTCCACCAAGGATCAGCGTTCAATTTATCTCACTCCTGCTACAATTCAACAGAGGTGATAAATCTCCAGAGCTAAAGCAAAAGCTAAAACAACTGACCTCAGCGCTCATTGATAAGGGCTGTGCTCCTCTAAACTGAAATCAATACTTTATCTTTTACATTTTTTACATCACACACATTTAGCTGATCGTGTGGAAGGGATGCTTCTTTTTGTTCAGAGATGCTGAATTCTTCAGTTTCACTTTATTTCAGCAAGAAGATACACCCAGCTCCCTAAAATTCAGGCACATATGTACAACTAAAACAATGCAAACAACTAAATTATATGATTTTTTTTTCTGCAAAGGAAAATGTCTTTGACAACCACATTTGTAATGCATACAGGGAACAAACTTGTGACACTTTGGCTCCTGGTTAGTCTTTTTGCCATTTGATCACCCTGCTGCTCTATCAAATCTACAACAAAAGTACAGTGTTCAACTAGAGGATGCTTTTCGCAAGAGACCAAACCACAGAAATTCTGCACACTTCACAGCATATTGGTCAAGGTAAAGTGAAGGATTGTGTTTCTATGGAGTAACCGGTCATGAGATGAAGATGACTCACAGTCAGCTGTTGCTGTTTCCTCCTCAGCACTCTGGCTGCCATCAGCTATTCCTGTAAATGGCCCTTTGATTACAGGTGTGTGCACACAAACACACAAATTCAGATATGCACAAACACACACACACACGCACGCACACACAAACAAACGTATGCATGAATGCATTCACCGACAGAGACTGGAATAAGTGCATTCATGCACCAGCGAACAGTTTTGTACACAGGTCAACACTCCTGTTACAGCAAATGCATGATTCCATTTTAGCTGAGCTAGAGCCCTACAGGATTACTATCTGCATCATCTTCTCTATAAATACAAGAGAGTAGAACAAGATTACAGTCCATAAATTATTAGTTGCACACACTGAAGAGAATTATATAGGCAAGCACAAGGGACGGGTTCTCCATAAGTGCATCTAACTGTGATGTAATCACTGTAATCAGAATGATCGACATTGCAACATTTAATAGAAATTAATAGAAAAAATGCAGTAGAAAACTCTAACCTGCAGTTTTCAGGCATTTGCAGATAAATTTCACTGTAGAGAGTTAACATCAGTTCTTAATCCTCGCATAGCATAACTGTATTAAGTCGCATTGCTGCTTCAGAGGTGCCATGTTTTTTGCCGTGTTTTGTTCTTTGACATGGCACAACCTGAAACAATGTGTATTGTTCATTAAAATAAAGCTTTGTGTCTGTTTACACACACACAAGAACTTTAATTTTTTGAAAAAGCTTAGAGTTAGTTGACACTGAACCCTTAGTTATGTTGCTAAAAGCTCAGGCTGCTGGAAGACCTCACATAATGCACTCAGCACTTATTCTCCACTTCCACCTTTTCACTCCCGGTGTGTTTTTACACCTTTATTAAGCATCATTAACTTTTATCGACTCTCTAATTTTGTGTTTTATCTCATTTGTTGTATCTCTCTGCTCTGGTTTTTGTTATCTCTTTTCTCTAAGGCAGATCCTGCTAGTGATGTCTTTTCTCCTTACCCTTGCTTAACGCTTGCTTAACCAGTATACTGTACAACATTTAGCATCTTGAGCTTACTGATGGTGTGAACTCTCAAAATATAAATAAAACTGACGTGACTTGAATTAAATTCAGTTCAGTTTAGTTAAACTGGTTCATGCTATGTGTTACCACAAGTCTTATATATATGTCAGTGAAAACAAGCTTTACAACTTAACGTTCGTTTTATGCCACTCAGATGATCATGACATGGAGTGCAGGACGTTTTATTTCTCAGCCGCCAAGCTATGCATTATGGTTGCCCAAGGGCACATGTGGCCTATTCTTTTAACAAAAACAAAAGAAGCTGTTCACTGCTCAGTCAAGTCATACAAGGTTTCCAAATGACATCACACACTAATTAGCACATCAATACATTTGCTACACCACTTCTGTTTTTCCCAAGCTTGTAGAAGGCTGAGTGTATTGCAATTCGTCGGACACTACCGTCTTTCAGGTCAGCATCAACTGCACTAATTTGTTTTCAAAATGCTTTGGGACTCCACACAGGACTCCTAATGGTTGGCAAAGTGTTTGGAGCTCTCGCTTGTCCCTTTTAAAAATGATGTCACCAGCAACAAATTTACCAACACTTGACAACATCGCACTTTTTCTCACTTAAAAGCTTTTCATATATGCCATGCAAGACATATAGGCACTCACCGTCCCTATACATTTATCTGAGTCTTTCCAGCACCCTTTTCATCACGTCTTCTCTCAGATCATTGTTTTAATGCTCCCCTGGGTTTCTTGAATTAAATCAGACGTTCCAAGAAATGGTTAACATACTGTAGTCATTTAAATCTGACCTCGATGTATGAGAAGAACATGTGACGTGATCCTTGAATGAGATAATGCAGAGTCATGGCTCACCTTATGTACAGCTGACAGGTGGACATAGCTGAAGCAGAATTATTTCACCATGAAAATCTCTGTCATTGTTGCTCACATTTTATTACACTTGGGTGTGTGTTTATTTATTATACCTTGTATTATTATTGTAAAACCATATTGTGTCATTTGTGTAATGTCCCAGACCATTGTGATGTAAAGAGAGCTAAGTCAGATGCATTTTTAGGATGGTTAGGCTCAGCTTTAGAAATAAGGTGAGGATTTTCCTTCACTTTGGGCGACAGCTGAGGTGATTTGGGCTTCTCACCAGGATGTCTCCTGGACTCCTTCCTTTGGAGGGTTTCCAGGAGCGCTCAACTAGTGGGTGGCCACGAGGGTAGACCCAGAACTCGTAAGAGGGCCATCTGGCCTTTAAGTTTCACAGGATGATTTATTTACCTCATTTTTCAGTTTCATTGTGAGAAGAAAAGGGGGAAGTGAGGTTATGTTGTTATAAAGCCATTGAGTCAGTACATGCAGAAGTTTAGAGAGGATGAATGAGTCAACAAAAACAACGAATGAACATTTTTTCACCTTCCGAATGACACACAGTTGTTGTTTTTTTGGTTCTTTTTCCATCATGAGGTCTCCCTAACCTCAAACGCATGTTTGTTATTGTGTAGCCATAATGATGAAGAAGTACTGTTTGCTTCCTGTTTAAAAATGAAAAGACCGTGCACTGTTTCATAACCTGATCAGGATGTTTATTAATGTTGCCATGACAATGGGAATCCCCTATGTTAACCTAAACCCTTCCCCAGACCTAAATTAACAAAGTTTTTTTTGTTTTGATTTCTTGATGCTGTTGTTTGTGTGTGTGTGTTGGGGGGAGGTCCAACATTACACCTACATTGTAATGTTGGACTGCTGGGAACTGAAAAGCTTGTTCAAAAGCACTTTAAGAGCAGGTGTTGAAAAAGGGAAGAGCATGTCTGTTCTATCTCCTCAGGATTTACAGCAGTACTCCCATGAGATATTTTTCTCTTCTAAACACAGCAACTGTGAAACAGAATTCCACTCCCTTTAATGACAGAGGTCTTATGATTCTGATTCATCCACAGTGCATCAAAACCCAAGATCAATAGGACATGTGATGTAATGAACCAATTAAATTAACTCTGCTTGTTTTGCTGCAGTCACTCCACAGACTTTTGCTTATTGTGCCTGCTCCCTGCTTTTACATACTGTACTTTTCTTTCACTATGAATATCTTTGCATTTTGATTAGACTCAAGTAAAAGGCAGTTGGGGTGCTACACACTAAATGTGTTAGCAAAATCAAGTCTCTCATGCATCCAAATTGTAATTCCACTAAATGGCATACATTTGTGAGACTATCAATCAAAACCGCAGACACAACATGTGCGGCTTCTAAATCATTGTCATTTGTTATTATGCTATCTGACTTTTCTTTCCTAATGGCAACAACAAAACTTTTTAGCCTAATTGCAGCCATGGATTTCTAATCAGGCACCAGACGCTGTTTGCAAATTAAGAACTGGCCATTATCTGCTGTGCATAGAATTTTAGGACAGCTAATTAAAAGTGAGTGACCACTTTTTGGCATGCTTTCCAAATGCAGGATTTCAATTGTGTGTAGTGGATGCAAAACAGGCAATGGGTTGTTTTCTCTGCTTGATTCCTGTCATTGTCTATGGTTAGACTTTTAAAAAAGACCTGACTTTGTGGCCTGTGTCATGTACTGGCTGCTTATTCAGTTTGCAGCATGTGGTATGAATACAAAGTTGTGTTCTTAGCTGTTAGCTGTGTTAAAAGAAATGGCAGCATGTCTTATTGTCAATAAAATTATGTGTAAAATAAAATAATAATTATGGTGTAGACTGAAAAAATGGAAAACCCTTTGTTTTACATGTGATGTGATATTTTTGATAAATCGTTTCTGAACCAGTATTGTTTGCATCGTTTACGTAATTGCAAACCTGCCCAGTGTCGGGTAGGAAAGCCATTGTATATGAAGTGTTGAGACATAGGACAGATAAATATTCAAATACACACAGGATAGATGGCGTGATAGTATCTGTGCTGCTTGCCTGCATGCTGTTTATGCCCAATATTTTGTTGCTATGGATTCATCCTAACACAGATCAGCATCCCACGTGCACTGCAGCCAAGATAACTCATGGCAACTGTAATTATATGACTCGTTTTCTTTGCATCAGCGTCCACCACACAGAACAAAAAATTGGCAGGAATCTGATTTGATGACATATCTACAGAGACGATAAATATAGACTTCATGCAGGAAGTGCTTTTTTTGTTTGTTTTTTATGACAGCAAAAGTGTCACTTTAAAACGTTGTGACTGTACTGCATTCTTGGGACAACAGAATAGAATAGCTCTTTATTGTCAATGTACAATAAAGGGAAAAACATGCTCCATACAAGCCACAACTGCAATAACTAATGCAAGTCAAATGAAAATAATAATAATTTCCCCTCAATGAAAATGCATTTCTAACATAATTTGTATCCCTTTTTCATGCTACATGCAAATGATACATGAATATATTCAGTCTGCAGACAAAATCTGCTTATGCTGTGCTGCTGATGGAAACAGCGGGTCCAAGCTGTATTTAGCAGAGAGAAGTTGCTTACAGCAGCATATTAAAAACAAACTGTGCATCCTTGGTAAAACAAAACAGAAACCATATGTAATACCAGTTAATATATAGTACCTAAGTAGTATAAATCAGGTCACAGATACATACTCCAAGTAAGCGGTCCCTAACCTTTTTTGCGCCACGGACCGGTTTAATGTCAGACAATATTTTCACGGACTGGCCTTAAGGTGTCGTGGATAAATACAACAAAATAAAATGATATGACAAAGACAAAAACTGTGGTATTTTGTAAAGATAATAATTAACGCGAATTCACTGTGTAATTGTGTAACTTCACTAGCAGCGTCCTCCTAAAATGCGTCAACAACATTGAGAGTAACATCCTCCTCTCTGCCCCTTAATGCTCTCTGGTCGCTATGGTAACGTGTAACTATTTATTTCAAAATAAGACACAACTACAACACGGGAAAAGACCCAGGGAAACCGAGTTAACGATAAAAACCCTGAAAACCATAAATCTCACACCCGAGCCTCAACTCTTGCAGCCTGGTACCAAATGACTCACGGACCAGTACGTGGCCCAGGGTTTGGGCACCACTGCTCTAAGGTACTGGTATTTCCCTACCATCACTTACATTAAATATGATGTTAATACACAAGTTTAATCATCTCTCTATTCCTTAGAGATATATGCTTTTCTTGCTTCTCTATTTTCTTCATAACGTCATCATTACAATTTCATCCTCTGGTACACTACTCATGTCCAATAATCTATTTTTTACTCTTGTTCCTCACAGTGACCTCTGTTATTGTTTCTTTCCCTGTTCAGGCAAACTTTCCAGCCAATTAGCATTCTCTTCAATGCATAGCATCATTAGCATCAAGCTAGGCACTGTTAGCTTTTTAAGAAAATTGCGTTCAGATGTGTCTTTGCACCTTCATCCAGACAGCCACAAACTGCTTACAAGTGTTACATTTTTATTCTGTGGTAGCTTAGCTTTGATTAATTCCATTTTATATACAGTGCTGTGAAAATGTATTTGAAACCTTCCTCTTTCGTATCATTTGCGTATTTCTCACACTTACATGTTCCACACCATCAAACAAGTGTTTATTTTAGACAAGGATTTTTATTTTTTTAAATGGGATTTTGTTCACGGTATTAAGGGAATAAAGCTAGCCAAACCTACTTGGCTGTATGTGGAAAAAGTAATTGTTTCAATTACTTGAAATAAAATCTTGAATTAACTATGATTAACCTAATTTTCTGGGAAGCTGAGCTCAATTTCATTATTTCACTGATCACTGCCAGACCTGCTCAATCAGTAAATCACTTAAACACAACCTGATAAATTAAAGCAGGCTAAACAAACTAATGTAAAGAAACTCAAGAACAGATTGGAAACAAGTCATTGACATAAATCAGGTGGACTGATGAGACAAAAGTTGAACTTTTTGGAAGGTTTGAGTCCAGAAACAGCATTTCATCAAAAGAACCTTGTGCTAGAGTCAAATATCATGATGGTAGTGTGATGGTTTGGGGCTGTTCTGCTGCTTCGGAACCTTGCCATATTGATTCTGTTGTCTAACAGAAAATCCTAAAGGAGAATTTCTGGCTATTAATTTGCACCCTAAAGCTCAAACTACTTGGATTAGCTGGATGTGTGTATGATTTGGCATGGCTTTAAACAGGCTGTTCATGCTTGAAAACCCCTCAATGTGGTTGAATTAAAACAATTTTGCAAAGAAGAGTGGGTCAAAATCCATCTGCAGAAAAAGTGAAAGATTCATTGCCAGTTACAACACACATTTTATTGCAGTTCTTGCTGTCAAGGGTGGCACATCAAGTCAATGAGTTTGGGGAGCAATTAGGGGGTAATTACTTTATCACATATAGCCTTTTATGTTATGTGGCAAATATGCAAAAAATAAGGACTCACGAAGGGGGCAAATACTTTTTTCACAGCATTGTAAATGCATCTGTTGTGTGGAAACCTTCTTGTAACTTTTATCGTGCACATTTTAAACATCTTGGTATATTTGAGCTGAGGGTAAAGAAATGGGCCATAGTTTCTCATCACTTAATATTTAAGAGGTCAGTCTCCCATTCTCTAACTTCATTTTTCATATACGCATAAAAACATATAATGTTATAAAATTATGTAATAATAATCAGAGTGTTCTGACTTTATGGTTTGTAACATTGTAAATTCTGTTGTCCCAATTTACAGCCTGAAAGTTTTGCAGTGATGCTTCCCTTTAGTCATGTATGTCATGACAGAGCACCCATCCTAGTCTTATCTGTCCATAAAACCCACAGACTCATGCGAAAATGTGATGCTGCTGAGTGCTGCAAATGTGGCCACAGCCGAGAGCTCAACAAAAGAGACTCCGCTGTGGAGGCGCTCGACCGGGCCGATGTGCCAGACAATGGCACTCTGTTCCAAACATGTTGTTTGTCACATCGCCTGCCTTTAACTTGTCAATGCCACTGTTGTTCTGCTTAACTTTAACTTAATCTCGCATCTTATGTAATTCAGTATGAATTTTTGCTCAAATTTACTGTATACAGTATTCTAGGCACTCATAATCTTAATGATAGCTCAGTGTTAGTCATAGTGTTTGGAGTGATAGAGGACACATTCAAAGTGATTTAAGTATCAGTTAACCTTATTTGCTGACAGGATATGAGGAATCTGACTCCCTACTTAACAAAATAAAAGTCAAATTCTTGCACAAGCTATAGTTTCTATCAACTGTATTTCAAAACGTGGAAATTATCACCTGTGGGACTTTTTTTAATGAACTAAGTTTTTATGCAAACAACATAATAAAGCATGAAGCATAGCACACAAGGAGGACATAAATCTCATCATATACCAACTTGTACATGTATTAACACAGATTAATATTCATGTTTCTTTGATCTCTGGGAGGAGAGATGTGGGAAAGCAAAGCAATTTACATTCAAAGGAGTGAAAGAGGTAAATATATTTCTGGGAGTGTGCCAGAATGTATTTATAACGTGTCATTTTAGAGTAGAGGTATATTGCCGTCTTGCATTAGGAACTCTCACCATGCACCATGGGTGGCAACACTGTTTTTAACCTGTTCTACTTTCCCCCTTCTAGAGGAAATAAGTTGATGCGGTTTTACAAGCAACTACAGTCATACACTTTTTTCCTGCAAAAGCAGTACGCTCTTAAGAGAGCCACAGGTGACTGACATTAAAACGCACACATCCGCACACAGCGCCTGCCAATGTGCATCATTCCCAGCAAAATCTAACCTGTCCCTCACGCTATGCCTCAAGCTGCTGCCACTACAATAACCCGCACAGCATTATGTGAATAATCATCTTTATGGCAACTCTATTATAACTTAATAGCTTATTAAATTGTCTACACTGTCACAGAGAGACTCATAATAATGCTCATGGATCTCTGGGCAGCCATGAAAAGATGAAGTCTATCACATTTGTTTCACAGAGCACAGAAATTGATCAGGTTCTTGATGATCCCCCCGAGTCTGCAGACGCGTCTGAATATTGTTGTCATGAACTTGCGTTTTACAGGCAGGAGAGCAATTTTCTTTACAGACTTACGCTCGTATGATTCATAGCGCAACTCGCCAAGAGAACGAGAGTAACTAGTGCGTGTGTGAGGAAATAAAGATAGCCATGTCTATTTAGAGACGGACGCTTCTCCTGCCGCTGATCCGGAGCGGCTGACGCTCAGAGTCGAATCAGTAGAAAACTCAACTTCCTCGTTGTGGTAAGACAAGAGTCTCGCTTATATACGGTTCTAAAAATAGCGCTGATTTAGTCCAATGGGAGCCAGAGAGGCTTCTAGCTCTGCACCAATCACGGCACACAGGATGACTCTGCTCTCGCTCGTTATTGGTCGGAAGTGGTCTGGTAGGCCTTTGTAAAGTTCCTGCAAGCCCATTGGTAGACGTGCCGTAACGTAATGTAATCACATGGGGGTGGGTTTGCCTGTAATTTTGAATCGGGGGGGAAGTTTACAGTGCGCTGACGGACTTTTGCAGAGTTCGGTGTTGTGCGCTCACGCTCAAAACCTCCACTGGAAGTGCACGACTCCAGACTAGTATACATGCAAATACAGCTAAGACTCCAGCTTCTCTCTGAACACATCAGGCTTCGTTTCCTCACAAGCTTGAATTC
The DNA here is from genome assembly GCF_057382185.1 of Mchenga conophoros. NCBI lineage: Eukaryota > Metazoa > Chordata > Actinopteri > Cichliformes > Cichlidae > Mchenga > Mchenga conophoros. The sequence goes on along the minus strand of NC_140543.1, from coordinate 7,409,696 downwards.
GCTTATCCTTGTGGCTAAATCTCAGGAGTGAAATGGATGTCATCCCTATGTGTAGCATCTTCCAGGAGCTCCAAATTGTGCACGACACTGGATACTTTTCAGCTTTACCATCTCTGGAAGAGTATTGGCAGCAGGTAGGCTGACGACTGATTCCAAACACTCGATTCCTCAGTTTGACAGATAGTGCCACAGGCTCATGTGTGAAGTGCCAGCAGAGTGCGTAATTTCCAGAAACTTGTTTTAAGTGACAGCTGCGCGCCGACTGGCAAATGTCAGAGTAGTTTCATGTAATGTGAGCGCGCGTTTGATTCAGTAATGCAGCTAATATAAATTTATTTCTCAAAACTTGGTTTGCCTCCGGTTATAGGGGAAATGGTGCAAGTTCCCCTCGTGACAGATCAGTATTTTTTTAGTATGTTTGTAAAAATGCAGACTTATTACGTGTCTTCTTTAGTTTTTTGGCGCATTTCATAAAATATGCTTTAAATTAGTTGTACTTTTACAGTATTTTCTGGTGCTACGGCGCGCGCACAGTTGTTCAGTGGTGGTTTGCTCGTATTGTGGACAATTTCGGCTCAGGCATGCAGGTTATACAGGCACATCGGTTTGTGATAAATGAAAAACACGCCGTGTTGCAGATTTAGCGAGTGAATGGCGAGCCGTGCGCCTTTGCGCGTATCTCCTCCTCCTGACTTTCTCTCTGCCCCCTCTGCCTGCCGCTCACTCCCTCTTGCTGTCACACGGACCCACACATACAAATGAGAGTGACAGACTGTCAGAAAGAGAGAGAATAAGAGAGAGGCTGGTTTCTATTGAACCGTTGCTCGACCAGGCGGCCGCCTGGTTGACAAAACAGTGGAGTTTTACACTGGTAGTGACGGGAAGGGTACAAGTCGCTTCTTGCTCAGATTGGGAAATGAATTGGCCTTACTCTTCAGTCTTCGCTGTCTCCCCGTCTATCAGATATGGCCGGGCTTCATTCCAAGTCGCCCTCTCAGGCATTTAAAGCTCGCCTGGGATTTATCCAGCACTGCTGACAAGAAACATATGAAGTCAATGCCTTCTTTTTCATTCCCAAGACACGAAGATTTTCCCATGATAGTCCTCTTTTAGAATGAATATATATATATATACACACGAAAGGTGTTTGTAGTTGCTGCCTGGTACCTGTGGTTTCATTTTATTCCATCTCATCCTCCATCTCTAGATAAGCTTTATTTATTCAGTATGGTATTATTATAATATTTTAAAAATGTTGTTGGTGAGATTTGTCGTTCTTCCTTTATTTTAGCGTTTTGTCAAGTGATGCTTGTGCTGCCTGTAACCAGATCAGCCAAAGAGGGATAGTCCCCTCTCGGATAGTTTCATTTTCATTTTGACCCTATAAACTTCCAAGCAACTAGGAAAATGTCAATTTCTCTCTAAGGGAATAAATCGTTTTAGGAGGAGTTTGGAAAAAGTCCGAAAAATGTATTTGTCCCATGACCTCTTGGATCCAGGTTTCCTCAAGCTTTGGCTGCCACTGTTCCAGTCAGTTCTGTTATAATAACATTTGGCTGTAATTTTATATTTGCTTCATTAGGAAACTGCACAGGCCTGTTTGTGGCCTTCGTATCTGGCCTGTGCTTGCTGACTGCAGAGGGTTAAGGAAGTGCTCTCTCACTTCCTTTTCACAGAAAACAGGCCCACAATCCACAGTGGCTGTTGCAGTATTCATGCCAGGCTTTTTATGAACCCCCATGAACCAGACCTCCCTCCACTCAGTCCCTGGTGTGCTATGTTATTTCTAGCAATGCCTCCAAATGCATTATTAAATCCACATTATGTTGAATAATTGATAGATTTAAAAGATCTACAAGCACTTCCCTAACCCAATGGGGGGCTCTGTAGCATATGTAAATTTCATGACCAACCTCTGCACACACCTACACACATTCAAACCATGCCTGCGTTCGTGGGTAAGAGCACCTTGTTCTTGCAGTCTCTCAGAAGGAAATGTGGTGCTTGTAATCCTCCCTGATATGGGCTCAGAGAACACACTTAGAGTGTACTTGACTATCCTCTGCATAGGACATTGTGTCTTACTTCATTCCTGCAGGCAGAGAAGAAACAGGGCTGGTGATGTTACAGTGTCACAGCATACCCCCTTTTTTGCTGCTGCTTAGAATAAATACAGTGCAGAGGAGAATACCGGAGTCTTGTGTTTCCTGTAAAAACAAATGGTCTTTTTTGGTGGTTTTAAGGACTTTCAGGTTGAATGTAAGAGTTCTGTTACACGCCTTTGGCTCTGTGCTCCATTGAACTCATTTCTATCTTGTCTTTCATCTACACAGACATGTCTCGAGCTGGAGAGATACCTCCAGAGCGAGCCTTACGTCTCAGCCACAGACCTTAAATTTGAGACCCAGGAAGACTTGTGGAGCAAGCTGCTGCTTGCCTGCGGGGACAAGTCAAGTGAGTCGGACCCAAAGATCACCCACATTAAGGAGGAGGAAGACAATCAGGATAGCCAGAACCATGATGCTGGTGGTTTCAACTCCGATGCCAGCAGCGAGGCCTCGGACAGCTCAGAGGAGCTCTCCCCTACCCTCGACTTCACCTCCAGCTCTTTAACTGATATTCTGGCCGACAACGGCGATGACGTGGCCTCTGGCATCATCAGCACACCACCATCCTCACCTGAGCTCGGCAAGGAGGGCTCTGTAGCCCAGACGTGGATTGGGATACAGACAGTGATGCATTCAACAGGGAAAATAAGGGCTGGGGGCATGGAGAGGAGCCTGGAAAGGTCAGGTCTGACCAGCGGGGAGGCATCACCTGACGGGAGGAGGCGTGTGCACAGGTGTCACTTCAACGGATGCAGGAAGGTGTACACCAAGAGCTCGCACCTCAAAGCACACCAGCGGACACACACAGGTAAACTGGCCTGACAGTGAGCCTTTCAAAAGTGACGATAGCCGAGCTGAAGCGCTGAGTTATTGCTCAAAGTTCTGAAAAAAATACTCCCACATACTTTGAATAGTTTGTCAGGAGGAATGCCCTCAACTATGACCTAATTCACACAGAGGAACGTGACTTCATGCAGGGCAAAGGGAGGCGGGGAGTGCGTGAGAGAGGGAGAGAGACGCGAAGGGGAGGGATGTTCTTTTGTGGCCGAGTAGCACCCAGAGGATGTGGATCCTGAAAACAAATCAACAGTTCTCAGATTTCACCATGGGAAAAGCTTCCGAAACTCGCTCATTTGCATACAACTTCCCAAAAAAGAAAGAGAGAGAGAGAGAGAGAGAGTGAAACATTATGGGAATCTGACATTTGCACTGTTTTGTTAGAGGCTCAAATGTGAGCAGTTTCCCTTGTCACCTTTGACCTCTGCCAGGCTGTTTACAGCTTGGCCCTCCATTAGCAGAGGAAGTCACATTCCTAGCATCGTTCTCCAGCCACGTTAGCCACATGGTTAATGATGGTTAATGGTCTGTAGGACCATTAGGAACAGTCTCTATTTTTTTCCATGTAGCTCGCCCCCTGTTACATAAGCCTTCTACTCTAACAGCTTCTTACAGCTGCATACCACAGCTCTTGAGGCCCACAAGGCACGAGGTTGTTTTTCTATTCATCTTACAGTAGTCAGCCTAATCTGCTAACCACCTGCACAGGATCATATTTATTTTACCTCCTGTACTGTAAATATTGGCTGTATATCTGAGAAATTGTAGTTTAAAATATTCATATTATGATTTAGAAATTCTTAACTCTCTGGTAAACCTGCAGAGGCTGCTTGAATAGCTAAGTAAATGCAAGGTTCTGAACTCAGATGAAAAATGACATGGCTGGCTTTAATATTTTGCTTTTCTTTACGTTCATTCTTGTAGGCGAGAAGCCTTACAGGTGTTCATGGGAAGGCTGCGAGTGGCGCTTTGCACGAAGCGATGAACTCACCAGACACTTCAGGAAGCACACTGGAGCAAAGCCATTTAAATGCAGTCACTGCGACAGGTGAGATGGTTTTTATTGTCATATGTCACCATGATTAGTCACATTTTTTTTTGTTACAATAGCAAATGCCTCTCAAAACAAAGTGCTGTAAATTAATTTAACCCCTCTTCATAAGAACTACTCCCCTTCTTTATATTTTGAGTGCCAAGCATTTCTTTACTGACAAAGAAAGCAGCAAATTAGTTTATCAAAATGACATGCTAGTGGGAGGGATGAATGAAGGTTAAGGATGAAAATGGTTGAGGTCAAGGGGGTGGATAAAAAGAGTTGAGTACAATGGATGGGAGGAGTGTGATGAGACTGAACAGCGTGAAGTTTGGGTCTCTTCTACCAGGGCGCTATTTAAAACATCAGCCAAACCTATACAGACTGGGATAAGGGACTAGGTGGAAGGGGGAGGCATGAGCCCATTCTTTCAATCTATCACGTGTTCATGTTATATAGCACAGAGAGTAAGAATAGTATCCAATACCAAACAAGCAGAATAAAATTGGCTGCATAGCCATAGGTACTTTAATCTAAATGGAATCCAACAAGCATCTTTGGTGGGTGAAAAAGAAGCTTTATATTGTTGGTTTCACATGTTAACAAACCACCCCAGGGTTCTTGTGTTGATTAGCGTCTCGGATGGATGTGTGAACATTCTCCTTCAATTAAAAATGAGATTTTTCATTTCCTTTCCCTTCATCTCCTGCAGCCGAAGTGATAGCTTTGTTTATTACAGTGTTTCGGGGGGTTTTTTTTGGTCTATTAACTGATTCAGTTGAATTTAGAAGCATTTTACTTAGTCATTGTAGCCTAGTTAGTTGTTAATATAAGCAACTTATTACCTTCAACAAGTTATAGTCATTTGTTTAGTTCTTCAGTTTAGTGGCTGGATCTGATGTTTTTCTTCTCTTCTTAGGTGTTTCTCCCGTTCTGACCACCTGGCGCTGCACATGAAGAGGCACATCTAAGATGGTCTTCATGTTGAGAGCTCTGAGGGATGATTCGGGTTAATTGTCCTGACCTGTGGAGATCAGCGAGGCCGGTGTGTCCTGGGAGCGTTAACAGGGGCACCGTCGTGTTCCAGTCAGTGGAAAAACATGAAGCAACGCAGGCTATTATTTGCACCATACTTAGTGCCTCCAACACCTCGCTGTGGTGATTGCTCTTGAAAGGCTTTTATGGAGGAGCAGGAGGGCAAAAAGAGACTCCAATATGGGAAAGATCTAGGCTGGAGAAGATGGGAAGAGACTCTTCTGTATGGTGTTCAACGCTTTATTCCTGGAGAAATTTGGGACTCCAGGGGTTGGGGTGCCATTCCTCCACTGACAGTGTGTTTGCCTGTGCGCATGGGGACTGTGAGTGCCTGCAACTGGATGCCTGTGCTGGCTTTATGGAGTGGATGGAGCTTGCATTGTGGAACTGCGAGTGAATGACATAGCAAGGGTGATGTTATACTCGGGAGGTTTATTTTTCTTTTTGAGGGAGGGTTATGTGTTGTCTCTCTAAGAATGAATGCAAGCAAAAAGTTCTGTCTGTCATGACTGATTCTGTCAGCTGTGGAGAGGAGTAGGGGGGTAGTTTAGTGGGGCTGATTGGATAGAGATTGCCCCCTTTCTGCCTGGAGGTGAAACTACAGCTCCCTGTCTAAAAATGGGAGGTTGTTTTGTTTAGTGCAGCTATTAAATGTGCAATGTATTACGTAGCCTGTCTCAAAACATACACGCTATAAAGCTCATTTTGTTTTCCACTGTGTAAGCTTTGTATCTTAAAAGGAAAAAAACAAAAACAACAACAATTGTGCACAGTTATTGCCATTATATCAGAAGTTGCATGGGATCTGGGGATGTGTTGCTCACCTTATAGGACAACAAAATTCCATTCAAGAGCAGCTACCTTCATAATACTCAGTATCATAGTATTGTACAAAACACATAAGGCAGTCATTTTGTTTTGCCATATTTTTCTTTCATTCTCTTTATAAGTTGGGGATACCACTGTTTGCAAATATTTTGATTGTGGGATTTTTCTTCCTTTTTCTTCACTTTTGCTTTTCTCTTTTGTTCTGTCTGTAAATGCACTGTTGACCTTACCGATGCCTTATGTAAGTGGCCTTGTCCTGTTGAATAGATCACTCTGTTATACATACACACATACACCAAATGACCATTGCGAATGCAGTTGTGCGTTATTGAATAGCTTTATAAAGGCTCTGATCCATACAGTTGCACCTTTTGCCCTTTTCCCTTGCGACAAACTCCTCTAAACTCTTGAATATTAAAACAAAAGTAACTATATCAGCTTCATAATGACTGCCATTTACACGTCTGTGTTAAATATATCATAGATATTTCAGAACTAAATCATAGTCTTCAAAATTATCCAGATCTGAGACAGAATTGTGGAGAACTTGGAAAAGCAATTCACTTTTATATTGATTTACTACTATGTAGTATACGATTGCGTGGATGCACTTCAGATTAACTGTAACTTGCTGTCAAAGGTACAGAGTCTTGGAAGCACGTTCTCATGAAATGTTGTGTGGTCAGCCACCGAGAGTGGCAAATCAAGATTTACTGCAAAGGCAACATTTACATTGGGTCCATTATGTCAAGCATATACTCTCAAAAGCAAAGGATGACTCATTTAAAGTAGGCTAATGACCACATTCTCAGTCACAAGAGTGGTTTGATATTGGATGTTTCGGGAAGTCTCACCTCCAAGGTGAGTCAGTGTCTTTACTCAGTTCTAGTTTTAACAGCCCACAATCTGACTTTACGGTACAAAAAACCAGTCCAACCAGTTCAGCTGAGCTGTGTTTCAGAGCTAGAGGTCTGTGCTGGTAACCTAAGCTGAGACAAGGACAAGCTGTTTGTACCAACTTCACTATGTTCATGTTTCAACATGGGTAACATGACTTCGTCACACTTCTCAGTGAGCTGAAACAAAAAAAAAATCAGATGAGCGCACAAGTGGATAATCTCATGGCCACTTTCTCCACTTGTAGAAATATTTTGGCGCCGCTTTATTATACACAAAAATTATGACAGATGGAACATTTTAGAAAGAACATTCATTCATTCATCAGTTACTTAATGTCTCACTTTGTCAACATCACAGGTAGCCTTGTTAAAACTCAACACGTCTCCGGTGAACCTGTTGAACATTCATTTGTCTGCAATGTTATTTTTGTTTTTACACTGAGAAACACAAAGACATGTTACATTGTAAACTACGAGAATTTTGTAAGGAAGCTTCTATTTTGAACAGGTGTGGGACCAAAAACAAGTGCAGTGTGTTGTTTCCAAATGTGAACGATAAAAGGCTAAAGAATTATTGTAAAATAGATGCACTCCATACTCCTTTCATTTGCTTCTGTAACATCTTTGTTTTGATTTTTGGGAAAAAAAATAATAAAGTCAGAAAAAAAAATGTACATTTTAAAATGACATCAGTATCGCCTAGACCCGTGGCCTATCATGTTTAATAGAGGAAAAAAAAGAAGAAAACAAGTACTTTCAGACGTGAATTGTTCTGGACACTTGAATTGTAATAATTTTGAATTCTGGTGTTCATTAAGTATTACGTTTTTTTATTTGCCATGTCATTTTTTCCCCAACTTGACCTGCAAAGATGCCCTATCTTTAGCTAGAGAATCTTTATTGGATAAACATGGAAAATATGAGGCTCTATTTTTGTTCATTTTATGGCATAATGAAATTTTTTCATTTGAAATTGTTTTGTAAAATAGTTTCTGTATGAATGTATTTTTTATTGGAAAATGGATAAAAAGACTATTGGTTCTACACGTGTGTTTTTTGTCTTCCATTATTATTATTATCAGAAAGAAAGCGTTTACTGGATATTCAGCAGTGAATATCCAGGTGAACTATCGCACCAGGGTCACACTGGCAGGGTTTCCGTGACTATAACCAGGATAAGCGCTTTTTAAAAACTTTTTACATTAAAATTTGAATTCTTATTCCAGTGGTTGTCAAACCTAAGCAAAAACATTGCATGGTGTTTGTTTCATCCCTAACTGGGTAGTTTTTAGCAAACATTGCACAGGTAAATCTGTTTGGGACCATTTTCAGAGACAGAAAAATAAACACTAGTGGTCAGTGAGCCTTTAGGGTAGCAGTGCGGATATATGTGGGAAGGTGCCTACAGCCTTTCCATGAACACATACACACTAATATGTGTATGTGTTCATGGAAATGAAGGAACCAGTCACCCAGGGCTCATTCATGTGCTTTAAATAGCTTTGGAGAACAATCTGCTTGTTGTATTATCAACTCTCTGACTATACTTTTTCCACATCCAATCGTCTATGTGCTCATCTTTTCAGCATGCCGCAGTACTGTGTCCTGTGTTTTTTGAATAGATCTGAATCCAAAAACAGCCACTGTAATGCTCTACAGCCTAATAACATATATATATATAATATATGTGTGTGTGTGTGTGTGTGTGTGTGTGTGTGTGTGTGTGTGTGTGTGTGTGTGTGTGTGTGTGTGTACACACACACACACACACACACACCTTTGCAAAAGCTTTTAAAACTTCACAGTGCATGGCTTTTGGCTCACAGTGTCCCGGACACCAATATTTCAGTGCTTCAGACAAGATGAATGGCCCACGTATATTTCAATATAGGATCATAATTCTTTTGGTAGAAAATAATTATACCCATACAGCAACATTTTCATTCAGGTAGTAGCTGCAGTTTTCTTGCTTTACCACAACCATTCAATGTGCACCTTTTATTAAAAACCATTTACCTGTCACTCTTAAACTTTGCATGTGATGCTGTGCTTACGTTAGCCCAAAGATCTCTCTGTAGGTTGCAGGCATCATTGGCATTATACGTAAACTCTTCACTAGATTTTACTCCCAACTTTCCTTCAGTCCTTGTTTTATTTTGGGAATTGATGGAGCATTAAGGCCCTGGAATAATTTTCACATCACACAAGCAGATATGCCAGGCTTTAGATTCACATATCCGTAACACACAGAATATCAGCAGGCACATCTTTTAATTGCAAGTTTAGCAGGGCAATGATGTATGTATAAAGAATACTTCAAACAAGTAGCACACAAAGGCCAACTAGACTGGGACCTCGACTTCATTAATAGGCCAGCTTGATATCTCTGACCAAAATAAGGAAAGTTATGTTTGCATACATTTTACTGGTAATACTTGACATGATTTTGCTGTAATTTGTAAAAAATAAATAAATAAATAAATACAAATTAAAGAGATAGTTTTAATAAAATGTTGTTACACATCCCAGATCGCTAGTTTTTTGTTACTGATTTAAATGTAGGAATGTCAAATAAACATTTTGTGCTCAGTGAGGGTATAGGACTCACTTACATGTCATCATGTTCTCAGATCTCAGCAATCCCTGAGTACAATGTTAACATAGGGCATAAACGCTGTTAGTCATAAGCTGTAACAAATAGGAATTGTAATAAACTTCAAATAGTCTTCACGATTCAATACTTGATAGATAAGCAGCCAGGATACTTGTTGCATGTGAAAATTTGGAGAAAAGGAGAAATATTTAATGGTCAGACCATTGAGATGAAAAGCTTAATCTAAGTTCCACATTAGAACAACGATTTGAGTTGTTTGAAGGAATGTGCATTGTGAGGGCAATCTGTTCCTCCTGCTCCAGCCAAGAGCGCAGAGTTTTCATCTTACACTCCAAGAAATTTATGCAAATTAAGTTGTGCCACAAACAAATCCCTGATAAGAGCTTTGCACACTACACAGACAAATAGCCTCTTCATCTCCGATTGCAAGCACAAAGTGCCTCAGCTTTAACACTGCTCCACCGAGCCTGCCATGTTCCATGCCCCAAAGCCCCTAAATAATTGAAGGACTCTCAAGAGGTTGTTTTATTATTTCTTCCTTTCATTTTAAAGATATATTTATTGGTATTCCAGTTCAAATCACCACAACAAAAGCTGTATAACACCATAAAATAAGTTTTTTTATTCAAATGAAACAAAACTGTGAAGATTAAATAAAGAATGATTATTTTTTTAATCCTGATATTAATAGATACAACGTCAAGGCCACAAGGCCAAATTTCAATAGTTTGCCGTTTCCAAGACTGATGGAATTATTTTTGTGGTCGAGATGAAAAAAAATTGAATTAATTAAATATGCATAACTGCGACAGACTCAGATTGGCCTTATTTTCTTTCTCCAGATATATCAGACTTCCCGCTGTGTGTGCTATTAAAGACAAGCATGGTATGTTGGGCTGGTCAATTTAGTGGAGAAAGTGCATAATTTTCCCTGCAGGGGAACTTGTGTATACTTGAGAAAAATGTATGGAAATGTAAAATGGAAGGTAACCAGCCCTTTCCATTTACTTGTTAAGGATATTTGCACCAGAGCTGTGATAATGGGCAGTTTTTTTCAACATTATTCAGTAACTTTAAACTGAATCCCGGGGTTGAGCTTGTAACAATCAGACTCATGGGTGAGGTCACAGCTAGACACAGGCTGAAAATGAAGATAAAGGATAATATTGTCTGGAATGTAGACACCAGAGGTGTGGACTCGAGTCACATGACTTGGACTCGAGTCAGACTCGAGTCATTAATTTTATGACTTTAGACTTGACTTGAAAAAATGTTCTAAGACTTGTGACTTGACTTGGACTTTTACACCAATGACTTGGGACTTGAATTGGACTTGAACCGGTTTACTTGAAAAGACTTGATATTTTACCCCAAATACAAAATTTAACATGCATATTATATAGAGATTGAAAATGTGACGTCATTCACGGGTAGAACCGCAAAGGATTCTGGGAACTCGTGGCAAGAGGTACTAGCGCACGCAGGCTTTCAATTAAAATCAGTTATACAGCGATAAAAAGAAACACAAAAATGTCAAGAAGCCGTTGTATTATTAACTGCAATAGCCGGTCGCATGACAGCCACGGGAAGCCGACGGGTAAAGAGATCGGTTGTTATCGGATTACGTCGTTGAAGAGAAATTGTTCGAGCCATGTTTCCGAAGTAACAAAGACGCGACTGGATTGCAGCCATTCAAAGACCAAATATAACGTCCCAGAACACTCCAGCTCACAGGTTAGTCTGCTCCAAGCATTTCCACAAAGGTCAGTCTGCTGTTGTAGTTAATGCGTCATTTTCATAACATAATTGGTGATATAGGTTACAAGCAAGTCTGGCGCTGAACAGAAATTGTCGCGCTATGCTCCTTTATTTATTGTGCATAAATAGTGAATTGTCCTGACACAATATTGTGTTTCGCTTCTGTTATTATGGTACATTGACAAAAACATATACTTTTATTCACAGAATAAAACAGTTGTTTTGTATCACTAATTGTCCAGTGCGATTACAGCATACAATATTATTGTCACTGCTACATTTCTGTGATGGGTACCAGAAATTATTTCCACTACTAATTAATTACCGTTGAGCTCAAAGGTTATATTAATAAACGGTTAAGGAATGTGTATTTATGATGACGATTTGTGAGACTGGTAAACTTATGATACGTACGATGGTCTTTCGTTCTACACGGTGCATTTCAAGGTCCTGTACCCATCCGTCGGTAAACTGTACCTGGGCTTGTTGCAGTGACCTGAAGTTACTAAACTTCATGAGTGTATGCACTCACAAGAACCGTATAATTATAAATATGCATATAAATATGCTACGATGAGATAGCTGACTTCATCTAACTAGCAAATGTTGTCCAGGCTACGTTGGTGATGCAGTTTTTTTAATGTATATGATATTTTTGTCATGCGATTTTAAAGCCGGTGTTGTGCCAAAAAGTGATTGTCTGCCAAAAACTGATTTCCAGTGTTTCTGTGTATTTTTTATGTGTAATATCTTTACGTATGTTCGTAAATAGACTTCGGTGAACAGGGGATACAAAGGGGTTACATAAAGAATTAAAAAATTATCTGTTTTTTAAGTATCTTTACAACTTGTACTTACATTATAACCAATCCAGTCCTTTATCCCCACTTAAAATATTTTTACAGAACTATTGTAATATTTGCTGCCATTTCTGCTGTCCTGTTGGGCAACTTACTCTTACAAAATACATTTTTAATGTTAATGAGATTATTTTTACTGCATAAATAAAGGTTATATAAAAGTCGCTGCCAAAAACTGATTGCGGCTTGTATCTTGCTACACGAATGTTGTTTGTGGCTCAAGATGACTTTATGTCATCCATAAGGGATGCATTTGACATATGTTTAACATATTATAGCCCAACAAGTTACTTATAGCACTTTAAATATGAGCAATCGCTTTTTGGCAAATACCGGAAATCAGTTTTTGGCAGACAATCACTTTTTGGCACAACACCGGTCCTACAACCGCATCCAAGAATAACATGCAGCTTATCTCAGAACTGTCGGTGAAAATTATTCTTGGAGCTAGGTTTAATTGAGCTGCATTTTAAAGAGGTGCAATTTCACAATTTGTGTATATTTTCTAAGTTCACTATTTTGTCATGTGTTGAGAAAAACACAGATTTTAAAATTACATGGTCTAATATTTACATTTAGCATAACTGCAACATTATTTTTTCTTTTTTTTTTTTAAAGACTCGAAAGGACTTGAAATTCAAAGTTTCAGACTTGTGACTTGACTCGGACTTTTACACCAGTGACTTGAGACTCGACTCTGACTTGCCTGACATTACTTGAGACTTGACTTGAGACTTGAGGATAAAGACTTGAGACTTACTTGAGACTTGCAAAACAATGACTTGGTCCCACCTCTGGTAGACACTGGTGGTAAGTTTCCCAGAACAATCTAAAGATCTATGTGGTGATGGGGGAGTGGTTGAGTGAGCAAAAATATGCCTGAAGGATATTTAGATTGATTGGCCCATGGACGGTAGTCAGAAAACGATTGACGAGATAAGAGGACATAAGAATTTTTGAATGAGAAGAACTCTAACTGAATATGAAAGCATAAGTGAGCCGGAACAAGCAACACACTGTCAATAGTGGGAAAATGACAGAAGATAAGACCTGCAGTAAATCCACAGGTCTCTGTGCAAAATATTCATTGAACTGAATTAATAACCCTTAAACTTGTCCATGACATGACAGCTTTAACTGTTCAGTTTTACACCAGGCCTCCGGAACCACAGAAACATTATCCAAGTAAAGAAAAAAAAAAAAAACAAGCAATAAAAATCTGAGAGAGTGAATTTGGTGGTTTTTAAGCACCTCTACACTTCAACACAGCAGCTGTTCTGCCACTGGCATTCGGAGTAAGCGACAACTAAGCACTAGGATTTTAATAATGAGCCCAACTCCCCCCCCCAGCGTAACTCCATACTATAAAATGTGAATAATCATCCAAAACTATGTGGTTATTTATGGTAAATGTTATTCTTCCATATGGCAACCACATGGTTACCTATTTTACTACAAACAACCCCCAATAACATTAGAATTAGCCTAAAAGAATCCACAGTTGTGTATGGCAAACGACCTGACCCCAGTTTCCCACTAACCTGAATTTCCAGACTAACCACAACAACGTGTCACTCTGGTATCTAGTCCTGCAGTAATTTAGCTCTGGTACCTCGGTTAGTCTATTGCAAAAGTGCCTACTGGGAATTGGCCAGTGTCTTGGTCACTGGTATTGCTGCTTGCAGTTTTCTCAGTATAATATGCCAACCACTGATCCAAAGTCATGCTTGACCCTGAGGGTTATCAAAATGTTGACATTAAGGCACTTTATATTGTACAATAATAATACAGAGAAAACATAAAGAGCCCCAAACCCTAACAGTTAGATAACACTCAATGAACAAGCGCTTTGGCAACAGTGGGATGGAAAAAATGTCTTTTAACGGGAGTAAATCTTCTGGCAGAACCAGGCTCAGGGACAGGCTTAGCAGTTAGTTAAAACCAGCACCAGTGTGAGAGGATAACCTTAAATCTTTCAATACATGACTCTAGGTAGAATTTAGCCTACAGCTGTATCTAATGATTTTTTTCCTGGTTATGCAAAGAAATGTGATTTCTTTTAAAGATGTTTTTAATACACAATTATCATAACAGTTCATTTGCTCAAACTAGATACCAAAACCACATGTCAATAAATCTCAATCTTCTAATCATTATTATCTCATTTCCACATTACTGCTTGTTATTAATAATAATAATAATAATAATGTCACTTGCCTGGGCCTCAAATTCAAAATGATTACAGTGATGCATACATTTATTTAAACACTACACTTCACAGCAGCCATTTTTGGAGCTGTACTCGAGGACTCAACCAATGTTAAAACAAATGTAAGGTTTGAGTCAAGCACTTTAAAGGTGCTTGACTCTAATGTAACCTTGCCATGGGTTCATGTCGACACTTGAATAATATTCAGCTTAGACTGTCACTGGTGGACATGCTTTTCACTGTGGGGTAAGGAGGATAACTGGTAGGATTTACAGTGTGCTAAAATGGACTGCTACATCAATCATACATGGCTGTTAAACTGAAATATAAAATGGATGAATGTTAACATTAGAGGGCATGTGGTTTCTTTTATACAGGCAACAAGTAAACAGTGTTCTTTTGATGGCAGAATGCTGGAGCAGAGCGTTATTGAGTGCGATATTGAATATATAAATATTCAATAGTATATATAAATAAAATTGAACTGAACTGAACTAATAGCCATCAAATGTCATTTAATGTTACCTGAAATCTTAATGTAAAATACTTCAAACTCTGCGCTACACTTGCTTTGGTTCTCAGCAATAAACCATAACAAAATACAGTGAATGCAAAGAATAAAGAGACATACAAATTACATTTATTAGTGAGACGATTTGCAAAGCAGACTTTAGTAATTCAAGGCCAGATTTCTCTAAATGAGCACATATACTCCTTTTAGATTTAGAGTCATTAACTGTGCACTCAGATGCTTCTTATGTTCACTCTCAATACCTACTGGGAATTTTAAGGATCTGATAAATATTTATTTAACACCAAATTTATGCACCTTACAGAACCTGTATCAGGTTAGATCAGGCAGGTTAGTTGCGGTTAGTTTCAACCTTAGCAAAGTGCAGTCAAGGATGCATTCATATTCACAGCTATCAGTGAAATGAATGAGAATATTCAAGGTCAACCAGGAGAACAAGCTCTTCCCTAGAGCAAGGCTTCACCTCATGCACATATGTATACATACACATCCATGCATATTCCTCCCCCTCTTCTAAGCTACAAGCTGTATGTCCTGTGGGGCTGAGGGGGGTTGCTTCTTGAACCAGAAGGAAAGTGGAGGTCAGCGACCCCACATTGGGATGGTAGTCTGTCAAGTCTTTGCCACCTGGAAACCTTTCATCTGGTTGTAATAATCAGACACAACGAGCTGAGACCAAGTCTTTCTTATTTTGTATGACACTTGCAAGACATTTTAATGGAAATCCATTGATTTAATAAGAGTTACATTAATAGACTTAAGCAAAAATCAACATACAAGGTTTGTTCGGTTATTTTGTTGTGTTCATTGCTGAAACTATTCACTCTTTAAAAAAACATTATGTAGTAAATACTCTTTTTGGCTGATACTTTGATTAAATCATGTTGCTAATTAGAGAGTCTTTTGGAAGGCTGAACTGATTATGATTATTTGTGCTGGATGCTTTCATTAGAATATGACATCAGTAACTCCTAAGGGCACATCAGTGAACATGATGTGCAGAAAAAGCAAAAGACATACACAAGCAAGTCAGGACAACTAAATGAAGCAATATATATATATATACATTCAGTATTTAACACAAATCTCCTGCATGGCAGTAAACCTGTTTGATCTTATGATCAGGTTTAAACAGGACTGGATAGTCTGGACTGTCCTTCAAGTGACGAAATCCATTGGGAGTGTCCTTAAGCTCTGAATACCCAGCAAACAGGTTTGCTGCACTGAAACTGATGTTGTGACAAGTAGATGTAGATGTCTGCAAGATTCCTGCTCAAAATCTGCTTACAAAATTTGTCTTTACTGATATATATGAAAACAAATCAATCTAATATCTTCACCATATTACTCTGCTTTGGGAAATTAGAGTTGGAAGACTGGAGGACTAGGAAACTGACTGTCAGGTACAATGACAACAATAGTACACAAAGTAGTTTGTATGTTACTACAGATACATAGCCTGTGATGATGACAGATAAGATTCACACTTACGGCTAGTAACTTACTACCATGGTTGGGTAGCGGACTCAAAACCATAACCTTCTTACCACCACTTGCTATATCCGTATCCTAGCTGTCATTGGGCTTTACCCTGCCTTCCATCCTATGACAGCTGGGATAGGCGCCAAACCACCCCACGACCCTGAATTAGATAAGCAAATGGATGGATGGATGGATGGATGGATGGGTGGAAGACGGCCAGGACAAATATATCAAACAATGAATGAATCAATGAAAAAAAAATCAATGCTTATCAACATAAGCTTTTATGTTTTTTAAAAACACTACAAAATTCCTTATGAAAGTGAAAACAGCCTGACAAAAACTTGTTCCATGTGGAACTCAAGACAAATGTTTTCAAGGCTTTTTTCATGCTACATGTAAACTTAAGTTTCATTTTCATTCTCTGTTTGCTTTTGTTTTATTCATTGTTTGGTTAACTTAGGCAGAAAGAGTGGTTTGTATTAAAATTCTACTTTAGGAAACTCAATTTTCTACATTGCAAAGGTGAAGAGTGCCCTCAGAGCAGTCTCTAAAATATGTAATACAGGCATGTCCACTTAAAAAACATTAGTCTAGAAGGTTTTTTTAAGTTGAGTGTTTTAAAACTCTACTGAATAGATCCCATGTGACAATTTCGTGAATTTATTATATTTGGGGCTGTTTTTTTTATTTGAAAAAAAGAGAACAGACTACATATTTGTTGAAAGCAATACCATTATGGCACTTTTGTTCCTCCATATATAATGTGGTAGTTTTCTCTTCACTTGTACAGACGGTGATGAACAGGTCTGGAGGTTTGAGGGGGCTGGGTCTCTAGCCAGACTCTGGGTATGGCGCCTGATGGATGGGCATTCCTCAGCCCCCACTCCATGCAACCACCCGCCAACCCTCTGACCTCCCACCCATCCTTCCCTTCCCCTACGCTCTCCTCCCGTAAGTGATGAACAAGCTCATTACTATGGCCTACTGATAAAAGGAGGCCATTATCTTTTCACTGTGCACTTTGAACTATGACAAAGGAATCTACTCCTCCCTGTCTCCTGCTTCTGGTTACGTAATACAGTCGTGGCATGTGAAATAGATGGCTTGGTTTCAGTGCTTTCAGCACATCCCACACTGGTATCTTCTCCAACATACCACCATGGCCACATACCCACAATGCTAGCTTGTTAGTGAACCGAACCTTTAATGCTTCTATCATCAGCCTGTCATTTTATTTCTGAATATATTACATAATGTTAATATAGAACAAGCACTTGGTGTTTATTTATCTGCTCCTGTGTTGTTTTAAAATCCTTTCACCTGACCTAAAGACGCAAAAAACAAAGTAAGTATTGGGATTCTTCTGTGAAACAATGCAACGTGAAAGCGTGATTAGCAGCTGCATCAATGAATCTGTGAATGAGAGCTATTTTTGAGAGGTGAAGAGGGATGTTGTGTGATTTAATTGTTCTGTTTTTTTTATTTCAACCTTTTCAGGATATATATATTAAAAAAAGAGACTAATTGCTCCTCTCTTTTAAGTTATTTACCTTATTGCATTCATTTACCCAAATATACAACAACGCATGCTGTTATTTGAGAATTTCCTATTTTTTGGTTACCACCTTTTATCTGAAAATGAAGAGAAGACAAATGTTTTTCAGCTGTTTTGTAAAAAGTGAGCCCCTAATTTGTTTGGTAGTGTGATATTCATCTGCGCAATCTATATTAAAATTGAAACAAGTATTTGTCACAGTAATCTGCTTGGAAGTTTATCAATTACATGATCACAAAAGGATTTTAAAAAAGGAATAAATAATTAATGGAAACTGGTAAATGTCAGTGTTTAAAATATCACATTGTATCATATTATAAAATGTTGCCCAGTTTTTAATTAAGAGATATCTAAAATTGTCCCAGAGAGAGTCCTAGACTATGAATTAAATTAAAATCCTCATTGTAATTACTTCCAGCCCTTCCGTATGGTCAATGATGACATAATTTTTTCCCCAGACTAATTTCAAGAGTAGTATTCAGTAAATAGCAGTGGTAAAATGCATAAAAACAAATATGTTTGAACAATATAAGATACACATTTACACAGTGAACAATGTGCAATGCTTTATGGAATATGATTCTTTAGAAACAAACTGAATCCACAGCAATGGTATTCATTCATGTTTAATGCCTGCCAGCAACGCAGAACAGCTATGAAATGTTTGACTACAAACAAAATTAATAAAACATCTTCAACAAGGTTATAGGTTCCACTTTTGTAGAAGGCAGTACTCAACTTGCTTTTTAAATAAACAAAAATACGAATTTAATGGTTGTTTAAATGCTTTGTTTTGTCTCTAAAGCCAAACTACTGCCTGGAATTTAAGAATTCTGGGAGAAGCTCAAGAAGTGGAAGCTATTCTTTGCCAGCTTTCACTGCAGCAAAAAAGATGCAAACATGTCATAGTTTTAAGGATACGGCACTGTACTGAAAATACAGTTTTTCTTTTTTTAAAGAGTGTACACAGTGTTTTGGCAACAGACTGTGTCCTTGAAGACAGAGCTGTTGCACCCTGTTTGGCAGCAGGGTGCTGTTGTGTCCTTAAAGTAACCGTGAATGTCTTTGAGCAAAACAATGAATTCATTTACAGCATATCTACGTGCTTATTCCGCTTAACAACCACTAGAATTCAGTTTTTCAGCACATTAAAAAAGGAAGGCAACAAAGGGAAGCGCATCCATAGTTTTACTAATTCAGGGTAAAGTCAGTCGCTCAGCTTTTAAACCTCTAAAAGGTGAGTTTTTGATAAGTAAGCATAATATGTGCCCTGCATCCCAGTTCAAATCCTAAACTGTGTAAGTAACACACTGCACGCTCAGTTCAGGTAAAGCTTACTGTGAGTCCGAATGTAGAAAAATTGAAAACATCACATTTTGCGTGTCTTCATCAAGGTCGCAGCAACTTTTTTTCTCCTTGTTCACAAAAGGAATCCATAAACACACCCTAAATAACCACCGCAACCCAACACACACATACAAAGGAACAACTCGCTCGTATGCACTCGCACCTCTTTCCCCGAAGGTTTGCAAAGCCCTGTTTGAATTCACCTATCACCATGACAACTTCTCTCTCTTTACTGGCTGTGCCCGTGGGAGGTTTTCGCCCAGCCTTTTCTAATTTCACACTGTGTGGATATCTCCATTCAGTAATTACAATCCCATCCATTCTCATTTTCCCTGTCCAGACAATGTGCCCTGGATATACAAAAAAAAATAAAAAATCTCTTGCCTGTGTACACACATATACACATATTAAACTTGCACGAACACACACAGTATAGACCCTGTGCTCATGGACACATATAGAAACAGAGGACGTGTGTGTGTGTGTTTGAGAGTGTGTGAAAAAGAGATAGAGGTAGAGAGACAGATGTGAACTGTCACAACTCCTAATTCGCCAACGCACACAATCACATACAAGAACATCACTCTAAAAATCCAATTACAAGCCAACCTCCAGTCTGTAAAGTTAGGCTCGTTTTTAAAAAGTTAATAATTGCAAAATAATAGCAACTCAAATCATTATGACTTGTCCTGCAAACAGAAATCAACAGATAACTAGTAATAGTAGATATTGAAAATAATTTAGCAGGGATGCATTACAGAGTGTGCCGATATAGGCGATAATGGAGACAAAGAACTTGACTGTGCTGATTACATTTTTTATACTTCTTTACCATGATATAAAGATGCATAAACTATGATAAGACACTATAGTGGAGAGGATATACTGTAGTTCATTGATACTTATTATAACACAGCAGCCAGCTTGGCATGGATACAGTACGTTAATGCATGTGTCACAAATGAAATTTTTGTTCTGCTTTTTTTAAATGATTGTAAAATAATCAGTAACACCAATGTTGGAAAGCTGAAAAAGCTACTTCGGTTGTCCAAAGTTACATATGCACAATACATAACAGATACCTAAAACACACATAAAAGGTTGGTCAAAACACAGATAACAACTGCTTTGTAAGTTTCACTGCCCTTGGTGGTTTGACACAGTTGTGTTATGAGATTTTTATTATCAGAGTTAACAATGGCCAGCTCTCCAGAATACCAGTACTTTACTGCACTCGCTTCCTAGTTTACCATATTCCATGCTGTACATTCTTTCCATGGTGTCTCTAGTGACCTCAGGTAAAGAGAGTTGAATGAAAAGGAGCTGATTAACAGGTACATGTATGTGATTTACTCTGCACATGGATGATGTTAAATGAACCTAACAGATAGTTAACAGCTGCATTCATTTTAGCACCTGGTGGCCATTTAGGCTAAATTACAGTTTTCTGTTGAAAAGGTTTATTTTATTATTTTTGTTTTTCAAATCAATTCGAGTTTGAGTGACATTTTAATTCCTTGTTTAAAAACTGCTTCTGATGTCACCAGCTTTGTGAACAGTTACCATGGTTACAGGTGTTAGTATCTATTGAGGTCAGTGTCTATGTCCCTCTGCTCTGCAGTAATTCAACATTACCACAACCATCTGTTCTCTCCACTGAAAGGATGGAACTTGTTACTGCATGATTCACTCACTTGCTTACTTAATAATTTTTCTCACAGTTAGATTTCTTTGGTGAAAATTTAGAGGCTTATTTAGTCACAGTGACTGCTGGAATTGGCTTAACAAAACAGTCAAGTGAATGTAGCAATAATGCTGCATCCACAATTTACATCAGCTTATCTTCGTTAAAAAAATATTAGGATGATGATAAACTGAAAAAGGAAACAACGTTTGCAGCTTCTTTTATAGCCACTCGAGGTTGGTGCCAAAAGTGAGTAATTTCCCATAGATGGCAATGATAAAATGCTCACCATTACATCAGAAATGAACTTGTTTACAGGCGGGTAGAAAGAAGTATTTTCAATGTCTCAAGCTAATCTTCCTGTAGCCTTTGATAACTCACACATGTTTTAAGGCTTAAAGTTCTACATTATTAAAGGTGTGGCAATTAGGTCCCTACCTTGTAGGATAGGTATTACCTCATTAATCTAGTCTCTTATTATAGTATTTTATTTGAATGTTACTTAGCATTAATTACCAGGTATCTGATTCTGTGCACTGCACCTAGCTAAACAAGTTTGCTAGCTTTAGCTGCTATCTTAGCGTGCCTTCAAATACGAATACTTCCAGTTACATAATACTATGATGGTGATGACCCTAACGCTAAACTCGAGACTAAAATGACAGTCCACAAACTACTTAGTGATGTCATGGAGGCTTAGACTAAGCTGTAATCTGTGTTTGAGTTTATTTCATGAATTTGTTTCATACAAAAGCTAGTAATGCTAACTATATTAAATTTTAGACGATACATTGTGTACCTTTGAAAAGGATAACAGTAAGATAATAATTTTGTAAATATTTAGTTTTCCACATTCTTTTTGTGTTCAGTTTTGACAAAGAACATTTGCACATTAATTTATAACAACGCTTGTTGTGTTAGAAAATAAAAGTGATGAGTCACTGTATACTGTTGAGGTACTGAACACGTTGTTGGCAGATACAGTGGGTCATAACAACATGTTTTCACCTTACTAAGAAAAAGTATGGTCTGAATTGTTGCAGTAATTTGTACATACACCAACAATTTTTTTTTCTGAATCTCAAATAAAATCGGAGCTTGATTAGATAGCTTTGTGTATAAATAGCATCCCACTTTCCGTGTGTATCATATGTCATACCAGCAGCTTTTAAGCTTTTCACAGGTTAATTACAGTGTAATATGGCACAGTTCAACATATAACAAAATACATTACCAAACTCATAGCAAGTCTAATAGATAACCTACATGTGTATTGATATATTCACACTCATGACTCAGCAGATAGTGCCTAACATACTGAAAGCTTGATTGTCTAACACCAGAGAGATTCAACACATTGATTTAAATGACAACATTACAGAAAACTTAAATGGAGTTCTTTTAAGAAGCTGCTAAGTTTCTACATGAAAAGAAGATAATGGAAAAAGTTTCTAAAATCCAATCTGAAGTTCATGTTTTCATGATTTGCAAACACTGGAGCACATGAGACCTCTATTTTGAGTTATGATGGGATCATATTGCAATGTCATTATTTTCCATTAGTGGGTCCTGCAGGCTCAAATCCCTATTCATCTCTTTGATATTCCCTAATAGTTTTTTTTTGAATAAATTATTATCCTTTTATTCATCTATCTTTTACATGCTACGCCTATAATGGGCTACCTATAATTTTTGCACTTTTACCTTTTTTGAGTTAAGCATTAAATTCAAGTGCTTATATAGTTTATATGCTCAGATACTACACTTCAAAAAGAGGCATCTTCCTTACTCCAGATAACAAAAGGGGGAAGGATGTGACCTGAGTTTATCAGCTTATTTTACCAAGATCCCCTCACTTCTTGTTTATACTTTGGCTTGGCTGTTCTCAGGACTCCCAGGGGACTCACATTGCAACAAACCACAGAGCTACATGTAAACATTGGCCCGGCTTAACTTATGTTTACCCCACAACTCTTTAGGTCATTGCTGCGTCCCCCACGTTGACTGTACAACAGATACCAACACTGAGAGACAAGGAAGGGTGGAGTTTAGTAAGAATTTGCTTTCATGAGGTCATTTTTTAGTGATTAGAGATTAACGTTGGTCATCAACTAATTTGATCTTAGACATGTTTTGCAACATTTTGAAGAGTATAAAAATATAAACAGTACACAATCCAACAATGGATGGAAAATGGATAGGCTATATTTTAAACGATATGATGGAGTTTAGTTTAGCAGATTAACACTGATGCAGATATAGGCTTTGCTACAGTTATGTTTCAAGCCACGTTCTGAATAAGAAATGGGCCGTAAACCACAGTGAATATGGACCATATTCGTTTTGGACAATTCTTAAAGAGGATTAATTTTGCTGAACTGCTGAAAGCTATTTATTGTTTACCTCTTATTGCAGGCTTAGTGCCATTAATCCAGCGTTGGTATTTCAACAATATTAAGTGGCCACTTGTTCTTAGAATTAAAGCAGCAGGTTTCAGTGACTACTTTTGAGTGTAAACAGTCAGGAAGCTAAAGTAAGTGTTTTGCAAGCAGCCTTAGTTGCTAAAGTTAGTCTTGATGTGCTGCACTGGAAGGTTTTCTGTCCTACATCAGAAAGGTTTCAGATTCCAGTGTCATATTTCAAAATGCTAGGTCTCACTGAGTGTCACATTTCCACCGCTGTGGGAACTTTTTGTGGATGTTGTTTAGCAGTAAACTATTCACGTTCATGCGCTAATGTAACCGGTGTGTTCCTGCGTTGTGTCTGACAATGAATGGTAAAAGAAAGAAAGACCTCCAAGTAATTAACTTGCCCGCTCCGGCTCCTCTCCCACAGAGGAATTGTAGAAACTGGCGCATTTATTTTTACATTAAACATAAAGTACAAACTTACATGGAACATATTCGACATAAAATAAAAAAATAAAAAAAATCTGACATACCTGACAATGAAAGTTAAAAGAAAGAAAGACCTCCAAGTAATTAAATTGCCTGCTCCTGCTCCTAAAACCAAATACAAACAGTAGGGAAGGGGGTTAGCTCAACCCACCAATTTCCAAGCTAGCTAGAATTATCTATTCATGCTAGCATAGACTGTGCCTATAACACATGTGGCACACATGTACTACACATTTACAGCATCTAGCAAAGACAGGCAAATATGTGTAATTATAACAATATATATTTTATGACCCAGTTACACTAACATTAAAACAACACCAAGTCTTTCAATTAAACATAATGGCCATTTGTCCTTATCCTCGAAAATTACCAAATCAAATGAACATTTCTAATTAGGAACACTTAGATTGGGAACAATTAAAAATTGAAGTATGAGTCTCATCTGAGACCACTTTTGTGTCTACTTCTGTTTTGGTTAGGTTCTATTAAATGAAAATGTTGATTTTCACGGTGCCAAATTCAACCTCATCTACAATTGCTGCCACCAGTTTACATTTCTACATTTTTATTTCTTTAAACATATGCTATAGAAACATTTCAGATTTCACAGGTATTTTTCATCATTAGTTTACTTTGAAAGATAATACAGAATCTTGACTTTTTGCTATCAAAAACTGAGCTATGGATATTGTTACCACTTAGCCCAAGCACAAGTTACAAGCATGAGAATGTGAAACTGCATTACCTTAATTTAGTAGAAACCTGCTAGAGAGAATGCAATTGGAAAATGTGGCCTTGTGAATTTATAACCGTTTTTCCATAAGAACAGTACCTTACTATTCCTACAGGGTCAAAAATTGTGATACAGTTGTTTGGCCTGGCAAATTATTAACCCTAGGCCATTCAGCATATAAAACACAAGCCTGAGTGACAAACACATACAGAGAAAAACTTGATTGTGCATGAAACCATGACACTTTTTGATATGTTTCCCACTCCAGACAATCCAAATATTTGGAAACCCCCCCCCCGCGCGCTCCAAAATTCCATACCAAAACAGTGTAAACAACATGTCATTTTCATGCCTTTTGATCATTGAGCTATTCTGAGCGAACCTCCTGAGGTTTTGCAACTGGGGGTACAAGGTGCAGAGGCGATGCTCTGGTGTAACGACAAGCTGAGGTTTGTTTTTTTTTTTATCTCCTTTCTCTCTTTCACTTTTTAGGATTGAGGTTTTGAAAAGGAATAATAAAACAAGTGTCAGCTAATTGGCAAGAGGAGCACACTATGGTGGATAAAAAAAAAAGAAAAGAAAAACTACAAAGTGACTCCACGAGGGAAAAGTAGAAAGCTACATAGTAAGCACACACACACACACACTAGGGCTGAACGATATATCGCATTTGCGATAATATCGCGACATGATCAAGTGCAATTTTCTAACCGCAAAGGCTGCGATTATACTCTGGACATGTCCAAATTCATGGGCTGCATCCTCCTGAGGCCGCATTTGTAGACCGATTACGTCACAGCGACGCGCCGAAGGCTGTCCAAATTACTACCATATCCCAGAATTCATAGCGCGGCCCAGCCAAACTCCAGTTTCCAGCAATGGCGGCCGCTACTAAGTTTTAAAATTACTCATACTAATCTTTCTGGGTCACAAAATAAACTTTTAACATATTTTCAGGCGAGAAAGTAGTTGTGTAAACATCAAATATCTGCTCGGTTTATCAAGATATCCCATATTTGCAAAAGTGCTTCGACGTTTTCAGAGGCGTCTGCTACCCACCAGCTCGACAGCTAGCCGGGAGCTCGAGGGTTACTGATGCGGCCGAGAACGGCACAACTCCCGGCACATCATTTTCAGATCACCGCGGAGTTTCGCTGCTCGGGTTAAACGTAATATATAAGTCACTTAGACAACCTAAAAATGTTATTGTTGGGCTTTTTTCAGTGTTTTGTTTGTTCGTGAGTAAATCGGTTTGGCTGAGATTAAAGTTATTAGATTAGATAAAATAAAACTTTATTAATCCCCCGGGTGGGTTCCTCCTTGGTTTTCACACAGCTGACTAAACGTCAAACAGAAAACTTATTAAACAGAAGTATGAGACAGTCGAGAATTTACACCAGTGTCTGGTTATATTTTAGATAGCAAGAAGCAGACGGCCGAGTTTATTAAACTCCACCGAGACAGCGGTGACGCTAATCAGAACTAGACCGTCCAATTTCACGCCTTTAAATTTTAAAGGCGTGTTTGTGTGTGTGTTTATACAATTGCTATTATGTTTGCACCTTATGTGTAATGTTACTGACTGCAGAGATCAGTAAGATGTGTGTATTTTTTATTTATTAGTTTTATTTATTTAATATTATTTTTTAATTGAATGACTGTCTAGTAGTTCACAGATGTCGAAAAACTGAGTGTGGTAAAGCCACTGATTTTTTTTATGTATATTTCTGCAATCTGCACATTGTACTGACTTTCATTTTAATGTTTACACCAGGGTTCCTTGTCAGCACTTTATGCTCAGATGTTTGTAAGCTAAAAATAAACTATTGTGTATGTTCAAATATACTGTTGTGATTGAAGAAGTTAAATAAAAATGTCAGTCATCAATTCATGCATCACCTCATGTCATCATAACAGAGGTCTGTCTTCCAGGAAAGAACAGTTTAAAATTAATGTAATATAGTATTGGCCATACTATATGATGTATTGCTTGTCTTTGTTTAATAATACAGAAGACAAAGACCTTAAAAAATAATCGCATATCGCATCGCAATCGCAATATTGGGGCAAAAAAAAAAAAAAAAAAAAAAAAAATCGCAATTAGATTATTTTCCATAATCGTTCAGCCCTAACACACACACACACACACACACACACACGGGTTTTAAAGGCATTCTCCTGTTGCGGAACAATCCCTAGTTGACTACTTTTATGCTTTCATTGTTAAATTTTTAATATTTTTGCCTTTTGTCTTCACACAGATAAATACAGTGCGTATTAATGCTACAATAAGTCTCCGTCTGAAGCATTTAACTTAGAGCGACAACCTAGACCTGATTCCAACTGTTACAGAAAAAGGTGGGAGGTGAGGTTTATTGCATTTGCACTCAGATAAACTATTAGTCACAGCAAGTTTATGGGAGAATGGAGACCTTCTGTCTCAGGGTCCAGTAAAGAAACATTAGTTAAAAGAAGTCAAGTTAAAACTTAATATCAGCAAGCTGGTAATATTTTGTAGTAATATCAGCAGTTCGCTTTCCACACATTTAAGTGGCTGCATCATATTCTCTGTCTTTAATTTGGTTTTCAGATTCTGATGAATCAGCAGTATAATGTTCATACATAAAGTGTTAAGTATAGAAGTTGAATATAACTTCTCCTTCTGTGTCTTCTGCTGATATTACACACTTTGTTTAATCCATATATACATTGCACAAAAAATTTAAAGCAACACATTTTAATCAGAGAGCAGGATAACTCAAACTTGAAGACTTCATGAGGGTCACCTGAGGGCCTGACATGCTTTAGTGGGCCCTGTGCTCACTGCCCAGCACCATAGAGCCCGACTGTCATCTGCCACCGAATACTAGAATTGTCCAGGCCACCATTGCCACCCTGTGCTGTTTACAGATGAGAGCAGGTTCAGCCTGAGCACATGCAACAGACATGAAAGGGTCTGGAGAAGCTGTAGAGAAGGTTATGGTGTCTGTAACATTGTTCAGCATTGTGGTTTGGTGGGTCAGTAACAGTCTGGAGGGATGCACAGATCTCTACAGGCTACATCATGGCACTCCTTACTGCCATTAGGTATGATGAAATCTCTGGACCCACTGTCAGTCTTGGGTTCCTCCTGGTGCACAGCAATGAGATGCAACCTCATGTGGCAGGAGTATGCAGTCAGTTCCTGGAGGCCCCCATGCTCACCTGACCTAAATCCCTCAGAACACTTACAAGACATCATGTTTCGGACCATCTGACACCACCAGTTTGCACCTCAGATTGTCCAGAAGCTTCTCGATGCCTTAGTCCAGAATTTGGAGATCATCAAAGCATCATTCACCATCTCATTGGGAACATGCCCAAACATAAAAACTACTAAGCACCCTTTTGATAGCTGCAATTACATTTATAATGACACTTTGCAATGACACTAGCCTAACTAGAGTTTTGGGGTGTTTTTTAATTCACTCCACTGAACGTTAATAATTTTAATTTCCCTCAAACAATGTGACATCCTTTTGTTCCTAACCCATTGCCTAGTCCATCCCATATGGAAAATATATAAAAATTATAAAGTTTGTATCTGTCTTGTGTGAAACTTGTATGAAAAGCATATAAGAGTGAAAACAGATATAAGATCCCTTGAAAAATTATATAATGAAACTTGTATGTTTTGGATACTTACTAAAACAATATATGAAAGTAATGAGATCTGATGTGTTTTCACGCTTTTTTTAAGGAGTATATTTTAGAAATGGGATGCTAGACTCCAAGATAGCTATTGTGGTATCTACAGGGAACTGCAATACCTAGCTGAAGAAAAAAAAATCCAAGCCAAAAAACATTTCTCATAACAACTTGGCAGCAGGGAAAACAGAAGCCCAGCTGCAATTTAGCAGACATTCATATATTGCTCTGAAAGACAAATCAAGCCAGCGTTAAGTGAGGAGGCTGCAGCATGGCAAGCCTGACAGCTGTTTAGGGTGGTAAGTAAAATAGAAAACTGAGGCTGCTTTTAGTTTTTTTCTCTTTGGTTTTGGATGAATTAGCTCAAAACACGCCTTGAAACAACCACATGATATTTTTTTCTTCATCCTTTTCTTCATTTAAAATCTTTCTGCACAAAAGGAGGGCCAGTTTTTATCTAATTTTATTTTTATAATGTACATTCATAGTCACATAGGGGCAAGCAGACAGATAAAATCCAAGCACAGACACACACACACACACACACACACACACACACGGAGGTGTACTTATTTATGCACAAATGTGCAAACACATAAATCACTGACACATCAACCACACGCAAAAAGCTTTTCCACATTGTTCATTTCATGGGTGACACCAGCCATCACATAGTGGAGGACACATTTGCACTCTTTTACCATGCTAATAATATGCTATCATCAGGCCGAACGACAAATGCACCGCTCATGGCCATAATCTTGTCAGCTGTCTCACACGGTGGATGATGTGCAGACACTCAAAGCCATTTGGCATGTAAGCCTGAGATCCCACAGCCCCAGCTTAATTGGATTTTGAAATGCAGTGTGTGCATTCATCTGTGGGTGTATGCGCATATGCAGCGGTATTTCAGCACATCTGAGTGTTTTCATACATGTGCATCTGCACTCTCATCTGACACATAAAATCACTGTCAGGTGAGAATCTTGTAAATTACATCTTTGCAGAAGCAGAGAAAAGCAGCCTTGATCTTAAACAGCTTGTGTTTTGAGTTTATCTAATTGGTTTTGAAAGGATGCCATCAGATCTGGCCATGCGACGCCTTTTCTCATAGATTGGTGAAGAACTAAATCTTGAACTTGAGTAAAAGAAGCAATAATGAGAAAGCATTCTGTGACAGCTAAAAACCATGCTTTCAAACTATAACTGTAGCTTATTACGAGTTATGCACATGCTTTCATTAGTTTATCCCTTTCCATCATTACTGACATTCACTATTTACCATGTTCATTCCATTACAAATTCCAGTGGATCTCTTAATTAAATCTGCTTCATTGCTGTCATTTATTTTTATAGGCAATTTCGTTCCTCTCTTTGTTTATTTAAAACTATAAATAATGAACAAAATAACAATCATCATTATCATTAAGCATGTTTGGAAACCCAAAACAGGAAAAATGAATTCCAATTAAACTTCCATATTTCTTGTGCATTGTGTTGTGTAAACCACTGTGCATGTATTTGTCTCTTTATATCTGGAGGCTGTTCATGGAAAGAGATCTTTTCTCTGAAAAAGTAGGTACAAGTATTGAGTGAGTTAAAAGGTGATCTTTTTTTTTTACCTCGTGGTGTTCTGTCAGTAAGATTTCTTTCACAATAATTTAGAGAATTTCTTTCATAATAGTTCCAAGTGCTGCATCTGACCAGAGTCATACCCAGCTCTCAATATATCCATAAAGCTTACAGGATGACGCCTTAAGTCAGCTTTGAATGCAGTGGACATACATACTGTAGTTGTGATATCATATACGGGGCATATAAAAAAAGAAATTTGGTCCAACATTTTAGGTGCTGTCTCTCTCTCCCTGTCAGCTTTACTTCTGAAGGAAATGGTTCGGATAATGTGATTAAAATATATTATCATTCCCGGCAGAGGCACTGCTTGCCACCAGGCAAGGCAGGCAACGGCTTGGGCCCCCAGGCCAGCGGGGGGGCTCCCAGGGGCTGACAAACTTTAGACCACAGCACTGTTAATGTGCAAATGTTTACAAGTGACAAGAGCAGTTCTCCTTCTGGGATAAAAAAAAAGAAAAAGAAAGCGGAAAAAAGGGAAAGATGTGAAAAGAGCAAGGCAGTGGTGAGTGGAACAGATAACAAGAATTCTTAAAATGAAAAAACAAAAGTTTTTTTTTTTTTTTAATGTAATCTTATTAATGTGTTACTTTTATAAATATGTTATACTATATCACTTTATTATCATTTGGTATTAAGTTTCTGGTCACTTAAATTCATATGATTTATTTATTTTATTATTTATAACATAACAATGACCTCTGTGTCCCCACTAAGAATTGCTGCTGTTCCTGGCATAACTCTTGGAATCATCCTGCTGGTTTGGATGTTGTAACATTGCAGAGTTCACTGCTTTTAGCATTTAACAATACAACTAAAAACCAGTCCCACAAAAATAAACCTGTGATAAATCAGAAATATCCTTCAAGTATATGTAGAGACAAACTTTAAAGGGAGCAACCAAGGAAGGCTCGCTCAATTAGCTGGCTTGCAGATGCTCTGGCTTGGGTTCAAGTCCAACCTAAAGCCCTACTGCATCTCATCACCCACACTCTGCTCTGTCAAGCAAGGAAACAAAAACCTTGGAAAACAAATTACAAAACAAGAAATCCATCCATCCGTTCATCCATGCATCCAGTGAAAGGTTTCTGTTCTGGACACAGTTTGCATTTTACCTCACAAATAAAACTAATGTTCATATCTCTACTCCACATAAGGTTCCGACTGCTCAGCTGTCTTCTTCCTCTCTTCATATTAAAAACCAAAATTAGCTGATTGTTGCACAAGCGCTATAATCAGGTATTCATCTTTACTTTTCACCAGCCCTCATCACTTTTGTTGATCTATATATACACACCACCTCATCTCTGGGTGTAACCTCAGATTGAAGATTTCTACCTGGTCTCTTGTGTTAGTTGAGTCTGCCTCCTACTAAGCAGTTCACGTCATAATAATTTGGTATTTCTAATGGCTAAGATTATTAATGATCCACTGTGTCATTCAGATGAAAAAGCGCTTTTGGAAAAAAAGTGACATAGATGATGAGATGTTTATTGTAATATATATAAATACATACATTTTATATTGTGAGAAACAACTAAGCACCATATAATGATTTTTCTTGGAATGTACTGGTGGAGTAACTCAAAGAACATATAGATAAATGAAGCAATAGAAGCTCTAAAATGTACTAAATTACAGTAAATGTAAATATATAGAATCTAAGTAAATACTCCCAGGTACTTTGTACCTGTAAAAGCATGAAATCATCTAAATTGAAAGGAGCTGGCACACAAATGGCAGTGGGTGCTTTCACTTTCCTATTTCCCACGTGTCTGTGGTTGCTCTTGCATGCATGAAAGTTCATAAACCCTAAAATGAAAGGTATGAGATAGCTGGGTGAAAGATTGCTAGTGTGTGAGATAGACGTGGCCGCTCCACTGCCTTTCAGAGAGACAAGGGAGCCAGCGTCTTGTCTATACTCACCCAAACCACCTTACCTGGTCTCGTCGGAATTCAGCGTCCCTGTTGACTCCAAACAGTAAAGTGTGTAAGTGAACCTATGGAAGGAGCCAAACTGATGACAGGTTTTCAGACCGTGATCATTCACAGTGTGGAGGAAGTGACTCTTTCTCTCAACTGTCAGGCAAGATTGAACGGTTTAAGGAAAAACTGTGGAGTCAGAAAGAAGAGGCAATACTCCACTTATTAAGGATCAAGAATAAGTTTTTAGACTGAGAACTCATATTTCTGCTGACTTTTGCAGACATCAGTAAATGTAAGAGGAAGGGAAGCAGACAGGGTAAAGTTTTCAGTCTGCCACATAGAAATAAAGTAGGTGGATGTTTCAATGGAATATTCAAACGGTTATGGAAAGTCTCGAAGTCGGCACAGCTGTAAAAATTAATTCATCACAAAGATTTCTCTAATCCAAGGGGGGAAAAAAAAGACAGAAATTCCCACAGACCGTTAACCATAAAATGTCATGCAAGTTTTTCACAGCCGCAGCGAGGCAGAAGTTTTCAGTCTTTTACAGTGAAAAGAAAAGAGGCAATCTGATGAATAGAATAGTTCATAAAACAGAAAGAAAAATGGCCTCGGAGCCAGTAAAGTCAATCTGGAGTAGTAAAAATGAACACAGCTGAGTAACAAATAATGTTTTTAAAGCATTGTTACGAAGCTGACTTCATAATCAGCAACTCCATTTGAGTGAGGGTACTGTGCTGCACTGAATAAAGGTTTGATGTTGTGCCAGTCGATAACTGTCTATAAAGGAACTGAAAGCTGACGATTTCATATAAAGGATGCTGTAATAGCTTAATTTAGCAGAATCTACATTTTCCTCCTGTATTACATGAAGTTATCAAGAAACTGTAAACAGAATAACAAGATGTAAACAGCTTATTGTGATTAGCAGCTTTGTTTCATTACTTGGTGGGTAGCCATTATAATGGTGGTTGGAGGACCAGTAAATTAAAAAATGAATATAAATTTAAACAAGTTTTGAATTCATGCTAAAGATGACTTCATGGTAGGCCTGTACCCTTTAAGAGTTCCCGGTAAACCCCAATTTATTTTAGTATTTCTAAAAATGTTTTCATTTCATTCTTATCCTAAAAACAGCTCAGTTTTCCATTGCAATACGTGGAACTGGTAGATTTCCAGGAAATGACAGATTATAGTTAAGTGTCTCTTCTTGCAGAAGTATTCAAACAGAAAGCACTGAAATATGGGAGGAGAGATAGTACTATAGATAGATCGAGGGATACAGGAAAGAGTGGGGGAGACAGAGTTTTCCCGACTTTCCTAGAAGCCATCTGTCTTTGTTTGAAGAGTATGACTGCTGTCAGGTTGCTGCGATAGAGACATAAACAAACAGGGGGATCACAGCTCCTTATCGCTGCTCATTTCTCCACCCTAACAAGACAAACACCAGCAATCCTGTCATGTTGACTGTGTACATGCATGTGCTAGGGCAGGAGGTTTATGTGTATGTGTTTGTTCATCTCGCTGTTTTGTGGTACAGTAAAGCTTGGCCAGAAAGAGGTGCATATTTTATGAAACATGATGCAAATCCAGAGAAATACGACTACAGGGCTAGCGGGTGCAGGCAACATTAGAAAATATTAATGTTGATTGTTGCAGCATTATATCCAGTTCATCTGACTTTACTTGATTGTTATGATGTCTGACATAGCTGGGCACAAGTGTTTGTAACGGATCTAACTGGCAAGGGGAAAAAAAAAAAGATACATTTACAGTCTCTTCAATAAGCAAATTTACAAGGACGCAACTTAAAATTGTCTTTTGATACTACAAAAGTTTTACATAGTAGAATTATGGTTGATATGACAATCAACAAATTATTGACAACGTGCAATTGCACATGACTTAGTGATTAAGAGGGTTAATGCCAACTTCTGTCCATGTTTATAACTGGAGGGAAAAAAGGAATCGCAGCTCATTGTGAGTGCATGTCGTTACTGTAGCAACCCAAAGTCAAACTTTCATAAGTCATGCATCCTTGCAAATAATACACAATCCAATCACAGCTGTGTGCAACATATTGCAGCATCTGCAGTCTTCCGTGAAGATGCAGGTTAATGACAAGCATTCCTGGTTTGGTGTCAAAACTGTCAGCTGTACATCAGTGTCTTGTAACACGGCGACACCTTTTTGCCTAACGAAAAGAAAGGCGAGAGCTTAAACAAGTGACGGCTCTCATGCCTTTCAAATGAATTTCAAATGAAACAAAACAAGCAAACAATAATATCATACAGCAAATTAAGCTAATGAAAGAAACTGGGAATATCAGGATTTAGTATTTGTGTATGTGTGTGTGTCAGTATAAAGTCAAATATAATGAGACCTCATTCAGTCTCAGGTCTGCTCACTCACTGTAAAAGTGCACTGAGAGACCGCGTCATCTGCAATTCAAATAAGCAATTCACTGATTAGTTAACAGAGCCAAAAGGTCTTAATATAGTCAAGTAATGACTGAAATGCAATTTCCATTCAATCAGTGCTTTTACTTATAATGACTGATATGGAACTCATATCAGCAAAGCAGCGTAATGATAGAACTTTGTGCAAATACTTGCTTAAGCAAACACACATTTGACTCTGAATGTGAGATAATTGGCAAGATATGGGGGAAAATGTCTTTTGCTGCTGAGCCTAATTAGGGAGAGAACATTTTCATAGCTGCCAAACAACAGCAGACAAACCAAAGGTGCCCTATAAAGAATCTGTGGCTTCATTATAATGTGACATCTGATGGTGTGGGAGAGGAGGAACTGTGACAACACCAACATCCGAAGATCATGAATGCTAATGTAAAAGTTCTTTTACAGATGAAAACTTGTAAACGGGTAAAATCAATATGACAGGAACAAGGCTGTGGAGGATGCGTTGTGAAGATCAATACACTTGCTTCGATCTGTGGAAGGCAGTTCGCTGGAGTTTTGATGAAGCACCGGAGGTCAAAGGTTACTGTTGGCATTGATCACTAACAAATGAAGATCATCAGAGAGCCTTCCTGTTAGATTGATGATAAGTTTCTAAAGAGATGATTTATGGAGGACGTTTTTCTTATCAAAATAGCTATTCAAGGTGGGAGAAAGCAGGTGAGGTTTGTTGGCAGATTTTCCTTTCTATCTGAGGGTTAGCAGCTACATGCTGACAGCTTGTCGGGAGCATAAAAAGTAACTTTCCCAAAAAGCCATCATTTCATCTCTGAGGAGCGCATATAATAACTATTTACCTGGTTTTCAACCAAAAGTATTTTAGTCCATGATGCAGGTAGGTTGTGACAAATAATCAACATTTTTTGATACAGTAAGCGATTAGGTCAGTCAAAAAGCAAAAACACGAGCTAAAACAAAGACAAGTATTCGCACACTCATGTGCACCGATCATTTCTATGCAGATATTAATACATACTCACTAAAACATTTCCTGTGAGACATTTTACTTCAAGCAGCATCATATTCTAAAAAAGAAAAACAATCTGCATTTGTACATGCAGTAGGGCCTCTATGCATTTCTGCAAACTGAACAGCAGGAATGATGCCGAGGTATCACATCTCAGTCCTCAAAGCACTTTGCAACTTGGAAATAATTCAAACAAGCCTGTGCTCAGATGATGTTTTCTATATTTGTTGCAGAGGATAATGATGCTGTTATCACACTGTGTAACAATCTATCTCCATTTACTCTTTGCTCGGCAGTTGCTACTTCACTTTGCTTTCTAACGGTAGGAAAACACTTCAGGAACAAATGTGATAATCATGATTTGCACCAAGAATAGCTAATTAGATACTTCAATTTTTGCAGGTGAGGCAATAGTTAAGTTACTTACATGGATAATGACTTTGTCTACGTGTGAGAAAATTTCCTGCATAGCTCAAGACTAGCATTTTGACTTAATTTAAACTTTGCACAAAAAGCAGGGAAATTTGCGTTTGTTTATTATTTCTTTGTTGCTTCTTGACAATAAATCTTATACTGTTGGAAGCCTGTATATGAAGACTACAGTACAATGCAAACACTGCCGTCATAGCTGCACATTGATGACTGGCCTTTGTACACGGAAATGCAAATTCCCAGGGACACACAGTGACCTTGTCTTTATAAGGCCAGAGTTTGCTTTCAATGCCTTGTGGTCATTTGATTAATTGCAAATTTGATCAGAGAATTTTCATGACTAAACTAAAACTTGATCCAGCATACGAGTGCTGATTTGCTTGTAGGTCACAATGTGCACTTTATGAGGACTGCAAGGTAAGAGGATATAGTCCGAGTTAATTAATGACACAGCAGCCATTTTTTGTTTTTGCACCTTAGTTTTACCACTATCGTTACTTTTTTTCCTCTCCAACTGGTGACTTTAATTTTTGAACTATAAATAGGTGAATGTCAAGACTTCTGACATGATTATTAGGCCGTCTCTTATCATGTTATTCAACCTCTGTCCTGCTGTAATACATGGCTGGCCTGTTTTTAAACAACATTTCTAAACTGCCATTAATTAAAAGAGTGATTTATCTTTGCAGGGCAGAAACAGGCTGAGATAAAACCAAGTTTTGTGTCACACATATAGATGTTATGGTCTAATTTTCATTGAATTTTGATTCCTGTTTTGATCGGGTACTGTCTTTCTTGTGTTTCTAACACTATTATTTCTCCCTCTGTATGTATGTATGTGTCTTTTCTGGTATCATGTTTAGTCTTCACAATTTGATGCACTGTGATAATTGTTTTTGTTGTGTTAGGGATGTGAATAGAGTTCAATTCCTTGGCAATGTTAGTCTGCTTGCATATCAATTCTGCTTATTGGTTCCAAATGCGCTTCAATCAGCTGTTTTAGGTATGTGTGCTGGAGAAAGTAATTGGTGGCGCAGCCTACAGTCTACAGCATGGATATGGACATTTTATTATATTTAATTGCATGAACAGACAAGAGAGTAATGGTAAAGTGGAAACAGGAGAGATACAGGGGAGGGGAAAAAAAAAGCACTATGCGGCTAACACAACTTTGGCTCTTTTCAAGCACTGGGACTGACAGCATGCTAATGCTAAGCTAGCCAGCAAGCCAGAGTAAGGTTAAAGCTAAGTGAACGCTAACCCCAGCCCAGCAGCCAGACCTGGAACAGGTAACAAAGACAGTGATGAGCAGTGAGGCTACTGCCTCTGTTTCTATCCGACCATTTTTCTACAGTAGAAGTCACTTTGTGCTGGTTTTCATCTCTGCTTTGTGCTGTGGGCTTTGTGTTTATACTTAAATACTAAAAGAAGATCACATGCATGTTCTCATTAAAATACAGATTTGTATTGGTGCGTGGGACTGTAACCTATCTGTTATATAGTTAATGGTAATTATGAGAAAGTGCATTTCACGTCATTTTACGGAGAAACCTGAAAGTAATGCAAAGATTTGTATAACTAATTACTTACTCCAGGGACTAATTAAGTAATGTAATGAATTACTTTAAAAAAGGTTGTGTATAATACATAAATTTTGAGTAATGATCCCAACACTGAACACAACAAAAAGGGGAAATAACTCTAAAATGCACAAACATTTGACCACACAGAATGCAATTAATTTACACGAATTAATGTTTTTCGTATGCTGCTTAAATATGGTGATGACTCTCAAACGAGAGTGAATGAGAACCCAATGTGAAGCAATAAGGAGCTGAATCGATAAGTAATATCGATAATATGCGTAGAATGGGAGGCAGAGCGTTCAGCTTTCAGGCCCTTCTTCTGAGGAACCAGCTTCCAGTTTGGATTCACGAGACAGACACCATCTCTACTATTAAAATTTGACTTAAAACTTTGCTTTTTGATAAAGCATTTGGCCAGGGTTGGATCATGTGACCCTAAATCCTCCCTTAGTTATACGGCAAAAGGTGTAGGCTGGGGACTCCCATGATGCATTGTTTCTTCTTCAGCCACCTTTTTCATTCAGTATGTGTTTATACACCTCTCTGCATTTAATTATTAGTTATTCTTCATCTCTGGCTCTCTTCCATAGCATGTCTAGGACTTGACTAGGTAGATGGACGCCCCTCCCCTCTGCTGGAGGTTTTTTTTTTTTTTCGTTTTCTATTAAAAGAGAGTTTTTCCTTCCCACTGTCACCAAAGCGCGTGCTCATAGGGGGTCATGTGACTGTTGGGGGTTTTTGTTGGGTCTTTACCTTACAACATAAAGCATCTTGAGGCAACTGTTGTGATTTGGCCCTATATAAATAAACTGAATTGAACTGATCATAAATTCTTATCAATTCTCATCCCTGGTTGTGCATCTTTGATTTTTACTTCCTGGTTTGTCTTCTTTCCTTTGTGATTGTCTGCTCTACCTTTGTTCTCATCTGTTGTTTAAACCTCTCTATCAGTATGCCCTGTCTGTACACCTGTGTAAAATTTAGGTAACTCATGCTTGTTATTTGGATGCCTGCTTCGTGTTCATTTTGTTAGTGTACGTTTTTGGATTTTGCATTAGCTGAAACTAAGCCTTGCTTTTTGTTATTTGATCTAGCTTGTAATCCTGCATGTGGTCCCCTCTGATTCCTGACCTGCTCCTATAAGCATTTGCTGTTGGACCTGAAGAATCAATTTACACTTAATTCATTGCATTGTTTCAGCTTATTAAATGTTAGCTTAACCTGCTGCATTTTTAAAAAATAAGGAATGATTTTGCACCCGAGTATGTGTGAGTACGGTCTTTGCCCAGGAGATTTTAATCTCACTTCGTTACATAGCTTGCATTTGATGCTCTTCCTCAAGTCACTTTAAAGTCCACACATTACTGTCCTTAAAAAAAAAAAAAGTCACATTTAATGATCTCAGATTACATTATTATCAATGGGGGATATTCAGCAAATTGTAATACTAGAGATAAGCACCCTCAAAGCGCCCCTTGAAATGATGGCGCTCCAGTTTGAGAGTAGCTACCAATTGCCAAGTCACACAAGAATTAGAGGCACATCTTTCACATGAAAGAAAAAA
Source organism: Mchenga conophoros (assembly GCF_057382185.1). NCBI lineage: Eukaryota > Metazoa > Chordata > Actinopteri > Cichliformes > Cichlidae > Mchenga > Mchenga conophoros. The sequence continues at coordinate 7,371,005 of NC_140543.1, read as the reverse complement.
TATATATAAATGCATGGAAGCAGGGTAATTTTTCTGCCATCTGAGTCAAAACTGCATGATACAGATGTAAGATGTGCACAGTTAGCTTGTTCCCATACTTTTAGACTAAAAAGTGAGATGAAATTTTGCTAGCCTATAAACGCCACAGCAGAGGTAGCCTCCTTCAAGTGCAAATTTATTCTACTCTGTTCATCTACAGGCAGTGTGTAACCTAGGAGATCTGTTGGCATGTTTGTGAGCCTGAGTCAGTCAGTGATGTATGATCATCTCTTAAATATCACTTTTCTTTGAATCTGCATACTCTTCTCAAGGCTTTATCATTCTTGGAGTCCAAGAATGACTTGCAATCCAAGCATATTAAGACATTTCAGCTAGCTGATTCATGTATTTAAAAAAACTGCGGCATGGAGAGTGATTCAACATTTTGGTCTATAGCAGTTAAATACCATACCTGTTATGATGGTGCTGTGTGGCAGGCAAGGCAGGACCCAAACACAGGACTCAGAGACAGGGGAATAAACTCCAAGAGGCAGCTTTATTGCTGTAGCAAAAAGAAGAAAAAACAAAATCCTCAAACATAAAAGCACTAACCAACAAAAACTCAGAAACTAGAAATAAACAACTAGGAAATTACCTCTAGTACTTTACCCAGGGAGACAGCAGGTTGAAGATTTAAACAGGATTACGAGGGGAAGGGCAGCAGGTGGGAACACAGGAGAAACAAATCAAACATAACGAGATGGGGTGACGCAAAAGTAAACACAATGCACGCAAGACCAGGACTACCAAAATAAAACAGGAAATACAACACAGAGACATAAAGTGAGGGACAGTGAGAGAGCAATGAGACAAGATGGGCTGAGGAGAACACAGATGAGACCAAGACAACCAGGACACAAAGGGGAACAAAACGAACAGGTAACTAGAAATTAGAATTAAATGATTAAACTAGAAAGTACAAGGAAACTAAACAATACCAAACAAAGACCAAGAAACACAAATCACTACAATGATAAGTAAACTAGGCCAAAAAAGTCCAAAAACATAGTATTTGCTTCAACCATATAATCGTGTTTGGTAGCGTTTGGAAAATTAAGTAATTGAAGGTTTGTAATTATAAAGAAATTATATCAAACAAATGTTAACATGCCGTTGATAGCAGTGTTCAGAGTAAATAAGTAAACCAATACTGTAATCATATTACATATATCTGCACATATCGTAGTAACGTAACATACAGTATTACCTGTTTAACCATCCATCAGTTTTCTTAGCTACTGTCCAGTTCACTGTCTCAGTGGGGCTCCAACCGATCCCAGCTGTAACTGGTGAGAGGCAGGATACGCTCTGCTCAGGTCACTGAGACAGACAGACAAACAATTACTTCCACTCACATTCACACTCACAGACCATTTTAAAATCATCAGTTAACCTTGCATCCATGTTTATGGACTTTGGAAAGAAACTGGAATACATGCATGTACATTTCAGAAGAGCTGCAGCTGGCTTGCAATTTTGAACCAAGTACCTGGTTGCTGTTAGGTAACAGTGCAAACCACGGCATCATCATTCACCACCGCTGTTGTTGCATTTCATATGTGGGATATTTAGATCTGCAGTGATGTTCACTTATTTTGCTTATTGGTTGTGCAGAGATAGGGATTTTGGTAATTCAGCTAAGGAAAACACTATGGAGATAGTATGCTGATACTTGTAGGCAGTTCTTCAAACTTGATGACCGTAATCTTATTTCCAGACTCAAAAACAAAAAACACGAAAACTTTTTAGAAATTAGATAAAACTTTATTAATCCCTCGGGTGGGTTCCTCGGGAATTTTCTGCAATAACGCTCATTACAAAGTAGTTCTTTGTATATTATGACTTTCCATGACTTTCCAGGACAGGGACTAAGCTATAGCAGAAAATCAGCATGAACATCAAGATTACTAGTTGATTGCATGTTTCTGACAACATGCTTGCATGGACAATAGACAATATGTAGATGTGGGTATGCAAAGCTCTGTGTAGCGCTTGTGGACCTCCATGCCAGGATCTTTCCTGAGTTTTTCAAGTGACTAACAAGTTCCTGAAAGTTAACAAATGAGAACATTTGTTACCTATTTGTTTTTTATTTTTGTTTTTTTAAAGTGAGAACAAACATAACACTACTGCTTTTGATTAAAGCTCAAGTGCAATATTGCCAGAAAAAGTATTGAAACGTGGAAACACACTGTCAAAGGCACTCTGAAAGTTTCTCACAAATCAGCAGTTTTTCAGAAAGAGCCTTTTATACGTCTTTTTTCTGGAAACTGAAAGAGCTGCATCATCAGACGTCCTGTGTTTTGTTGGCTCAGCCTCCATCTCCCCCTGGCTGGCTGCCTCTGTCTTTGTCTCCACTGCTGCCTCATTGCTCCTCCTTTACTGGCCCATGAGCAGCAGGATGTATATCTTGATCTAACTGATGGCTCATTGCCAGTTCCAGCCATCAGAGGAACCTCTTTTCTCTTTTCCTATTCCTGTTTAACTTATTTAGGGGCAAATAGTTGCTGGACAGGTATGGTATGAATGGACTAAATATCTCATTTCAATAAAGTAAATTGTCTACTTGGTTGTGAGTCTGCAGCATTTTAGCAGAACATAATACATGGCCTTAAAAGCAGTGACAGTAGTGGTCAGGGTGGTGGCTGCAGTTTCTGCTACTGCTTCCACTGTTTTCAGTGAAACAATGAAAACAATGACAAGGAGCAAAACTAACTTTAATATCTGATCATCCATCCACATAATCTTCTTAAAATTGATGCCAATGGAATAAATGGCTCATACACTAGTAAAATGACACTTTCACTGTTCCAAAATATTGCTTCTGGATGGTTCAAACCAGATGTAACAATCTTATTGAATTAACCAGTCACAGGGCTCCACCTGTGTCCACATCATACAAGGATACACACACAACCTGAAGGGAGAAGAGACCTCGGCCACAAATGTGAAGATACACATTACTGGAAGCCCATAATGAAAGGAATGAAAAGAAATGAATGAACAAAAAAATAAGCCATAAGATCCTCAAATTTAATATTAATGATAAATGGAGGCTTCAATTTAGACATAAAATGCTACATAAATTGGTGTTAGCTTTCATTTGCTTTTGCCTTTTTATATTCATCTATTCCTTTATTTCCTTCTCTTCTTGTCCCATTGGTGTGAGGCTGGAAACTATCCCAGCTGTCACAAGACTGAGAAGGTACACTAAGTAATTGTAGCCAGTCCATCACAAGACAAACACAGAATAATTCATGGTCATAATTTGGAATCAACAGGTGAACATGCATGCCTTTCTTAGGTGAAAGAAAGCCAGATTTCCCAGAGACAGCCCATGCAGTCACAGAGAAAATCTGCAGTCTCCACACAGGAAATCCCCAGCCAGCAGGTTTGAACCAGGAACCTTCTTACCGTGAGGCAGCAGTGGTAACCACTGTACCATGCTTGTATGAATCCCTCTATTACAAGATTGATAAAAGGCCAAATCCTGGTGTCCATGTACGTCAATCTGCAACACACAGAGCCTTTTCATGAAAAATAAATAGTCCCCTTGATTCTAAGAGCCTCACTTCAATGGTATTTCCCAGCTGAAGGCAAGCCACATGAGTAGACCACATGACACCTTTTGAAGGATAACCCTAAAATTTTATAATGAATTTATGTTAAATGAATGGAGAAAGCAAAGAGAAAGGTCATTCCTCCACTTTCTTAATCGCTTTCCTAATTCAGCGTTACAGTGGGGACTAGAGCCTATCCCAGCTGACACTGGGCGAGAGATGGGGTACACCATGTACAAGGCACCAGTCAATCACAAGGTTAATACAGAGAGACAGACAATCTCGCATTTGTACCTAGCTGCACTCAATTTAGAATCACCAATTAACCTAACAAGCATGTCTTTGGACTGTAGGAGGAAGGAGTACCCACGGGGAACCGGGGAGATACAAAGAAAACATTACACCACAGTTTCAAACTAACGATTTATGAATTTATCTATTTTTTAAAATAATTTTGATATCTCTAATTGAAAATTAATTTATCTGAGTCATTTATTTATTCGTGTATTTATTTTTGATGTCCTCCAAAGGGTAGGAGTAGCACTGTGCATATGCTGGTAGGACTGGAGATTCAAATAAAGAGAACACCAACGTCACCCAGCAGGAGTCCCAGCAGCAGCTGTTCACTGCTTTCCTCTCATCTCAAAGGGAGTTTAGTGATAAACAAACAGACTCGCACATTTCCTTCCTTTTATAAAAAAATGCTTTAAACTTGTCTTTAAATGTTTTGAAACCTTTATTGTTCATCGTACAAGAGCTCCAGTCAGTCACACGTGATGATATCGTAAACAAAAGCAAGAATTTTGCCAATTATCAGTCAGTATTTAAAAATGTCAGAGAATCGGCCACATCAGTGCACAAAAGAGAGAATGTACAATAACACACACATAAAAAAAAGATCTAAAATCAGTATTCTCTGTCTCTCTTGGACAACCAACAGAGTTTCATAGCAACCACGGCACCAGGAATTTACTGCTGTAAAACAAATCGCTCAACACACGTATTCGGTGAGATTTGGAAACTATAACTTGCTTTCGCATGCTTGTGTCTATTACGTACTGATGCTGTAATTACCGACAGACTTAGAACCGAGGCACAGAAAAACCTTTTGCCCTTCTGTGTATTCCAAAACATGAGCGCACGCACTTACAGCAGAATGCACACAATCATTTTTTTCCCCTTTCTTTTTCAGGCTGGAATTCATATCCTTCAGTGTTTTGCCTTGATACATAATGGAATGACACTGACATTTCCCCCGCCAGCTATTTCACGCACACATATCAACAAAACAATGCAAACAAAAGTAGTGTATCCTTGAAGCGCTATCTTGAGGCCAAGCAAACATTACGCACTCCCTTTCTCTAAAAACACCATTTGAATGTTGATTCTAGAGAGCTCTGAAAGCCACGGCTCCTTATTTTGGCCAGTTCTGTTCGCTGCATGTCCTCAAGATGAATGCAAAGAGGCCAGCTTTGTTGCTGCGTGTTTTATCTTGGGAAAATTCCTCGAAATGTTGAGAGCTGTTTATTAAAGTGACAATGATCAATAATGACTGATGTTGTAATTATAGGCCAATAGCAGCGCCGTTTGACACTGAATTTTAAGTAGGCTGCGAGGGGGGAAAAATGCTAAAATCTACTCCATCAAGAAAACATTCATCTCCTAGAGCATTTCTTTGTCTTATTAATCTTCATTTTGAGGACAGATGCATCTTATTATAATGCACTTTTATCATTGCTCAATGTTATACAACATGGAGCGTTAAAAAAACATTCAGTCCCAAGTTACTATTGCACCTGAAGCCAGTGCTGCGTGCTCGTTCAGTGCACACTCGTGGAAAAGTAAATTATGTATGTTGTTCTGTTCTAATTTCTCAACCTCCCTTCCCCTGTTTTCCTCGTAGTTCTGTTTGTTGTTGTTTTTTCACTGTAAAATGAATGGAAGATTTTTGTATCAGCCGGTACATCCAAGCTACTCGAGTGCTGGGCTTCCATGCCTGGTTTCAACGGGATTTGCCCTGTAAATACTGCAAATAGATGTGGAAGAATCCATTTTGACGAGTCTCTCATAAACACAGCCAGTGGGAAAAGGACCAGAGGAAAAAGGAAGAAGCATAGACATCACATAGCCCCTTGCCAAGGCTGGGCATTGAACTATGTTTGTTATTTTAGAAAAGCATTCAGCTGCTCTTGAATAGGCATGCAAAGATCAGCTATTTTTCAAATATAGTGTACTAAAGTATACTGAAAATATTCATAATGCATTACCTCAGTGATTTCTTTCATACGACATCTTTTGGAAAATATTTAATGACTCGATCTGTGGCATAAATGTGTGTTTTTCCTGGTTCGTGATCTATTGCTGCATTAGTTTGAGCTGTGTTACCAGGTGAAAGCCAATTTTCTTGTAATTATGACAGAAATTGGTCTTAGTTTGATTCACGTTTTAACTTTTAATTGATTTGATTTTTCTCTTTAAACTTAAAACTTAAATCTTTTTACTGTAGTTTTCATCTGGGACCCATTAGTTAGATTTTTTTAGGCTCACTCTGATTAGACATGATTAATCTTCTTCTATGATTTTATGACTGCAGTTACACGTTGCTCTCATCTGGTATCAAGAGAGGGAAATTATTTGTTCTCATGCAGTCACTGAACCCCAGCTTTCTGTAAAATAGTCACAGATTGTATATAAAAAAGGGATGTTGCTACAGCAATCTTACTTTCAGCATTCTGGGCATTTTTTTCTTGGATAATTATTAGCTAACACAGCATAGCATGCCATAATATCTGTTAAATAATACAATCATATTCCACCAACTAGGCCACTACTTACCAGTCATTTAAAGCAGTTCCTCTCATAATATTACTTAACTTTTAGACCAGGGGTCCCCAATCCCAGTCCACGAGGGCCAGTGTCCCTGCAGGTTTTAGATCTCACCTTGGGTCAACACACCTGAATCGCATGACTAGTTCATTACCAGGCCTCTGGAGAACTTCAAGACATGTTGAGAAGGTAATTTATCAATTTAAATCAGCTGTCATGGATCAAGGACACATCTAAAACCTGCAGGGACACCGGCCCTCGTGGACTGGGATTGGGGACCCCTGCTTTAGACCTTCATGTAATTTAAAGCAGTGACAAAATTACCATCTGGTGGGAATTAGCTATAAAAGACCAAAATCATTTTTTCTACTTCTCTCTAAATGGTTTAATTCTGCTGTAAAATTCAGCTTTTTAACATAAAGTGCTACGGGGACTGATTTGATTTTTGAGCCTTCTTAAGTGCAACTCAAAGATCTACAGATTTTGGCACATCCACGTCTGCTTCATTTGACTGTAACTGTCAGGGGCTGGATCTGTGACCCAGCGTTTTGTGTTATTTTGTATTGTTGATTTCTTTTGTTAATATTATATTAAAATCATGTGCTATTCTTAAGTTAAGGGTAGAGTTGAGTTATATTCTGTTACTTATGAGATAACGTTAAGTTCTAATATTATTATAATTATTATTATTATTATTATTAGTCTAGTCTTGGTTTTCTGTGCTTCCTCGTCTATGTAGGTTTCCCATCTGTCTCTCTCCTCTGTGTCCCTCTCTCCCTCTCTCTGTCCCATGTCACTCAGATCATGTCTCTCCATGTTTCCTGTTTTATTTTGAAAGTCTTTCTATGTTCATTGTGCTTAGTTTTACTTTTCCCTGTGGCGTCATGACTATTTGAGTCAGCTGTTTCCCCTTGTGGTTCCACTTCCCCCGATCACCTCCTGTGTGTATTAATCTGTGTTTTCGTTCAGTCTTTGTCAGGTTACCTCCGTCACGTCAAGTCCCATGTATTTCATGATTCTGCTCAGGTCGTATTCATGTTTCTTGTTCTCGTTATTCCTCATCACAGTTTCTTGCATGTTCCTGGGCAGAATCATGTTTATGTCTGTCACATTTATCATAGTTTAGTTTTCACAGTTTAGGTTTCAGTTTTGTGTCGCTCCTGTTCCCCTTTGCTTGATTTTTGTATTCATGTTTACCAGCTTTTTGTTTAACCTTAGTCCTGTCTGCTTCCCTGTCTACAATTGGGTCCTCCCTCAATAATAACACACTATTTTGAGTCTCTTCGTTTATTATTTCCAATATGCGCAATGTCTTACAAAAAATGTTTTTATATAATACCATAATATCATTGACAGCAGAGTGATCAATGCTTCTGTTCTCAGCAATAGTAATTTGATGTCTAGATAAATACAATATCTAGCTTTAATAGTGTTGCAAAACATGAATCAAAGAGGTAACTGATGAAATAGTTAAATGTTGATTAATATTATTTTTAAAAAATCGAATGATAAATTATCCTCAGCAATGCGCTGACCTTTTAAGCCTCAAAAATATTTAAGAAGCGACCGCTTTTCTTTCCAAGCTCCTTGTGAACCTTCACAGACTCAAAAACATTTCTTTAATCAAGAGGCTGCAGGTGTTTTTCCAAAGTCTGGATCTTCAGCGAGACTGGCTTTCGTTTGCATCCTCTGTTCTGTACTTGATGTAATATCTAATGGCTTAAGTAACATTTTAATGAAAACAAAAAAGGTGAGGCTAGATCAAGATCCCAAAAGTATAGCAAAGCCCTGATTTATTGATTGAAATATTACATCATGTTCCAATGATGATGTGTTCAAAGCAGCAGAAAGAGATTTACAGACTGACACGTCATTTCAAAGGGTAAAAATCAATCTCTCATCTCATTTTTGTTAATTTAAAGCACAGATCTGGGTAGAGTGCCTTGCCTTGTCGAATTTAATATTTATTTTACTGTGAATCGTGCTCTCACTTTAATTTCTAAGTTCACTTTAAAATGATGACATCTGTTTGTTGCCTTGTTAGCCATCTGTGTTGCCACAAATTGTGACTCAGCATACAAGACACTGAAGACTACCGAAGAAAAAAAGCCTAGCAAAGAGTATTTTCCCCCAGAGAGTAGCTTTTATTTACAGAAAATCTCTATACAAATGGTAAATGGCCTGTATTTATATAGCGCTTTTACTAGTCCCTAAGGACCCCAAAGCGCTTTACATATCCAGTCATCCACCCATTCACACACACATTCACACACTGGTGATGGCAAGCTACATTGTAGCCACAGCCACCCTGGGGCGCACTGACAGAGGCGAGGCTGCCGGACACTGGCGCCACCGGGCCCTCTGACCACCACCAGTAGGCAACGGGTGAAGTGTCTTGCCCAAGGACACAACGACCGAGACTGTCCGAGCCGGGGCTCGAACCGGCAACCTTCCAATTACAAGGCGAACTCCTAACTCTTGAGCCACGATCGCCCCACAAGTAATTCGTTTCTTTTCTTTGGCTGAAGGTGTGATATTTACTGGAAGGTCTGTTTGTCAGGGAGACTTCAAAACTTGACAGGGTGCCATTAGTTAAGCATTTTCTTTCAGCTGGATTTGAAAAAACTAAAACTGAGAGCCAGAGAATACCACAGTTATCCTTTTCATCATTAGAGGGGCTGAATGTCTGTTCAGAATGTGTCACGTTCTATTAATGTGACCCTGTCTGTCTAAAAAACTAATATGGTTATCCGCAAATTTATATCTCTTGGTGACACAGATAACAACACCTAGTATTAAGGAGTCATTCATTGATGACTTTCTTCCATTAACTGTTGACATAGTTCAGTCTAGTCCAAAGTGATGGACCAACAAACCACACAAAGACTGAAACGGTAACACTGAATGCTGAGTTTTCAGGATCTGCTACCGTTATTGATGAAGATATACATTAATCATAGTATTTAAAGATGTGCAAGATACAGAATTTGCTTAAATGATTAACTTTATTCAAACATCAATCATATGAAGGTCATAAAAAGTGTGTATGTATGTGTCTGTGTGTACGACCAAGACTATGATTACATCCAAACAAAATCAAATTTCATGTTTCTTCGAGGCTGCCAAGTTCTAACCCTGCTGTGTGCAAATGCAAATGCACCACCAGTCACAGACCACAGGTGTGACAGTGGGATTACTTGCATGCCAAAAAGTACAATACTGTGCAAAAGTCTTAAACCACCCCTCATTTCTTTTATTTTGCTGGGAAAATAGGGAAAAAATACATTAAAAATAGTACATATGGTAAAAAGTGGAACTCCTATAATGTACTTGATCGCCATGTGATTAAGTGTACTCTCTGTCTTATCAAGAAACACATTCTAGTAAAACGATATTCTTATGCAGTACCCTGAATGTTGAAAAATCACATTTAAGTAGCACCCAGGGACTAAAACATGATGAAAGTTGGTCCTGGCCAAGCATCTGTATGTGATTGGTTGGTGGGAAGAATGCATTATATCTGTTCTTCCAGCAAAATAATAGTCTGGTCTGGCTTATACCTCAGATCTTCTCAGAAAACCCTCCAGAGAGGCTCTTCTCATTTGAGTATTCCTCTAATAAAACCCTTGAAATGGGATCTTCGGCAAGAAACAACATGCCTCACTTAGAAAAACCTTGTTCTTGGAGTAAAACAGGGACAGCAGACTTCTGGTGGCAAGACGTGTACTCATGGGGCTCAATCAGGCTTAGTTTGATGCACTGCTGTGTGTTGCATTGTCGCAGTAGGGTAGGGTAGATAATCCAGACTTTTTTCTTTTTTTTTAAATCTCTTGATATGCATTGCTAGACTTTCAGTCAGATTTGAAAAGCATGCTATTTTCAGAGAACTACGTGTTGTTATGAAAAACATTTATCTCAGTATCTCAGATAATTCTTATGGCTCTAGAGCAGCTCTAACTCTGTTATTTTATGGTGTTTTGTCTTTATCAGATAACACACAATGGAGAGGGAGAGGAAATATGTGGCAGTAACAACCCCAGTGTCAACACTTTAACATGACTCTCACTGACTGTTATGTCACTATTTTCTCAGACAGGCATACAGCTGAATAAACACTTTGTGGCTACAGGTGAGTTTCACCAACATATTTATTTTGACATGTGACAGCAGGGTAAATCCCCAGAGCTACATCTGTGGGTGATGTTTGTTATTTATAGCCAGAAGAGAGCATGAAACTGTGTTTTGTGTGTATGGAGAATATAGTGCGCTTGCTTTTTTTTTTTTTTAAATCACGACTTACACGGTGAAATTGTAACACTGTGTTTTGGGGGGCATTTTTTACCCTCCAAAAAGTAACTGCTTATTGTGTTAAGAAAATTAATACAAATTTAAAACTAACTTTTTCTGTCAGTACATACATTGGCTGTAGGGATCACAGACACCAGCTGGTCTGTGGGAATAATGACTATTTTGGCGAGATGCCAGTTTACAGAAGGATTTTACTGAAAACTCGGCAGACAGTTAAAGGACAAAATAAAGGATTCACTGGCTTGGCAACACTTCAGTGATGAAGTTGGTTATAAATCTTTTTTGAGTCATTTCAGTAAAAACTTTTTAAAACAACAGTTAATGCGCAGGATTGAAGAGATTGGAGAGTTTATAACTATAACAGTCAAAGGAATTTATTGAAATGTTTTGAAAAATGAATAGAAAAACAGCGTATACGCCAAAACATACCATCGCATAAGCCCTGTTGTGACTGATTTTAAGTCCAGTTCTTGTTTAATTTAGCATATCTCAGCCTTTTCTCCCTGCTTCCATATTTGACAGTCATCCTTCCAATGAGACTCTTTCTGATGATTATTAAAGATATACTATATACCATATGCAGATATGGCAAGTTTTTGGCTAATAGCACTTTGGGAATCACCTTACTGGTGCAAGGGGACTCTTTTTTGTGCCCTTCAAATGATTAACTTTGGCATTTTTCTGTATTCAACTAAAGAAAGGTGAATAAATCATGTGTTTTTGCAACAGGTTGTCAGAAACACAGAATTTGTCATTTGTTCTTTTCCTGAGATGCAGGAACAACAGTGGATCATTTCTTGAGTTAAGTGTGTTTTTATGCTTAAATGAGTCATAGATCAGTGTTAATGGACTTGGTAGACAGCGAGTATTTGCTAGGATACACCTTGAACACCAGTGACAATGCCATTGTTAAGTAGCTAATAGTTTATTTATGTATTCATTCATTTTATGAATGAACAACAGATTGCATGCGTTGTTTAAACCTTTTATCACAGCAAGAAACTCTATTTTGCCAGTGCACAGGCAAATTGACCTCTCTTCCCTCTCTGTGATGCTGCTAAACCAGATTTCTATCAGTTGGTCAATGAAGATAAGGCTACTTCACACATAGCAACATCATGTCATCAAAGCTCCAACACTAACCCTAACCTTAAAGTCTTGAATATACTCAGATATGCATATGGACAGGGACAGCTGGAGACCCAAGGGGCGAGTAATCAATTCACTTTTTTTAAAATCCGCCACCTAGGCATCCGGACGTCCCATCTGATCATGAAATTTACATCACTCTTCATACTAGCAGATCCCAGCAGTTGTGCAAATGTGGAAAGTAATCAACTCGTAACTTCAAATCCCGCCATATGGTAACTTAATTGATTTTAATTTGCAACATATGAAAAAACATAAACAAAAATTTCAAAACAAACGATAACAACAAATAAGGCTTATAATACCCTCAGGCTGAAATTAAACATTTCCAAGTATTTAAATGAGTGTGCTGTAAAGGCTTAAGCTACTTACATTATAAACTTTCCTGCAGAAGATTTTAGAGTCGCTAACAAAGTGTAGTAACAGAAGTATGAAAGTTAAGAAACACGTTTCGTCTTCTCCTCTCTCAACCAGATCATATATGTGCTGTCTGTGTCTCGACTCTTTCAACATTCCTCCTGGCATAATTAGCTGTGTACCAACCGATTTATTTCAAAAAATATAATATTTGGATCTTCATCTCCGATCACAAGCAGTTGAGTATAATTTTTTTCCAAACCACTAGTTTCAAGGTACTATACATTTAACAAAGAAGTTAGATATGTGATGGACAGTATCTAAATTTTAAAGAGATGTCACCTTTATTAAATTACGTCGACTGTCACTGACAACAGAAATGTAAAATATATTAACACATTTCCAAATACTGCCTCTTAAAGACCAGTTAAACTCCCTAAAATGGTTTAAATCTTAAACAATAGCATTTTTTGCAAAGTAGCAACAAGCTGCAAACCCACAACATTTTCTTGCTAAATGTGGTTTTTGGTAGTCAGTCTCTATTCTGGACTCCACCGTGTTTCACTGTTGCTGCATCTGATAGTGAGGTAAGCACAGTCAATTGGATACTTGAAATGAGTTTGAGAATGTTGGGATTCTAGTTAATTACAAATTTAATTAACTGTGATTACAAATACTAAGAAGAACACTTGAAAGACTTGTTGCTAACTACTCAAAGATTATTTTTTTTAAAAGTGTACTTCCACCAGTACATCATTGCTGTAACATTAGTCTTTAAACAATCATATTGCATAATGCCATTATTAAACTGATATCCATAATTTAAAACCAAATTTCTCAGCTACCGAGGTGCAAGGCTGTTCTCTATTCCTCTTGCTTTGTCTTGCTCTTCTTGCAGCTCCTCACCTCTCTGGGTAAACTCTTTATGGCTTTCTGACAGACATCACCTCTTGAGTCTTGCGTAACGTCCCGCTCTTTCCAGTTGGACTCCCTCACATCACCGTGATCATCAGCAGGCCCTCCTTGATCTTTATCGCAAATAGCCCCTTATCAGTCAAGAACTCCCTCATGAGGAATTCATCCTTTTTCATGCGCACCACTCGGTCGTAAAGGAATTCCAATAAGACTGCATAAATCAAGTCTAACGTGGCCCCGTTCTCAAGGCTCCAACAGAATCAACATGAGCCTGGCGGTGAGCCTGAAAGAAGGAGCGTATTGTGAAGCAGTGCTTGTAAAAGGAGTTATTTGATTTGACTGGCCTGGCACAACCGGTGTGGTTATGTTCAACATTCTTTAGCTAATGGTCCATGTTACAGCTAGTCCGCTCTCAGGGGGGATTAGGAGGAGGTGGATCGAAAAATGGCAACACTTTGAAACAGCCTTATTCTGCTGTATCAACCTATGTGCTGACCTGTGAAAAAAATGGATTCAATATGTGCACAGCAGCACTGAGTGAGTGCACAGGATGAGTTGATGTGTGGCCACAGGGTGTGTGATTGTACAAGCACACTTTTCCTGAATGGATCATTACATTTTCCATTGGCTTATATACTAAAATAAAAGTGAGTTATTCTATCAAAATGTAAATGTACCTTTCTTTCTTGTTGCTTGTGGTCACTTTTCATTGGTTTCTAAATGAAAAGAATCGGTTAATTTGTTACAGAATCCAAAACATTAAATACAACCTGAAATCAAACAGCTTAAATAAAGCTAAATGAAAACAATATGACAAACAATGACATCAGTTATAGTCAGGGGTTATACTGGGAAACTGTTTTACTCTAAAACAATGTCTTAGTTCAACTTTAACCTTTCTTAGTGTGTAATATAAGGTTGAATAAATGCTTAATGAAATATTTATCTGATGAGGAGGAGGTTAATTTTTTAAAAATGGCAGCCGCACAGCCTCAGCTTGCAATTAAATTAGTGTAGGATAAACATACAATAACAACAAAAGCTTCATTTTAATTATAATTCACCAAAAAGTAAAAGGGCAAGATGATCAATATTCATGTCTGGTAGAACAGTTTAACCTTTTACAGGATGCTATTTTTCTATTATGTAACATTAAAAATTACTCCATTTCATTCTGCCCTAACATATTCTGTATCAGCTTGTTATAGTTCTCTGTTAAAGGTAAAGTATGTTTTACCGAATAAGATAATCAGTCAGAAGAAACAAAGACGCCGTATCCAACATCATATGCATTACTTCCTTTTAAAAAGCCTGTCTATATAAGATATAGTGTAGGCAATACTGCTGGAGAATTTTTATACAAAGTAAAATTAAATCAATGTTTGGATCCACCCCATGAGTGATGACTGAGCAATTTGGGAGGGTAAAACATGCATCTTCAGATTTTTCTGAAGGACTATCTACTGTAACCACTGAAATCAACCTCTGCCAGTTTCAATAGAAACATTTAGGCCTCTAAGCCTTTTGAAGCATCAAATACAAGCATCACTCTAGCTTATTTCTTTCTATTGCATGTCTGCCAACAGCAATTTGACTTGTGTCACTTTCAGACATCATCCATTAGTTTTGTAGCACTTTGGCAGAGGCAGTATTAGATTTTGTGCAAACCCACACTGACAGTCTGAATGCAAGTGTAGGCAGCTGGCCAGCATCACTCATTGAGAGTAAAGGTTTGTGAAACACACCCATACTTTACTCACATGTAGTTCTCTCACAGCTATCATTTATCATTTAGACAAGTGTTTCAACACTTGATATAGAGCAGCAGGGCAGACGGAAGTCAGACCATTGAGCTGTTACACCACAGGCCAGAATACTCAACCACTGCACTCAGTGGATATATTTAAAGCTATTTGGAGAGCAAGTATCAAGCATCCACATTGAGCACTGCACAGTGAATATCCTAATATTCTCCAGTTACAATATCCAGTGGGTGGCACAAGGTGACACACTTCTTTCATCAAATAATAGTTTAGAAATTGACTAGCCTTAAATATTTGACTACACAGCAGGTGATTTAGATGCTGATTTGCTGCAGTACAGAGCATAAAGATTTCTCAGTGTCTGCTTCTTTAAAGAGTTGCAAAGCTTATCTTATATATTCCTGCAACCAGTTCCAGATCTTGCAAGTGAGAGCTGCTGAGAGAATCAACAGTCAACTTTCAGTTTTCCTATTTGGCAGGATTTTGTGTGAGAGCTGTATTTTAAACCAGCAATTCACAGACTTGCTGTCTTGTTTTTAAAATATAAAAAAAGTAAATAAATAGCATATAATAATATCCTCTTTGTCTATACAGCTTCAATCAAAAATCTCAGATGCTTTTTGGTTTCCTTTGTGAACACAAACCTGTAGGTTATGGAGTAAATTAAACTAGCTCCACCACAACGAACTAAACAATAAAATGTTACTGACTGATTATTTATTCACTACTTTACTACAACTGCTGCTACTAAATCTACAAACAGTCTCTCAGCAATCAAAACAGTCCAGAAAAACACATGTTGGACAAAAAACAACTTTTAGATGGTGACCATCAAAATCGCTGTCCAGGGTGCTGAATCTATGGCAACTGAGGGGTTCTGATGTAAATATAATATAAAATGAAGCATCACTCTGAGATATTTGTATCAGCATGGGAAATTCACTCTTTAGAGGAACAGTAACATTTGCAATTTGCATAATGAATCTAATTTCTAATGGTAATAATATTCAGATCATGCATGAAGACAAACTCAATACTGTTTTACTTTGTTAAGTGTACGTATTATCAGTCAAATGTCTTTTCAAATTTAGTCAAACTAAATGGTTTGTGCCAATAATTCTTTCAGTGTAAAGTTGCCTGCTCTGCAACTCTATACTGCAACACAAACAAGTACTTTAAAAGAAGGTTTGTCATCATCAGTCAAAGATGATAAATTGCTGGTCCCAAAGCCAAACCCAATGCTTACAGAAGCAATACTGGTACAGTACATAGTCAGCCTTGAAGTAAAGACAGAGAGATATTGAGCTTTTTTTCACCACAGATTAAAAGTCCTATCATATCACAACAAAGCTAAAACTGAAAGTGACTTTCTAACTTCAGCACATGCATCTGCAGCAACGTGTACACTCAGAACAAGCCCTGGTCATGTGGGAGAGAATCATTTTGCAGGAAATATCCATTCATTTCACCACCTTTTCGAGTATCTTTGATATAGAAGCGTGTTCTAATCTTCTTTTAAAAACTAACGGGTCATGAAACTCGCTCAGCACATTAACCACAATGCATCTTTGTATTTAACACAGAGGCTTCATTCAGAAATTGATAAGAGCCAGCAGCTTTCCTGCTCAAGTGTCCTTGAACACAACACTTCCAACTACAAAAGTGACCTCTGCCCATTTTTTTCCCCTCAGGCACCCACGGAGTGTTACTCTGCACCGAGGAGAAAAACACCAGCAATGGCAGATAAGAAGCATTTCCCGACCAACACTCATGTACATCGAAGATAAACCTGACATTTGGTTACCCAGATGAATCATAGATGATAGTCTGGGACCGGCTCTTGAGTTCTCTGTGGGATTTTTGTATCTCCAAAGACCTGAGCTTATTATAGTGATGGTGCATTAAACCATCTAAGATCAACTATTTTACGATAACATATCAACTCCTTTCATCCTTTCCTAAAGGTAAAGAATTAAAGGGATAAACTTTCTGAGTTTTTTTTCCAACTTCTGTATGAAATTTGGCGAGCACGTTTGTTTAAAGTAAAAAACTGCACTTTTTGCCAGAACAAGATTGCAATCGTTGAAAAAAAACATGGAG
The DNA here is from genome assembly GCF_057382185.1 of Mchenga conophoros. Lineage (NCBI taxonomy): Eukaryota > Metazoa > Chordata > Actinopteri > Cichliformes > Cichlidae > Mchenga > Mchenga conophoros. The sequence continues at coordinate 7,353,988 of NC_140543.1, read as the reverse complement.
ATACAGACCTGGATAATTTAATAAGGTAAGTGCTTAAATGCAATTTATATATGCAAATATAAATGTTTATGCTTGATTAATAAGCTCATTTATATGAAGTCTTCATGGTATCATTTATAAAGTCTACATGAGTGATTAACAAAGTATTTAGATGCACATTTAAATATAGAAGGATGAAGATATGAGCTCATCATCTGTGAGTGTATTAATGGAAGTTTTAAAAATTCTTATTTTATAGAGTAATTTATGGTGAATTTAGGAAGTTACTAGTTGTTAGTTAACTGTTACTTGGTAGTTGTGTGAAGCATTTATAAATAAAAATTAAATGACTCTAACAAGTCAGCTATCTTCACAACAGAAAAAATGACACAGAAAAAGCACAAAGAGATACAGAGCATACAAATATTTGTTGCTGGATGCAAATACCTGATGTTTGCAGAACACTAAAATAAAGGTAGGACTAGATTCTAAATCCAAGTTTGTAAGATAACCTCAGCAGTTGTAGCCACGGGGTAGCTTAACTTCAATATACTGAAGATTCTTCATTGAAAATAAAATAGTATTAAGGTCACCACAAATTAGTAGTGAATATTTGACAGTGAGATTCAGAAACAAGTATAAACACTGTAAGTAAAGTGCCCATCATATTAAGCTGATAATGCAGGAAACGGTCTCTGGGATGTTTAAGAGCTTCACAATGGTTCAGGTTTAAGTAAGTCAGCGTCCAGTCAGGTTCAGTACCAAATTACCTTTTATGCGATAGAATGGTTTCGTTTTTAAATCTAATACAAAAATGATGACTTGGTATTAGCTTAGTTTAGCATTAACATAGTGAAAGCTGCTAAACATTTTTAAAGTGGAGAATAAATAAAACTGTGGAATTAAGTCAGCAAATATCCAAATTGTTACTTCCAGTATCCCATCACATAATTATGTGTATATAATCATTACACTGTTATGGAAGGACTTCATGCTCTGTATAGTTATTGTTAATTTTCAACCATTTTTATTCCTAGACTCTGCCAAAGTATCTCTGTGTAATTCAGACATCAAAAATAGTTCTCATTTATGTGATCCTGCACTTTGGTGCAACCCACTGTTCAGCCCGTAGCTGCCTTTCCTCTTCCTTTGACTCAGCTTTCATGTTGGCTGTACCCTTCAGTCATAAGATTTGAACAACAGATGGATGAGGCTGCTATGCTCACAGCTAGTGCTGTGAGTCTGAGATGACCATGTTTAATATTACTACTATGAGTATGTGAACTTATTACTTACACACATGCTGACCTAGTAAATTAAAACATTCTACATGTTTAATATATGCACCTACCATTTTAACAGTATGCATATGACAAGAAATATTTGACGCTTTTTTGTTTGTTTGTTTGTTTGGTTTTTGTCAATGAAAATAAACAAATGCTGCAGCACAAACAAATGAAAACATAAATCATATATGATGGTTTCATGTTTGATGATGTTTTAATTCTTTGACTTTAGGTTTTCTATTGAGGTTTTATTGTTACTCTGAGTGTTAGTGTAAGTTTTGGATTCCTGTTTTGATTCATTATTCTAATAGTGAGTCTGGTTCCCTGTGATTTACTGATTTCTGTCTTCACTACATGAGTTGCAAGCAGTCTTGAAAGGTATCTTTTACTATATTGTTAGAGTACTAAACCTCAGAGTCCCAGTGGACAGTTTACTGATCATTAGGCTATTTATCTACAAAGAAAACTTTTACCCCCTTTTTTAACTTGCCTCTATTTGTAACAGTTTCGGAAGGTTGTAGACAATGACATTTTTCTTGTTGCCGTTAAATCAGAAAGTATTTTTCTGTGTGGGAAGAGAAAAGCAAAGTGCGTATGTTAACATTAGAGAGATCTGTGGAAATGTAGTACAGTGGAACCCCGACTTACGAAATTAATTCGTTCCCACGGGTCTTTAAGTCGAAAATCTTCGTAAGTCAAAGCACCCATCGCGCCTTTTGAGTGAACGATAGGCTATAGGCTAATTGTTAACTGCAACAACAATACGTTCTTGAAGTGGAACAGCAAAACGTAAGTACGAAAGCCAAGGGGGTTGTCACATGATTCGGAAGACATTGTGGGCATTCTGGGTTAAGCCAATCAGAGCCAGCAGATTTTGTTACGCGGGCATTTTGCCGTAACACAGGCAGAAATATTGCCGTTAAGTGCCTTCGCAACTTGAATTTTTAGTTAAATGGGGTATTCGTAAGTTGGGGTTCCACTGTATATTGCCATTTGAGTGGAACCAGTACAGAATAAACGCGCATTGAAATACAATCACATTATACACACTATATGCTTTGTGAGAAGAAAAGTGGCCATATGTGCACTTCTTTCTTCTAACTTACACATTTTCACGTTCTGGATTGTGTTATCCCATGATCTATGACGATAACCATACATAGCAGTGCTCTGAAAAACAGAATGACATGTAATGGGCTCAGTAAACCTAAAATGAGGCTATAAAATGTGTCACCTAAGCATATCTGGGGGCAATACTTTAGCTTTTGGTTACTTTCCAAGAACTATGAGTCTTTTGTGAGCCTTTGCAGTTTCAAAATAATCAGGGGAACACTTTCAGGCCTGTCCTTGGAAACACTGATCGCACTCACTGGAATACACAAAAGTGATGAAATTAGATGTGTGAAGATGAACAAAGACAAGTTTGGGAGAACGTTTCAAACCGACTTCCATTCAAATCTGTCTTTGTAAAAACAGAAGCACCAAATAACCCATTTCACCATTTAAAAAGATTTTTCAGACATTCATGGAAATGCTCTTGACTTCCTCCTACATGTCTCCTGGCCTCTAACATAGCAGTGTGTCAGTGTGGCTGTTGGCAACCACTGTCCAAATATTGTGTGACGGCACTGGCTTGGTAAACTGCCTTTTAGAGACTTGAGAGAGGGGTCGAGCACAGTTTGAATGAATTTCCTCCCAGGCGTTTTGGATGTTGCAGTTTGATTGATGCCGTTTTTCAACTCTGTGAGGACCAGGGAATTGCATCACAAAGTGAGTGAATGGTGTCACCGTGACAACTGGTGTCTTATCTGTGTGTCCAGTGTGTCCTTTTTTATGCGGGTGGTTGGGTTTGCAAGTGTACATCGCCAGTCGAATGCCCATGCTTCTGAGTATGTGTGTTGGTGCGCTTACTCGTATTTCTGCACCAATGTGTCTCTTTGTGTTTGCATCTATGTGTATGACTGTGAGGGGTTTGTGGGATATGCTAATGTAAATGCCCCTGATTTTACAGTCTGTGTATACATGTATGGATGTACTGTATGTGCAGACAGGAAGTGGGGGTTGGGGTAGAAATGGGTCATGCCTAATCAAGGAGAAAGACAACTCAATCAATGTCAGTTCTTGACAGATGATTAGCCAAACAATGATCTCTCCTGACATCTACTCATTCATTTGTAATCTGGTTTGCTCGCTGACTGAAGTGGGGGGGCATTGATCTGATCTGGAGATAAGTCACACACCGGATACAGTTGATTTTACAGTGTTTTCTCCTGGGTAAAGATTCCACATGCTCCATAAACCCGGCTGAAAGCATTTTACATTTGCATTACTGGAATTAAGCTGATGCTCTTTTCAGCTGCCAGTGAGTGAGTGCTGTGTTATGATAAGTGCAAATTAGTGGAAATTTAAAGGAACACATAGCCATGACAGATAGAAGGCTGCAAGGTAAGGAAATAAGAAAAGAAAGAAAATCAAAGACAGAGAAAATAATTTGCTGGCAAGATAGACAACACAACAGAGGAAACTGTGAGAGTATAGAAAATATTTATTATTAAATATCTACTTTGGTGATATTTTATTAGGTTTTCACTCAGCTGAATGTTTTACATGTAGTTGGAGTAAAGTGACTGTCATTCTCTTGTTACACCCCGGCCTAGGCAACCGGGGTGCAACGTAGAAAAACAAAGATAAGGAAAATAAAACCACGAAGGCTCTCCACCAAAATCCCAAAACGAAAATATCCCATGACGAAAGTATTAACAAACCCATTCACAACTATTTACAACAGACTATTTACAACAAACCAACAGACTATTTACAACAAAACACCAAACTATTTACAACACGGGGGAGATCGCGAACATGACATACTGAAACACAAGGCTTAAATACATAGAAGGAGCAATCAGGGAATGGACCACAGGAGGGAAACACAGCTGGGGCAAATTAGACCTGACGAGACAAGGAAACGTAAACTGAACACACTAAGATAACACAGACTTTCAAAGTAAAGCAGGAAATACATGACAGTCACGCAAAAAAACAAAAAACTGACAACACCGAAACGTAACATTTCCCCCCCACCCAAAAATCAAACATGTAACCCCAAGTGAAAAGTTTGATCCAGACAGATGAAGCCGATGAAGGCTGGAGCGGTCCCACGGACCCTCCAGCAGACGATGAAGGCTGGAGCGGCCCCTCGGACCCTCCAGCGAAGGCGGATGAAGGCTGGAGCGGTCCCTCGGACCCTCCAGCGGAGACGGACGGCGGAAGCGAAGGCAGACGAAGCTGATGAAGGCTGGAGCGGTCCCACTGACCCTCCAGCAGACGACGAAGGCTGGAGCCGTCCCTCGGACCCTCCAGCGAAGGCGGATGAAGGCTGGAGCGGTCCCACGGACCCTCCAGCGACAACAAAGGCTGGGGCGGTCCCACGGACCCTCCCCCCAGCGAAGGCGGATGAAGGCAGACGAAGCTGATGAAGGCTGGAGCGGTCCCACGGACCCTCCAGCAGACGACGAAGGCTGGTGCGGTCCCCCGGACCCTCCAGCAGAGGCGGATGAAGGCTGGAGCGGTCCCGCGGACGCTCCAGCGAAGGCGGATGAGCAGCCCACCAGCTGCACACACGGACACGCAGCCCACCAGCTGCACACACGGACACGCAGCCCACCAGCTGCAGAAGGCTGGAGCGGTCCCTCGGATCCTCCAGCGAAGGCGGATGAAGGCTGGAGCGGTCCCACGGACCCTCAAGCAGACGACGAAGGCTGAGGCGGTCCCTCGGACCCCCCAGCGAAGGCAAATGAAGACTGAAGCGGTCCCACGGACCCTCCAGCGGAGGCAGATGAAACTGATGGAGGCTGGAGCGGTCCCCCTGACCCTCCAGCAGACGACGAAGGCTGGAGTGGTCCCACGGACCCTCCAACGAAGGCAGATGAAGGCTGGAGCGGTCCCCGGGCCCTCCAGCGAAGACAGAAGGCCGAAGCTGTCCCTCCTTCGGACCCTCCAGCAGACGACAAAGGCTGGGGCAGTCCCCGGACCCCCCAGCGAAGGCAATCCCGGACGAGCCCCCATATGTTACACCCCGGCCTAGGCAACCGGGGTGCAACGTAGAAAAACAAAGATAAGGAAAATAAAACCACGAAGGCTCTCCACCAAAATCCCAAAACGAAAATATCCCATGACGAAAGTATTAACAAACCCATTCACAACTATTTACAACAGACTATTTACAACAAACCAACAGACTATTTACAACAAAACACCAAACTATTTACAACACGGGGGAGATCGCGAACATGACATACTGAAACACAAGGCTTAAATACATAGAAGGAGCAATCAGGGAATGGACCACAGGAGGGAAACACAGCTGGGGCAAATTAGACCTGACGAGACAAGGAAACGTAAACTGAACACACTAAGATAACACAGACTTTCAAAGTAAAGCAGGAAATACATGACAGTCACGCAAAAAAACAAAAAACTGACAACACCGAAACGTAACACTCTCACTGAATAGTGTAAGAAACTATTTATCTGTTCACCTCTGAGATCTCAAATGAATTTATTTCTGGATTTCAAATGCATTTTTTTTTTGGTCAAACTTGAAGCAACCTTGTGTTCCACAAAGAGGCAAAGATGTGGTGTTCAGGGCTCTTTGTGTTTTCTACAAGATAACCAAAATGTAAATCACACCAACAACCCTTTAGGGCTCAGATCATCATGACATTCCTGACATGACTTTCAAATCATTGTTTGGACTTCCAACTATGAGAGAGCTGAGTCCAGCACTGCTAGCTGTAATTTAATATTGCCCCATGGTTTGTCTTCTTTAAAAAAAGTTTTACTCTGCCATAATTTGTAGCCAAGAATTTTGTCATCCAGATGATTATATAAAATGCACAGCAGGTGACAAATGAAGGTTCCATCAGAAAGTCTTTTGACTTCATCTATCAAGAGGAAACTGCATGAACAGATCAGCACTTTTCTCCCAGTTCTTGACTCTGGATGTCATGTCAGCAAAGCACCGCCAACTGTGTCAGGGATTACACACTGCACGTGGCTGCTCAATGTCACAAATTCTTGACTGGCACTATTAGACCACCGTTATATTGGGCCTTGGACCTTTCCTCCCATCTCATATAACGCCCCTGCGCCACAACTCCCCAGGCTGGGCAGAAACACTATTTTTGGCCTCTGGGTTCTATGCTTGACATATTAATTATATAACAGCGGTACAAGCTCGCTTCTTGCTGCTCCATTTCTTTTCTGTGCCATAGTTTAGTGTTACACTCACTTTTTCTTTGTCAGCACACAGATCCCTACAAAGCTCCGTGTGGGTCCTTGTTGAGTTGTACTGATTTACATGTCCCCTGAGAGTAAAATCGAGTCTCTACCTATAAGTGCGCTGGCATACTTTGGCCTGTTAGCCCTCAGCTGTATATACACCTAATACTACAAGTAAGGCTTAATTCATTCATCAAAACTTTGAAAACATAAAAATGCTATCAGCACTCACACTAAGCCTCATTAATATAAATTATATGCAAATTGATCACTATCATGCATCATCTTGAAAGCTATACATGTAGCAATACCTTTGTATTTTTACAAGATAAACATGCGAATTGATGTATAGCAAAGCCGAAGGGCTGTGGGTGGTTTTCAGAAACAGCTGTGATGTGAAAAGTAGAAAATTGGACCATTTTACTCTTAGAAAATGGTGGGAGATTTCATAGAAAATTGCTGCACTTTTATCACTTGAGATAAGTGTCCCTGCATGTAGAAGCTGGCCGAAATCCATGCAGCTGAATATTTCTATATGTGGATATGTCTCTGTCATTGTGTGCGTTTTGCAAGAAGTGCACTTGTGGGCTCACATTTACTAGGTGCATTTGTTAGTGCACATGTGACAAAGTGCTTTTCTGTTTGGAAAACAAGACGATTTGTACTTTAATTTAATTTGACATTTACAAAGCAGTTGATGGTGTGTCACTGCCCTATTTCTCTGAACTAACACTAAAAACAGACATACCTCTGAAGCTGTTAGCAGCAGCGGCCCACTCTTTTTTTATTGGAAGAATTCATAGAATTCTGTTATTTGTTGTACCTCCAGGACTTTTTCTCAAACTTTGGTGTGAACTGGAAAATTCTTTTAAGTTATTACCAGCGTGTAGTGCGTGCAACCTTGGATACGGTTTGATTAATGCATGGTGATTGTGTGTCCTTAACTCATCTTCATCAGAGAACTATGATGAAAATGTTTAAGTCCCATGTAAAAAAAAATATTTTTTGTATTAATTGCATCAATTTGAATGTATGTAGATTTATATACTACTATATTTGTATGTATATATGTGCCTCTCAGTGTATGCTTAGATTTTAGGATTTTCTACTCTATGCTCACATTCATGCTTGTCGCTGCATATTTAAGTGATGCATACAGCTCTATATGTGTGCACCTGAATGAATGCAATGTGTGAGGAAGTGTGTGTTTGAGATCCAGGTATTACTCGTGTTATGGGATCCTCGAAATATTTTTAGGGTCATTTGTGGATTTATTTTCCCTTTTGAGGAGGAAAACGTAGGTTATTTCTAAGACATGTTCCTGAGTGAGTGTTAATCAAGCATTTGGGGTTAAGGTTAGTGTGGGATTTGCCTCTGGACCTTTGCAAGGTGTTGTTATTGTTTTTTCCCTTGTAAAATTTTTAATTGGGGCCTTTTCCGGATTATTACAGAGATAGTAAACAGAAGCAGATTTTTGTGGAGTTTCCTGCCAATGAATGTCTTCCGTCTTTTCTCTGTGTAGTCCCTTGCTGCTTCTGGGAGTGTGCTCAAGGATTTCAGAGTGTTTGTTGAGCACCCTTACCACCTCCCTCACCCTCTACACCCTCGCCTCGCATCCTTCTTTTTTACCCGAAGGAGCAACAAGGACAAATTGATTCAAATTGAAGAAAAATTGAAGCAGTAGTTCATATTGGCTCTGTGGGCATTATTCAGTGGCTGTGATGCTTGTTTACTACTGGGTCATTTTATGAGTTAAGCTGTTGCTACTCTGTGCATGAAATGATTTTTACACATGACCACACCAAGAAAGCAGTCCCCATCATATACACACTTTAAATCATATGTTGGCTGGAATATCAGAAGCCAAGCTGTGCCTTTCCATCACAGCTCCAAATGTTAGAACCAAGAAATTGTTGTAGAGTCGACCTTACGTTATAAAGCACCTTAAGGGGACTGTTGTTGTGATTTGGCGCTGTATAAATAAAATTGAATTGAATTGAACTGAACTGAACTGAACTGAATTGAATTACACATGATCCACAAGACTTTCATCTTTTTAGAGACCAGGGTTTTATGCCCATTTGTTATCAATAATTTCTTACTAGTTTCATATTATTTTTCGACTTTTAAGTTTCTTTTTCTGAAGAATTTATATAGCGCCTTGAGGCAGCTGTTGTGCTGTGATTTGGTGCTGTATAAGTAAAATTGAACTGAATTTACTTTAATTTTCTTTACTCTGTGTGTTTAGCTTTTACAAACCAGCTGGCTGTGGATGTTTAGGAATTATCCTGACTGGGGTAAAATATGCACTTTCCTAATATTAACTATATTAGAAACTTCCTCTGTTTTGGGAGGGGTAATCACTCCATGTTATATATGATTGGTTGCCTGAAAACAAACAACAGTAAAAAAAAAGAATATTAACAGCACATTTGGCTATTTTTCCAGCAGGGACATATGAAGATTTCTATCGACTTAATAAATGTATGGAAAACCTAATAATATTTACATATTAGTTTTTATTTAATTCCCTCTAGATCATTAAAAAAATATCTGACTCTTCAGCTTCAGTTAGGTTTGTCCTGAAAAGGAATTGGTGGGTAGAATATAAACCTGTTTACCTTTTCTCTAAGTGTATCTCAATGCAGCAGGAATTACTTATACATACAGTGATTGTCAGAATTACGGCAATGACCCGAAAGAAGATTTATAAGATTAAAATAGCTTGAAGTTCAATTTGAAAATCATTGCAGTACTGATGTAACACACAATATGTTGCTTGATTAATGCTGGTTTAATCATCTGAAAGATATTAATCCTAAATAAGAAACAACACATCTCACTTTGAGCCTGTTTATGTGATTCACTAAGGCTGTATCACTATGTTTTACATAGTTATCAAACCTCAAGATGCATACAGAATTAAGCTAAAATTTTGGCACCTATGGATATATTTTAATGAATCCGTTTGAACTTTTATTGTGTTTGGAATGAAGGGTAAAATAAATTAAGATTTTCTTCCAAAGAGAACAAGAAAAACAATTTTGGTTTCTAATCTGTGAGTTTCAGCCTATTCTTCCAGATTTATTGTCATCTATTATATAAATTGCAGTTCTTAACCAGCAAACATTATTTGCTTTGCAAACTGATTCAGAATGATTTCTGTCACAAGACCACACATGATCTACTGATACTGTGTTCACCACCGTTCAATACCCATGAAGAATGTAATCTATTCCTATCTATTCAAAACTGAAAAGCAGCACTGAGGCACCCGGTCAAGGTTGAGGGGACCCCGCCCCTCCCTTCCCGCACAGAGAGGAACAAGCCAAAACAAAAGATTCTCATTATAAACAGACTGGAAGCAGCTGACTATTAGCAAAGACTTTCTGTTTGTGTGTGTTTGTGTGTGTCGCTTTGAATGAAAGAAAGCACAGAGGAGAAATAGACCATGTGTTTTCCTGTGTGCTCATGCAAGAGGGCAAATAATTGAATCTTATTACAGCGATGGAGACAGCTTGACATGGAGATGGTTGTTTATGTTATTATAGTAAATGCAGTATATGTGCACTATGAGTCTGCCTGTGTACCATTTGTTGTTTGTGTTGCTTACAAGTGAAAAAAAAAACATTTCTGGGGTTTAAAAAGAACGTCAACCTTTTTTTTAACTGAGAAATGACTGGAACATATATAGCAGCTACACGTACAGTGCAATGCTGTTAAAAGGTTTGATTATTTAGATACCTTAAAAACCTGTGTGAAGAAATAGTGAACTTTGTATGGAGTTAATTAATATAAAAAGCAATTCGAAACCATCATCACCAGTGGTAAATGTTTCTAGGTGTGTATCAGTGCTGAAATATCGTTGGGTCTACTGAAAATTAATTGAAAGTTAATGGGAATAATTCCTTGAATCATTCACTTTGACTAACGTGGTCCATTTTTTCAACAGAATGTGTTGTTTCTTTTGCAAATGTTGCATTTTTAAATGATTAAACTCTATTTAAATTCCACCAGTTTAAAAGATGAGAATGGAGGGGGGGGGGAATTGCCCACGAGCATTGCTGTGCAGAAAATCCACCGTTAAGCTAAACATAGTGGATTTCCCTGAACTTACTCTGTGAGGTATCATCATGCTCTCACCACACTTGTCAAAAGCTGGATAAGAAGTGGTTCAAACTTAAAATATGGTCAGCAGAATTCACTTTCTTTGGCTCTAGAGAAGATGAGCTGCACTGAAAGGGGGGGGGACTACCCCCACTGGTATATTATTGAAGCTGCAGAACATTTTGGCTGGAAATCATATTACCTGATAAAATTAACAAATCATTGTCTAGCTTTAGCACATGTTGCAAAGGAAAACACAAATTGACATTAATTCCTCACATTTGACTCTGACCAAATTTACACTGCAAAAACTATCTACATAAAATATCTAGCATTAGAATCAAGACAAAGCAGTCTGTCCTAATTGCCAGAAGCACTTTTGAGTGTGCTTTTGATAAGTTTCAGTATTAATAAATCGAGCACTGAGCAGTGAAATGCATTTGTAAAACTCTCTCTGTCTACAGACAGAGAAACTCTATATGTAAGATAAATAAAATTAGAATAGAATCAGGTTTGTGTCTTAAAACCTGATTCTAAAAAGTTATAAACATGGTTTATTACTCCAAGCTCATTTTCACAACTTGTCGCAGGCAACCGGTCTGATCAGTTAGAATAGAATAGAATAGAATTCAACTTTATTGTCATTGCACATGCACAGGTACAGGGCAACGAAATGCAGTTTGCATCCATCCAGAAGTGCTTTAGTGATATAGATATATTACAATATATATTAGCAATAATATAGATATGTGAGTATATTACAGAAATGGGTCTATTATGGTATGTTATAATGTACACGGTATGAAGTATGTTGTGAATATTCTATAACTATAAGTATGTACAGGCTGTAGTGAGTACAAGCTATGTACAGGCTATGAACAGGATATAAATATGAAAAACTATACAGAATATGAACTAAATAACTTTACAGAATCTGGGATATACAGCTATACAGAAATGGGAACTATGCAAGTTGTAAACAGTTGTAGGATTAAAGATTATTGAATGTACAGAATGATTATTTACACAGAGCTATACAGTAGTGCAGTTAAGATAAGTGAGGGTGTAGATAGTTTCTACAGAGGCTATATAAAGTGCTAGTGGTTGTGAGTGGTGGTTCACTCCATGTTATTATTGTGTTTGAGGGTACAGTTGTCCATTGTGGGTGTGTGTATGTTCAGTCCATGAGTTTAACGTGGGTCAGATGTCAGGAGGCAGAGTTCAGGAGTCTGACAGCTGTGGGGAAGAAGCTGTTCCGGTACCTGGTGGTCTTAGTCCGGAGGCTCCTGTGGCGCCTCCCAGAGGGCAGGAGGGTGAAGAGTCCATGTGATGGGTGACTGGGGTCTTTGATGATTTTCCCAGCCCTTTTCAGACACCGCTTCCTGTAGATGTCTTTTATGGCAGGAAGTGGTGCTCCGGCGATGCGCTGGGCAGTTTTCACGACCCTCTGCAACGCCTTCCGGTCCGAGGCAGAGCAGTTCCCGTACCAGACTGTTATACAGTTGGTCAGGATGCTCTCGATGGTGCAGCGATAGAAGTTCACCAGGATGTCTGAGGACAGGTGGTTCTTCCTCAGAGTCCTCAAGAAGAAGAGGCGCTGGTGAGCCTTCTTGACCAGCTTGGAGCAGTTGGTCGTCCAGGTGAGATCCTCGGAGATGTGGACTCCCAGGAACTTGAAGCTGCTCACACGCTCCACAGCCGTCCCCTTAATGTGGATGGGTGGATGTGGGTCAGCATTCCTCCTGTAGTCCACGATGAGCTCCTTGGTCTTCTCGGTGTTAAGCAGCAGGTTGTTTCTGTCGCACCACTCAGCCAGACGATCCACCTCCTCCCTGTAGGCGGCCTCATCGTTGTCACTGATGAGGCCAATCACCGTGGTGTCATCTGCAAACTTAATGATGGTGTTGGAACCATCAGCAGGTCTGCAGTCGTGGGTGAAGAGGGAGTAGAGGAAAGGGCTCATCACACAGCCTTGTGGTACACCGGTGTTCATTGTGATGGTAGATGAGCAGCGGTTATCCAGCCGGACATGTTGGGGGCGGTTGGTCAGGAAGTCCAGTAACCATTTGCAGATGAGGGAACTGATGCCCAGGTCTGTCAGTTTCCTGATGAGTTGTGAGGGGTGGATTGTATTGAATGCTGAACTGAAGTCTATAAACAGCATTCTGGCGTAGGTGTTGTTGTTGTCCAGGTGTGAGAGGACAGAGTGCATTGCGATGGAGACTGCATCCTCTGTGCTCCTGTTCCGGCGGTATGCGAATTGGTGGGGGTCCAGGGTGGGGGGGAGAAAGGATTTGAAGTGTGCTAGGACCAGTCGCTCTAAGCACTTAGTGATGATGGGGGTGAGTGCTACTGGGCGGTAATCATTGAGGCAAGATGGGTTGGAGTTTTTGGGTATCGGGACGATGGAGGTGGATTTGAAGCAGGCCGGTACCACAGCGTGGGCCAAGGACAGATTGAATATGTCTGTGAGCACTCCTGCAAGCTCCCCAGAACACGCTCTGAGAACACGCCCGGGGATGCCATCAGGGCCTGCAGCCTTGTGGACATTGATCCTGCTCAGCACCGCTCCTACATCGGTGGGGGAGAGAGTCATAGGTTGGTGGTCTGGCGTCATGTCTGCTTTGGTTGTGGTTGTGGGGTTCCCTCGCTCAAAACGAGCATAAAAGTTGTTGAGCTCGTTGAGGAAGGAGACATCAGAGGATGCGGGGGAGGGTTTGGTGGTCCTGTAGTCTGTGATGGTCTGGAGTCCTTGCCACATGCGTCGGGGGTTGGAGTTGGAGAAGTGTTCTTCTACCTTCTTTTTGTAATGGTGTTTGGCTTTTTTGATGCCCTTCTTTAGATTAGCCCTGGCTGTACTGTAGGCGTGTGCATCTCCTGACCTAAAGGCAGTGTTGCGGGCCTTCAGGAGGAGACGAACATCCCGGTTCATCCAAGGCTTCTGGTTGGGGTACATGGTGATCCGTTTCTGGGTGGTTGTACTACAAATATGTCATCCGTCAGACCACATCATATTAACCCCTTAAATCACAGTTTCAAGCTCCAGGCATCGAGGTCCTGCATGTTTTAGATGAGTCCTTGATCCAACACAGCTGATTTAAACGGCTAAGTTACCTCCTCAACATGTCTTGAAGTTCTCCAGAAGCCTGATAATGATCTAATCATTTGATTCAGGTGTGCTGAAACAGGGTGATATCTAAAACCTGCAGGACACTGGCCTTCGAGGCCTGGAGTTCAACACCTCTGCCTTAAATGCATGAGTGACTGAACCCTACTGTCACGGTCTGGCTGGCAGACCGTGGGGGATGTTGGAGAAAGGACCCAAACGCTGGACTTAGTGGAATGAGCAGTGGGTTTATTTACAGTGAGGTAAATGTACACCACACAATAAATCTCCAAAGTGCTCCCTCGACTCCCGTGACGTGTCTTCTCCTAAGTGCCGGTATCTCGTGCTCTCTGACCCTGTGCCTTCGCACCCCCGTGTGTCTTGCAGTCCTGTGTTCCGCTGTCCTCCTGAGGAAAAACAACAGACATAGCCGTTATGGCACCAACTCCAGCAGGCATACACTGAACAGCACTTTAAACACTGACATGGAGTCTAACTCAACAATCCTGCACCAGAGGAAGCTCAATCGCACTGTTAAGTAGCTCTCCCGACGAGCAGGTGTGTGAGAACCTAGGCATGACCGGCAGCCGGCAGGGCCACGCCCATCAGGCCTGCAGGTGGCTGTCCATCATCCTTCAGCCACACCCGCAGACACCCACCCGTACACACACCAGCATGGAACACAAGAGCGCAGTGCAGCAAACATACATCCAATACAATAATAATAATAATAATAATAATAATAATAATAATAATGGTCCACACTGTTCACGGACCCCGAGTCCCCGGAACCGGGTCCGTGACACCTACACTCTTCCAATAAGTGGGTCAAAAATGACCCATGAGTTTTTATGCTACTTTTGTCATTTTGCTTAAGAATAATCATTTGTATTATATTTTGTATTATATTTATATAATATATTTTATATTTAATCTTTTAAATATTTAGTATTTTTCACTTTTTTAATACTTTTAACATTTTGAAAACAAAATTAGGAAAGAAAAAATTACACAACACCAATAGAAAAATGTCAACATTCATATTGTGTGCATGTGTATGAGAGAGAGAGTATATGCATGTGTGTGAAACAAAAACTTCCTCTCTCTTTTCGTGCCTTGTCTCCTCGCTGTATGGAATTGTGACAAACTACCTGTATCTGGCTGTAATCCCCGCTCACATATACATTGCATTTCCCACACCGGCTGCCTACTTTACGAGCTTGATTACTTGGATCTGAAATCTTGCTGTCTTTAGTCTGTCCTGTCTGCTTTTTCCTGTGGCTGAGTTGTGTCTTTGGTCACCACGTACCTTCCCATTGGTTCATGATCAGGGTTGGTTTGGATCAGGATCATATGTGGTTTGGCAACCCTCTTTTGAGAGCTCAGTGAGGAAGACCTATCATGTACTGGTGATACTGTTTTTGAGTTCAGGGTGGTGAGCTGTGAAAGGTGTAGGCATTCAAGGTGGCAATGCCAAGATGTACCACAGCATCAAAGGCCTCCTCTATGTTTTACACTTGCAGGTGTAAGTGTCAACCATCTGGTCCATGGTGTCTACATCCTTTGGTCTTGTTGTAGGATGTTATTTTTTCCTTTCTGGTATTTCATCTACCATTTGTTGTGATACATCGTGCTCAGAAGTACAGCAGCTATTCCTTTCTTTTTGACATAGCTGACCATGGTAATGCTGCCGCTGAATCCAAGCTAACCCTAACCCTCATCATAGGAGGGATGTCTGCCTTGTTCTATTGTAGAGTCTCCACAACAGTGTCTCCAGAAGACAATGCGCAAGAGACACACTGCAGAAAAAGTTGTCTGTGATAATGTTGCATCTTGTCTTTTTGAATCTGACAATGTTTCCCCCAGATTCTGATCTGATCTTTATGTCATACTTGACGGGCTTGTCTGGCATGTACTGTAGAAGTTTGAACCTCCCCCTGATCACTGAAGATGAACCAGTAACTTCTTCTTAAAGGTTACACTCTTTGTGGTCTACAAAATATGTATTACAGATATTCACGGTTGATAAGAGGCAAAGGTTCCCATAAAAATTCATAGGAAATAAATGCTGACCATTTTTGACCCACTTATGGAAGCTTGGGGTTAATAATGCAAAAACTACAATATTATAAAATGTATAAAAAGTTAAGTCAAAAGTTTGAATTGCATGGTATCAAGAACCTGTTTTTTGAGGAATGGTTGGATCATGAAACGGTAAAACCTTTTCATTAATTAGATATGGCAAGAAAACAATCTCACCAGGTCATTTTTGACCCACTTATGCATGTAAGGGTTAATCATATTGGGACTGACAGCAAAGACTCATTTTAATTAAATATCAATACTGGTGCAGTGACCCATGTCCAGAAAAGAGGTCCACTTGATAAGAGCCTTCTCATCTTACCAAAAAAATCCTGAAAAGTGTTCACGTATTTCCTAGGATGGAGACAAGTTAATCGCCACTCTGTGTTCTCAAGAGCTCCTCATTCACTGACACCTATCTTGTCATGGTCCTGGGCCATGTTGGCCCAGCATTCTGTTTTCATGCGTCTTGTATTTTTCTTTATTTATGCCTTGGTTCCCAGGTTGTCCTGTTAAAATGTTCCTTATTTGATTACCCCCTGTGTGCCCCTCTGTGTATCTGTGAGCCCTCATTTCCCCTCCTTGTGTTTCATTCAATGTTTTCCCCAGCCCGTTATGTCTGTTCTCTCTCTCTCCTCCTGTCTGCACCTCTGTGTACTTCCTGTTTTACTTTGACAGTCTCCCGTCAGTGTTGTGTTTACTCCTGCCGTGTCCCGTTATGATTATCTGTATCAGCTGTGTTCCCCGTGTGCTTCCACTTCCCTCGTTAACCCTCCATGTATTTATGTGCATGTCTCCCTCAGTTCAGTGTTGCGTGGTCAATGTCTCCTCACCGAACCTGTGTGCCTTTCTGTGTCCCCTCGGTCCTTAGTTTAGTTTTGCCGGTTTAGTTCTGTTTCTTTGTAAGGCCTGCAATAAAGCAGTGATTTTCAGTTCAGCTCGTGTCTCCGTGAGTTTTGCGTTTGGGTCCTCATCTACCTTCACACAGCTAGTTCATGACATATCTTCCTCTACTGAACTCTATCCCTCAGTTTATCCATCCTGATTTCTCTCCCTCCAATCTGTCACTGTCCATCTTCCTCTATCTCACTTCCTTTACCATTCTTAGTATCCCTCACCTCCTGTATTTCCCTTCCTCTCTTTCAACCCACTACTTTCTGTGTTTCTTCTCCTCACAGCTAGTGTCCAACCATGAAAACGATATACTGCCTCTGAAGAAAGGAGACATTAGAAATTTACTAAGTCTTCACCCCCTGCCTTCCAGAGTCTTTCAGTCTTGAATCTCTGTTTCTATTTTAAGACTTCCTTCTTCACAATGAGTAAAGGGCAATCACCTATCATATTTCCTGCTTACATTCTTCATGCCCAGTGTATTTTAGGCTGCATTGCCTGCTGCTGTCTCCCCTCTCATTTAGATTTACCACCACGGATATGCTTGTAAAAGCCAGTCTTTTTCAAAGAAAACATACTGTGCTGTCCCTGTCAGATTGTGGATAACTGTAGTTTTGTCCTTTTCCATGTACATTTAAAAATGAGAAACGTTCAAGCCTTGTAGACTTTCCTAACGTTATTTACTCATCTTCTACCACAATGAACAAAACTACAGCCTCCTTACTAACATTATAAACATTCTTAATATTTCCCAGGGTTACTCATATAGTCATTTTATTGATAATAAATGAGTTGATATAAGAAATGCATGCTATGTGTAGGCAAATCCATGTTGGCGATGATTTTGCAAGATGTTGTAAAGAGCTGTGAAAGTGCACCTTGGATTTAAGTGTGCATGTACGTGTGTATAATAACAGAGGAAGGGATGGATGTTGAAAAATGTGCACATTAGAAATCTTTAGTGTCTTATACATGAGTATCACTCTGCCATAAATCAACTAGGAAGGTGAACATGCTCGATTTCCCTGAACTGATTTTATGTAATCTTTATGCTTCCCACTACAGTGTACTTGCCAAGAAGCCAGTGGTTCAGCCTTAAAATATGGTCAACAGGTGAGTTGTTTTGGACCAAGTATATATAGATCAGTGTATTCATAACTCATAAAAGCATCTATTTTACAAAATAAATTGCTTGACTTTGGGACAAATGAGCAGATGAGTAGTTGAAATGGAAATCTTTTGATTATTTACATTTCACACTACACATGAAGGATCTACTGGTAAAACAAAACAGGTACATTCATATTAATGAGGAGAAAACCATAATGTCAGTGCTATCACTTAGTATTCCTGCTCTTTGCACTAACCACCCCTTCCACACCCTCTGCAGCTGTTACTGTTCGTCCCTGAGTCTCAGTCTTTGGAAGATGTTTCATGGATAAGCTCATTAACCTTCGGTCAAGAGGGAGCCTCTTTGGGGCTGTTGCTTACTACAAAAAAACCCCAATCAAATATTTGTTACACACAGTGCAGTCAACGATAAACTCGAGCCAATTATTATCTTTGTTTCTCCCCCACGGGGCCCCAGTGGCCTGACCTAACCTGAGATGGGAGAGGGTTGGAAGTATTACATCGTGTATGCATTGGCCAAAGAGAGGGTTTGGGGAGTGCACAGAACAGCATGTCAAATGCCCCTTGGGGGAAGAAAAACAAAAAATATCAACCACTCAGGGCTCCTGTCACCATAAAAACATCACGAGCTAATCTTAGTTCGTGATGGGGTTTTTTTTCCTGTTACCATAAGAGCAAGCTTGCCACTAACTATTAAGATGCCACTCCACATAACGGACCGTTGCCATAGAAACAAGCAATAAAGGAGTCTGGGAGAATGAGTCCTGTGGGGGAGAGTGCAAGCGAGGTTGTGCTCAAGGTCGTGTTTGCACTGACCCCCGCGGCCTTGTTACAATACAATATACGACCCATTTATGTCTCCATCTACTGTTGCGACTGACCTTGGTGTTTATGAGGCTTCTGCAACACAAAAAGGCCATCATACAATTGGCCTGATTCATGTGACATGTCGGCTAAACAACGGGCTTGTTACCCCAAACACACCCGCCTCGCTACCTCATAGTGGTTCCTATATAACTGCTCACTAAGATATATAAGCTCGAAGCTCAAGGCGTTATTTTGACAGGTAGATTTAGTTACCTGTTACGATCGATGCAAGCTGCTGTACCAGTTAACAGATGTAGTACTTTATATGTTGGTGACATTTCCCAAAATGACATTATAGATTTTATGAAGCTCTATCCACCTTATTGGAGTTTTTCATATTAACTTTCTATTAAAAGTATAAAACATATCATAAATCATCACTCCCTGTTTATCTGTCACACTTTCCTTTGATGCCTAAATCCTTTCCCATCCTTTTGACTGGTGCCTCAGTGATTTTAGAAGTGTTAGGTTGTGTATAAACCATTTCCTGTGACCGAGGAAGAAGGAGATGAAAGACCAGCAACACCAGACGTTCAAAAAACAGCAAATATCAGTGTTTCCTTTTGTTATTGCTTCTCGTCTGAGTTCAGCGTCTGCTTCCTCGACGCCTGTGGAGACTCGGCTGTTGCCGGTTACTTCAGCCTCGGGGAGGATGACAGCTCGTCAAGATGAGTGACAAGTGTGCATCTAACAATACACTCAAGTCAG
The DNA here is from genome assembly GCF_057382185.1 of Mchenga conophoros. Classification (NCBI taxonomy): domain Eukaryota; kingdom Metazoa; phylum Chordata; class Actinopteri; order Cichliformes; family Cichlidae; genus Mchenga; species Mchenga conophoros. Next base: position 7,334,548 of record NC_140543.1, on the reverse strand, counting down.
AGTGTTAAATAATGAAATAATTAAAATAAATAGTTGTTTTCAGAGTACAAGACACTTAAGAATGTATTACTGCGGCATCTGTCTTCATCATACTTATGCCATGTTGAATAGCTGAGCCCAACCTTTGGTCATTTAGAAAGTATTCATTTTTCAAAATGCATTTCATTCATTTATCTATGGAAGAGAAATTTAACAGGAAAAATCATTTGTCTGCAAAGCTGTTTAAGTTTTCAAACGCGAGGATGAAGCTTCAATGGTGTGCATACTGACTGCAGGAAGATTTAAAGTCAGCCTGTTTGTGTGACTAAATAACAGTCTCATAACCTTTTGGCTGTCTCATTCAGTTTCCACTTATATACAAGTTTTTACCTTGATATATTGTGTCAATCTAGGAAATTAAGTTAACGTGTGCTTAAAAGGAAAAGCCAAACCAATGGTAATCTGGTTTTGTCTCCACTGGTTTCAGAACACTAATTATTGGAAGTCAAAGTTTTTCCTGTTTTAGGCTCTGACATGCTGCCAGGTGGTGTAAACTACTTCATCTCTGCCACAGACAGTCATTGATACCAACCAGTCATCGCTAGTTGATATAAAACAGTGCTACTGTTGCTAGAGACACCACATTTTAAGTGTATCCGTCCATCTATTATCTTTCAGCTTATGTGAAGTCAGGTTATGGTAGCAGCAAGTTAAGCAGGATATTACAGACATCCATTTTGTCAGCAATGTGTGTGAGTTCCTCTTGAGGGGTTTCCCAGGTGCTCCCAAGCGGAGCTCTATAATCTGTCTCTGTGTGCGACAGAGCCCCATTGCTCAGAGCCTGGCCACCGGTTGCTCACCAGTGAGCACCACTCAAAGGTCTGACTGCAGGAAAGGGAGGATGTTCCTATTCCAGGCAAAGTGCTGTATGTCTGATTATTTCAGTTGTTGGCTTGTTTTGAATCACTCTTCCTCTGGCCCCAGCCTTGGGAGATGCCACCATAAGATCGCAGACAAAACAGCACTCCGGTTCACAGGGACACACAAATCCCTCCTCCACAGCAAACCACTGATCAGTTCAGTTTATCAGTTAACTTCCTATGAAGTGCTTGTATTTGAAATTGCAAATACACTTCAGACGCATAAAAAGAAGCGTCTCTAAAATGAAGCCAGTCTCATTTGGCAGCCTTTATATTAACATGAATAAAATTTGTGGTTATGGTTTAAGGTTTGTGCAAACAATATGAATATCGTCGTAAAACAAGAAATATTCCCTTTAATATCGGGCACTTCATGCTTGGGGAATAGATTTCTGCCACTGATGTGCAAAGTGTACTTTATGATGTTGAATTTGATGATTAAACTGGTGAAAAAACATTTAAAAATCGTTCCCTGAACATATCAGGGAAGTAGTTTTGATTCAACTTTTCTTGGCAGGTTTAGAAGCTGTTTATTCAGTAGCTTGGCAAATAAATTCTCTCCATATATGCCTTTTTTGTGTTTCTCTGAACACACACACAGAAACGCATCCTCCCACTCACAACCACACACTTTCTGACTTCATTTTCTCCTCTGGCATACTTAATGTTTCTTTATTTCCAATAAAAAATCTTATATTGATTGCTTTAGTTTTGTGTTTTTATTGGTTTGAATTGAACTCATTTTCCTTTATGATTTTCAGCAATTTAGTTTTCCATTTTGATCCCCAGTTTACGTCTCCCTAAGTCTGACGTTCCAACATTTTTCCAGCATTCCCCCTGAGGTTGTGGCACAGTATGGGTCCCAGCTGCATGGATCAAGTGTTAGTGCATCTCGCCTTTGCCATCAAAACCTCATAAGCCGTAGACATCTCTGGTTGCTGAGCATGAGGATATATGTTGTATTTACACAGAGAAAGAGCAATGTGGTGATTTAAAAAGAAAGAAAAACACACACACACACACACACACACACACTAATATACACACGAACAAACTGCACACAAGATGACAACGCTTCATTTGGAAATTCAAAAGCCACATTCAGAGCGGGGAGATGTTTGAGCTCGCGTGTCATTTTGTATGAATAATTCCTTTTATTTGATTATGCACTTTCAAAAGTTGGCTCTTTTGATCAAAACGGTGTCAGACTGTTCTCAGGTGCGGCTGTGTCCTTGTAGCGTTGCATTTTATGTGATGCCGTATTTGAGTTCTGTTCGAAAATGCTTTAAATTCACTCTGGGGAAACATACATAAAAGTTTTCATCTTCCACATTTCTAAAGCATGGAGAATCTGTTTTGTAAAAGTGTAAAGCTGCCAGGGTCACACTGTCCTGTTAACTTTTTATTTCTTTTGACCTTATTTGCTACATCTGGGTAAGAAGCACAATTTGCTGATTCGATTATTGGATCGAGTCAACAAGCTTTGTTCTTGCAAGTGCCCTTCAGCAAGACGTACCAGAAAATGCTGATTGTTTGGGTGTGAATGTATGAGAAACAAAGTACTGTAGTGTGGTTTCTTTGTGCTTTAAATATTGAAATATCATCTATGGATGAAGCTTTAAAAGTGGGGAATGTTTTAATAGCATTATAAAATAAAATGAAGGCTTAAAATTAGCAGTTAAGATCTTAAAGTAATCAAGCAGTGTTACCTCCTCAGTGTCTGTTGGTAAACAAAGGCATTTTAAGGGTAGTTGCGGATTGGTTTTACTTCCGGACCCTTCAAGAAATGTTCATCTTCTTAATACAGTCTATTAAAAAGACTAGAACTGCTTTCAGAAATAATCACCATTTATAGTGAGAAGCTGAAAATGCACACAGTTCTAAGCATGCAGAATCACAGCCACATGGTGTGAATGGGGAGCAGAAGGTTGGTTGTTTTGGTTGTAATAATTTACAGAAGGACGGGTTATGAAGAAGTAAATGTGAGAGTCTGCATCCTTGTTTTCAGATTCTCTGTTTTGCCCTTTCTACATGTCACTACTAATACTAGCTCCTGAATATGTTCACACTGGAAGACATTCTTATTAAAGGTCAGTTTTCACTGAGTTAAAGCTATGTTTGCATGTGCATGAGGCCTTATCACAGCCCCGATGGACAGGAGCATTCATACAATCGAGTTTGGTAGCACAAGCAATCTGACATTTGTGAATTCTGTTGGTAAATTAAAATCAAGTACACTAGAAATTCCCTTTTTAAATTCTGGGAATCTACTTTGTGGCTCTTAATAAATTGAGAAAATAAAAGGACAATTTCTCAGCCTTTAATGTTTTCCAGTGGACTTCAATGGCTCTGTTGTCCCTTGATTGACGGGACAGAAGTACTTTAGCGTTACTCTGGTTTTGATGATCACCTAAAACACAGTAATAGCAATAGTTCTACAAGTATCTAAATAATGTTATGTTTTCAAATGCAGAGCAGCACTGAGATGTTTAGTGTTTTTTTAATTACTGTTAATGTTGTCCTGACCTCTCGTGCCAAATATTGATACATTTTTTTTCATTGACGTAGCGTAAATAAATGAGACGCTGTGAGACCATTTTTCTTCATAGACTTGATAGAAATCCTTTCCATTCATTCAACAGTCTTCTCGTCTTAACAACACAAAATGAAGAAAGAAAGAGAACATGCTGCAATTATCAGACGACAAGCATGTTGATGATAAGCTACTTAGTAATCAGGGCCTCTTAATATGTATTTATTGGAAGCTAATAGACTGTGGGCTCATGAATATGCAACCATTAGCAGGTAATTGCTAATTAATTAGCTTTGCACACTCATCCAATTAGAGAAATATGAGGCCATTAAGGAATAACAGATCAGTCGTTAGTGTCAAATATGCAAATAAATGTTTACTCATTAGGGGGAAATCTATCCAAGTAAAATTATGGGGTAGTGTTGGGAGTTTTTGTCCAACTTGGCAGAATGAATAAAAGATTAAATTGCCTTAAAGCCAAAACAAAAGTGTAAGTATCCATTTTGGAGATGTTTTGCTTCCTGAAGTCATTAGTTAGTATTTCAAAAAACTTCTTTCCTCCATAATAAAGATCCAATAGTTTTAAAGCTAAATGTTAGCTTGACTGATTATTTGTATTAATCATTAATTTGCTTAAATTTCATGCCCAATTCTTTTTGTTATGTTTTCTTCCAGTGGGGTATATCTCAATTTACAGTGTAGCTCTTCATCTGCTTTCAAAGACAGCTCGGCTGTGGGCTGCTGCACAGTGCAGCACTGAACTTTTAACAAAACCTGAATAGGGTTTCTCATTTTATTCTGCACGAGCTAAGACAAAAATACTTCTGAGCTCCGGCTGCTGCAGGAGACGCAGGGAGAAAAGGAAAAGCAAGGTTTGGCTCAGTGAAAATGTGACAGACAGAGAAGTTTTTGTTTCAGTGAACGGCTTCGATACGGTTTTTAGGTTCTGCTGCTGCACACATACTGTAAGATATTTTTTTTCTGCAGTCAAAAAAGAAGGAAAATTGATATTGAGTGTCGTTACAGTGCTGAGATTTCATGCTCAGTTCCTTCTTTTAGTCACATATGAGTAATATTTAATTAAATAATAGATCAAAAATTCTAATTTTTTCAGAAAATGTGAGCATCTATAAAATAAGCTTTTTTTTTCTTCTATTAATAAGGAAGATGTAAATTCATCTGAAGGAATTCCAGATTTTCCAGATAACTATTACAAAAAACACATCAGACAAAAAATAGTATTTAAAGTGTTTTGACATGCTTTCATTGTGACAGCAAACTATTGCTATGACTTGTAAAATTACTGTCAGCAGATCCTCTTCGGATTTCAAATATTTTTGCCCAGCTAACAATAAATGCCACACTAAGGTGCTGTGTAGATAGATATATACAGCACATGCTAGGAGACATGCTAGGACACCCTGTTGCTACAAGTTACTATCGCATGGCAACAAGATCACAACTTAATTAGGCATGTGAGTAAGATATTAAAGTCATGGCCATGAGTTAAGAAGGTGTGAGCATGAGGTATACAGTCATGAAAAACCTTTATTATTGCATGGCCATTCTTTATTATTGGGTCAAACGTCACCAAGACACTGAGAGATGTTGTGATTCTATCCTACAGTAATAAGAAGAAGAAGAAGAAGAAGAAATTCCAGCCATCCATTCGCTTCTGCTTATCCTTTTCATTGTCACAGGAGGGCTGGAGCCTATCGCAGCTGTCTTGGGGCAAGAGGCAGCGTACACCCTGGACAGTTCACCAGTCTGAGCAGAGCTAACACATAGACACAGACAAGCATTCGCGCTCACATAATAATAATAATAATAATAATAATAATAATAATAATAATAATAATAATAATAATAATAAGAAGAAGAAGAAGAAGAAGAAGAAGAAGAAGAAGAAGAAGAAGAAGAAGAAACATACCTTGTTGACATCTGAAAGAGACAAAGAACAATAACATCCTAAAAGCCATAGACAATAGAAAACTGCTCATTCACCAAATATATTTATCTTGGCTTCATATTGTGTCTCAGAGTCAAATGGAAATGCCCATACATGCATTTGTTTCATCACACCTTGATTATTGTAATTCATTATTCCTTTGTCTGAGCAAAGAATCCCTAGAAACGACCCAGAATGCTGCTGCGAGGCTGGTCCTCTAAAAAAATCTCATGTATCATCAGTACTGTTCTCTTTACACTGGCTCCAGTAAAATTTTAGGGTTGAGTTTAGGATTTTGGTGATCATTTTCAAAGCTCTTCACGGTCAGATGCTATATTAATGAACGACTTAATCCACATGTACCTGCTTGGGCCCTGAGGTCATCTGATCAATGTTTTTTGGCTGTACCTCGGTCTGGGTTAAAGACAAAAGGAGACTGTGCTGTTGAAGTCGTGCCTCTCAAGTTGTGTAATTCACCTCCACTGAACTTTAGATCTGTACATGTTGGTGATACCTTTAAAAAGAAGCTTAAGACACACCTGTGTAGGATTATCCATTTGTACAGTTTAAAAAATAATAAAGGTAATTACTTACTTCAGAAGACCAATCCCATGAACGTGTAGGTCCGTAAGGCGACACAAGATCAGATAAGTAACTTTGTGCTTATTTTGTAAGTCATGTATATAATTTACAGTTAGTATCAGACTTTGGTTTGTAGTCATGTTATGAATGCTTGACAATCACTGAAACAGTTTAAATGTTCACATTGATGCTTATAAAAACACTGGTCACTGTAATGTACTGTGTGTAAATAGCGTGCCACCTCTGGGCACATTTTATCAGATTCAATTGAGTCATATGCAAAGAAGTAAGGGTCACTGTTAAGATCAGGATATTAAAAAAGCACACATACATTGTCATAACATTCTGTGTTATTAAATAAGCCAAATATTCAACTTGATGTGCCACCGTTTTGGTCATTATCCAGAATTTTGTCTACACATGTTTCATATCTAGCCATGCATTATATTAGCCATATGGAACTTGCCTGTTGTACTGAGTAAACAACTGTTTCCCTATCATGTAGCTGTGTAAGTCTCAGACAGAGATTAGTTATAACATTTCCACACCTTATTAACTTGCAGCTTCCATTTAATTATCTCATTATCATGCATTACTGGCTCATGATCACTAGTTATTGATCTTTGGGGTTCACATTGGCAGTGTGGACGCACAAGGCTGATTTTTGTTGTTGATGTTTATTTGTTGTTTTTTTATTTTCACCACCAACATGGAGCTAATTGTTTCTTATTTTTTATTTCAGTTTAAAATGACGCAGCTGTTTCTGAACAGAGATTAAAACTATTTAATGAACCAGCCAGCTCATGTTCTACAGTAACAAAGTTGCCTCCAAGTGAAGGTCAGTGATGTGTAAAAGAAATAACAAAAGTTTGTTCTCAAGGAAAAAGCTCCTGGTACACACACGGATTTATGAAACCAGCTTAATGTTTAGACAGTTAAAAGGCAAAAGGACAAAGATGTGTGTGAGGGGTGAGTGATGGAAACAGATTGCTTTATTCCCTTGTGAGCATGATTAATTAAAATCATGGCATCAGAGCATTCGGGCTGAACTAAATTATAATAAAGAAAATAAAGATTTTAACAAATTTGATAATAAATAACAATGACTGCAATAATAAATGACCTGGAAACTAATTGATATTGATCTAAACATTTATGTTTATGAACACATCTGCAGCAGATTTAAATCAGTGATCATTTCCAGAATGCATGAACATGTAACTGTTATTCCTTGTAGAAAAAACAAGCATGGTGTCTTGTCATTTTGGTTTATTCTGTACTTATCATTTAGAATTTCACTGTAATTTAGTTTTCTGGTCATATGAAGTATAGTCTGGCAGCCAGCTGGCCAAGTGGACGAGCCATTTACCAGTTAGCTAGTTGGTTCAGACAGATTTAGATAATTAGCAGCACATGTGACAGAGTTCTGGCTCAAACCATTGATTTGGCGCGACTAATGCATGAGCAATCATGCCATAGGACACTTGGGGGACAATCTATTCTGATTTCTGGCTTTTTGTTGTTTTTAATATATAGGCTGTCAATATATGCACAGGTTTTTAGATTAACAGCATGCACACACCTTTAAAATCACTGACTTTTGATTAATTTGTTAGTCATACATAGAAATATCATATAGCTATGTTTGAAAACAAAGAACAATAAAACAACAAAATCAGCTGGGGCTCTTCCTAAATTGGTGCTAAATTCTGAAACAAAAGTAGGATTGTATCGATTGTAACCATATAAAGAGAGCAACAAGATCAACAAACTTCAGCAATCTGAGCCTCGGCATACAAATAAAGCTTCAGCACATCTATAAATTAACCCTGACATTTCACTGTGACCTAAAATAAAAATAACATTAAGATTTCTTTCTGGCTTTTCCACATTTTTCTTCTTTTTTGTGGTAAGGAGGAGAAATGTAAGACTCTCCTTTCCCTCTGACGCATTGAAAACTAAATGAATGTATTCTTTCTTCAAAGCATTATGTAAATGACGACACTCTCAGGATAGGGTTCCTTGAGGACCCGCTGCAGTAGTAGTTGCAGCGGTGCTGAGAGTTTGCTGTTTATATATTTCTTTTCCTTTTTTGCCGTTATCTTCATAGCTGTGGCAAACGCCCTGTAGTTCTGTCGTGTAAAAAAAGGCCAAAGAAATTTATGCCTTTAATCAGGGAAGTTGCGTGGCCTTGGAGAGATGTTACACTGTGACACTGTGCAAGTCACCCCCACTGCTAGCACATTGTGCCCTACGTGTGTGGGTTGGTTGAAGGAGTGTGTTCACTGTGGTCTCAAGTGTCATCTTAGGAAGAAGAAAATGGCAGATAGTAAAGGAAAAATGTTGTAAACGCTCCTGGAAATGTAGTTTCTCATGAGCAGTGATGCCCATACAGCAAAGTGGAATAAAGACCACCAGAAGGAGAGAAGAACACAGAGTGCCTCAGAGTTTTAATTTAATTTACATTCTCTTTAGCCACAACAGAAGACAGCACTCACCATCTTTACCAGAATACATTTCATGGTGTGCGTGTCTGTGTGTGTGTGTGTCCACTGTGATAGCTAAAACTGACACATTCCACAGACCAATTTAGAGGCATGTTTATCTCCACTTAATGAATTTAAGTCCTGAATTCCATCTATTCCTCATCTAAACTGGTTTTCACCAGCTCATGGGAAAAACCCTTCTTCAGTCATCAGACTTTTTTCTGACTCCTGCTTGTTGATGGGTATGTACTGAAACCCACAAATGATTTCACAGCTCGTTTGTGGAAATGATCTATCTGCGGCTGCTAGAGGACAGGCTGATGAGATTGCTGAGTGTAAACCCCATTAGGCTACAAAACGTTGCAGACCTGTGTTTGGTAACAAACACCTGACTCCATCAACCCCTTTCCCAAGAAAGTCTATAATTATAATAATAATGATGATGCTGATATGAAAGTTTTTAATGTTATTTGACCACTCCAGATAATAAGAAGTACTTTAACAGTAATGCCACTGAGGTTCAAAGGTATATTTTTTTTCATAGTACGGCATAGTATGTTCCATCTATCAAACTGGAGGCAAAGGTTTTATTACCAATACTACATACAGGCAGTGGGACCTTGACACCATGTCTAACCACCAGCCTATATTTTTGCAGCCTCTAGTTGCAAATAGCTACTTATTTTCTCCGTATTTCGTATTATATGTGCTAAACATGAACTAATCCATAATTTTTTTGTAAGTGTTTCACATTTTGCTGTGAGACCTTTCTTTCTTACGCTACAAGCTACAAAAAAGAAACTAAAACACATGCAGATCAAGCAGAATTTAGTCATATTTTTCTTCCTAAATCTGATTAAATGCATGTGAACATACAGCAGAAGACTGTGACATCTTTTAACGTAAGGACTATCAATTGCATAGCAACTATGTAACATCAGTCGAATGAACAAAATAAAATGCTGATTCTTGTTTTTTATGTGAAGCTTAATCAAATAAATTACACACTAGTCAATTTTCCTACTTTGTTGTTACTTTGAAACATTCTACGACAAAAGCAATATGCATATGTTTAGATTCTAAATGATTTGATACAGACACTAAAGTATAACCACCTTTTAATTATCATCAACCCACCAGCCAATGGCAGAGTCTTGTTTGTACACCTATTACCTATTACACATTTAATGCTAGATAATCTGTGTTTTGTCAACTGAGCTGAATTAATCAGAAAATTTCCCTCCGGCCTAAACAAGAAAAAAAAAACTCAAAAAGAAAAGTACAGAAAAACATTCAGACGGAGCATTGTCATTGACTTTATGTCATGCTGTGCTTGTGTTGTCGGTTTATTTGTTTGTAGTGTTTATGAATCTGACATCAGTGTACAGTAGAAATGTTCTTGTAAATCTTTAAATGCCAATATTAACTGACAAAAAAAGAGAGACAGAAACAGGACGGCTGTGAAGTTGAATATGCCGTTTTATCTATCTTTAATGTGTGTGTTTATTTATTTACTGATTAAGTTTTTTTCACTGTGCATAACTGTAATATCATATTTGTTTTATCTGATAGGTCTGTGTTTCAAAAGAATGGAAAGAGAGCGGAGTTGAAAATACAGATAATGATTTTCTTTTTCCTGTAAAATGTTTAGTTATCATATTTATGAAATTATTTTCTGATATATTAAAAAGAGGATGAGAGAGAGACAAAGAGACAAGATGTGAGATATAAAGAGAGATGCGATGATCTCATCAGGAATGATCTCATCGGTGTATATCCATGGAGACTATGTGGGTGTATGTGTGTCAGACTGACTGGGTGACTCCTAAGGGGGAGTTAGGGGGAGGTCAGGCATTGAAGGAAGGGAGTTGCCTTGTCTCTTGTCTCTCCCTTTGCTTCACCAACCCCCAAACATACACACACACACATAACCCCACATTTACACACTCACACACAGAGTGCGCTTTTGTGTTTGACTTTGATCCCTCGCTGTTGTCAACATCTAAAAAGTCTACTGTTAGTCGGAGCAATGCAGTGTACAGCTGAAGAAAAGATACTCGTGTGTAGAGATGACAACAGGAAATGTGGGGGTAGTATGCTTCTTCACGCTGTAGATATTTAATCAAGTAAATGACTAATTATGAAAAAGTTAAATGACAGTGATGGGCTAAAGCAAATGTGAATTTTCAGAAATATTTTGAGTCTTAAAAATTTTAAATTTGTGCAGCCTGCTCACATGATATATGAAAGGTAATTACTTTAATTTGAAGCTGTGTTGCCCCCCTTCTAATATATCTATTAAAAATGGTGAGGAGAGCAGATTTTAAATTGTTTTTTCCCACATTTTTGGCAGCTCCTTCATTAGGCCTAAATGTGAAAAGATGAGGAAAAGAGACTGCCCCGTATTGGAAGGATGACAAACTTTCTGTCATTTTCTCCTTAAAAGTAACCAATTAATAATCCAGACATGCTCTACTGGAGCAGATCATTTAGATTAGAAGTTCTTTTCCTTATAGATAGCCACACGTGATGCATTTTATAAGCATCACCCAAGAAGAATGGCAGTACTAACTAAATTTGAGAGTATGTCCGTTGACAGTGTTATTTTACTTTTAATCCTGCGTTCTTCTCCAATAAGAGCTGATGGACAGGCTTCAAGAATCAAAGTGGTTTTGATCATTCTCTGTAGCTTTCATTTCTCTGGAATTACTCCAGTATCAATTGCGTAGGTTGTTTTTTAAAAAAAAACACACAAGGGAAAATTGTAGAGAGACAGGAGATTTGGTTTGAAACCAAATTATATCAAATCATTGGCTCTTAAAGTAAATTTGCTTTGATTTTACTATCTACCCAAAAGTTAATGATGGATATACAAAGGTGTATGGCGTAGTGCTGGAGCTGGAAAGGAGGAGGGTAAACTCCTCAAACGAAAAGCTTGTTCAAGGCAGAAATCCCATAATTGCATGATTTTATTGATTCTACGCAAGATAATGAGCTCTGATGAAACTGAGACTTAACATCGGGGTATTTCTGTAGATACAGCAGCAAAGAAATCCAGCTTCACACACTAGCTGTTTCAAGCCAAGAAACAATTATAATTTTAATGCATTTGCACGATTTACTGAGACTAAGAATCTCTACACAGTTGCAGTTGTTGAACAGAAGCCATGCCCAGAAATACAGAGAAACTGTGTCTTTCTGCGGCTTCTAGACGTCACTGGCTGAAACTAAAAAGCAGTCTTTGTTTATGAGCTCATTTAGTCTTTTTCTTGTTGCTTGCATCAGTGCAGAGTGGTTTGGAGGAAATCAAGGACGTCTCTTTCAATCTATGTTCTGTCATTTGTGTGAGGTTAAAGCTGATTCAGTTCAACACAGAAAGACTCTTCAAACATTTAGTCCTTTAAAAAGCAGCGAAACACAGAGAAACCTTCACCGTCTTTAAATTAGATGTTAATAATAACTTACATCGATGCATGGATAAAAGTATTCGTCTTCACCTCCACCTTAATTAGCTTAACTTTTAAACCTGCAGTGATAAACACAGAGCAGGTGTGAAAAGCCATGATAGCACACGTTGTTAACATTTCAAAAATATACAAAGATGTGTTTAGTCTTTGGCAGACTCTTAGTCAGAAAAACCACAATAAGTGTTTTGCTTTTTCTCCAAATGTCTTTTGGGTTTTACACAAACACTTTCGACATGACTGTGGTTTGCCAGTCTCAACATTCATCTAAGATTAGTCTAATGCTATTGCCGTTTCACAAACACAAGCCAGTTATTCATATTTCTTTTACTTCTTTTTTTTTTTGCTAGTACATACTACCCACTCTTTGTAAGTACACCTGTACAACTGATTGTTAACACAAATAGTCAATCACACAATCACACAGCAGAAATTCAGTTCACTTAAGCATGTAGACAAGGTCAAAACAAGTTCAAATTGAACACCAGAATGGGGAAAGAAATGTGCCAGACAAGGTGGAATGAGTACTTCTGAAAATGGCTTGAGAAAGAGAAAATATCCAGTGAGTAGCAGTTCTCTAAACAAAAATGCCTTGTTGATATCAGATGGAGAATGGCTAGACTGCTTTGAGCTCATAGACAGGCAGCTAAGAAGAGAAAACCGCGGCTTCAATTCACACCAAAACTGGACAATAAAAGAGAAAAAAAGGTACCTGCTCTGATGAGTGTCGATTTCTGTTGCAACAGTTGGATGATAGGGTCACAATTTGCCATAAAACAACATGAACGCATGGATCCATCCTGCCTGTATCAATGGCTCATGCTGGTAGTGGTGGTGTAATGGTGTGGGGAATATTTTCTCGCTACAGTTTAGGCCTTTTGCTTCCAGACAAGATTGTTTAAATGCCACAGCCCACCTGAATATCTACTTGACTCCTAAAGCAAGTATATACCGTTATACTCCCAAAACTCAATCTTACAGCTGAAAAGTGCAATTATCTGATAAAGAATATGGCTTGCTGTGACGCAAATTGAACTAACAGCATCTGACACCCTGGAATGAGAACGTATTGTCTGTACCTAAACAGAAATCTCTATCTCTCAAATGAAACGCAATGATGTGAGTTAGCATCAAGTCACCACGTAAAACAAAAGATCTAATCCAACAAAAACATTTAACACTTTCTATCTGATTTCATTTTTTCCTGAGACCAGGCTACGCACCCAAAAACAAGACTGCTGTATCATGTGAAGGAACCGGGGGCGTGAAGACGTATTATTTGTATACTGTACATCAGAGCTGTAGGTGACAAACTACCTGCAAAGTTTTTGACAGCTCATAAAATGAAGTGGTAGCAAAACTATCAGCTAAATATTTCAACATGTTCACTTTGTCAATGATGTCTTGTAAATATTTGATTCTTGGATTCATTTCACTGTCTTCTCTATGAGAGAAGAGTTCAGAAGACGCAGGTATTCAGCCTAAAGAAGAAGAAAAAACAACCAGAGGGCAAAGCAGATCAGGCATCTTTGTATAAGTTTGTCTGCGTGCGTGTGTGCATGTGTGTGTTTAACCTAAAAGACAAATGAAGAGGATTAAATATAATAAGCAGGTGGAGGACAGGATGTTCAGACAAGCTTGATGTGAGTTTCCAGCACTGGGAAAGAAGCGCTGTCTAATCTTTCTGGGACAATTTGATTGCTTTTTATATAATTATTCAGTGAATTACTTTATTCTATACTCAACAGTTAGACCAAAACATTTACAAAAATAGAAAAAGCTTTTGGTGTGTGTTTAAAAAAAAGGATCTTTTTTATTACCACAGTTGCACGTTTTTATCTTTCAGCATATGTTCAGGCAGAGCGGTGCACAAGGTGATAGCATACATATAAGAGTAAAGAGGCTCAAAGGGTCTGATTAGGCATTAAAGCAAAGCATTATGGGGTGGATACAAGGATCCAGTATTACTAAAATGAAACTGTGGAACCTCAGAGACAAACAGCGCACTATTCTTCCCAGAGTGCAACCTCATGTCACACTAACTTGTCTGTTTGCACTCTCATGGCCTCGGGCTGGATACTTCAGAATGGGCACAGAGCCGTGTGTGTGTGTGTGTGTGTGTGTGTGTGTGTGTGTGTGTGTGTGTGTGTGTGTGTGTGTGTGTGTGTGTGTGTAATACAGATTAAGGTCAATAGCAGTGCACACCTGACCTCCCTACAGCTGAGCCTTGTAGAATATCATGGTGCCCCGTGCTGTTATATAATGTAAAAATGACTGACTCTCGTTATTACACCACTCCATCAGGGACATACAAGAGTGTTTATTTTGTATTAATTTTTTTCTGCAAGTCTCTTCTTGTTTTTCCCATAAGATTGTATTGTATTGTATTGTATTGTATCTTTATTTATTTCAGACATAATAAAACAAACAACCAAAAAACAAAAAAAACAATATATACTCGTCTACATGTACTTTCATTTACAGATACGAATATATGTGTAGATATACACACACACACGTATTTGTACAGACAAGCAAAAAAGAAATATAATAAAAATAAAACACATTCGTCTAACATGAAATAACAATTGTTTGGTCTGAAAAGGAGTAGGAAGAAGTATACACATACTTATTAACTCCTAACCCTGCTCAACATCTTATTAATCCCACATATTTACCTAATTCCCATGGACATATCTCCTAAGATATGTCCATGCTGTTGGCAAGAAACAACATAATATTATAAACACCAAAAGATTTAATGACATACAAACAATATATACATATTTTTACATAAACCACCCTTTGACAGTGCAGCTTGAAGAAATAAAATATACATCATATCATGCCATGTTATTTGTTGATGTGCACTGATGTTTAATTAACAAACTAATTCAACAAAGCTGACTGTTAAATGCAGCATCCTTATCCCACAAAAACTGGAAATGGAGAAGGTTCCCCTTCAAAGTAAAAGCTGTGCCTCAATGCTGGAACCTTCTCCACTTACAGTTTGTGCCACATTTTCCATTTTTCAGTAGCTGGCTAGGGAATACATTTTTCCCGAGCAACAGGTGGTTGCCAGGGGGTCACTGACCGGTCTGAAGAAGGTTGACGTAACTGGGACTTTAGCAACCATTTTCCCAGCAACTGCAACCTCCAGCAATCGCTCCCACCCAGCTAGGGAATACTCATTTTTCCCTGACCAGTGACTGCCAGATGGTGGTGAATCAGTCCCCAGACCTGTGTGACTGGAGTCTTATTTACTTGACCCCGATGGTCACATGTCCAGAAGGGTTGAAAAGCGCTTTTTAGATCATTTGATTGGAGGTCTTGTTGCTTCTGTCTTTCTCTATTTGCAGACTATTTTCGGAGGTGTCCTAATGTTGAAAATAACAACTAAAGTAATGGATTTGCTGCTGTGACTGTGCACATATGTCCTGATAAATTGCTCTCTGACATATATTTGCATTATGGTGCCACATTATTATGACAGCTTCTGTGCATAATCTGTGTTTTGAAACCTTTTATAGCAATCATCTAACAAAGACTTTCACACTCAGAAAATCTCTTGAGGATCTGACTTCATTTTTTTCCTTTTTTTCCTTACCAGAGAACAAAACGCTCAGCTCCCCATCAGTGATTCTGGTGATTTAGTACGCTAATTCAAGGTTTAACCAGTGCTGGATCACAAAAAGTTTGTTGGACTAATTTAAATGCTACTCTACCACTGCAACTGTAATCCTCACACTCCATTAAAAACATGAAATCAATGTTTTCACCTAATTCTGCAGTGTTTCGTGTAAATTATAGGTCCTCCTCAGTCTTTTGAGACAGTAAGACATTGTTGTGTTTTTGATTAAATTTCTACTGCAAGTCGTCATCTAAGTGACTGAAATGCCAAAACACACAATCTTTTTCACTTTTTTTAAACATTTGTTAGAGCTGCTAACTGAAGTAACTTTAAATCCGACACTAGAAAAGATCTGTAAATACATCACATCCTTTTCATCTGAAGCTCAGTAAAGAGGTGATCCCCGCTAAGTTTTCACCAGCCAAAAGCTAAATATATGTTGGGTTTAAAAGTCCATTAAAGAAACTGTAAAGTAACCCTAATTTGAAGTGAGTAAAGAGGGGGAGGGTAGATGGACTTCAAGGCTGTCTTAGCTTCCCCATCCACTCGTGTTGGCAGCTAACTGGAGTAATTGGTATGTGGATGAGACAATGATCAAACGAAACCTTCACACCTCCATCACACTTAATGAAAGCTCAACAAGCAAATACAGAACTGCCAGATCCTTTGTAGTCCCTCCACTGTGAGAGTATATGTGTTTTAATGTGTCTTTTTTTCAATATATACACTCCTTGTTTGTGTGTCTCCGAGTGTATGTGTAGCTGCTCAGATCCACTGTGATTGCTTGAGTTATTTTTAAGGCAATTATTTTGGTTTTTGGCAGCGTCAGTCAATCCGGCATTATCCAGACTGACACAGATTGCATTCAGATAAGTCATCTAATGGCACAGATATAATAAGTCAACGCTGAGACAATTTTTTAGATTTCCGCTGTTTGTGTGTGTACGTGTTTGCTTTTTTGGCTTAGTTTTTGAGGCAATATAACACCTCAAGGGTATTGAATTCAATTATCTACAAAATTATAGAGGAAAACAAAATTCACAATGTGTGTATTTCATGGAAAAGTAATTATTCTAGTCTCTTGGGAGTTTAGACAAAGAACAATCCTCAGCATCCTTCTAACACTGTTACTGCTGCTGCTTGTCGGTCTGTGTATGTGTCTGGAGAGCCGGGAAGTAGGAAATGGGGTTGAAAACATTGTTGGCAGTGGGTTATCACATCCTCAGCTTGTGTCAGTCATGTAATCATTGTTTTTACATTTGAGATATTTGTGTTATTCTTCCAAATAAAAAGAAAACAAACAGAAAAAAAACATATAGTAAGTGTTTATGACTTGTATGTCTCATTTAATCTCTTATTCGTGCCTTTTTTGCATTTTGCACATGAAATTTAATTAGCAGAAACAGAATATATCGTGTACACACAATATTGTTGGTGAGAAAACATCAAAAGGGCATTTAGTTAAATAACTGAACAAGTACAGTATCACATATAATATGTATTTACTGTTTCTTGGTTGACAGCAGTAAAGATAATCATTTTAATTAATTTCGTTAGAGCAACATCTCATTTACAATGATGCCTGATAAAACAAAAAAATACAATTAATTAAGGACACAAGATTTAGGTAGAACAAGCAAATCAGTTTAAACAGCTTCAAACAGAAGCCAACAGAATCATCATTATGAATTTTAATTAATTGAGTGTTACAGAGAAATTTGTTTGGGGCGTTTTGTAAGAGTTCTGGTTGGTCAGAACATGGGAACTAAAAATAGTTCTCCCACGCTCAGTACAAACTTGAGCAACTTGCCAGGCCCTGGACCAATTTGGGTATGGACCAGCGCACCAGTCCAACACATTTATGAGGTCAGCTTTCCTTTCAGGGACTTAGAGATCCATTTGTGATTGGAAGTTTGCATATACTCCTGATGTATATGTAATTATATTATAGAAAATTAAAAATAAATGTAAACTTCTGCACCAAATGTTTTGGGGGCACAGATATGGGACCTACATGCCACAGGACGTTTGCAGCTTACCCTTTGAGTGCAGTGACGTGTAACGTGGGACAGGTTTGTTGCACCGATAGATGCTACACCCTGAGCCATTTTTCACAGTACGATTCAGTTTGTTCTTCTCAAGAATCCACACTGTTCCCAGTAGAGCAATGTGGAACGATGTGAACAATGTTTTCACTTCAGCTGTCACTGGTTGTAAGACTAATCACAAGTTGAAAACCCTTAAAGCAGGTATCTTGAATTTAAAAGCATTTTCAGTCTTTTAAGCCTGACCTTGTGGGCAAAAGGTTGTTCTGTAATAAAAAAAATGAAAGTTCAACATAACAATAAATAGTTTTCTAACCATTTAACCATGTTTCAAACAGCAGTTCAACTACAAGTTACCAAACAAAGTATAAAAAGGCAATTTGAGCTGTAAAGTCTGTCAGCCCAAAAAACTTGGTTATTAGGGTTTGTGCCAGCTCTACTGTATGACTCAACCCAACATCAGTGCTTAAGCTTTGTTAACATTAAATGTTGACTTGATTGAGGTTCAACAATATTCCTTCAGGTTCTCAAACTCTTGTTGAAGTGTGAAAAAATTCACTCTTACACTTCTTATTTCATCGTCAACGATGAAAAAAGATCCAAAACTTTACTGTTCTCCTTGCTTGTGTTGTACCGCACAACATAAATGTGAATATACTGCATACAAAAAAAGTAGTGAGCAAATAAAAGAAAATGATTTGGTAAAGCATTTATTGAACATTGGATTATTTTGTTATTGCAAACAGTCAGCTGTGTTTGAAAGTTTGGCTTCTATTTATTTTTTGCCAACAGATGTTTTTATCTGTGACTTGAATGCAATCACCACTTGATGAAGGTGTAGATGTGAAAGCTGCAGACTGCATGGGGCCACATTATCTTTTTGTGATACATGCTTTGTTCCTGCTTGACTCGTTTGACCCTCGTCTTTTAAAAAACATCGCTCAGTCAACCGCTGCTTCTCCAGAGGGACTAAAGGCACCAATAACCAGTGCGATGTTGCAGTTGTCACACTTTCTGTCTGTCTGTTGAAATGTGAAATGCTCGTTTCCGTGTGTTAACACATAGGTTTGTTTCTACATGCCTGATCCAACTTGCTTGTGCCTCATACAGCTTAAGGATTAACTCTTTCCCGCTACCATCTGTTTCTCAAACTTGCTCCCAGTGTAGACATGTGTTCAGTGTCACGTACTGTTGCTCCTGCGGTGAGAAAGTCTCACAGCACCCCACTCTGTGGAGGCAGTGTGGAATATGCAAAAACAAGTTCTGGCTACAAACTGGATGAATTGTTGGAAGACACATGAAAAACATGTGACATCTGTTTGAAATTTTGAATTCCCTGATATTTGTTTTCTTAGAAGGAGGCGCTGTATATTATATATATATTTTTTTGTTGTAATGAGGCATCCTGGTGAGATTACATTAAAGATTAACTCTGATGTCATTGTGTAGTTACCATAAATTAGTAATGGCTCCATGTTGTAGACTACTGATCACTCCCAGTTTCACACCAGGGGTGCTATTCTCTGAAACAAAGACTACGACTAACAGTCACTTATCACCTCATTTCATCTCCCAGAACAAGAATGAACATAGTGGAAGTAATTTTTCTGTCAGCGTTTCCACTATTTATCATCATCATAAACTCAAAGCTGAGTTAGCTCTCTTAGTGCAATTTGGGTGCTTGGCAGGTTCAAATACTTCCTATTTTAACTGCAGCCATTTAAAAGACTGTCTTTGCAAACTCCAGCTGCATTGCAAAATTGTGACTTCAACCAATACGTTGCAATGATTCTTGAAACTTCTTTATTTACTAGCATTTTATAGCAAATAAATTCACCAAAAAATATGAATTTATGAAACTGGTATTTATTAGTAATAGCAATCAACAATAAATATAATTGGGGTTAAAAAATTATTCATATGATTTGCCTTCTTTTTAACTTTAAGGCATGGAAATATAAATATTTGCCTTTTTTTTTTGCTCTTTCCTAATTTATTGCTCTTAATTTCACCTCAGCATGAGAATGAGCATATCACTAGTCTCACACACACACACAGCATGTGGACAGGAGCTGCTGGGACATATGACGTGAGCTAACATTAAAAGAGCTGGCGACAGCATTTTACAGTTTGCAGTAAAGGCTTCCAAACTAGAGAAACACCAATCATAAACATTCAAGAACTAACACCACAGTCATGGGTGAACTGAGTTTGCTCAACTCACTGGCCTACAGTTTGCAAACAGCAAACACATAATAAATGAATCGGCCATAGAGCCACCTTTCTGAGTCAGGATCAGATCAATATCTGATCCAAATACAGGATCCATGCATATATTCAGTTTTGCCAGTCCATTTTCTTACTTGCATCTCTACTTGTTCTTAAATCATTGGTTTTATTGGTTGTCTGTAGTACTTTATGTTCTTTATTTTTGCAAGTTCAGTCAAGTTATCCTTTTTTAGCTGACTGTCAACTGTAATGTGTGTTTTGTTTCTAATCTGTAACGTTTTTATATCCAGCCTCTTTGAAATAAGCCAAATTTATTTTAATTTTATATTGAAATAAAAACAGAAATACATTTGTAACTATTCTTTTTTTCTACCTAAAATACTGCTGAATAAATTACCATGTAACTGCATCGCAGTCGAATGATAAAGCTCTTTTTTCTCTTGAGAGGTGCTTTCACATGAATATGTGAACACATCATGAAATTGCTCAAAGCTAAACTATTATAAGCAAAAATCATCACACACATGTGTGTCATTATGATGCATTAGCTACAGTATGTCAACAAAGTATTGGTTGTCACTGAGATGATACTGAAATTAAATTATCACAGTAGGTGTCTGGAATGAACAGACTGAAAAATAAATTACATATCACTGTTGACAAAATTGTCACTGTTTTTTCTAAGTTCCTGTGTGCAATTTAAACAGTGGGAAAGCCATGGCTGCATTCAGTGTCCTGTAGTCCAGCTGCCTTTTCTTCCTTTCCTGTTCCCATGTTAATTTCCGTGTTTTATCCTTTTGTCTCCCTACTCTGTCTACTGTATGTCTACTACATACAGAGAGTTTAGGCTGTGTTGAAGAATAAAGGTGGTCATACAAATATCAAATATAATTCTGCTTATGTGTTTCCATGCGCATTTACATATGTTTCTATAAATCTCTGTACCTATTTCCATTTTTCCTACCGAATATGAATCTGTAGATTAAGACATTTGCGCAGGACTGAATAAAGCAGTATATTTAAGACATGGTAAGTAAATCCAAATACTGGATACAGTATACAAATTACAGATTGAGGCGTTTATGCGATCGTGGCTCAAGAGTTGGCAGTTCGTCTTGCAATCGGAAGGTTGCCGGTTCGAGCCCCGGCTCCGACTGTCTCGATCGTTGTGTACTTGGGCAAGACACTTCACCCTTTGCCTACTGGTGGTTGTCAGAGGGCCCAGTGGCACCAGTGTCCGGCAGCCTCGCCTCTGTCAGTGCTCCCCAGGGCAGCTGTGGCTACAATGTAGCTTGCCATCACCAGTGTGTGAATGGGTGAATGACTGTATGTAGTGTAAAGCGCTATACAAATACAGGCCATTTACCATTTATAATATGAATTTTTAGGCTTTTGAGTCTGTTGGGGCCTGTTAGCAATGATTCATATATCCTAGTAATCAATGCTTTGTCACTAGTAGAAAGCTACTAGCAGTTGCAAATGATAAGAAATGGCAAACAAAGGGGGTTTAAGTGCAAGTTATTTAAAATGTAGTTTTCTGTCCTGATGTTCAGCACTAGTTTTTTTTAAGTAGTTCCATATCATATGGGTATAATGGCACACTATGGGAATTTTCTTGATTCATTAGAGCTACCAAGAAGTGCAAGCGACCTGTAATCTCATTATGGATGATATAATTTCATCAACAATTACTACTGAAAGTTTATTTATATTAACAGATGTTCAAGTGTTTTCTTAAAATAATCATTCCCCTTTGTAAGAATGTCTTATTGCAAAAAAACTGGCAAGATATCAAAGATTTATCTCAATTCATGCCAATAGAAAAGAAGTGTACATTAAGAGATAGAGAAGTAAAACCAGTCAGTTGTAGAGTTTCTGACAGGCAAGAGATGGAGACTATGATGGAGCTGCATGAGTTTACATGTGTGTACGTGAGTGTGTGAACACTCCCTCATGGGAGTTTCCCTCCCCACTCAGCAGTAATGAGCTGTGCAGGCAGCATTTTGCTTATAGGCCCATAAACAATGCACTTATTAAGATGGAAGCTGCCGCGGGCAAACAAGGCTAATTCGGCGACATATGCATGGAATGAGCGCTTTCGTAGGAGTCTGTGTGTCTTTGGGTGCGTGTCTGCGTGTGGGGAGGTGGATTCTAAGTCAGTCAGGTTGTACACGGAGACAAAATGATGATAGACAAAAAAGGCTGGAGAGGATTTGCACCCAAGAGATTCTGAAATGGGAGCTGTTTGAGAGAGCAAAGGGGCAACAGAAAGCGAGATGTACAGAATGAGAGACTTTAAGAAAGATAGAGGTAGAAAAGTAAAGCCCCAGAACAGAGACGCTGGTGGAGTCTGGAAGATTGGAGGAGGGAGAGAACGGTAAAACGGAATGAACGGCGCAGAGGAAAAGAAAGATTTGGCTATCGAGACAGAAAAAGAAAGTGGGAACGCAGACAGACGGAGATTAAAATAGAGAGCGAGTGAGTCAGACGTGGAAAGAGGGACAGAAGGGAAGACTGACTCATAAAGATAAAGAGAAAAAGTGAAACAGAAAAAGTGACACAAAGACGATGAGAGAGCAAAAATAGAGAGAGGGAGAAAAAGTCTCTGGGAAATTCCATGGAGTAGAAGTAAAAGCAAAAGGCAAAAGCAGAAAGGGAGGGAAAGGACGGAGATGGAGCAAGAACTCTAATGACTTTGTTTTCAATTAAACGGTTGAAAAAGAAAGAGATAGAGAAAGATTTTTGTTTTAGCTTAGCCTATTTCAGACATTAAAAAAGAAGAAGAGGAAAAACATCAGAAACAATAGCTCTTCCTATTAAATATCTTGACTCTTAAAATATGTTCATATACTTCCTCAGTAAGGAATGAAAATGTCGCGGCATTGGGTCACTGTGTTTTTTGGTTTAAGTTATACTCTTTGAATTATGGTTTGTATTATATGGCGTCTGTCATGTTTTCACATCTCTGTGTCAAATCTGCATCTTTGCAAATGTCTCGTGCTTCCTGTTTTATTTTGATAGTCCTTGTCCTTTGCTTCCTTTGTCTCATTATGTCTGATTTGTCTCAGCTGTGTTCCCACCTGTTCTCCATCCTCTCGTTGACCTGCCTGTGTATTTATGCCCTGTGTCTTCCACTGTTTGTTGCTGGTTTGTCTGTCTGTCTCCTGCTGAATTTCTCCGGGTTCCATGTTTCGTCTCGCTGGTCTTCATGTTCTGTTTTTTCCTATCTCAAGTTTTTATATTTCATGTTTTAAGTCCCAGACATTTTGTTCCTTTGTATTATTTTCGTACCTTTCCCCAGTTCAGATTTTTCTTAGTTTTAGTCGCTGCCATGCTCTGCCTTTGTTTGTATTTTGTTCCCCCACTTTAAATGAAACTAATGCACAGTTACTCATTCGTCAGTGCCTGCACTTGGGTCCACACTCCTCACCACTGCATTGGCACTCGTGACACAAAGGTTGGGACATGTTTATGACAAACATTTGATAAGATATCTATCTTGGAAGTCTAAGGAAAATTCTAAATGCATCTTGAAAAGCCACATGCAGTTTTTTCCGTATGGCTTTACTGTAATTACACTAAAAAGAGGTACAATAGGCTTGAAAAAGGGCCACTTTAACATCATGTGTGCACATGTAAAATTCACGTGCCATCATATTAGCTTGCATGTACAGCTTACAACACTGTCGGTTCACATCATCATCACAAAGATCACTTCTTAAGATATGACCTAAGTCATTTCACTTTGCTCACCACATCTAATACTTGGTCTGGTAATTAAAAATAAGTGAAACACATTCAGTGATTTTCCTTTGTCAGTTTAAAATCAACAAAGAGTTAGTTAAGAAAGAGAAAACAACCCACACAAACTGAAAAAAATTCATGCAAATCTACTGTAAAGCAGACCAAAAAAAATCATTTCTTATGAGACTTTGCAGGAAAGAGTTTTCAAAACTACGTGGAGTTCAAATCTTTTAGTTGTTTAATTATTTATGGACCATTGGGTCGGTAGTGTATGAGTAATTGTGAATGATTTTGCATAAATGAAGTAATTTCTCTTATGCCTCATGTAAGTTGTCAAGCATTAAGACATAGAATCTTTGATTAGACAGATGATATGATGAGAAAGTTCTTCATGGCAAAGTACACATTCATAGCTCTAAAAAATACCGTATTTATGAGCATTAGTTGATATTTCCATCAGTAATCAGTGTGGCAGAGGTTTTGCAAATTATAATACTCCTGTAACTTTGTTGGGTGGGAGTGGGATTACCTCAGTGGCCAGCTCTGCGAGAGACAGGAGAGATGGAGGTATGCTCTGAAGAAAAGAGGAATGAAAGTCAGAAGAGCAAGACGTGTGTAAATGAGAGGGAAGCATGTGTAACAGTGAAGATGCAAGGAAAGTAGTGAGAGTAGCTGGGGTCAACCATCCAAAGCAACAGAGCACCAAAAAAAGTAAAGAAGAGCGTGTAGGTGGAGTAGGTGGAGACAAGTGTCAGAAGAAGAAATAAATGATTTGTATGAGCAAGAGTGAAGGGGAAGATAGTGAAGCCTGCTACGGTGTATTATTTGAAGACAATGGCATTGAGAAAAAGACAATGCAAATCTTGAGGTGGCAGAATTGAAGATGTTAATATTTCATTGGCAAAGATCCACTTGGACAAGATTAGAAATGAGAACCAGTATCAGACAGACAGCTCAGGTCGAGTGGTTTAGAGACAACATTAGAGAGGAAAGACTGAAAGACATGTACAGAGGAGTAATAGTGGATGCAAGTTTGCTGCAATGTCCGCACACAAAATGACTGGCAAGTGGTTTTCCACTTGTGAAAAATATGCTCACAGTAGAATGATGGAGTTCAAATGTTTGAAAATTACCCTTTGATGAGGAGAATCAAAGGCCTTTAAGTCTGATTATTGCTGATGTTGATATTGGCAAACTCTGATATGTCTTCTTGTAGTTCATTTGAGGTTGTATTTGTTGAATTTAAGACCCGCTAAGGACCATATTATTTTTATTATGTGCTCATAGAATTGAAAGAGGGTGTTTTTTGTTTTTTTTTACCATCCACGCTTCAAGCAGTCAGAAAGGTTTTTAAAAAAAAAGCCCGTATAGTATAAACACATATATATTGACATCGGCGTAACTTTGTGCTGAACACTGGGGGGGTCAAGATCTCTGTCTAAATAAATAAATAAATCTGGGTAAATTCCCAGATGATTAAACATGCAACTATTTTACTGGTAATAACTGAAATGAGTAAAGAAAATCAACAGCCTATTTATGCAAGATAATACATCATTTTATTGGGGGGGGTATATTGGTTGGGTCTGATCATTTGGGGGGGGGGGGGGGAGAGAGAATTACGTCCCTGTATATTGAGGCTAAAACTCTGTGCATTGATTTGGGAGGAGTGAACATGAATAAATAACACAAACAAGCTTAAAGCTGGCACAAATGAGCCTGTATGTAAAAGCCCTCTGACTCATCTCAGGGCCCTGTTAGCCAGGGTTTTCTTCCCCCTCAAGGCAGAGCTCAACTGGACTTAATAGTGTCTGTATTTGTTTTTGCATGCTCTTGTATGTTTCTGTGAACAACTGTCCAACAGAGTCAAATTGGTCAAACGGAATTTTTTCTCTTTTTAAGCACTGAAATGTCATGGGAGAGTCATTTGCATCTGCTGCATGAGATAGCTTCATGTTGCCAACTACTGAGTGGTTCAAGGCAAAAGTGTATGTGTGCGTGTGTCTGTATGTTGGTTTTTGTTTGATTGTGTGTTCATCTACTACACTCAGCGACACACACTTCAATGTATGCAATAAATGATGCCAAGTTGTTTACTTATATTGAATATCTGTCTTGTGTTGACGTTCCATCTCAGTTATGCAGACCCACTCAGAGACTAAGAAATATGAAAATGCTTCTCCACTCGCTTTCGTTGTGAACAGCTTCATACAAACAAGCACATATTGACACTTCAGCCACATGCATGCCCACTTGTGTAAACACCTGTGTACACACAAACACAAGCACACTGCTGCAGATTTTTTATGTTTGCTTACTTGGACAAACATAATCTAATATGCAAATGCATTCACACATGCAAATGTACAAGAGGTAACTCACTATGCTCTCACTGACGGGCACACGCAGTGAGTCCATGCAGCACACAAGTATCACTGAAAATACATGTGCAGCCACATACACAAAGAAGGCACTCACAAACTATTTACTCTATGACACATTCATGCACATGCTGTTGCTGCCATATGCTATCTGTCTCTCTCGCACACATACGCGCTGAGTGAGAAGACAGACCATCCTCTCTCCAACACATTCACATGTGCAGTCGCCAAGCTTGTTTCCATGGAAACCTGAGGGGCAAGGTGCTAATGAAAGACTTTGTGATTGTGTAACCGTCAAAAAATGTTCACCTGTACCTGCATCCACAGCAGCGCGATGAACACAAAGTTCAGGGCTTGAATTCATGCAGGAAAAGGGAAAACTGTGGCATCATTACATGATGGGTGATTCTGCAAATTAGTTATAAGTAAACAAGTACTGTGGCGATCTTTGTATGACAGCAGCTGATTTAAGCAAGCCTGTGAGACTTTTTCCTGAACAGCTGCCAGTATGTGACAAGTGCTCATAGATTTAGTTTAGAATGTTGATTGCGCTGATTGTCAGTCATTTGAGAAGCTTGAAGCATGATTTCTTACATTTTCTTTCCTCCAGGCAGCAATTTGCTTTCAACAAGATTTTCATTAAACTTTTTTGCAACTAGGTTTTTCCTTGTTTGGCTCTCTTCATGCAATATATGAAAGACAAACAAGTGACTGGCTTTAAAATGTTCACTGCATGATTTTTTTCCAACTGATATGAAGTCTGACCAATAGCACAACCAATGCACATCTGAACTAATAATCAAGGCTGCGATTTCCACTCCATCCCAGGTCGCTCTGTTAATGCAAACCACCAGACTGTTAATTTTGTAGCCTGTGTGTCAATTTAATGGGCACCACGTTAGTCATGCATTTGGCCACAATATTCATCTGGGAGAAAAAAAAAAATTCAGATTAAAAAATGCACAAGTTTGGGAACGGCCAATAAATCTATCTGAAAGCTAAAGGCATTCTATGTTTGTATTTGCACCTGCAAAAACTTAAAAAACAAACAAACAGTCATTTAAAACATCAAATTTACAAGGCTGTGGACCCAAAACCCTGTTTCTTTTAAAAGATGATTTGAAAAAAGCTGTATCTGAAATTTTTGTAAGATTGTCTTTATATTCCACCATCAAGCATATCAAGTGTAGGAAAAAACTTCACACAAACATTCACTGGAATCAAATGTAACCTGACATTCCGGCATTAGCTCGGGTTCAAATCGGTGTTTTTGACTGAAATTGACAATTTGAGATTTGTTTTTGTGACATTTTACTGCCTGCAGCACAGGCTTTTCTCTTTTTTTATGTAATTCTTCCTACTATTTTTCCTTTCCCTCTTACTGTCTACTGTGCCAGTTGTCAAGGTTTTATGTGTCGAGAAATAGACACATACAGTGTGGGAAACCTCACATTGGGGACAGCGAGAGTTAGAGTCACGCCTGATGAGAGGTCTGTCAACTTTTCCTGCTTAATGTATTATTGCAGTGGCCAAAACCACTCCTGGGCTACCCTCGGGACATGTCTCATTGTTCCCATGGGGGTCGTTCACCACTCAGTCCAAGATTCAAATTACCCCTATTCTCACTGTAACAATACGGTTTTCATGAAGTTGATACCTGTGGTACTGACAAATAATAGTACATTAAAAACAATTGCTGTTTGTGGTGTGCAAAATGGCCATAGCGTGTGCACACAGCATGTTGAAAACAAAAATATAGATCAAGAAAACATTTTGCACATAACTCTTGTGTAACTACTGTAAACCATTTACATCTACCTCAAACCACAAGTGTCAATATTGTGGATAATTTTTCCATAGACAAAACATAGGCTCTGTGGGAAATAAAAGTTTGATACCTTTTGATGAGCAAATTAATCTCCACAAATGGATTAAACAAATTTTGTGTAAATGCAAAGTAAAACCAAAGCGCTGATGTTAGGCAACAAGTAGCCATAACCACATGTGGTATTATGATATTAGTCCTTTAAATGGCTGATAATTAAATTTTTTTGAAAATGGAATGTTTATTGAACCCTATGACAAAATTTTAAAAAAGTAAAATCTTAATATGCATGATTTTTTTTATTACGTACATTTTGATCATGCTGATGATGTAGAAGTCTCGAAAACACACAAAAACTCCCATATCAAATATGATACACTTGACATTACTGGATTAAACAGATGACTGATGTTATACATATCACCTGGTTTTAATGTTTTAATGTGGGTAATCACTGTAAGCGATTGATCATGATCATATAATCCCCCCGCCGTGGTTCATCCCCACTGGGCTCAGATCTTCCAGTTTTAGAAAAACACATTGTTAAATTGTTCTACTAATGTGTGGAAAAGCAGAAGTGCTGAAAACTAAGGTTGCATCTCTTTTACTAAATGCTTTTTGTGCCTTTCTCCATAATTCTGCTTTATTTTTTGTCAATTTCCATAACCATGGAGACAATATGCATGACTGTTTTCATTCTTATATTTGGTAAATCCTGTGTATTTCTTCTCTCACAACTCTTATTGCACCATCTTAATTCCTTAGGAAAGTAAATTCTAATTTCTTTTTTCCTGTGCAGGCTTCAGCTGTGGAGGAAGGTGCCCGAGGAAGCTGTGAAACCCTTCAGCCTAATTTTTTTCACATATTTTTCCAGGTGAGTGAGCGTCAAGAGAGATAAGGCTGTCACAGTTTCCCTGCAGACTGAAGCACAGGGAGCACATCTCAAACAGTGGGACGACTGGCCAACAGCGATAGCCAGCCAACATGTCCGTGAGACGGGTGAGGTGGTGGAGGTAGGGGAAAGCAAGGAGAGACGCATCAAAAACTTGGCACACTTTCACAGCAACTGAGGCACTCGGCAGACGTATCTGTGACAGAGCCGGCGTAATTGTTTTGCTTCCAGACAAGGTTCACTTTGTTGTCAGAGCAGAGGAAGAAAAAAAAAGATGACTGATGGAACTAAGTAGTGAGTGATGGTGAATTTGAATGAGAGGAAGCCTCTCAATCTACTAACTGGAAGGCTGAAATCTGGTATTAACAGCCATTTGTTCTCACAATACAAGGGCTTGTTGAGGAAACACTCTCGGCTCAGAGAAAATGAGCATCCAAACACTGTATGAATCCTTATGCATTTTGTGTTTGAGAGCCACAATAAGAAAAATTCAGACAAATTAAGGAACTTATTGTCGATTTCAATGAAAAGTATTTGACTCAAGAGTATTTATGGATAAATTATATTTAATCAATACAGACGTTCCCTGCCTTATGTGTTGAAAGAAAGTCAGTCAAGTCGGTCTAGATACTACTTGTCGTATCTGCCACTGAGCCATAGTTGAACTTTATCCTCGTCCTTAAAACTTTATCTTTACCCTTATAGCAAACCAAGCTTTAATCTCAAGTGGTCCTCTGAAACGAGGACAGACCAAAATATTTCCACACTCACGAGGTCTATTACTTAAATCAGTACATGCATGTGTCTTTTTTTCCTGCTTGCGCTCAAGCACACATGGACACCTCAAACCTCTCTCTATGCACATCACTGCACACACTCCTCTCACACACTTACACGTATATTTCCCCATGCAATTCCACACCGTGCACTCGGTGCCGTCGGGCCTAATAAACGTTCTCCAAGTTAATTATGCGTGCCGCCTATTATGTGGCCATCCTGGTCACAGCCAACATGTGTAATTTTTCCCGACGTTTATGAATGGAGGCCAACAGCCCACCAGAGGCTCGTGGGAAGCAGGTGGCTGCTGGACAGTGGCTCACAACGAGTGACAGGGGGCTTGTTCAGACTTAGCAGCACTTTGAAATGGTCAGATGCAAGGGCCACGGGTTTCATCTCCAAATCAGAAGGGCACTTCCTCCAATGTCACATTTTAGAGGGCAAAAGTAGAAGTAAATGTTTCAGCTTCCAAACTTTCTAAGGGAAGTTTTCCCATATTACATCGACAGCTGGTACAGTATATACTCTGAGTGAACCACTTTGGCTGGTAACCATTTGTCAGTTCACCATTACTTTGTGCAGTCGAGTATGAAAGGGGTAATTTTCTGCCTTGTTATTTAAAAAGCGGGGTGTGTGATCTGTTTCTAGTTTAGCCTGACCCACAGAATCTGTAAACGGCAGAGAGGCCAGATATGTCAGAGCTGTAAATGCAAATGTTAATAGAAGTCAAACACTAAAACCTGCAGAACTTTTTCTTTTCATTGCAGTAGTCAAATTTGTGCCATGCAACCCAAGTTTTAAAGAAGTGATCCAAGAGTTAAAGTGCACACTTGTGCAGAAATCCATGCCCAGATATCACCAAAAACTGAAAGACAAAAGCAAACTGCCTTCATATGTAAAAGGACTGCAATTGAGGTCAAGCACTGTAACTTGACTCTGTCTCTGTACAAGACAATCACATAATCAGCTGCTCAAAATTTGTGATTTATTTGATTTTCTAGGAGAATAATTACTTTTTTTACATTTTATTTTACTCATGAACCTGTTTACATTTGACCAACAACCGTTGTTTACTGTATTTATGCTTTTCTAAACTGACGCATTTATTTTTTAATGAGCAAACAATGCTGCTTTGAATCTGCAGCCTACAAATTATTATTTTGGTTCAGTCTCACTCCTCTCACAAACCCGCTTTACACAACCTGCTCAACACCAAACAGCAGACGTGCACAGCAATCGCCAAGAAAACATCTAACAAGTCAAAAGTCAGATGATTCATGAGTTGCTGGAGATTTAACTGATGGCCAGATGCACAAGTTTAAATGAATGCTAATGTTGTTCTGTGTCTGATTAATGTTTAAAATAGCAAGTTTTGCTGACACATTCTGCTGCCTCTGGTCAAACAATAAATCACTGCTGCTTTAAACAGCAACTTTTAATGAAACGGCAAGGCGTTGTTTGTCTGTGCTCTAAGGCAATGCAAGCGTTGTGTGCTTCAATCCATGTCCCACTGCAAAATAATAAAATACAATAAAATAAAATGCAGTACCGTAAAGATTTTTACCGCACACATTTGTGTTTTAGTTATGGTGCCTCATGTATCCCATTTATAACCAGCAGCTGCTGCTAGGGCAGAAAAATTAAGCCAACACACAAGTGCCAAAAAGCTGTTTCCAAAAGTGAGTCAGCCTCCACAGACTCCCATATTATAATGGTCAGCTTTGTTAATGAAATTATAATGTTTACAACCTGGTAAGACACTTCTTTGGTTTGGGTTGTACTGAGTATTGAACTTGTTTGTAACTCACCCATTTGGAATAGAGTCTGTTGGGCCTAATACCAGCTAACTTGAGCTATTGCGTTTAAGTCATTTTAGGCTTTTTCCATTAACTGAATTATCTTACAAATGACATAGCTTTTTGTGTGATAGTCTGCTCCTCAGTTTTTAACCATTCCAACTTGTCAGAGAGGCAATAGATAAAGAGCTATTAAGGCTTTAATTCCAGGGGCCATGAGCCAGTGATCCCTGGAATTAAATTATATATGCCACATGTTCACTATAAATCTTACAATAGTGCCTGCCTTACAATTTCTACTCATATACTGCTAGCTCAAATTATGTCAGGATTACCATTAAAAAAGCAAACTTTTCAGAAGGATGGTAGAGAACACTAAACCAAGGGAGCGTGTATTCCGCTTTTTTCAGCTCCGTCTGTATTTTCCCAAGTTGCAAGTTGCTGTGGCATAAAGTTACCAATGATGCACAGTGGATGAACAGATTTTCTCAATTGTACTGTTTATTCTTTGATGTATATGATACATGAAGCACCTGTGAATCAGTTGGGCTGCTCCCCAGCCTCCCCACTTTTATATTCGTTTCATGGGTGCACCAATATAGAGCTCACGCATGAGGATTTACATCATGCCTGTAACATCCACTTCATTCCTCAATACAACAACCAACAACTCCTCCCTCATGTGTTTGTATTTAAAAAGCTCTCCATGCACTTCTCCATTCTTGAAGGATGTCTCTGGTTTGTTTTCTGATCCCTTTTTTAACAGTGAAGTGTCGGTACTAAAATAATTTCCACAAGAGAAGTAAAGAGATGTGCAGATGTGCCTGTGTTGCGCTGGTTAATTGATATTTCTCTTCTAAGGCTGAATGTCTCAAGAGTTTTAAAAAAAAGAAAGAGTAAAGCCACTTTGCCACCTCTGAAGTGCAGCGTTGTCACAAGGATGTAGGGAGGGGTAAATGTGAACTCTGCTGTGAATTTAGAGATTCTGCCGGATAGGACGCCTCACCCACGCATCACCCATTTACACCTGTCACAAAGCAGAGATGGCAACAGAGAGGGCTGGAGTGCTGTTGAGTACAAAGTGAGGCAGTGAAGGAATGAAAAACCCTGAGAGGCAGATGTGTGCTGAGCGTATGTGGTTGAGGGAAGCTGCGGGTTTTTTGACTCTGGATACCATTTTGGTTGCTGAACACCAGCACCACACTATTTGGTCTTCCAAAGAGGTGCACTGTGGCAGAATTACTGCATATTGCCTCTGACAGTGATAACGACTCGGTGCATATTGGGATTATACTACTGTGTGAAGTCTTGGCATCCAGCCTATTAAATATGCATGAATGTTTGAAATGAATTTTGGAGGATCCCACTCCTCACCACCCGTACCCCCCTCCTGCCCCCTCCCCTTCATTGTCAAACTATATAATCATATTCCTGTCTATTAAAATTCAGATGCATAATTTAAACATATGACAACAACAGGCTGAAAGAGAAGCTTTCTGTTCTGCAGCTGGCAGCAAGGTTGCTTTTGATGAGCGGCGCATGCTAAATTGACATTGTTGTGGTAAA
Source organism: Mchenga conophoros (assembly GCF_057382185.1). Lineage (NCBI taxonomy): Eukaryota > Metazoa > Chordata > Actinopteri > Cichliformes > Cichlidae > Mchenga > Mchenga conophoros. The sequence continues at coordinate 7,301,750 of NC_140543.1, read as the reverse complement.
AAAAAAAAAAAAAGCAAAAGAAAACAATAAAAGAAAAACAATCCTCCAAAATTTTCCCCCATGTGAAATTTGACGGCACTACTTCAAAAGTGTGACACAGAAACATATTGACAGATGTGAAATATTCAGTAAGGTTACAGCGAGGCTGCACCAGGTGGAAGCACAGCCTTGCGTCGGCAAGCACCTGTCAATCTGTGGTTGTTTCACTCAGTTATATTTAAGTTAATAACTTTATCTGTATGATAGTTCTTTAGAACCAATTCTACTGAGACAGAAATGTAGGCTAAATTTTAACAAACGGAAAAATGATTTACAGGTTCAAACTAAACATTACTTGGTTTAGGGTGCAGGTGGAGCTTGACAGGGACAGCAGATGAATAAAATGAAAGTTGGTTTTTGGCCCTTCAAAGACCGTTACTAGAGAAAATATGACCAAAAAAAATAGAATATTATAAATGAAAGAGAAAATAATAAAATAAATAATAAAATAAATAATTATTTAAATAAATAAATAATAAATAAAATAAATGATACTGAAAATGAATAGAAAGAAAACTGAAACAGTTTTAAAAATGTCAAAATAATGGGTAATGTCTGTTAATGTTATAGAGGTTAAAATTAATTTAATCTGTCAAGCCACCCCAGCTCCTTCTTTTCATGCTGTGTTTCTTTGAGGAGTACCTGAAACTTTACCTACTAAGTATTTAGTAGGTAGTTGCTAATTTTTATGCCATTTAGTGCTTTGTAGCTACCTGGGGATGCTGAGTAATATCATGGATTACCATATAAATAGTGCACAATTTCTGGTACATTTCACTTATCATAATTGCACATTTTCCACTTTTCCTGTTTTATTACATAACATGAAAACAGCAAAAATGAAAACAGTGTGTGACTATTTCATGATTCGGTTGATTGATTGTACAATTGAAATGGATATGTGAGAGAGATCCTGACAATAAGACTGGAAAACTGGCCTGGCTTTGTATATTTGTACGCTTTTCTAGTCCCTAAGGACCCCAAAGCGATTTACACATCCAGTCATCCACCCATTCACACACTGGTGATGGCAAGCTACATTGTAGCCACAGCCACCCTGGGGCGCACTGACAGAGGCGAGGCTGCTGGACACTGGCGCCACCGGGCCCTCTGACCACCACCAGTAGGCAACGGGTGAAGTGTCTTGCCCAAGGACACAACGACCGAGACTGTCCAAGCCGGGGCTCGAACTGGCAACCTTCCGATTACAAGGCGAACTCCCAACTCTTGAGCCACGATCGCCCCCAAAAACTAAAAGGGAGTGAAAAGCTGCACAGAAACGCCCAGTAATGGACAAAAGATTTCACACCACAAATGGCTCATTATACATTCCTTATAAGTCAAAGTGTAAATACATTTGCCTGGAGGAGACGCTTCCCTGATCTCCACATTGAGGTCCCCACACTGGGCTGACATGAATACAGTGACATTCAATCCTTTTAATAAGATCTTTAGGCTGAAAACAACAGACTACTGGGTGCAACACCTAAACTAGATAAACATAGATAGATATAGATAGCAGTTCCTTACCATGACAACAGATGAAAAGAGGAAAGATTTGAATCAGTCTGCGTCAGTGCAGACTGAATCATATACATGCACATATGGACAAGGAGACAAGCTGGATGTGTGTGTGTGTGTGTGTGTGTGTGTGTGTGTGTGTGTGTGTGTGTGTGTGAGAGAGAGAGAGTGTGAAACAGAGAGAGAGAGAGAGAGAGAGAGAAATTCTGAGAGACTGAGAGGGTGCAAGCTTGAAAGTGAATGCAGAAATTGGAGATATAGCTGTGGGTGGAGGGCAAACTAACTTTGAACATTCATTGCAGTGAAGTTATTATCCATCCTCTCTAGAGGTCACAGCCAAGGCTGCTGGAAAGGCTCCTCAAACAGGAAAAACTCCTACATACTGAACTCACAGGGCACAATATGAGCCTTTGCTTATTCCCCAGACCATAAAGAAAATGTTCTTTAGATATAGATGGAAAAATGGATAGGTATGACTTTGTGTCTGACGGTCTTATTTGATGTGTGACAACAACATTAAAGGTGGAATAATGTGGGGGGCTGTTTGTCTGTCTGTCTTGAAAAAAGACACCTGTCATCTCCTGATTGCTCAGTTTTTATAGTTTAATCATCACGATTCCAAACTTCTTGGCTATTTTGCTAAAAGAAGACCAGCATCCAGTACTGCCATGGCAGGTATGTTGAGACATACACACTAAAATATGCTCAGGATCTGTTCAAGAAACCAGAAAAAAAATATCCCAAGTCAAACCTTCAAACTCCCAATTAAGCTTTTGGAGGATAAACAGAAACAAACTGAAATTGCAGAAGCTCCAAACCACAAGCCACACAACCCAAAGGATCTGCTGCCAGTTTCTCAGTGTCAGACTCCAAATGATATCCCCATGCCTTGTTTTGAGCCTTGAATTATTTCTGTAAATTGCATCTTAAATATATATTTTCTGTTTCATTATTTTACACTTATGCAAAATCAAGGCGAGGGAGGGTATTTCATACCTTATTCCCAGTGATGCTTTCCAGGTTCTCCCTGAGGATCCTGAGACGTTTCCAGGTTAGGTTCTGGGTTGTTTTCCCAGTTGGGCACCCCTGGAAAACCTCCAAAGGGAGGTGCTCAGGAGGCATTCTAATTTAATGCTCAGACTACCTCTGCTCACTCCTTTCTATATGAAGCAGCAGCTTTATTCTACATGTCTGATCTCCTCACTGTAAACAGTTCATCTAAGGCTAAACTCTGCCACCCTACAAAGGATGCTTATTTTGCCACTTGTATTTGCATCCTTATTCTTTTAATAATTACCCAGCACGTGGAATTATGTGTCTGTATTTCTCACGTTTCATCATTCTTAAATAAAATCTCAATTCTTACATGATACATGAATTCTCCTGCTTGGGGCAGCTTCCTCCTATAACCCAGATCAAGCAGTCCAGAAGCAAACCACTGCCAAAAAACCTGAACATCATTGCTCTCAACTTTGTTTTTTATTTGCCCTTTTCAAGCTGTTGAATTATATTAACTATTATATGATGAGTGAAAAGATACTAGTCAAATTAAACTGCATTGAAATTTGTATAGACAACATAAAGTTGTCAGCGTAAAATTTTCAGGCATTTCACCTATGTTTCAGGTGATCTTTCTGTTATTTTGCAAATATTGTTTTATGGGGATTTGAATCAATCCCATTCAAAAGCAGCACAGTGGCAGCTCACACCCCCGCTGAGAGGTTAATAGGAGCCAGCAAACAGCTCAATACTCAACCCACCTTGTTTAACACCTGAACAAGAGAATTCTTAGCCAATAATGTTTTCAACCAATGTGTGATTGATTTCACTTTTCATCTAGACACAATGTGTGGTGTTCAGCTGGCTACACTGCTTGTGTAAGTGTGATGTTTTACCTTTTTGGAACCTTTTTTTAATACACTCCAAATAGGAAGCAGGAAAGCCTCAGGCTGTGTGTCAGGAGAGCCGCCATACTCTGAGGTAAGCAGGCGAGGGCCTTTCCACAAAATCCATTTATGTTAGTGTCAAACACTGCTTTAGATTTAATTTTGTAAGTTTAAGACCAAAAAAGTTAATTAAAAATTTCTTTTTTTTAAAATCACTTTACTTCACACAGAAACCTTGTAGGAAATTGGCCTTATACAAAGTGAAAATGGGAGAAATCTTCATAAAATCAATATTCGGTTTGTCTATCCTTCACTTTTCTAACTGCGTAAATTCTCCCTGGTACATTTTTCTGTAGCTACTGTAGTGTATTTTTCCAGTTGGTTGTTCTGTTGCTTTAACCTGTTTTGGTGTATCTAATGTTTACCCAGGTTACCTCGATGATGTTTATATCAGTGGTCTACTTTATGACTCTGGATCAATTCTATTTTTCACGTTACAGAATGAATTTGAGACTCATCAGTTGCAGAATAAATGAATTGTATCTTAAATATTTCAGCCTTTATGCGCTGTGCTACAAGGGTCTGTGTATCACACAAAGTTCACACAAAGTCAGCATTACCAATAAAAAAAACGATTAAAGCAGGAAATTATTGTGTTGCATGTTTCTTCTTTGCTCTTTTGTCTGTCTGTGTAGTGTAGTGTTATGGCCAGATAACAACATAAGTGTGATCCATCCTCGCCATATCACACATTTGGTACAGTTTGATAATGATTTATTTACAATATGTTAATTCATTATTTGACACTAAAAAGGAGCTGGTTGCGGGTCAAGGTCAAAGTGGATATAGATAAGTTGGTAAAATGTATTTTGAATATCATATACAAACCACTTTCAAAAGTAGCTTAAAAATATTTTTTTATAAAAGCACCTTAACTTCTATCACACTCTTCATAAAGCCCTTAAAATATATTAAAACAGGAACTTTAGGTTTTATTATTATTATTATTAGTCGTAGTAGCATTAGTTACTGGGCTTTGTAGGCTGTAGTTAAGGGAGTGGAGATTATAGCAATTTGTGCACTTCTGTCTATATATGCACTTTCTTTGTGTATTTGTCTATGCACTTTATGTATCCACACATTCAGTGCTGCCTGTTCCCCTAGAGTCTCTGCTCAATAAGTTGGCAGCAAATGCAAAAACCTGCAAGATCAAAAGGAATATCACCCCACTAATTCAACTTCAGATCAGAGAAAGATCTTCAAATTAAGCACAAGGTTTTGAAGTAAATGCTGTTTTGCCACCACGTTTCATTTATTTTCAGCTCCAGCATCCTAATTGGCCCCAGAGGTGAAGAGGAAAGTGGATGGGATGGGAGTGCAGACCCAGGGCCAACTATCCATCTAAAATGTACACTAATGAAAAGGTCTGGGGAGAAATTGACATTTCAGTGCAAAAAGAGCAAAGCCTTGTAAGATCGGCCAGTGTCCAAGCAAAGAGCGTTGTGGGGCCGGGAGCAAGTCAATACTTCAAATCATGCAGGTATTAATTAGACTCTTCACGAGCAATTTTGATACCTTTTAACACAAAATTTGCAGAGATGCATTTGACCAATATTAAAAATGCAGAACATCTGCTCCTTTTATCCTACATCATCACCTGCATGAGAAACCGCAATGAGGACACAAATCCCAGGAGGCAGCAGGCTTGTTCAGTTTGAACATTTAAATTGTTGCTCTTTCCTGGCTCACTGTGTTTTACAGAAGCAGCACACGCACTGACGCCTGGCATCAAATCATTCGGTGCTTTAATACGTGTTGTTATGCAGTCGGAAATGGCTTCATTCCAAATCAGTTTAATTTCTGGGAGACAAAAAGCATTGCTGGGTATTGTTCAGTATGTGAAAATTACACATTCCCATTTTTCTAAAATAGTGGGTTATTTCATATACACCCATCCGGACCAGTATTACCTGGTACAACAGTGTTTTACAGCTGAAATGAAGGAGAAAGCTCAGCTTCCCAAAGATGTGGTGAGCTTAAAGTAAACAACCCACGATAATTTATTTTGTCAAATTAAAATTTTATCCATCAAAGTTAAAAATGATTGGTCATCCCACAGTCATATCATTAAGTACAGCAACTTTAAAAACTAACTTTAATGATTTCTTTCTCTAAATCATTAACATGTTTAGTAGACCCCTTTCCTACAAGACTGTTCAGTGAAGTATTACCATTAATTAATGCTGCAGTTTCAAATATGATCAATATCTCTCTCTCAACAGGATATGTACGACAGGCTTTCAGGGTGGCTGTAATTAAACCACTTCTTTACTTAGACCAATCTTCAGCCTTCTCATTTCAAGAATTCTTGGAGGAGTCTTTCTCAAACAGTTAACTGAATGTTTTACCACAAAGATTATAAAACACTATTGGGCTTTTAAAAATGTGCTGTGATGGTTTAAATGATATTTATCTGATAGTTTACAAGAGGGGTCTTCTTTACACACAAATGTTAGTCATGGAGTTCCACAGGGTTCTGTGCAATCTGTGGTTTGGTCCCTGGTATGCCAAATATCCTTTGGCAAGATACTGTGTGCTCTAGGAGAGTAGTTCTATATAAGAATCACACAATTTACTGCTTCCACAAATCAACTATTTAAAATACACATAAGTCATAAAGATCTCAGTTTCTTTCCTACATTTCATGCAAAGCTACTAAAGGGAACAACTAAGCTGTAGTGCCTCTTCACCTCACTGTACAATACCTTGTGCAATACTTTTTGTAAATAGTCAACAGTGCAATAGACTCAATACTTGAAATGTGCAATTCACTTGTATTTTTATTTTTTATTCCTATTTATTCTATTTATCCCCTTTGTATATTTTATTTATATTTGTCTCTGTATTTATATATGTGTGTGTGTGTGTGTGTGTGTGTGTGTGTGTGTGTGTGTGTGTGTGTGTGTGTGTATATATATATATATATATATATATATATATATATATATATATATATATATATAACAATTCTGTAACTGTAACTTCGGTCGTTGCTGTGCTTTTTTTTGGAAGTTGAATTTCCCAGAGGAACCCACCCGAGGGATTAATAAAGTTCTATCTTATCTTATCTTATCTTATCTTAAGCTGTCATATTTGTCTTAAAAATCTTAGAAACATGATGTCTAACTAGATGGATGGCATTAACTTGGTCTCCAGTAACACTGTGATCGAGAGTCATTTTGATCAGGATTGTGTCCTTCAGAGTGCACATTAACCAAACATGTCTTTTTTCATCTGTGCAATATGCATCTGTCTAAAAATCCTGTTAGAGTGATGCTGAATACAAGTTTGTGCATCTATTGCTTCTAGACTGGACTACTTTAATTCATTATTACAAGGTTGTTCTATAAGTTCCCTAAAAAGCTTCCAGTTAATCCAAAACACTGCAGTAAAAGAACCGATAGGGACAAGAAAGAGAGATCGTATTTGTCTTGTATTAACTTCTATTCATGGGCTCCCTGTTGAGTCCAGAATTTAATTTAAAATCCCTCTTCTCACAAAGTCTTGAATCCTCAGGCCCCATAATATTATCATATTATCCCAAGTATCATATTATCATGGTATCACATTATCCCAACACAGCACTTTGCTCTCAGACCGCAGCTGGCTGCCCCTCCTTAAGTGTGGTTCTCTTGGAGGTTTCTTCCTGTTAAGAGGTAGTTTTTCCTTCCCACTGTCACAGAGTTGTTACTCATAAGTTATTGTTTGTTTGGCTTTTCTCCAGAATAATGTAGGTTTTGTGCCATCGAATATAAAGCCCCTTGAGGCAACTGTGATTGTGGTTTGGCGCTATATAATTAAACCTGAATGAAATACCTGACCTTTATTTGGCCTTCATGACAAGAGTGAAAAAACTGTACGGGTATGATAAACCCCAGAACGGACGTGACAGGTAACTGAATGGTGACCACACACGAATGGTTGCTGTATCATGTGAACAGAATGTGATTAGAACCTGTAATCCCAAAACAAGATTAAAATTTAGATGACTATACAATGATAACCCAGCTTATCGCTCTTGGTTGGAACATTTTGGTCCAGACTAAGCTATCTTACCTGCTATCAGATGTCAGCTATCAGACATTCCCATCAGTCTCAGCTGCTTTTTTGTTTTTAATGCTAGTTCTTTGGTAGATATGAGCAACATTTACTTTGCATACAGTGGCAGAAGGCTGTTGGAAGACTGCTAGATTATTATTGATATATACTTAGCCAGAGCATTACTTTGCATCTATAGGTCTTTCACTTGTATGACAGCACCTTTATTTGCTGGTGCTTGGATATATTTAGTGATCACAGTAGTTGTTCTCTTTTTTCACTTTGCATGCTTGTAAATTTGAAAATTTGAAGAAGAACATCCTTTGTAAAAGGCTACATGCAACATACTAAATATGCTCACCATGTTAAAAATGTAGTTATCTCTATATCTAAGAACAGCCTCTTCCTGTTGTCTGCTGTCTTATCCTCCAAAACAGAAATTGTTTTTAAAAAAGCAACTTAGATTTGCAGATTCATTTAATGTAAAGGTAAAATACAGTTCAGGGCAGTGATGTCAAACTCATTTTATATCACAGGCCACAAATATGTGCATGCTTATGCGTGAAATGGCTTTGATGCTGTGCAGTTTATGATTATAGACAGTTTTCCTCCGTCTGTACACGGAGAATTAAATTACATGGCCAGCTCCGTACTCACGCAGAACTCATGTGTGTGATGATTGACATGTTTTTGTGAAACCTTAGAAAACATTCATCTTCCTCTATAGCAGCAATTACCTTTATGTGATTTTGTATGATAGGACTCATACAGTGGTCAAGTATTTTAATTCACACCAAGCGTGCTGGATCAGATAGAGATCAGAGCTCTGTGCAGGAAAATTAAGTTCCAACCAAAGTGGAGGCAGATATTAGTACATGGAGCTGTTGTTGCACAGAAGGATGTTGTCATGTTGAAACAGGGAAAAATCTTTTCTATATTTAACAGAAAAAAGCAAAGTTCAAGTGAAATCCAGACCCTTTCCAATACAGACTGGACTGTCTATATTCATAGTGAACGTAACAGAGAGTAGACGGTTGTTTATGAAATAAAAGAAACATTCATGTACAGGAAAATGTTGTTGGACAACAAAGCTCTGAGGCTGAAATAAGGAAGCGCATGAGAAGCTGAGGGTTTTGTTTTCTACTTGACACTGATGGGTCGCCTAAGCCTGGATGAACCAGCGTCTGGCCAGTCCAGACATTTATAAAATCCTGTGGATTACATGGAGGAAAAAACACATCAGCAGCAACATACTACTCACTTTCCTGACAACATTTCATCCTGTGTAGAGAAATATGATCGTTCCATTACCTAAAGTATGCTTTGGAAACTGAATTGTTGTTTGTGTGCCATATTGTCAAATCTATCTTCTTTCCATGCTTTCAAAACCCTGGTTTTTATAGCTTGACCGCATGTATTTATTACTTTATTTAAATAAGGGCTTTTAGAGGAGTAGGGGTATAGAGCTTGCTCAAGCTAACAGAGGCCTATGTAATCCTTCAGTTGACCTTAAAGTCACCATGAAATGAAAAGTGACTTTGTAGACTTGTTTGCTACTTTTCCGCTCTTCTACAGTAAATCCCTTATAAGAACACATAGCAAAATTTGAGCGTAAGTTTATTTTCATTTTTTTTTTGTTATCGCATCAGAAACACATAAAAAGTTGCTTGAGTTCTCTTTCATAGACTGCTTGATTGATCCACTCCTCCATTAGCCAATCTTCAAAACTTTGCGTAAGCATGATCATAACAAATTAACAAGGCAAGAGGCATGCAGCCGAAATGTTTTTCTTCTCCTGTAGATTAAAGATTGATGGTTTGAACATTAAAAAAAGGCTTTAATTCAAAATTTGAAAGAAAAAACAGAAATGTTTTAGACCCATTGACACCATGTCCACTTTTACAAATTCTTAAAACATTGTTAAACTTCACTGAGATCATGTTACCTCATGGCTACATTTTACTTCTCTTGTAATCGTTTTTGCCTGTTTCCCGGTAGTTTACCTTTTTAACCCTTGTTTGTGTGATCAAGGTTTGTTTTGGGGTTTTTTTTAGTAATAATGAACAGGCACTAACAGACTGGAGCCAGCTACCGCACTGAAAGATGCTCCTGCTTTTTCAAAAGCCCCTCCTGCTTGCTTACCAAGGCCTTCTCTTTATGCTGCTGGAAAATCTCCCACATGCTGTCAGTGCAACACAAGAGATGACCGTGGGTGCCTCAAAAGATATTCAAAAGAAAGAAAGAACGAAAGAAAGAAGGAAAAAAGAAAAAAAGGCTGTTGGCTGTTGCTGCCAATAGACGCAGATTGATTTTTGCATAGAAGAAACAAGAAGCTGGGGAGTCTGTGTAATGAGAAATAGCTACCTTTTCTAATCCCATAGGATACCATTGTGATTCTGCAGCATCACTTCAAGGTTTCTAATAAATATATCACACCTGTATAACCTTTCTAACACATCGTTTTAGGGTATCTAATGCAGAGGCTTGCATTTCTTTTTTTCACTTTTAACATACATTGTATCTGGTGCAGTTGTGAATAGGAATGAAAAGAAAAACTGAACAACTGTCGTCAGGGTGCCAAATGGTGAGGGGTGAGCAAAAACGAAGGTTTAGTTTGTGACATTACTTTGTGTTGCATCACTGTATCCATTTTTTTCCTTAAGAAAGTACAAATCAATAAATGAATGTATGCATCTACATGAGTCTGCAAAGAACCTAAAGTGAGATAGAGCTTTAGTCCAGAATACAGTTTCAAGTATATGTACACTCTATTTATATAGGCTATAGAGCACTGGCAACTTTACAGTTCTTTTTTTTTTTTTTACTGTGAAACTACTGAAGAAGAAATACTCTGTAATTTAGAAAAAAATTAAATGAACCTAAAGCAGATAGAGCATGGTGATGAAATATTTCTAATCCTGCAGCCAGCTCAGACTTGGATTTAAGTGCAAAAAACTCTCTGCATGTCAATGATCGAAAGGAATTTTAACACAGTTGTAAGGCACAACAGACCGTTAATCAGTCGCACAACTGTCATGATGATTTTTTTAAGAAAAAAAAGATTAATAGTCTGCTATAAAGTAACTTAATCGTTATTTTGACAAAGATGAACATAACAGAGATTATTTAGGTCTATTCGTGTTCAAGCTTTCTCCTACAGTGAAACCATTTTGCAATTTCATGGCAAACATGACAGCAACATAGGTTTAAAAACTGTGTTTTAATATATACATTAATATTGTTTGAAATAAATATTGGGTCAGATTGTGTATGCACTGCTTGAAAGCAAAATTGTACATTTGCATTTTTAATCACAGTTTACCTTTTTGAAATGAGTGCTACAAAAAAAAGGGGGTGGGGATAAAACTAATACAAACGTGCTCGAAGAGAATTATCTTTTGTCAAATTAATGCGATCTTATGCTGACATCTGCTGGAGGTTGTTTGTAACTGCATTAAATATAAATTTGTACTGTATTTGTGTTTTGTTTTTAAAGTTTAATAAACTTTTAGAGAGCGGAATGACGTTATTTAGATTGTTGTTCTTTACAAATTGTAACAAAATTAAAGTCCCTAATTAGATCGTTTTTAAATGTCCTTCAAAAAAACCCTCTAGTCACCGTTTAGTAACTTCGGAGACCTTACATTGCTTAACCAATTGTAGCTCCTCTTCTTCAACGTTGACCAATCACAAACAGGGACGCTTCGAGGTGAATGTTCAGCTTTCCGCGTGGTAAAAACTGCTCAGTCGGTAACTGTAGAATTGCAGTGCTGTAGGATCGGTGAAATCGAGCAGAAACCTGTTGTCAGATCTGCGACGCGCGCCGGTGTCGCAGCCATTTTTACGTGTACGTTCCCATTCAACGTCAACGGCACCGCTACACACGGCATGTTAGGTAGCAGACGGCACAGGATGCTCAGTCAAATAATGACAATTAACCCGTAGGAGTGTGTGTAAGTTTAAAACTGGGCACTTTAAGGGTAGGGGTAGTAACTTAATTTAGTAACAATGTTTCGACAGACGAAGTCAGTGTTCCAGAAACTTCGATACTTAAGGTGAGTTTTCCAAGACGTCCTGAAGCTAACCGTTAATTAGGGAATTTTGTGTGTGTGTTTTGTCGACTCTGTCTAGACAGAAAGACAGTGTTAACCTTGATGTGTAGTTCAAATATTGTTACTTTATATACAATAGTAGAAACAAGACTGATGAAAAAGCTGATGCAATCAATGATGAGAACCTATGGCTTCAGAGTTAGCGTTACTGTTTATAGCCAGTAATCAGTTATTATTGCTTTAGGAGCTGTAGTAGAGGTTAAATGTCTGCATTTTGTTCCAGTGACGGGTAACGATAGCTAATTTAGGGTTTGATAAAGGCTTTCTATGAGCCGGCACAGGTGTTGTACCATTTCAAGTCATTCTGAGATTTGTTGTGATTAGTATTTGCCTGTGGTCCCAACTGGAAATTGTCTTACTAGACTCTTACCTGGGTGGGCATGTCTGAAAAGACATGGTGGATATGGTCAAAAAGTCCCAAAAAAGTGCAATAGTGCTCAAAAGTCTTGAGTCATCCCTCATTTCTTTATAGTTTTTTTTTTCCAAGTAACTATACCTTCTTGGCATTTTTAATGTTTCTTGAGCAGTAGTTCTCCAGGCTTTCTGACGGTCATTCAGAGTTTTTCTTTGGGCATTGGCTTTCAGTCCAGCCCTTTAACCTCAACATTTTCAGAGGAACATCATAACTGAAACTTTGGCATCTACTGTAAACCACAATAACCATTATTAAATTATGTATTATGATTATTTTGTATGATATATTTTATATTCTTTGTAAAAATACCTACTAAACTTTGCACTCCTTTTTTTCTTTAAGTTTCAATGGACAGCAGCACACATGGAGGCTGAAGAGCACTTCAGCCAGAGAGAGAGCCCTTCAGTACCAACCGGGGCAGAAGATCCACGGCTTTACGGTCAAAGAAGTAGGAACACTTTAAATTTTGGCTTGACTCTGTTAGGTGACATTAATGCAGTATAACTAAGTTATGTGGGGTTAGCTTGTAAAATATTTTAAGACGTGTTTCAAAAATGTGGAACTGTTCTCTACAGGTAAATGTGAGAGATCTGTTGTGACATTTCTTTTATTGTTGACTGAACTTCCATTTATCTTGCTGTGAGCTATGATCCTTTATGAACCTGCTCTCAAACCATTTGTGATCAAAGCTACTAATTCTGTTCCTTCCCAGGTTGTAGCGGTCCCTGACCTGTTTCTCACAGCAGTGAAGCTGACGCACGATAAAACTGGAGCTCAGTATCTGCATGCAGCACGGGATGACTCCAACAACCTCTTCAGGTTAGCGTTGTGGGGCTTTTTTGTTTGTTTGTTTTGCTCAAGTCATAACAAAACTATATAAAAACAATCTAGCCTTTTAAAAATACTTAAAGTCTCTCTCCCTTAGTGTCCAGTTCAGGACGACCCCCATGGACAGCACAGGGGTACCACACATCCTGGAGCATACAGTGCTGTGTGGATCTGAGAAATATCCCTGCAGAGACCCCTTCTTCAAGATGCTCAATAGGTCGCTGTCCACCTTCATGAATGCATTCACAGGTATGGAAGCATAACTTGGACGTCAATTGACTGTGTGACCTACAAGTCCACGAGAGAAAAGCTGTGAAAGCTTGTTCATTAGTCATGTAAATTCCTGCACTGTAATGTGTTTACATTTGGATTTTTATATTTATTCTTAATTTATGTTATTTATGCTTTTTATATTTACTTATTGCGTTAAGTAATAACAATGAGTGTTTCCATGCACCAAATAAAGTTAATTCTCAGAAGTGCAAGCTAAGTGGTTATTTAATCAAAAACCAGTCATTATTTTATCATTCAGCTTCAAAAGAAAATGAAAGGTATTCTAAATGATTGTTGGTTATTTCTCACATTTCTGATGAGACCTTTCCCATTATTGATAAACAGCCAGTGACTACACCATGTATCCGTTCTCAACCCAAAATGGGAAGGACTTCCAGAATCTTCTATCGGTGTATCTGGATGCAGTTTTTTTTCCTTGTTTACGAGAGCAGGATTTCTGGTGAGTTTAGATCATCGTTACGTATTTACATTTACGAGTGTAACTGCAATTAAGTTTGTACTGCAATCAAGTGCAAAACGGTAAACAAGTTTTATTTTCAGATATGATGCCGTTATTGTGGCACTTCAGTGATGAGAAGTATAGATTGTGTGTCCGATCTGTTCTCTCTGATGAAATGAAGATAGCTGAGGGGTGAACTACAAAGTTAGATTAAAGTCAATCAGCCTCATTAAGCTATTAAAGTCTGAGGTTTCTGTGTCAGCAAAGTGGCGTTATTTATCTGGCTAAATCAGCATGAATCACCAAGTTTTAGTTTGAAGTCGTCCAGAAGTGCCATGTTTTCAACAATTCTTTTATTTACAGCATGTTTTAGGTACAATGTAGAGTCTGTGCTTGGACAATATGTTTCATATGTACAAGCTGATAAAGTGTACCGTACAAAAATCACTTAAAGAAGTTAAAGAAGGGCAAACTGTATGAGACATTGTTTGATCTGAAGACAAACTGAAGTGATTTGGGCGGTTCCTTTGTTAGACTGTGGGACAGTAAACTTTGATGTTTAAATGTATTCAGTTTAAAGTTTCAGATTTCTTTTGTGCTGTCGACACCTGAGAAATAAAACAGCAGCGCGACTTCACTCAGTGTTAAATTTAAAATCTTAATTTTGTCGCTCTATGTGATGAAACCTCTGCAGCAGTAATCTCTTATTCTCTTTACAACAAGGTTACATTTTACTGTTAATTCTTGGTTCGTTACAGATTTTTATTACCAGTTGTCGTCATCATCATCATCATCACCTCTCTGGTTGAACTTGGTGTCACTCAGTGATTATTTTGTTCAGTCGTATGTCTCATGAAACCCTAGTTTTTATGTGAGCACAGGCAGAATCAGGAAGCCCAGCTTCAAAGATAAAACCAATAACCACCAATATAATACCTGTTATCACCGACTGGGGTTTTATGTTTTTTGTTGAGCCAGCTAAGAAAGCCTGGCTGTCTGATCTGATTGTCTGTGGTTTATTTTCCAGGCAGGAAGGCTGGAGGCTGGAGAATGAAGACCCCACAGATAACAACTCCCCTCTAATGTTTAAAGGAGTGGTGTTTAATGAAATGAAGGGTGCTTTTGTAAGTTGACACAGCCACAAAGCTTCTAAATGTATAGAATATAATATTTTCATAAATGCTCTTTTTTCCCCACCTCGGGTACTTTTCGGTTACAAACTCTCCATCAAATGCAAAGTAAACAACTCTTTTTTTTTAATTTATTTATTTTTTTCAATTTCTTTTTTCATACTTAAGAGAAATACTTTACTTTCATATGACTTTTTCTTTCTTTCTTTTTTTTTTTTAAAAAATCAATAAAAACTGCTTGAGGCAGTTCACACTTACAGAAGCCTTTAACGACTGCATAACTTTAAAAAAAAAAAAAAAGAAGAAGAATAAGAAAAAAAGCAGGAAAGTAATAAATTCTTCTGAACAGCACTCCTTTTTTTCTTTGTCTAATAAAAATTGTCACTCTGGCACTTTAACTGTGTAAATAAACAGCGTTTAGCCTTGAACTGATAAGATGGTGGATGATAAGAAAACACTGGAGACAGGGTTACACTGTGTCTGTGTGTGGACTCAAAAAAAAAGAGTAAGAAGTATGACTTTGTTCAAAATTAACAGAGTGCCTGCTGCAAACCAACTTTAAGCTTTTTCATTTATAAAAACAGAAAATGTTTGTAATAAATGTTTAGTTTAGAATAATGTTTCTTGCTGTGTGTACTTACAGTCAGACAATGAGCGTCTGTACGCCCAGCACCTCCAGAACAAACTGTATCCTGACCATACCTACTCTGTGGTGTCAGGGGGAGAACCTCTGGCCATTCCTGACCTTACATGGGAGCAACTTAAACAATTCCATGCCACACACTACCATCCCAGCAACGCAAGGTAAATAGGCACATGCATAAATCATCCAGAGTTACTGTAAGAATATGACTAGGGATGGGTACCGGTGTCACATAAACGGTAGTAACCAGACCGAAAAGCAGCGCACATTTCGGTGCTTTATTTCGGTGCTTTTTTTTCCTGAGCTGTGATACACTTCTAGCCAATAATTTTACGTTTCCGAGGATAGTAGGCGGGTCCAGGTACGTACGTTCTTTTAGAGCAGAGCTACAGATTAAAAATGCCCAAGGCGAAGCGGTCAAAAGTCTGGCTGTACTTCACAGCAAAATATGCAAACTCAGCAGCCTGCAACAAGTGCTTTAAGCTGATACTGTGATACTGTCAAAGGAGGTAACTCCTCAAATCCGATGAAACACCTGGCGACGCATAGCGGTTTTTTTTTAAAAGCCCAGAAATGCGCCGTATGATAGCTTGCTGCGAGACCTCACACCGAGCACATCTACTGTGCGTGGGTTGCCAGTTATCGGACCTGGAGTTAGCAATATCCCCCAAAAACACGAAGAGGAGAGTCCTGGCCCCTAGCCCTGTCAGTGTAGCAGAAATGATGACGGATGATGATGCAGCAGCAGCCGTTCTTCTCTGTGAGTAGCTTAATGTTGTTCGCGTGTGATTTACGTTGAGTAGGCTAACCACGTTATTACATTAATGCATGTAAGGTGAACTAGCAAACATCATCATAGCTACATGCGGCTGTCTTCTTGTTTGATGGCAGATACTCCCTTCACCCTGGCCAAAAAGGCTAAAATGACCAAAGAAAAAGTGGAAAACAGTTAAACATGAGAGGTTTAGGACAAAGTTTGTGTTTTTTCCATTGTTTAAGCACTGCTTCCAGCCAAGAGTGATACCATATATGCCCCATAGCTGCAGAAAAGGCTAACATTGTTATCTTTTTACAAAAAAACAGCTGAACATGAGAGGTTTTTGGACCAATTTTGTGTTCTCCAGTCTTTAAGCACCGGTTTGAGCACCGGCACCGTTTCAAAAGTACCGATTTGGCACCGGTATCGGATAAAACCGGTTGAAGCGTTTTGGGGTTGTTTTGTAAAATAAATGTGAACTGGGAACATTAGAATATCTTGCCCTATAAACAAACGAGATTTTTGTTTTTAAATGTTTTCTTACATCTAGGTTCTTCACTTATGGAGATTTGCCTTTAGAACCTCATCTGAAGCAGATTCAAGAAGAAGCTTTGTCCAAGTTTGCCTGCATCGACCCGAAAACAGAAGTTCCTTCTCAGCCACGTTGGACCAGTCCTGTAAGCTCACATTAAGCGTGTCTCTGCTGCAGTGTGTTGGAGTGATAATCTATTTTGCCTTGAATCAGATAAACAAAGTTCTGTTTCTTTTATCATTTCAAAGAATGCTTTTAGTTGCTACAAAAGGTAGTTGAATATTTGATTTGTGAATATTTGTTTTTCTCCCAGAAAGAGGACCATGTGACTTGCAGTCCTGATCCTCTGGCTCCAGATCCAAACAAGCAGAACACAGTGTGTGTGAGCTATCTGCTGGGAGAGTAAGATTATATCATTTATTTCCTGCTGTGTCCTGTAGAGATATCTGCTAAAAATCAGTTCAACAAGTTCAACATGAGATGTAACCCCACATACTTCTTCCTCTTTTAGAGTTGATCTTTTTTTTTTTTAATTTCAATTAGGTTGTTTTATATAGTCCTTTTTGTAGATAATTTTTCAAGAACCATTTTAACCCATAAGAACCCACTGTGACACAGTCCTTCACACATTAAGGAAAGTTCCTGTTAAAGTTTCAACATTGACTCTCCCATAGTGTTCCTGACAGTAAAAATGGGTGTTTTTTTTCTTATTGTTGTTTTTCTCTTTAGCATCACTGATGCATTTGAAGGACTCACTCTCAGCTTGCTGTCTTCTCTGATGATCTCTGGGCCAAACTCTCCCTTCTACAAATCTCTCATCGAACCCAAACTGGGAACAGACTTCTCTTCTGTTGTTGGGTATGTGTGCAGGCGTTATAACATCCACATCAAACCTTTAATTTCACCAGTTTTGTTGGAAGTTTAATAACTGATGCATACAGTTTGGGTCTGTATACCTACTTACTCTTCACAAATTCTCTTACCACTTGTTACGCAAGAATTCCATTTAAGCATCCATAACCTGCATGTACTTGTGGAGTATTGATACAAGTGTTGCATCCTGCAGATATGATGGCAGCACCAAAGAGGCGTCGTTCAGTATCGGACTGCAGGGAGTTGATGAGGAGGATATAGAGAGAGTGAAGCAGATCATCAGCCAAACCATCGATAAAATTATAGAGTAAGTTCCCTGATCAAGTCTCCTCTCTTGTCAAAATTTCCTTCTTTGGCGTAACAAACTAAAGCCTATACAGCAACTGTTATCTTGCACTTTATGTAGCAGATTTTAAAAATGTAGGAAAACAAATAAAACATTGTATGCTGGAATCAATTTTTCAATTTTTTACTGGGCAAAATAAAAGTCATGGGTCTTTCTAATGTTTTTGTTTTGTTTTTTGAGTGTGTTCACGAATTGGTTAAGCATTTAGTTCCACTGGTGAGCAGTGAGAGGAGGCACAGCTTTGCCACTTATAAGTTACAATTTACAAAATATGACAGACTTGTTGTATTTACTGAAAAACCAATATTTCTGTAACATTTATACCTCAGGACTTTTACTTTCTCTGCACAGAGTGAGCGACAGAATACAGCAGGATCTTTACTGTAGGGTTTAAAGCATATGTATGACTTAAGATTTAATTGTTGAAAAAAGCTAAAACAGGAAAGAAGGAAGAAGCCAAAGAATAATTTTCACACTTGTCATTTAACAAAGGAATGGCTTTGAGGAGAGAAGGATTGAGGCTCTTATCCATAAGCTTGAGATCCAGATTAAACATCAGACCACAAACTTCGGCCTGTCTCTGGCCTCGGTGAGTTTACTGTTGTTTATCTGTGACCTTTATTTTGTTTTTACAGCTACAAGGGCACTTGTAGTTGTAAAAACATACCGCCTACGTCCAAGT
Organism: Mchenga conophoros; assembly: GCF_057382185.1. NCBI lineage: Eukaryota > Metazoa > Chordata > Actinopteri > Cichliformes > Cichlidae > Mchenga > Mchenga conophoros. The sequence goes on along the minus strand of NC_140543.1, from coordinate 7,283,155 downwards.
ATGGCTTTGCAGTGCTGTGTTTATTAGTGTGTGTTCATTTTGCATAAAACCTCACATTGAATGTTTGTTTCCCCTGTTTTTTCGTTTAAATTCTGTACAAATCAAGAATGTGAATTTAACTGTTGTTATTTTTTGGGAGGCTGTCTTTGGTACAGTGTTTAAGAGTTTTATATATTATAAGGTGTAAATAATCCTAGTAAATTCCTCACCAAAACCTTTATTCATCTTATGTTATTAGTACATAGCTTCATCGTGGAACCATGATGGGGACCCGGTGGAGCTGCTGCAGATCAGTGACAGTGTTGCCAAGTTCAGACAAGCCCTGAAGGAAAACCCTCGCTTTCTCCAGGAGAAAGTCAGGCAATACTTTAAGGTGATTTAAGCACATAGTGTTTGAAATATTTTTTGTTTGTATGTCTTCATTAAATTATGTTACTTACAGGTTCAGGGCTTTACTATTTAACATTGTTGGGAAGATAAATTGCACAGTTACAGGCTGAGAGTATAATAAAATACTTTGTTTCATAGTTGACAGTTTATTTCTTATGTTGTAGTATCAAAAAACATTTCCTGAGTCCTTTCGTGAAACAAATGAAAAAACATATAACATAAATATATAAATGCTTTAACAAGGATAATGCAGAGCAGGTATTTGCTAACAAAGGATGCCACCTCGGATTAATTGTCATTGACTGGTTTTTAGGAGAACACACACCGACTGACTCTGTCAATGAGCCCAGAGGAGTCCTACCTGGAGAAACAGGCCAAAGCTGAGGAGGAGAAACTTCAGAAGAAAATCGAGGTTCTTTCTGACAGCGACAGAAAGCAGATCTATGAGAAAGGTAACATTTGAACTGCCAGAAGATTGATCACTCGTGGGTGTAATCTGTTAAACTGAATATTACCGACCTGAAGCATTGTATATTAAGACAGGTCTGCATTCAGTAGATGTTAGTATAATGTGATTTTTCTTCTCGGAAAGGTCTGGAGCTGCTGGCTGCTCAGAGTCAAACCCAGGATGTCTCCTGCCTGCCAGCACTCAAAGTGTCCGACATCGAGCCAACGATACCCATCACTCCTGTTCAAATAAGCACTGCAGGTGTGAGTCTATGCTGATTTACAAAGAGCGTGTGACGAAAACTGTTGTCTTATATAAACTGTATATAGAGCACTTTCTCATTCTTCATAGGAGGCGTTCCGGTCCAGTACTGTGAGCAGCCCACCAATGGTTTGGTGTACTTCAGAGCTTTGTGTAATCTCAACACCCTTCCAGAGGACCTCAAGGTTTTCGTCCCGCTCTTCTGCAGTGTTATTACCAAGTGAGTAACCTGTTGGTCTGCAAGACCAGAACAAGATGAATCTGAAATGTGGTGCTTACTAGCAAGGATTAGCGCTCAGGAGTCCTGGTAAATGTCTCTTCCTGCTGATACATCATTCTTTAAATACTTTTAAATATTTCCAAATGAAATACTTATCAAGTTTTCTGGATTACTTTGTGCTGATTAATACTACAGACTGAAGCTGATCTTTGAATTCTTTTTCAGCTTTGAATATTTATTTTATTTTCAAATGTTATTTGAAAACCAGTTTAGCACTGAGCTGGTAATCTCTTCTGGGTTTTCTGGTTTGCCTGTTAATATTTGGTGTTGACTCATGTGAACACAGTCTTTGGGGACTAGGGATGGGTATCGTTTAGGTTTTATCCGATACCGGTGCCAAATCGGTACTTTTGAAACGGTGACGGTGCTCAAACGGTGCTCAAACCGGTGCTTAAAGAATGGAGAACACAAAATTGGTCCAAAAACCTCTCATGTTCAGCTGGTTTTTTGTAAAAAAATAACAATGTTAGCCTTTTCTGCAGCTATGGGGCATATATGGTATCACTCTTGGCTGGAAGCAGTGCTTAAACAATGGAAAAAACACAAACTTTGTCCAAAAACCTCTCATCTTTAACTGTTTTCCACTTTTTCTTTGGTCATTTTAGCCTTTTTGGCCAGGGTGAAGGGAGTATCTGCCATCAAACAAGAGGACAGCTGCATGTAGCTATGATGATGTTTGCTAGTTCACCTTACATGCATTAATGTAATAACGTGGTTAGCCTACTAAACGTAAATCACACAAGAACAACATTAAGCTACTCACGCAGAGAAGAACGGCTGCTGCTGCCATCAAATACGGCGCATTTCTCGGCTTTTAAAAAAACGCTATGCGTCGCCAGGTGTTTCATGAGATTTGAGGTGTTACCTGCTTTGACAGTATCACAGTATCAGCTTAAAGCACTTGTTGCAGGCTGCTGAGTTTGCATATTTTGCTGTGAAGTACAGCCAGACTTTTAACCGCTTCGCCTTGGACATTTTTAATCTGTAGCTCTGCGCTAACAGAACGTACGTACCTGGCCCCGCCTACTATTCTCGGAAACGTAAAACGATTGGCTAAAAGTGTATCACAGCTCAGGAAAAAAAAAGCACCGAAATGTGCGCTGCTTTTCGGTGGTTATTGGGGACCTTAATAAGGTAAGTGTGCTGTGGTGTAATCACAGTGGAAAACATAAAAAAAGATTAGGTTGTTGAAAAAAAATTATCAGACTGTGATGCAATGCCAAATGGATTGCACAATGGAGTATTAAAGATTTTTCAAATGTCTGTTTGTGTGTCCGCATATGTTTGTCTGTTTAATTAGGATGGGCTGTGGAGCTCTGGACTATAGGCAGCAGGCCCAGCAGATGGAGCTGAGGACAGGGGGCATGTCTGTTTCCACTCAGGTCATCACTGACTGCAACGAGCTGGATACATATGAGCAGGTCAGTGCCAGCTAAGTGTGTTTTAAGCCAATAACACCTTTCTATCTGTGATCATTGCTGTGTGCAAAATGCAAAACAGAAAGTAGCTTTCAGCTTGATTCCTTGTGTTTTTACACAGTGCACAGTGGCATGAACTGAATCTGTTGGCCTCTCTGAAAAGAAATAACAAATGAAAAATAATAATAAATAATCAAATAATTCATGAAGGATAGAATTAAACTTTAGACCAAGACTTTATCTCTAAAGACACTTCAGTGAGCTCTTAGCACTTCCTTTCTGTGGTTGAACATCTGGATCTCTACCTTCTGTTTCAGGGTATCCTCTTATCTTCTTCGTGCCTGGAGAGGAATCTTCCTCACATGTTTCAGTTGTGGAGCGACATATTCAACAGGTAACTCCTCCCAGCTTTTTACATTTTCCACTGCTAGCGACACCAACAGATGGAACTGTCAGTTAATGGGTCTTATTTTGTCGTTTAGTCCTCACTTTGATGACGAGGAGCGCCTGAGGGTGCTGGTGATGCAGTCAGCACAGGAGTTGGCCAATAGTATCGCATACTCAGGTCACCTGTATGCTATGACTCGGGCGGGTCGTCACCTCACTCCAGCTGGAGACCTCCAGGAGACTTTTGGTGGGATGGAACAGGTATCTTTGTACATTTTAATAAAGGCTTAACCTTTCAGAAAAATCCAGCTATCCGCAAAGCTGCTTTGCTTGTTTATTTGTTTGTTTTATATTTTCTTCTAATTATCCGGGGCCGGGTTGTGGAGGTAGCAGCCTAGGCAGAGATCCTCAGACCTCCCTCTCCCCGGACACCTCTTCTAGCATGTCCGGGGGAACACAAAGGTGTCCCCAGGCCAGCTGAGAGATATAATTTCACCAGTGTGTCCCAGTGGGACATAGGTGGTTGAGGCATCTGACTCAGGGAACCACCTCAACTGGCTTCTTTCAATGTGGAAGTGTATTGGCTATAGTCTGAGTCACCCTTCGGAGAAAGTTCATGTCTGCCGCTTGTATTTGCAATCTTGTTCTTTCAGTTATTAGCCAAAGCTCGTGACCATAGGCGAGTGTAGGGATGTAGATCAACCAGTAAATTAAGAGCTTTGCTTTTATGTTCAGCTCTCTTCACCTCGACTGACCGGTACTGTGTCCACATCACTAAGTACTTACTAAGTACTGCCTCCAAAGTCCCACCGGCTAACAAAGCCGGATAGGATTCCTTCTTCAACCTAATGGTTCCCTCCACCTCAGGTGTCCACCATCTGGTTCGGGGGTTACCACCACCACAGGCACCAACCACCTTGTAGCTGCAGCTCAGTGCAATGGACCATGTTCAGGCAATCATCAGCTTGCGGACTACAGATGACAGTCAGGACCTATTTCCTGTCTTGAAGGCGCCAGGAACAAATCCTCTCATCCACCAGAAAAACCCCAACATATTGGCAGCAAGCTGAGGGGATACTTAGATACCCACCCCAGCTTACTGCCTCTCACCAAGGGCAACTCCAGACTCAGACAGATTCAAGCCCCTCTCCAGGAGACTGGTTCAACACCAAGCCATGCATTTTCGGGGCCAGGCCCGCCCAGGCCTCATGAACTAAGTCCCAGCAACTAGGCGCTCGCCCTCAGGCACGCTCCCCGGGCCTGGTTCCAAACTCCATCCAACAGTGTCTTGTGTCAAAGAAAATGTACTGTATGTTTAAAATCACTATTCATGTTATTTTAAATTTCTGCAACAAAGGGTAGAGATGTGATGGTGTCAATACTTTGGAACCAATACTTCATCTTCTAACAACAGGTTACGTTTATGAAGAGAACAGCTGCGATAGCAGACCTCAGCCAAATCATCCGAACGTTACCCAGGCTCAAAATACACCTTTTCAACCCAAACAACATGAGGTGGGTCCATAATACACCTGCTATATGTAGACTTTATCTTTATTTCACTGTAAATAATGAACTATAAAATAGTGAAATATCAGGCACTCAACGCATCTTATTTTAAATGTGTCCATATAGATGTGCAATCAACTCAACTCCAGAGAAAGTATCTGATGCAGCGGCACACTTGGAGGGTTTTATAAAGGATGTGGCTAAGAACAGAAAGGAACGCAAACCTGTCAGACCAAATATTATTGAGGTGAAGTTGAACAGGGAAAACAAAATATGTGTAAATGAATTAATTCATTGTTATAATCAATCCAATTTTTTTTTTTTTTTTTTTTTAATCTTTGTGTTTATTGCAGAAGCCGATAAACCCTCTGGATGACAATGGCCCACGAAGAAAACTAATATCAGTAGGTTTAATAGTTACATTTTTCTTTATTTCTTTCTTAATCCACTGATCAATTTTTGAAGAATTGTTTTGTTACAATTAACATCTTCATAATTCAATAAGTAATCCATTTCTGATTTAGAATTAAATTAATTTGCGGTTTTACATTTTTCAGGAGCCAACCTTCCATCCATGTCCAATGAAGACTTTCTTTCAGATGCCTTTCCCTGTCAACTTTGTCAGTGAGAGTATTCGCGCAGTGCCCTTCTCCCACAAGGACTATGCCAGGTAACGATATCATTACATCCTGCTAGCAGCAGGTAAATAACTGTAACACAGTTTATGGCGGCTTTAGTGTGTTCTTTAACTTAATTTTACTGAAAATGTGTTGCTTTTTTTTTTTTCTCAGTTATGCATTTGTAATAACTGCATGCAGTAAACACTTTCTCTTTACTCCTTCATTAGTTTGTGCATCTTAGCCAGGATGATGACAGCAAAGTTTCTTCATGGAGAGATCCGTGAGAAAGGCGGAGCTTATGGAGGCGGGGCCAAGATAGGAGGAGGCCTGTTCACCTTTTACTCTTACAGGTGGGTAGAAGTTCAATACAAAGGTTTACTGTGTATCAATAGGGAAGGAAGGCAGGAAACATTGAAAGTTCAAATTATGATAAGAATTTCGGAGAGTTTTGACCTCATGTGTTGTCTCTTCTGTGTCCAAGGGATCCAAACACAGTGCAGACATTATCTGCTTTTGGTAACGGTATCGAGTGGGCAAAGTCAGGAAAGTTCACCCAGCAAGACATCGACGAAGCCAAACTGTCAGTCTTTTCAGCGGTGGACTCACCTGTGGCCCCTGCAGACAAAGGTGAGGTGCCATCTGAGTGATGAGAGGTTCCCTGAAAGCAGCTGCCTGGATCAGTTTACATCAAACCTTTAAAGGATTTTAACACATTCTGTCCTTGCATGAGAATGAATCTGTAAATATTCAAAAAGGCTTCATAATAGAGTAAATTTTGTGTGTGTTTATGCATCTGTACAGAACTTTGCCTTCAGACTCTCACAGCCAGTGTGGTGCACATGCTACCTTCCCCCATCTTTAACTATTTTGCATCATTTTAGACTTGAAGTAATAATATACAGTTGAATTTATAGAGCGAATGGATCCCTTAGCTGAAGCTGTAATTTCAGCATTCTTTATGTTCTGATGCAAAGCTTGTGACTCTGTCTTTGGTGCAGGCATGGGTCAGTTCCTCAGTGGGGTCACGGACGAGATGAAGCAGAGTCACAGACAAAGACTCTTTGCTGTTGACCATAAAAACCTAGTGGATGTGGCTGAAAGGTAAAACTGACCAATCCTGCAAAATGCAATTTGTCAAGATGCTGCTGTTTATTTACAACAAGTAGAGCTTTCTTATGCCCGCAAAATAATCCCTCGTTTTTTTTCTGCAGGTACCTCAGTGCTGGTCAGAAGACGTGTGGCGTTGCCATTCTGGGCCCGGAGAATGACGTTATTAAAAAAGATCCTTCATGGATTATAAAATAGGACTGTCAGTAGATATTTTCAAAGTGGTCATCCAAAGAACAAGTGTTCTCTCAGAAATGTTTTAAATGGTGGCAAAAAGAAAGCTGAACCGCACAAAAGAAAGAGGAAGAAAGTTACCTAATCAGTGTCTGCCATTTGAAATACTTGTATGACTGCCTATTCATATTCTGTTATGTACATATTAGAATTAAATGCTGCATCATGACATTGGAATACAAAATCTGTCATTGGTGAGTCATTAAAACACTTTATTCCTGGGGGAAAGAAATTAGTTTCCCCAAATATTGACTTAATTGGTCCAGTATTTAAGATATTTGTGTAATATTTCTGCCTGGGCTCAAATACTTTAAAGGTAGTTTTAACAGTAGGCAGTGGGCAGCACAGTGGCTAGCACTGTTGCCGCACAGCAAGAAGGTTCTGCGTTCAATTCCACCATCAGGCCGGGGTCTTTCTGTGTGGAGTTTGCATGTTCTCCCCGTGTCTGCGTGGGTTCCCTCCGGGTACTCCGGCTTCCTCCCACCGTCCAAAGACATGCAGCTTGTGGGGATAGGTTAATTGGAAAATCCAAATTGCCACTAGGTGTGAATGTGAGTGTGAATGGTTGTCTGTCGTTGTGTGTTAGCCCTGCGACAGACTGGCGACCTGTCCAGGGTGTACCCTGTCTCTCGCCCCATGACAGCTGGGATAGGCTCCAGCACCCCCCGCGACCCTGAAAAGGATAAGCGGAAGCGAATGGATGTATGGTCTCGTTCCACAATCAGTGTCCCCATTGTCCTAGTAATTTACTGTTTTTTACAGAATTACTTCCTGCCAGAGTACTTGAACCTAAGTAAATCTCATGGTTCTGCTAGTTACTGCTTTACCAAGATGGCTGCAGATATTTTGAAGCCCCTGTCTAAATGAATGGATAGAAGTTATACTGGTGCCTGTGTGAAGTTACACAACATTACGGTTTAATTTATGACTCAATCCAACAATCAACATCTCAGGCTCCTCCCATCAAACAAATACAAAGAGCCAGCCACATAAAAGTGAGATACAATAACACAAAACAGTTAGAGTTTCAACACAATAAATGCTTTATTACTCTGTGAAAGAACACGTCACACTGCCAGCACATAAATGTTGCGTAGTCTCAGACATTCTCCGTCTCACTGAGGAGCTACAGCAACAGCCAATTGGACCCTACTTACAGATAACCACTACAAGATGCCAGACACAACGCCCAGGGTGGATACAAAAAGCAAAGGCAACAACACAACAAACACACAATTAGCAGGTGACAGGACACACAACCAGCTCGTCCCAAAACCCCCAGAAGAAAAACATCCTTCAAGTTTCAACATTTTATAATCAACCTGGCCAACATGCTGAAAGCATGTGATCCTCGTGAAATATATTCTCTCTGTATAAGCAGCTTTAGGGGGTCGTATTAAATATGGGGCTCAAAGTGCAGTACAAGGTAAAGGTGACAAAAGCCGGATTTCAGCCAAGCTGTGTTTACACAACATTTGCTCAGCTACATATCTTCAAGTAATAAAATTAGATATAGCTACTCTTTAGGAGATAAAATCTAAATACTTATACAGTACATAATGAACAGGGTCCATATATGTGTGTTTACTTATATAATACTTTTAGGGATCTATAAAATAAAATATTAGCGCTGCTAGGAAGTTCACACTACTTAATAAAATCTCAAATCCCATGACCCATAATATAGAATCCCTTCTGAAAAGTGCCGTGACTTTACCATTCAATAGAGCTTTTAAAATAACCTATCTTTTATAATCTACCTTAACGTATTTGCAGTCAGTCAGCAGCTGATCAGTCAGTGAGTGAGTAGCCGTCACTGTTTTGTGAAGCTGTTGTCCTGTTGAAGTGAAGCTCTGCGTGTGGAAGTGAGGCGGTTCAGATGGCCGTTGAGGTGTTGCTGTCTTTGGGTCGGACCCGCGTCACGTGTTCCAGCTGCCCGGAGTCGGACACGTCATAGCTTGTCTTATACTTGGCCAGGATTTTCATTAGAGGACGGAGCTTCAGCCACCACTGCTCCTTAGGGATCCTGTGACTGAAAGTAGAGAATAGACGAATGTTCTCTACACTATTTCTTAACCACAGAGATCTTAAAAGCAAGATTAAAACAAAAAGCCTGGGACCGCTGCTTCAGAGAATTTTAAGGGAATTGGGTCAGAATATTTTCCAGGTTTGTTCTTAATAATCTGGTTCAGATGCATTAGCACTACCTTTTGTTTTTAACTATGTTAAAGATCTGCAAATGGTCCTCTAAAACATTTTTCCTCTCACACAGTAAGTAAGCTCAGCTTGTGAGCTTACTTACTCAGGGTTGTGAGCTGCACTGCTACAGATATTAAACAATCTTCTTACACAAAGTCTGTCTCGTCCCGGAGCTGCGCCACAGGCTGAAAGACCAGAGATCTGCGACGCATCCCCAGCAGGCATGCGGTGTCCTCCGAGTTCGCAAACACTCTCCCTGCAACGAAGAGAAGCATCAGCTTTTGTAACTGAGGCAAAGCAATTTCACACCTAAATGTTCTGCATCCTCGCTGGAATCAAGTGTCACATTTATGTGCTTGCCTCCTTTGTAGGACTCCTTGAGTGTCCGGGTGATCCACTGCATGGCTTTGGCTGCAATTTTGGTACCAAAGTTTCTGTCAAAGGGAGATGGAGCTCCTCCCTGACATGGAAAAAAAGTCATATTTATTCAAAATAAGGGCATTACATATAAAATATCACAAGTCTAGTATCTAAAATAATGTTAAGTGCACTTTTCTGTTACACTATAACTCTTAATTTTGATCACTTACAATCACTAGTTTAGCAACATAACTCTACACAGTAATGTCTGCAATATCTCCCAGATAGACAGGATGGATGGATAAAGGATAGCAGATATTTTGTGGATTTGGCTCCTTGCATCACAGATTGTCATCATTGCTGATAAACATATCAAGCACAGCATCGCGTTCATTCATTTGTGCACGTGGCCAACCTGCTGCATGTGACCGAGGATGTTCTTCCTGCAGTCGAACACTCCTCGCCCTTCCTCAGAGTAAAGCTGGTAGATGAAATCTGTGGTGAAGTTCTCGTTGCAGTTCTCATTTCTAAAACACAGCACAAGGGCAACAGGCCGGTTAAGGGATCGCTTCACCAAATAACAAGTGCTCCCTTAAAAGAAGATGCTCTAAACAATGCCTGAACCCATTTATCAACTAACAGAGGACACAGAGTCACCAGGCTGCTAAGTCTCCACACACCAGCGTTCATATACCCTTCATCCAGGCTCTGCTTTTCACTGCATGCATGCATAGAGATGCTGTGATGCACCACTATGTTTGAGGGCATCTTAAAATAATGAAATTATGCAGGCACACAATGTCACCTGCACTCGGTTCAAAATACAACGTTTGTCCTATTTCCACAGACCTCGGTCCTGCTGGGAGCAATTTCCAACAGCATGGTGGTGCAGTGGACTAAAATAACCTCAATAGAGGACATGAAATAAAGTGTAAGGTTAATCAAAAATCTTTTATTTGCCAAAATGGTTTTATATACATAATTGAGAAACACTTATTTACAAATAACGCACTGCAGATGACATTTAAAAATAGAGCATTTTGCATTTTTTGTTCATCGCAGACGTACGCACAGGTCCGTACAATAAATCCCACAGGCTTGTGTAAGGTAATGCATCTAAATGTAACTTTAAAGAATGAAGGTGTTTAGCCTCACCTGAGCACCAGTCCCCTCTGGATGCTCGTCTTCATCTTCTCTGTCAGATGCTCCACGTTGGCCTGAAAACACAGAGTCTCTCACATTAAACCTGCAAGAGCAACTCTCACTCTTCAGTCTCTCATTGCAGAGTGAAGAGCTGCAGGTAACATTTACACCACCATGGGGCGCCATATCTTGTCTTTTACCCAGCTGGTGAGCCCAAGAGGGTTAATGCAACAGAAATGCAGGTTTACGACACCACACACATGCGCTTTTTACTGCTTCTCATTGTGATCACTGAAAAAGTGTTTGTTTGTTTTATTACCTATTCATGCATTTTTATGGTTGAAATTCTTTGTGACACGTACTAGTTACAGTTCATATGCAAAGGCAGACTTCTAAAAAACTAAATTGTGCACTGCGCCCAGACTTTTTAAAAAGAAAATTAGTTTGACAAAATTTACAGAGCATAAAGAACTCAACATTGTTAGATTAAAATTAAGTAAAACATACACAGACAAAATAAATAAAAAGACAATTAATATTAAAAGTGTATGTAACAGGAACATTGTAAACAATAATAGTCCTGACGTCTCTAATCTCCCTGACCTGATCTGTGTTGATGAGATCTGTCTGTCATTGAATGACTGATGCAGCTCAGAGGTTATTAATAAGTTGCTTCATGTGCACTGCTATAATCTGGGTCACCTGCACAGCCCTGAAACATCCAGGCAGAGGCACTGATTGACTAACGGAAGCTTCTGCACTGCACTGCGATCAGTCTGCTCCACTACTGCTAAGGATGGAAATGTGCAATGTAGTGAAAGGTATTAGGCTCATTTCCAGCTCTATGTTGCTTATTCTGAACTCTTGATTCATAATCCAGTGCAGGGTTGGCTGGAAGTCTGTGTTAGCCCTGCAACAGAAGAAAGTGGACGGATGCCCTGACTTTTCAAAACAAGCCATTTTTAGCCAACTTTCTTCTAACTGGCTGCCTGTCGTAGACAGAAAGCTTGAACATTACGTGGGTGGGGCTCAGTTGTGTGGCTGAGATGACCATATTAGGAATTTCTGTTCTTATTGACATCATACAGAGCCCAAAAATAAAAAAGCCATGTTAAACGGAGGATTAGGAGCAGTTTGAATCCTGAATGTTTATGCTGTTGCCCTCATAAATGGTGTTACCAATAAAATCCAGTCATGAAACATACAAAAAATAAATTAAATGGAACTCAAAAAGGACTTGACAGGAATCATGGCTATAAGAGTCATCGAGAGAGTAAAAGGTCTTGGTATTTTCTGATGATGAGAGGAGACATGAAAATAAGGCATTTTCTGTTGGATACAGACTTTTTCTCTCTAACCTGAAGGTCACGGATGTCAAATGGCTCCTCGTAGATGTAGACAGTGTCGGCGCCTGCAGCCAGACCACCCACGGTGGCCAGGTAGCCACAGTAGCCCCCCATTGTCTCAATGATGAACACTCGCCGCTTGGTGCCGCTAGCTGACTGTTTGATGCGATCACATGTCTGATTCACACACACATAAAACAGTATACAATCATTAAACAAGAAAAATATGTTCACGCAGAGAGCATGCAAATGCAAAACACACTGTACACACAAGTAGAGCTGACAGGAATATTTTATAAGAAGGATTTGTGAGAAAACATCTGAGCTTTTTGATTGTGGGTGAAAACTGGTAAATATGATTTGATTTGATATACCTTTATTAGTCCCAAAATATGTCATATATGTCATCACTTTGTAAAATAAAATTAAAAAGAAAAGAAAAGATACCTGCATCAGCTCTACTTTAAAGTACATAAAATAGCTGAGTGTCCTTAGAGATGCACAGATTGACTCAGTAACTCAGTCCAGTCATTTATTTTACAGCCTGTCATACCACACTGAAACTAATTTATCTGATTGTTTAACGTGGCAGTCGACTGGCTGCATGTGGACAGACCAGGGCATGAGGCTAAAAACGTGCTTATTTCTTCAGACATCTTATCATCAGTTTTGTAAGTGGAGGATTTATTAAATGCAAATATTTTCAGGATGTACAGAACATTTGCAGCAAAAGAGTTACTCTGCTGTGATTTTATTTCAGGCCTCGCCCAGTTCAGGTGAAACTAGACGGTATGCAAATGATTATGACACCCCTGATGTAGACGGTCGCGGACTGAGGCTACATCCACACTAGCCCGGACAGATTTGAAAACGGTGTTTTCGTCTGACAACGCTCTGCGTCCACACTAGCGTTTTCAGTCGTTTTCACAGAGTTCTGCGTCCACATTGAAACGGCCGAAAACGCTTACGTCCCAGTACTGTGCATGCGTGAAACGCAAGAAGATTCGACCTGCCTCATTTCTGCCGCTTATGTACTTTTCGGCTCTTTGAAACGTCGAATGTTGAGGAAAAGCACCGAGTTTTTTAAATGGACTAACAATGAAGTGGAGTTGTTGCTGCGAGTAACACAAAAGTACAAAGTTGAAAAAGCAAGTGAGAGTTAAAGAATTTGAAGAAAATCTATCTGGAGCAGGTACAAACTGATATTAATCTTTAAAAATTCAGAGCAAACAAAACAACTGCTGTATAATGCCCTCCGCTATCTTAGTTTAATTGGTCACATGACTGCATCATATGACTAACATGCGTTTTTGCTGTCCATACTGCAACGCCAAAGCACCCTTTCCAAATGTATGCATTTTCGAGAGCGTTTTCAAACCGCTGCGTTTTCCATCAGCGAAAACGCCTTCTCAGTGTGGACGGGAGGCCAAAACGGAGAAAAAACGATGCGCATTAGTGTGGACTTTTAGCCTGAGAGGGTTTTTTTCTTCCCAAGAATAAATAAAGAACAAAGGAGACTGTAAAGAACTGGTAAATTTACCATCAGAGTCAACCTGTGTGTCCCTTTAGTCTAATCAGATGATTTCAGGCTTCCAGATGAGGTGTCCTTTCCTATTTACCTTCTCAAAAACACTCTTATTTTAAAGTCTTGTTAGTTGGCTTCACCCATCTGGTACCAAATGCACAAGAGGCCAGAAATAATCAACACAGTCAGTAAAACACAGGAACAGTCACTGACATGCATTGTACTCACTGACACTCGGGTTTTACTTCTGTTTACTCATTCCTCTCTTAAAGTTTTAGTAGATGAATTGGAGTGCATAGTTCAAATGACTGCACCTTGCAGGACTGGATCCAGTTAACCAAGTCTTTGCTGTACTTTCTTTGCCCTCTTTGCCTTGTTTTTGTACATAATGAATAAATAATAAAGTACATTCTCTACATCCTCCTGGATGGTAACGGAAGATAATAAAATCGTCATATTTCAAATACAACAAACCAATATTAATGCACGAGGCACATAAGCAACATCTGCTGTTGTGCTGATCGAGCGGTCTTTATTTTAGGATTTGTGTGAACAACAACAGTTTTGACACTTTTAAACCCAATTTTTATTAACGGTAACACTTCAGCATATCTGTAGCTCTTAATATCTCCCCTCATCTCGTTTGCTGGGCCCTTACCTCCACAATGGCGTTGAGGGATGTATCAGCTCCAAGACTGAGGTCAGTGCCAGGCACATTGTTACTAATGGTGGCAGGCAATATGCACATCGGGATGCAAAACTCCTCGTAGTCAGCCCGGGCCACATACAGCTGCAGAATGGACTCAAAGGCCTGATGACGGTAGCCGTAATATGGAGTTAGACCACTAGGGGGAAGACTACACATCTAAAAATGCCAGTGTGCCCTTTAGTGGCTGCTTCATGGTGCCCAGTGACTCCCTTGTCTTGTATCCTTCATTATCATGATAGCTAAAGCTGTTTGTTAATCAAATGCCAAGTTGCAATATCCCCGTGGATGGATGGATACTTTATAAAACACCATTGAATGCACTTTTCTGTTTCATACTAGCAGCTTTTTAAAACATAAACAGCCCAGCCCATATTTGTCTGATCTGTCAGGTTTTAATGTTGGAAAGGAGTGTCTGTGATGTAAAGATAAACCCATTACTGCACAGACAATCATCAGCATGAAATCACTAAGGTGTTCCTTCTCATCCTGACAGGAAAAGCTTGTTACCATGAAATTCTGAATAGTTTTAATTTGACATGACATATAATTCTTTAAAGATGGTCTACTATACACTGTACAATATTTACAAACCCCAAATTGTTTGAAATTATAACCTGCTGCAACCTTTAGGGTTAGCATTTTAAAAGGAAGGATACAAGACAAAGAAGTAACTTTAACTCCAATGAGACCATGAATATGCAGCTCTGCGTGTGTGTGCATGTGTGTTTGTGTGTGTGTCCTGTAGTGTGTGCAACTGGCTGGCTCTCTCCAGGAGTTGGGGGGACTTTGGCTTCTCATTGGCTGAGAGTAAATGGAATGAGGAAGAGGGGTTGCATCGTGGTTGACATGTAACGGTGTCGACGCGACGAGGTGAGACTCCAGAGGCAGTCGGGCAACGTTTCCTTTTATGTTCAAGAAGCAAAGAGGACGTTTTTTTTATTTCTATTTGGTTTTTTTGTTTTGTCTGAAGACAAGAAAGGCTTTCTCAGATAAGAACAATAGGAACTACGATGTAGACCACAATCAGTTATGCAGCAAACAAACTTACTTCCCAAACGCAAACAGTGTTCCCGTTAGACTGAACCTTCCTGCTGTCTAGTTATCTGCCTTTTACAAAACACAAAGAAGACCGCATGAACACGCCAGGGTCACGCACCAAGAGCATGCCACAACACACCACTGCATGCCCTAACACTTACCTGGGACCTCTGCTGACCAGCCCGCATCCAGCAGCAAGTGTTTTCTACTGTACTTCATGCTGATTATTAACAGTCTAATGTCTGCATCAGCTAAACTGAGCTGAGTTATTTGGCATAGTATGCGTTGCCTGTCCTAACTGTAAGGTCTTGTTTCTATTATCTTACGGTTGTGTTTATGTGAAAGCAGTAAGCCTGTACTTTCCATTTAGTTCTGCAAAAACACAAGTTTGGTTGTTAAGCGGGAGGCCAGTGTTTACACAAAACATTACAGAGCACTAGCACTGAGTGCTTCTTAAAATGTCTCTGTCATGTGACCTGAGTTTCAGTTAGTGAAACTACGGCACTTCAAAGTGAAAACTTGAAGTTAAAAATCTTACCCAGGCACAGCTGATTTCATTTCAGAGGGAACCAATGAGCAGGTCAGAATTTCAAATATTTGTTTTTTAATCTGGCTTTTTTGTCACTACTCCTAAACTGCCAAAGTTCAATTAATGGCAGCTCTAAGCCCATGCACAAGATTAAGAACCAATTTTTGACAATTTATACTAAATAAGAAACAATAACAATAATATATTTTCAATTTCTGAATTTAAACTAGAAAACAAATGGATCCTGTAAAAAGATCTAAACTGTCTTGACGTGTGAACTAAATCTGACCTACTGCTTGTTAATGCAAGGATGCGAGCTGGCAATCAGCAAATCCCGAACTCTGAGATGTGTTAAGTCTGCATGTGTGTTAAGTCTAGAAACACACACACATACATTCTCTCTAGCCCAGCCACACTTACGTCAGTAATGGCATTCAGAGCAGTGTCTGAACCAATGCTGAGGTCTGAACCGGGTATATTATTGGAGACGGTGGCCGGGACCATAACCATGGGCACACAGAACTCCTCATATTTGTCCCGTGCAGCAGCGAGTTCCAGTAATCCCACGTAGGCCTGCAGTAGTGAGAGCCAGCGTCTTAGTGGTCATTGAGTATGTACACACAAGTGGGGGAAAAGTGAAGAGCTCTAATCCCCAGGACTTTGAAGGTGCAGTGGACAAGAGGACACAGGTGAGTTTTGAGGGAAAAAACATGACAGGAAGAGCTGGGAACTTACTGGAGATAGCAAAGGTGTGTCCAAAATCCATACTACACTCGAGAAGAAGATATTATCTACTATAAAATGGAGTATAGTCCACTAATTGATTCATGGGCTAGCACCAAACGCTGAGCATTGCACAGCTTTGATTTTGTCGAATGGAAATCAAATGTTTCACTTTATTCACCAACTTCTGCAAGATGTTTCATTTCTTCATCAGCTACAGCAGGAGCTAGGTACTACTGTAAAAAAGAATCACTGCATTACTAAAAGTGGCTTAAGATAACATTAACTTTTACTTCTATTGTTATATATTGATTAAAGCTAAAATTTCAGCCAATCATAACTATGATACATGCAAACTAATAATCTGAACATGTTTGCTTTAGGAATCATAAGTTAACTTGTGGTGGGCGTGAAGGAGGAGGCGGCTTTGAGGTGGGAGGGATCTGCTGATGAGAGATGGAGCTCAAGAAATGGAGTATGAAATGAAAATTCAGTGATGGGATGAAGAAACGTCTGTGAGGAATGTACTGTTAGGAGAAGCCAAGGGGAGAGAGCCAGGCCAATCATGACGGGCAGTGAGACACACACAGGAAGTCAATGTTGCAGCTCCTCACATAAAAGGACAAAGACAGAGACAACGTTCATTTTTGGCCAAGCTACCAAAGTCAAAAACCTTTTCTTTTAAATGGCATGGTTGAATTGTTAAAGTTCTTTGTTAAAATAAAAGTTTTATGCTGGTTTCATTTAATCTCTCGATTGGACAAAGAGCTTGAAAAGCATCAAAATACCATAAACATCCATTTCAATGTCATTAAATCTATCTATATACATGCTGGCTTTGCAGCTTGGCCAACAGTTCATACTGACACATGGACAGACAGGGAGAGAGCCTTAAAAATTTAAATATGTCTTCATTATATTTTGAAAAAATATTAATATAGAAAATGTGTTTTGCAAATTTAAAATGTCAAATTGGGTAAATTGGTGAGAAACAAATGGACCAGAAAATGCTGAGCAATACAACACATGGCAATCGTAAAATGCTGGTAGGAGACGGTGCTTGATGATGCTGATACAATAAGGTTAGCCATTTTACATTACACAATAACTCTGCTTTTACAATATCAGTAGCTTTTTTTAATGAAACAATAGCTGAATTTAAGATTTTTTACTCATTGTATTTTTCTAAATGATAAAAAATGGTCAGAGATACAATATTGATAAAATGTGATTACAAACAAAATGCTTTAATTTGCAATAACCAGGAAAGGTTATACATACCTCAAACCCTCCGACCACAAGCAGAGCATTGATGTTATGAATCCTCATCTGCTCAGCGATCTTATCCAGATGTTTTCCTGGAAGAGTTCTGACACATAAAAAATGATTAGTCATTAAAAAGGCAAAGGGGATAACACTTTACATGTACATTTAATGTTAAAGCATTTAACCTTCCTCTTGTGTTAGCTTTCTGTTATTATCTTTTATGTTAATGGATAGTTTTGTGTCTTAAATCAACCAAAAAGTTCCCTCAAAACAGTGGTTTATCATTCAAATTGTTTGTAATCTTGTTAGGCTTCCTTATCCATGAAAAGATGGGTTTTAATATTTTTCCTGTGGCCCTCAGGCTCTTTCTTTTTGCAGCACACCTCTCATTTTCATTCCGAAACTATAGCAAATTAAACTCAAGAGATTAAAAAAAACTTGTAGCAATGTAACGTAACATATCTCTGAAATAAATCGGTTTCATTTATTTTTTATGTCAATATTATTAACTATAATAACATTCCTGTGTAATTCTATCAATTCGATGCACAGAATTACACAGCCCGTGATGCTGCTTTTTGCATCCAAGGCTGCCCAGATGTTCATTTACTCTCACCTCTGCCTTTGGGGCGATTGTGGCTCAAGAGTTGGGAGTTTGCCTTGTAATCGGAAGGTTGCCGGTTCGAGCCCCGGCTTGGACAGTCTCGGTCGTTGTGTCCTTGGGCAAGACACTTCACCCGTTGCCTACTGGTGGTGGTCAGAGGGCCCGGTGGCGCCAGTGTCCGGCAGCCTCGCCTCTGTCAGTGCGCCCCAGGGTGGCTGTGGCTACAATGTAGCTTGCCATCACCAGTGTGTGAATGGGTGGATGACTGGATATGTAAAGCGCTTTGGGGTCCTTAGGGACTAGTAAAGCGCTATATAAATACAGGCCATTTACCTTTTGTGTTGAACATTGATGGAAAGAGCTCCACCCATCTCTCCCAGACATCCCTAATGGGAGCATGCGTGTCAGGTTTGCTCTAGGATCTATCTATCTATCTGTTGTAAAATCTGAGGACTCTTGATATCATTCAAAAGGTCTGAGTGACATTTTTGCCTGGAAAATATGCCTGCCTGTCGATGCTTCCCACATACCATCAGTGGTCTCATTGCTGGATCTGTACACTCCAGCAAGTAGAACACCAGTATAGGCTTCCAGGTATGCCATGTAAATATCATCCTAAATGTAGCCATGGAGTTTTCTTGCTTCAAAGTTTGTCACAGCAACAATGTGTTTCTTTGGTGAAAATGGCAGAAACCCATCAAGTTGTCACTTATTCTTGTCACGCAAACCTGGAACTCACAGAGTCATTTTGATGACATTTGCAGCAGTTGGCCTGCCATGTAAGGCAGGAGGTACTCCAATCCAAGAGATGTTACCACTTTCTTTTTACTCCGGGAAGGAGGCAAAAAGGTGAAGAAGCCCCTAACTTCTCTCTGACAGTGTTAGTGAGCTCACAGTATGTTTACGATTTCAGTTTTGGCTCTAATTATTGTTTTAAGATGTTATATTATAACAGAGTTGAAACCGACTGTAACAATACAATGGTCATAATTTCCACCAGAACATTTTCTAATTTTGTTTTCATGTTTCTTTAAATAGAGGTTCCTGACAAAGTCAGAAAGCCTTGATGCAATAAACAAGTTTAAATGGCACCTTTATGCATAAAAACCTAAAAATGGGTCAGTGCCAACCTTAACCTCGTTTTTAACCTTCCTCATCAAGAGGAAACTTAAAAATGATGTAGGCTTATAATAACAGGTATATAATAAAGCAGCAGATTACCTTTTTGTCCCTAGCAGTGACCCACCCTGGCCAGTCCAACCACCAACATCTCCCCATTTGATCTCCTTAATCTGATAAAAGAGAAAGGCAGCTCATTTGTATCGCAACAAAACAAATTAATGCATGGCAGAAAAGGTTCACAGATCTCACTGGGACTATTACAAAAAGCAATCTACCAGATAAACACTCCCTTGAAAATTATTGTGTCAGTGTCTGAATTATCAAAAACATCAGAGATAGAGTTTCTGCTTTTTAAATGCATCCGCACACAGCACCAGCACAGCATTGAGAGGAACTACAATGTCAAGTACAAGTCAAGAACATCATGAAACACCAGCCCCAGCCCACTTCCCAAGGAAAGGAAATACGACTGTCCTGATGACAACATCGGAGGCAGCTTACCTAGGATGAGGAGAAAAAAAGGACCAGGCTGTTGCTCAGTGGTTCATATTACTCTCTGTAAGCACATTTTTCATTTCATTTGGAAATTAAGATCTTAAAATATTAAGGCTGAGTTGAAAGGCACTGAATCAAAGTTATTTGAAGTCCAGTGTGGAGTTTCTGTAGTCTGTGATGTGTCATGTTGTCAGCAAGTGTTGGTGATGATTGATCCACTGTTTTTACAAAGTACCTGCCCATTGTATCCAAACTATCAAATGATTTGCTGACAATGTTATTACTCAGCTTGACTTTTCAGTGAACTCTTCTGGCTTGAACCCTACAGAGAATCTATCAAAGCAACCTGGGCTTCAAAAACACCTCAGCGTTGCCACCCCCATGCCACACTGACGCAGCAGTTCACGATAAAAGAGCCCCAACCAACCACTGAGAGTACAACCATAGTTTTCAGAATTTAGACATTTCTGTATGTCAATTCTTGCTTTTGATTGAACTTAGGAAATGTTCTAATAATTTGAACTACTGGATTGAAGTCTTGAAATAATTAACATGTAATGAATATAGATGTTTACTTTTTTTTAAATTAAATTATAAACAATAAAGACTTTCATGACATTTGCATTTTTGTAAGATGCACTGTAAAAAAAATTGTAATATAAAACTATTTTACTGTGTATTTTACAGTTTTGTACTGTTCTTCTAGAATATTAAATTCACCTAAATAGACTGTGATTTTACATTTCAAATGTAAATTAACATAAAATCACTGTAAATGTAATAAAACATAACTTTCTTCCTTTTTGAATGTATTTGTCTGTACATATGCATATTTAGATTGTTAAAATACATTCACTAATGCATCATATTTTCACAAATATTTGTTCATTATTTGAAAGATTGAAATGTTCAAATAAATAAAAATCAAATAATTATTATTATTGTTATTTAGGGCGATCGTGGCTCAAGAGTTGGCAGTTCGTCTTGTAATCAGGAGGTTGCTGGTTTGAGCCCCGGCTTGGACACTCTTGGTTGTTGTGTCCTTGGGCAAGACACTTCACCTACCACCTACTGGTGATGGCCAGAGAGGAATTATAAAGTGGAATTGTAAAGTGCTTTGAGGGTCTCATAAAGCACTGCATGAATGCAGTCTGTTATTATTTAAACCAACAATAACTGTATATTTCTGTACATTTAAGTATTATGATTCATTTTGCCACATTCATTGACCTTGTTTATAGGTAATTTCATTGTTTAATCACATTAAATTGTTCCTAATTTAATGTTTAAAGGCACATGAAAAAGGCAAAATCCCATGTGAAATTAGGGCAACAAACTGTATTGTCATTACTGAAAATAACCGTATTTTCATGGGAAAGTTATTTTCTGTTATTTTCTGATATTATTTTGGCGCCCCAGCTGCCAGACTATTACTGTTTTTTTAGGATTTCTTTTTCAATCACTGTGATACTTAGTGGGGTTATTAGTCAGGGACCCCAGCTTCACTTTTCAACCAATCTAATCCTTCAAAATCAGGATTTTGTCTCATGTCTAATGAAAGGTACAATAGTGTGTCATCAGCATAGAAATTGTAACTTATATTCGGTTTTTCAATAACATACGGTATGAAGAGAAAGCCCAATAACAGATATCCGTGGAACTCTATATTTGTACATAGTTGTCTGAATGACAATTATGTACATTGAATCTCACCTGTCCTTTGTAGAATCCCTCGAAGCCATCGTTTACAGCAAACATTTTGTGGCCTTCGGTGATTCCCACTCTGACAGCAGAACGAACAGCAGCATTCATACCTGCTGCTGGAGCACCGACGTTCATTACTGCCACATTAAAGGAGCTCTGTGGGTGATACACAGCACCAATCACACTCATGTAACACTCAGTACTAACCTTACAGTAGGGGAAGCAGAACCCCATGGTACTGTGATATGTGGTAGCACCCTTAAGCTTTTTCAAATTTTAAACCATATTCATACTTTAGGCCCAACTCCTATATTTAGTGTACGAACACAGAATATATCTATGAGCAGCTTTTACCGGCAATGCAGTCATGCCATTAATTCCATGGCATGAGGCAAACTGGACAAAAACTGGACTGAAATGGTTCAGTTTGGACGTCATGGAGCCATAATCACGGCTTCATCTGTCATCAGGAGAGACTCTGCCTCACACAGCAGCAGGCAGTGATAGCCTTTCATGCATGAGCCACATGCTGCTAAAAGACGCAGTGAAGTAGTAGCTACTTTGTCATGACAGCCACTGAAAATATCAACAGTCAAATGAATATTTTCCCAAAATTTTTTAGCAGTTTTCTTGCCATTCAGTCTTGAATCATTT
Organism: Mchenga conophoros; assembly: GCF_057382185.1. Lineage (NCBI taxonomy): Eukaryota > Metazoa > Chordata > Actinopteri > Cichliformes > Cichlidae > Mchenga > Mchenga conophoros. The sequence continues at coordinate 7,261,084 of NC_140543.1, read as the reverse complement.
GGCCAACTTTAGAGGGGATCTTATTACAAAGTCAAACTCGGGTTCATGTGGTCCACATTGCAAAATGCAATATGGATACACCCAACAACACAGAATGCATTATGCTGTGCTCCAATAATAGACTGAGCCCGTAATGTTCTTGTTTTCAATTGGGTTAATGGCACATATAAATATGACGTGAAGTACCTCAAAACGGACAGGCTTCCAACTCTCTCTCAATAAATGCTTAATACCAAATCTCACACAGTTTGCTTTGTTTTTGAAGTCTAGCAAGCACAAGTGGAATCAAACTACAACGCCCGGTAAGGTCAGACAGAAATGTGTCTGCAGAAACTATACCAGCATCAAAAACTGCCAAGAATCAAACCTTGGTTTTTGAAGCCTTATCAGATTATGTTTACTTTCTGTTTAATCAAATACAATTTCTTCATCATTTTTCAAAGATTGAAAAATCTTTGGCTGCTGCATACAGACAGCACTAAACAGTTGGAGAACATAGGCATGCTGAGATAAAAAAGAAGATTATAAAAAACAAATATTCAACAGATGAAAGCTTTACGTTTAACAACCACTAACCATCTTTGAATAAAACAAAGAGCTTGGAGCCTGTCCAGTTTGAGTTGAGAGTCAGCGAAAACACATCTATAAAGGAGACTACTTCAGAGCGATTTGAAGCAGATCACACCCTCATTGCCATTATCCCTGACAGCAGGGCTGGTCGGAGTCCTGCACTGCAGCGCTAATGCACCTCTTTGCATGTCTACATTTCTAATTCCAAGCATCCAAGCAGAGCCATGAGGAAATAAGCAAAGGCAGACAGAACGACAGGTGAAGAGCACTGACGCTGTCCTTTTGTGGCACCATTTTACAACAACTAAAATAAAGTGGATATTAGTTCTAGACTTGGTAAGAAACTAAAATCCACACATATTTATCTCAGCATTGGGAAGATTATTAGAAGCCAAAGGGAATAAGATGGTCAAACTAACTGCAAAGCAGCTCCTTGTATGACCTACACCTGCAGAAGCTTCAGACGCTGATCAAAAGCCTGCTCAGCTGCCCCATTTTCACTCATCACATACATCAATCTGCTCTTCATCCCCCGCCTCCTCCTCTCCCTCAGGATGGACAGTTATAGAAAGACAGACTGTGTTAGTGTCACAAAAAGACTGCAGCACCCACAATACACCTGACCAGGAAATACCTTATGCTAATGTACAATTCTCAGAGCAGCTGGTGGAAAGACACATTTGGAGAATAAACATGGTAATTATTATTTTACTGGTTTAATTAAATTATTTTAGCTGTTAATATTTGAGAGTGATAATACTTACATTTGGAAGTTCAGAATCTGCCTTCCGAAATGAGAGGAGTCGGTAAGTGCTCAGATTGTTTTCGAAGCTCCTGCAGATGGAAAAAAAGTTAAACAATGTGGAAAATCCAATATGAATTCTGGTCTGTAAATGCAGCAGGGCAAACATTTAGAGTAATTAAGAGATCAATGTTAACACAGATAAGCAGGAAGTGGGATGCTGTCAAACCGCAAAACGTACTATACACAACTTCTGTGCTGTGTATAGTGTCAGACATCATGTGCAACATTCGAACCAGTGCTCCTGGCATGAGCAACATTTAAGCACTTTATGTATTTTTTAATCTTCCAATATGTCGATTGGTTATATATAAACATAACAAATCCTACAGGTGTTTAATCATGTCAGCGTAGTGGAATTTTACAAATACCTGCCACGCAGTCTGACCGCCTCATCAAATTTCTTCTCATCCATGGCCTTCTGTACTTCTTGAGTCTGATGACAAAAAAAACAGGGCATTTTTTTCTGGTGAGGCAGTGCTGCCTGCTAACTGTATTGCATGTAAATAGTGTCTGGAGTTATGGGAAACTCAAAGCACCTGTGATCCAAGCACTATAGTTGCTCCAGTCTCACGGCATGAAAGCCAGTCCATATTTTATCTCTTCTTGAATACCAGCTACATCCCTTTAGTACGTTTATTTTAAGACCTCTTTCTTTGCAAGAATAAAAATGTAAAAAATCAATGAATAAACAATTTTGTCAACTATATAGTTTTTGAGGCAAACATAATAGCAACCTTTGTTGCTTAAAGAGACTCTCAAGCTTTTGTAGTTATTTTAGGTCATTTTTAAAATTAATCTTCACATCTTTATTTTTTTTTTCCAGGAATCAAGTTCATATTTTTCTTTTGAATAAAAATTAATCTTTCACTGTTTGATTTGTAAACTGCTTTGTTTCTTCTGTGGAGCTTCACAGTGTGCAACCCAGCAATTCACCCAGAAAATAAATGTTTTCAAATTATTTTATATCTTCTTGCATTAAGCTGGTAAATGCTAAATGTCAAGGTTTGTTGAGGTTTGTGAAGACATTTCACCTTTCATCCAAGAGACTTTTTCAGTTCTGAAACAACTGGTAGAGAGACTTAGGTAACAAACCCCTACTGGGGGCTGTCCCTTTTGAGGAGAACCTGACGGTTGTAGACCCATTATTGTTCATGTGGGTTGTTACATAATCTGCAGTATAGAATAATAGAGCCAAGGTGTGAAAAAGGTGAGGCCCAATTTCCTTAAATAGGTAAAACCTCTGTAAGACCCTGCCCCACCCCCACCATCATGTGAACTATTGTGGTACCTTGAGGTGGGAGTGGGGGTTGAAATTACCTCTGTGCCAGGTGTTTTATAACTGAAGTAGAAAAATGTGTTTACATTTTCACAAACCTGAAGAGATCTTTTATCTTCTTATTCAAACTCTCCCGACTACCATTGACTGAGAACATACACAGGCCTGTTTAATCTCTTAATTTTATCTGCTTTGTTAATGTTGTAGGCTGACTGTGGATTCTATCAGATTAGTTGTCTTTATTTAAGTTTTTTGTTTTTTATGATGGACTGTCTAACTGAATAGCATATTGTGAGATAAAGAAGAACTCACAGAAAAGTGACTAGCCAGAAATTTGATACAGCTCTTTAATGTTTTACATTTTACAAAGCGGTAAAAAAAAGTCTAATATATCATTGTTTCATGTTCCGTTTTAGAATTGGATTTTATTCCAATTTCTCTATTATAAAATTTAATGTTGTTTCAGATTTTCTCCCTGAAAAATCAGATACTGTTCTAGTGGTTCCCATCACATAAAATTCAAAGGTTGTGGGTTCAAGTCCCACCAGGGTCGCTAATTTAAAGGGGAGAACTTTGTTGAAGATTCCTGCTACACAAAAATCTTAGTTTTTGACCATCTCGATTGTAGTCATCCAAACAAAGTGCTTTGGTCAACTGAAAATCTGTTACTACCACCAGGAAATGAAAGCCTCAAGTTTACAAAGCACAGAATCCACACTACTTGTAGTAGCATATGGCTGTCATTTAAATACAGTTGAGTTTGCTGTTGATGTAATTTTCTAGGTTTGCGTTCCACCAGAATCACTAACTCAGGAGGGTTTTTATTTCCCTTGAATTCTTTGCAAAGCAGAGAAGATTCAGGTTGCACACAATTGCGCATCTGAACAGTAGGTACTCAGAATGGGGTTTCTAGGGGCGTTCACATCACCAACGTGAATTCTACGCCACATTCTGGGTCATCAAGACTTGGCTTTGTAGGCTCTGTGGCGCAATGGATAGCGCGTTGGACTTCTAGTGGATCCCATCAGATGCAATTCAAAGGTTGTGGGTTCGAGTCCCACCAGAGTCACTAATTTAAAGGGGAGAACTTTATTGAAGGTTCCTGCTACACAAAAATCTTAGTATCTGACCATCTCGATTGTAGTCATCTAAACAAAGTGCTTTGGTCAACTGAAAATCTGTTACTACCACCAGGAAATGAAAGCCTCAAGTTTACAAAGCACAGAATCCACACTACTTGTAGTAGCATATGGCTGTCATTTAAATACAGTTGAGTTTGCTGTTGATGTAATTTTCTAGGTTTGCGTTCCACCAGAATCACTAACTCAGGAGGGTTTTTATTTCCCTTGAATTCTTTGCAAAGCAGAGAAGATTCAGGTTGCACACAATTGCGCATCTGAACAGTAGGTACTCAGAATGGGGTTTCTAGGGACGTTCACATCACCAACGTGAATTCTACGCCACATTCTGGGTGATCAAGGCCAGAATTTGTAGGCTCTGTGGCGCAATGGATAGTGCGTTGGACTTCTAGTGGCTCCTTTCAGATGCAATTCAAAGGTTGCGGGTTCGAGTCCCACCAGAGTCACTAATTTAAAGGGGAGAACTTTATTGAAGGTTCCTGCTACACAAAAATCTTAGTTTCTGACCAGCTCGATTGTAGTCATCTAAACAAAGTGCTTTGGTCAACTGAAAATCTGTTACTACCACCAGGAAATGAAAGCCTCAAGTTTACAAAGCACAGAATCCACACTACTTGTAGTAGCATATGGCTGTCATTTAAATACAGTTGAGTTTGCTGTTGATGTAATTTTCTAGGTTTGCGTTCCACCAGAATCACTAACTCAGGAGGGTTTTTATTTCCCTTGAATTCTTTGCAAAGCAGAGAAGATTCAGGTTGCACACAATTGCGCATCTGAACAGTAGGTACTCAGAATGGGGTTTCTAGGGACGTTCACATCACCAACGTGAATTCTACGCCACATTCTGGGTGATCAAGGCCAGAATTTGTAGGCTCTGTGGCGCAATGGATAGCGCGTTGGACTTCTAGTGGATCCCATCAGATGCAATTCAAAGGTTGTGGGTTCGAGTCCCACCAGAGTCACTAATTTAAAGGGGAGAACTTTATTGAAGGTTCCTGCTACACAAAAATCTTAGTTTCTGACCATCTCTATTGTAGTCATCTAAACAAAGTGCTTTGGTCAACTGAAAATCTGTTACTACCACCAGGAAATGAAAGCCTCAAGTTTACAAAGCACAGAATCCACACTACTTGTAGTAGCATATGGCTGTCATTTAAATACAGTTGAGTTTGCTGTTGATGTAATTTTCTAGGTTTGCGTTCCACCAGAATCACTAACTCAAGAGGGTTTTTATTTCCCTTGAATTCTTTGCAAAGCAGAGAAGATTCAGGTTGCACACAATTGCGCATCTGAACAGTAGGTACTCAGAATGGGGTTTCTAGGGACGTTCACATCACCTACGTGAATTCTACGCCACATTCTGGGTAAAAAAGATCAGGATTTGTAGGCTCTGTGGCGCAATGGATAGCGCGTTGGACTTCTAGTGAATCCCATCAGAGGCAATTCAAAGGTTGTGGTTTCGAGACCCACCAGAGTCAGTAATTTAAAGGGGAGAACTTTGTTGAAGATTCCTGCTACACAAAAATCTTGTTTCTGACCAGTTTTATTGTAGTCATCCAAACGAAGTGCTTTGGTCAACTGAAAATCTGTTACTACCACCAGGGGCCCGTTCTTCGTACGTCGCTTACTACATCCAAGATCAAATGACACATCCAACATCAAATCATCGCGCTAACCATGAGCTCGCTAATCCGGTTCCCCGAACACACCTGCTGTTGACGATTACTACAGCTGGACGCAGGAATGTGACATCACTGGGTGTCGTAAAAGGGGCTACGCATCGATAGTAGAAACATTGATCGGCAACCCGCTGATTGGTCGGCGAAAATGTCCAAGGGGCGTGCTCGGTATTTTCCGGCAGCAGAGCAAGAACTCATGAGTGAGGGATTTCAGGAGTTTCAGAGTTTAATTAAAACGCAAGAGAACACTGCAAAGGCTGCAAAAGCAAGGAGAGAGGGCTGGCAGAAAGTTGCTGACAAATCAAACTCGTAGGTAATTTAATAATAATAATAATAATGGATTGGGTTTATATAGCGCTTTCCAAGGCACCCAAAGTGCTTTACGATACCACTATTCATTCACTCCCACATTCACACACTGGTGGAGGCAGCTACGGTTGTAGCCAGGCTGCCATATCGCGCCATCGGCCCCTCTGGCCAACACCAGTAGGCGGTAGGGTAGATCTATCATATGACACTATATTGTCCAATATCATATGGCATTATATTATATTATAATATGTTATATTATATCCCCTTTCACATTAGAGCCACAACAGGACCCACAAGAACATGGGAACAAGTAAAAGTGGAATACAGGAGTATTCTACAGAATGGTAATATTTATCTCTTAGATTGCTTTGCGTCTCTTGGCAAGGTAATACTGGCCTGTAATACTCTGTTAGTTTGTTCATAACAGCAACCAAGAAAAGGGCAGAGGAAAGAAAGACAGGTGGTGGTCCTGCACCCCCTCGTCAACAAGTTGGTTAAGTAAATAATACCCTCACGGGAATATCGATATGTCTCTATGAGCACACTGTCGCGCTGAGCTAAAGGATCCTGTCTGTCCCGCAATATACGCTGAATTCTGAGGACTCTCCTTATCAATCTTGCACCTTCCGCAATGGGTTGGTCGCGTATACGGACAGGACATGGCTGCGACAGGCTTCCCAAATCCACCTTCGCTTTTATAGCCGTGGTCTCTCATCTTGATTACACGAAGTAATTTACAATTACTACTCTGAAATATGAATTACATCTGTAATAATCACATACATGTAATAGAATGTTAATAGTACATTTCCCTTTTTTAGGAAATGACCTGTATGTATCTGTGTGACATCAATAAAAGGATCAAGTGCTGCATTATCTTTAGTTACATTGATAATATTTATTTATGGTGAAACAGTGGAAAAATATCGCTGTTGCTTTCGTATAAATGAAGCGGACATACCTGCGTGGCCGCGATCTAATCCTGTTTACATAAAGTAAACCTGCTCCCGAGCAGGTTTACGCTTACGGCTCTGTTGCTATGACAGCAAGTCCCGGATGAGCTTCGGGGAACCGACTGATCCAGGATCACGCGAAATCGTCAACAATCTAATCCGGCTAACCTACTTAGCGAGGTACGAAGAACGGGCCCCAGGAAATGAAAGCCTCAAGTTTACAAAGCACAGAATCCACACTACTTGTAGTAGCATATGGCTGTCATTTAAATACAGTTGACTTTGCTGTTGATGTAATTTTCTAGGTTTGCGTTCCACCAGAATCACTAACTCAGGAGGGTTTTTATTTCCCTTGAATTCTTTGCAAAGCAGAGAAGATTCAGGTTGCACACAATTGCGCATCTGAACAGTAGGTACTCAGAATGGGGTTTCTAGGGACGTTCACATCACCTACGTGAATTCTACGCCACATTCTGGGTGATCAAGGCCAGAATTTGTAGGCTCTGTGGCGCAATGGATAGCGCGTTGGACTTCTAGTGGATCCTTTCAGATGCAATTCAAAGGTTGTGGGTTCGAGTCCCACCAGAGTCACTAATTTAAAGGGGAGAACTTTATTGAAGGTTCCTGCTACACAAAAATCTTAGTTTCTGACCAGCTCGATTGTAGTCATCTAAACAAAGTGCTTTGGTCAACTGAAAATCTGTTACTACCACCAGGAAATGAAAGCCTCAAGTTTACAAAGCACAGAATCCACACTACTTGTAGTAGCATATGGCTGTCATTTAAATACAGTTGAGTTTGCTGTTGATGTAATTTTCTAGGTTTGCGTTCCACCAGAATCACTAACTCAGGAGGGTTTTTATTTCCCTTGAATTCTTTGCAAAGCAGAGAAGATTCAGGTTGCACACAATTGCGCATCTGAACAGTAGGTACTCAGAATGGGGTTTCTAGGGGCGTTCACATCACCAACGTGAATTCTACGCAACATTCTGGGTCATCAAGACTTGGCTTTGTAGGCTCTGTGGCGCAATGGATAGCGCGTTGGACTTCTAGTGGATCCCATCAGATGCAATTCAAAGGTTGTGGGTTCGAGTCCCACCAGAGTCACTAATTTAAAGGGGAGAATTTTATTGAAGGTTCCTGCTACACAAAAATCTTAGTATCTGACCATCTCGATTGTAGTCATCTAAACAAAGTACTTTGGTCAACTGAAAATCTGTTACTACCACCAGGAAATGAAAGCCTCAAGTTTACAAAGCACAGAATCCACACTACTTGTAGTAGCATATGGCTGTCATTTAAATACAGTTGAGTTTGCTGTTGATGTAATTTTCTAGGTTTGCGTTCCACCAGAATCACTAACTCAGGAGGGTTTTTATTTCCCTTGAATTCTTTGCAAAGCAGAGAAGATTCAGGTTGCACACAATTGCGCATCTGAACAGTAGGTACTCAGAATGGGGTTTCTAGGGACGTTCACATCACCAACGTGAATTCTACGCCACATTCTGGGTGATCAAGGCCAGAATTTGTAGGCTCTGTGGCGCAATGGATAGCGCGTTGGACTTCTAGTGGATCCTTTCAGATGCAATTCAAAGGTTGTGGGTTTGAGTCCCACCAGAGTCACTAATTTAAAGGGGAGAACTTTATTGAAGGTTCCTGCTACACAAAAATCTTAGTTTCTGACCATCTCGATTGTAGTCATCCAAACAAAGTGCTTTGGTCAACTGAAAATCTGTTACTACCACCAGGAAATGAAAGCCTCAAGTTTACAAAGCACAGAATCCACACTACTTGTAGTAGCATATGGCTGTCATTTAAATACAGTTGAGTTTGCTGTTGATGTAATTTTCTAGGTTTGCGTTCCACCAGAATCACTAACTCAGGAGGGTTTTTATTTCCCTTGAATTCTTTGCAAAGCAGAGAAGATTCAGGTTGCACACAATTGCGCATCTGAACAGTAGGTACTCAGAATGGGGTTTCTAGGGACGTTCACATCACCTACGTGAATTCTACGCCACATTCTGGGTCATCAAGACTTGGCTTTGTAGGCTCTGTGGCGCGTTGGACTTCTAGTGGATCCCATCAGACGCAATTCAAAGGTTGTGGGTTCGAGTCCCACCAGAGTCGCTAATGTAAAGGGGAGAACTTTGTTGAAGGTTCCTGCTACACAAAAATCTTAGTTTTTGACCAGCTTTATTGTAGTCATCCAAACAAAGTGCTTTGGTCAACTGAAAATGTGTTACTACCACCAGGAAATGAAACCCTCAAGTTTACTAAGCACAGAATCCACAGCACAGAACCTTGAACAAGGGGAAAACCTTGTTCAAGGTTCCTGCTACACCAAAATCTCAGTTTTTTTCCAGCATGAATTTAGTCATTCATTGGGCTTTGTGTATTGTACTTCTAGTGGTTCCCTTCAGATGCAATTCAAAAATTCAAGTTCCACCAGAGTCGCCTTTACACATAATTCTGTGTGACTCCTGCTACGAAAGAAGATTAGGACAAGTGAAAAGACCAATATAACTTGAGGCTTTTGTTGTATTTTTGTTTTCCAAAATTCATCTCTTTCTAAATTCTAGCCACATCTCTTCAACAAAACAGTTTCCTCTACTGGAAAGTTTCTGATTCTGATGATTGACCTTTGACCTTTATTATAAAACCTAACAATCTCATATCTGTCTCTAAAACAAACATACTTACCATCTGAACACACTCCATAAGTGGCAGTCGAACAGCCTGGTTGCCAACCAGAGACACGACGCAGGCCGGGGTGTTTGCAGATGCCTCCAGTAATGCTAGCACTGCCTCCACACCCATGCGGCTTGCCTGCAAAGATTAAAGTTCATTCAGAGGGAAGTCATGAGCACAGAACTTTTTTTTTTTTTTACTTTCACCAATCCATGATATGAGTCTTATTTATTGATTGCTATTTACCAGGATTCTGTCAAACGCTGAGGGTGTTCCACCTCTCTGCACATGGCCCAAGATAGTAACCCTGGTGTCAAAACCCAGGCGGCGCACTACCAGCTGGTTTTGAATAGTAAACATGAATTATTAGTTGGCATAAAGGGCTTAAAAATATATGCCATTCCAGTTAAATACAATATATCTATAAAAAATATTTAGGATTTCACTTTAAAAAATTCCAAATTTCTGAAGACTGTGATCATATTTCTACTAAATATGTAGTGTCAATGTAATATTATATAAAGCAGGATTATATAGCATCTTAAAAATAAACAAGAACATTCGTAGGAACATGCAATAACAAGAAAAGACATGCCAAAAGAAAAAAATAAGAAGGAGAAATCATGCAAAACATCTCCTGTCATGTAATACACATGCAAAGTGAACAGGCATAAAGCAAAATACAGGGTGCAAAGAGAACCGTACAGCTCATCCATAAATGGTTCATAAATGGATATATGAACATTTGTGTAAAAAAGAACGAAATACAACAGCATACAGGACACGAAATGGTGTGTTCCCATGGTGAAGGAAACCAACATCCAAACCACGAAAGACAGTGGCCCATGCTTCTGAGGGAGAATTTGTGGCTCCGTGTATCGGCCAGGCTTCGTGACCGTACTTACATCCTTGATATAATCGGGGGTTATTGATTTGTTGTGGCGATCTATGGCACCCTCGGCTACAATAATAATGTTCAGCCTTTTCTTATCAGCACGATTCTAGAGGGATATAAACAAGCAAAGGCAGTTTAAAACATGACAGAAAATGTTTTGCATTGCCAAAAGCTGGAACCAGTAACGTAGGATAAGTCTGAGCGCTAATTACTGAGAGACCTTTGCGTTTCCAAAGAGCACCAACAGGTTGCCCTTCATCAGCAGACATTTGCCACAATTTGGGAGAAGCTTCATATGTGAAGTTAACTGGTCATGAAAAGCAGTGTGCTGTAGAGATACATCAATAATTTACTTATACTATTGCTGTTAGCCAGCAGGGTTAGTTTAAAGTTGACTGCAGAACCTTCTTTTATTTACAGCTCAGTTTACATGCAGTGTTCACATATTTGGTCCTTTCTCATAAAACATTTCTAAAAGACAATTTTGAATTTGTTGAAAACTTTAAATTTAGGAATTTCTTTTTGTTTGGTAGGCTTTCTCTTTGCTCTTTGCTGTAATTTGGCTGAAATATACATTTAGTGCCATCAACAGTCAATCAGCTGCACTACAGGGTACACTTTATAACACCATATTTCCCTTTTATTTAAAAACTTTTTAAGACATCAGATCATTTTAAACTGTATTTATTCTTTTTAAACTGTATTGCTTTTTGCACTGCAGAGGCTGGTGAGAAACAGTATTTCGTTTCAGGCTGGGTAACACAATATGAAATGACAATAAACTTCTTGAGTTTTGAGTCATTCAATGTCAGTGTCTACTGAGCTAAAGAAACCATGACACCGAAACATGAATGTCTATAATATCACAATGAAACCTTTCCTATGTGTGTGGCATGTGGCAAATGTTTGGATTCAAAACAGAAAGGTTGCTCTGCTGTAGTTTTTCATTTTCATGTTTATATCCACCAGCTGGTCCAGCTTCTGGTTCCCCTCTGTGTCAGTCTGAAACACAGCTCTACTCACATCCTTTACAAAATCAGAGGTAATGTGTTGTCCTTGTCGGTCAGTTGCGCCTTCAGCAACTATGATAATGTTCAACCTGGAACCTCGAGATCGAATCTGGACAATAACGAGAATACTAACCATATGAGACTGACTGGAAAATAAAAAAAACAAAACAATGTTCTTCAGGTCTTCAAATGGTCTGTGATAAACATTAGAATAGTCTTGTGTTTATGTGGTGGCCACATTGGACTGGCAAAGAGTCAAGATGTAATCGAAAGCTCGTGGGGTTGACGGCCACAAGAGTCAGGCTCTACCATATAACTTTCTTAACTAACTGCCATTACAAAACCCAATTTCCTGAGCTACTATTGTTAATGTATGAACAGACTTGAACTGAAAGCAACAGTGACTCAAGCAGACTCTGTGGTACAATGGATAGCGCATTGGATTTCTAGCTAGATCATGTCAGATGCAATTCAAAGTGTGTGGGTTCAAATCCCACCAGAGCCACTTTATTAAAGTGTGTGGAGAACCTTTGTTATAGACCAAGTGCTGCTACATCTTAGCTACTGGCCAGTGTGATTTTAGTCATCCCAGCACGAAGCATCTTGATCAACTGGGACTGTGTAACCACCAAACTGGTTAGTTATTCAGGTTCACTAAACACAGAATGAACTTTAATGGTAGCCTTTCATGTGTTGCCAGTTGGCAGTTGAGCTCTAATTCAAAGTTTGTAGGTCTTAATCCCATCAGAGGCTGCCATTCAAGGGCCTGTTTTTCTCCAATTCTTCTGCCATTTAGTTTTCAGTCATAACTGCTTTTATGGACTCTAATTTCCAGCTTGAAATTAAATTGAAGTTTACTTATAGGAAGGTTTAAGATTACAATCGAATGATTTGGAGATTCTGGGTTGAGTTTTGTAGGTTTGCTTAATGACCCAACAGCCAGCATTCAGCAGGCTTTGTGGCGCAATGGATAGAGCATTAGACTTCTAATGATTTTCTTCAGATGCAATTCAAAGCTTGTGGGTTCAAGTGCCAACAGAGTCACTTTATTACAGGGGAAAACTATAAAGATTCTCATTATACAAAAAATCTCAAAGGAAACATTAAACTTTCTACTTTAGATGCTTAAAATTAAATCCATGAAAAGGCAGCATGTGAGTCAAGCTGAAACGTGTAAAAATAGAAGCCCTTGTGGCACAACTAATAGTTAAACAGTTCAAATGTGAGTTCGATTTTATAGTGAACGTCGAATTTGAGGGACTCCTGCTTTACTGTGGATATCTGGGGAAGTTTAAAGATGTCTGCTTCCACACACAAGTCACAATTCTGTGGCAAAGACTGGATGAAAACTGGAGAATGGTCCCCTCAGAGCATTGTGAGAAACTGGTAAAATTCTGTGGGTGCTGATGTCCTGACGTACATCAAAGCAAGCACTTCTACACATTATACTAAGTTCTGACAGCTGTAACCTTCCAATATGTCATTTATAAGTTTCTTTATTGTGACAGGGATTACTGTTCTCACTTTTTACACTGTATTTTCAAGAAAATAAAGATTTTTGCTTAATTATTCTAACATATTTTCTGTCATGTAAATCTTTATTAGAAACTTGCTTAGCTAAATTACTTCTGTCCTCCTAGCCAAAGACAGAAAACTATCCACTCTAATTAAAACATAAGCTACTACAGTGAAAACAGTGTGTGTGTATGTGTGTGTTTGTCACCTCGGACAGTTTCTGACACATGTTGTCTTCCCATCCATCTTCAGGAGGCATTTCTGGGATAAAAACCCAGTCTGCTCCACATGCCAGGGCGCTGACCAGGGCCAGATATCTGCACACATACACAATTTATAAAATCATACATTTCAGCTCTCACTAAAGACAGTTCTTTTAGTCTCTTGCTACACTGAAATCTCACTAAAGCCAGAATGCACTCCACTCACTAACCTTATCAGTAGGCCTAAACAGCAGGCTCTGTGGCATAATGGACAGCCCATTGGACTTCCAGTCAACGTGCAATGCAATTCAAAGGTTGTGGGTTCGATTCCGAACAGAGTCGATTTTTCGCCTGTTGTCAATGCTAAATTTTCTGGACCATGGTACATACAATGTATCTGCATAAAATACTACTTTGACATTTTAGCTGGAGTCTGACTCACTTGTCGGTATTTGAACATTCCACATTTATCATTCAACATTTTCAAAGTCTTAAATATGCTTTCTAAAGAATTTGATTACAAGCATATGATTTTGTGGCCACTAAGACTAAGTGGATGTCACGCAATATTATGTATATGTGTGTGTGGAATAAAAGATGCCTACCCGCAGTGTCTCCCCATGACCTCCAGGACAAACGTCCTCTGGTGGCTATAAAAAAACAAACAGAAATAATGTCAAAAACAAACAAAAAAAGAGCATTTATGCTGAAACTCAGTGGGTTGATCTAAATTTGTTCAGTAGAGGGGGAACTCCAACCTTTACCCTACACTGAAGCATGTAAAAAAAAACCACAGTTTATATCTTTTCTATTAAGACCTCTCTCAGAAATTGTTCACCTCTGGGCAGTGGTCATGATGGCGTCCACCACCTCAATGATCCGATGCAGGGCCGAGTCGGTGCCAATGGTCATGTCAGTGCCGCAGAAGTCATTGTCGATGGAGCCAACCATACCGACGATGTGGAGCTCGGAGTTTCTCTGGGTCGCTTCCTCATCGATCAAACCTAAACAAAAAACAAGGAGGGAGAAAGTTTCCCTTTAAACTTGTAAAAGCAGGGAAGCCTGGTGTTAAAGTTAAAAACAAAACCTCCTGTTGTGAGGAGTCACCTTGCTGCAGGAGCTCCTCCAACAGGCTGCTCCATTCCTCCCTGAACAGGTTGGCCCCAGTCAAGCTTCCGTCTCCACCAATCACACACAGGTTGGTGATGTCACGCTGCACAAGGTTGTGTGCAGCTTTCAGGCGGCCCTCATGGGTACGGAAATCTTTGCAGCGGGCACTCCCGATGACAGTTCCACCCTAAAGTAAACGAACATTACAATAACCTGTCATGATTTTCTTCATTTTTTAAATTTTTTAAAGATTCTTTTGGCTTCTTTTTAGGACATTGTGTCCTCTTAGACTGTATTTTTTCCAGTATCGCTGACCTACGAGATCTTTTATCCCCACTGTTCACTCATCAGTGAAAAGGTCTCCTTGAAATGGTAATGGTAAATGGCCTGCATTTGTATAGCGCTTTTCTAGTCCATAGGACCCCAAAGCGCTTTACACTACATTCAGTCATCCACCCATTCACACACACATTCACACACTGGCAATGGCAAGCTACTTCAGTATCATCAAGCTGCAAGCTAAAAGCATTATTGCCTGTGTCCCTTTGAGTAAAAGTCACTCATGTCCACTATGACAACACGTACCAGCATAAGTACTACAAAGGTTTTCTTACCAAACACTTTTAATGATGCTAAAATGTCTACAGTATTTACAACACACAGTATTTTTCTCAAAGCAGACTGAGTTTGTTTCACTGTTTACAGCCCATTAAGAAGAAATGTGCGGTGTGTGTGAGCTGAACACTGATCTGCTCACCACTTGCAGCATGCTGGAGACGCTTTCCCACTTCGCCTCTTTGATGTTGTCTCCACCGTCCACCATCCCCTGGTAACCCTGAGAAGAGCAATCAGTGTGACAGACATTCACCGGATTGTTGATAACTTGGCAAAAGCTGAAAAAAGTTTTATTTTTTAACTGACAAATGAAGGACAGTGCTCGGTATTTTTAAATTGAACCAAAACTCAATAGGAACTTGAAGACAACCCTGTGGGTCAGGTTGAGCTTTTTTAGGGAACTGCTGTGTTGTGTTCAGGGATTAAAACTGCGAGGCGATGGTCCCAAACCAAAATAAAAGCACTGTGGCACTCAGCTGTTATTACTCACAGCCCAGTGGTTATTTGAAGCTGATGGGGACATGACAGTGTGGCAAGTGAAGGATGAAGCCTGCCCTTTGTAATCCAATTATATCTACACTGAGACCAGATCACGTCTGTCTGCCCCCGTCGTTCATGGCATCATGTCGAGTTAAAATTGCACATACTGTACATCCTCAGGCATTCAATATCGATGACTTTGAGAGACTCAGGAAAGAAGGAGTTACTACAGTTACTATCACTATCAAATCATTATTTCCATCGGCAGCATGTTTAAGTTCAAATACTGTTACAGTAGGTGTGATCTGTGATAGAGCCCAAACAGTAGGCGGCACTTGTCAAAGTAAAATCCACATGAATGCCAGAGCTCAAGGTTTTCCAGTAGAAAATTTATGATCCAGTGGTTTTATGTTGGAGCTGGTCAGAGTACATACTGTATCCAAATCCATGCCCTTGCTTCCAGTAGGTTAAAAACACAAAACGAGCCCATAGTGGGTTCAAATTTCCATGTGGACACAGTTTTAAGTGTCAATACACTCCACTTCAATCAAATGTTCACACACAGACACTCCAAGCGTTAGTGTGACAAGTGTGGAGGCCAAAAAGACAAAAACAAGGTCACTACCTGTAAAGGGATTAATGGGGAGATCTTAATGACTGAAAAACAAAGGCTTAACGACCAGAGCCATAAACAATGACTGTAGTCAGTGTGGCTGATTTAAGGTAATCTTTTCAAAATAGCACCTAAACAGCATGAAGTGAGGTGAGAAATGCTTAAATCTGTTGGAACAGAACAGCTTTCACAGAACAGCTTAAGGAGACAAAAATGAAGTGGTGGGCTGCCAACACTGTGCAGTTTTTGATATTTATGTGTACAGAGGTTTTTGCAGCTACACTTGGGTGAATTTGAGTGAACAAAATATAATTTGTTTTGCAACAACAGGCAGTAACAGCACAATGACTTGTCTGTGGCATGTTTGCGTTTCTCTTCATGAAACCTGATTTGACACAATGTGGTGAATTTACACCAAAGATTACATCTATGCAACCCTGTAGATGCGATGCATTTAACCCCAATAGAAAAATAAAACAATGAAATTCACATTTTCAGTTTTGAGACTTTGCAGCCACCTGAATGACTCCTTAAGGTCAAATTCAGTTACAAAAGCAGAGCAACATGCAGTCTTGAGTCCTGCTGGCTGTATCACAGACAATCACAGCTCGATAAAAAAGACTCGTCAGTTCTAATTTAGTTCACCGTGTGATGTGACAGACACTGCAGACTCTCCTGGGGCTATGTCTAAAGCCTGAGTCATGCCTCACCTCATGGATGAAGTAGACCTTTGCTCCCACATAGATGCCCATCCGCACGGCAGCCCGGACAGCTGCATTCATACCTGGAAATAGAGAAAAAAAGAGTTTGGGGTTGATACAGAAACAAACAGTGTTTCTCACATATCATGTTTGACAGGTTGGGAAATTAACCATGTCCGTCTGCGGTAAACTGCGAGCCTACCCAGGTTCTTTTTCATGCTGACAAATTGGTCTTAAAGATATTTTTGGTGTCAGCTAATGAAGAACCGCCATGTTTATTAAAACTGCAGCGCAGCGACTAGCAGCAGTTTGACCTTTTCAGAGGATGTGGGAGACACAGAAACTGGAGGTAGAAAGTAGTTAATGTCGGTCTTATTCTAAGGTGCTTTTGACATTTAAGAAATTAGATCTGTCAGTGAACTAAATAAACGATGTTTCCATAAATGTGATTGTATAAGCAGCAGCACAAACAGGGCGTGGCAGAAAGCTAGACAGACCAGCAGATAACAGGAGCGGTAAACGCCATCGAAAAAACAGGGAGACAGGGAGAGGAGACTGCAAGTGAGAATCCCTCTGAGGATTTTGTGTCAAAACATAGAAGGGTCTGAAAGAGCACTTAGTGAAATTAGAGACAGAACAAAACATAAACCTTGAGCTAAGTCTGGTGTCACAGTGAAGGTGCAGTTTTACATCACCGAAGACTCCCATAAAAGCACGATGACGAGAAATATCTGATGTGTAAAAACGCTGAGAGAAGGAATAAAGGTGGTATTGATGTTACTTTGATTCTGTGTCGCAACCTGCATACAGAATAAGAGCTGTAATAAAACTTTAATGATCCTAACGCTAGGTGTAATAAGAGAACCTGAAAAAAAGAAACAAGCTCTACGTATCAGCCTGGGCTGAAAATAACAAATCCATCTTCCACTGTTTCATCTTTGAATTTTGACTTATCAGTGAACTGATTATTTACCAAATTAAAGGTAAGATAAGCTAAGATAGACTTTATTTGTCTCAGAAATGGGTAATTTACAATTATCTTATCTTATCTTAATAATAAACAGTTTTAAGTTATTCTGAAAAAGACATCCAATCAACAAGACGCTGAATCAGCTGACTCTTGGCTTTTTATGCCATTAACACGTGAAGTGGCTGAATCATTATCGTAATTGCTATTGATTATTTCTTCTTTCCATCAGCTAATCAATCAATCTAATAGGGTCAGTGCATAGCAATTAATAAAGAGCACAGAGAACATAGATGACTGGTAAAAAAAGAAAAGGTCACTTTAAAAATTCAAAATAGGGATAAAGAATTAATTAGCCATTTATGGAAAAGCATTGGAATGACGAGCATGTTAGATCTCAGTGAGCCCAGTTTGGTGAGGCATTGCATGCATCCCAGAATTTAGCCCAGCAAGCACAAGCTAGCACGCTCTGCCAACTTAACCACCTCGCCAAATTTCTTCCCACACCACATGGAGTAAACAACCCATCCCTTTTACTGGCCCTTGTCTGCAGAATGCGTATGGGATGGGTCTACTCCTTGGATGACTATGTCACGATTTTGGCATTACTACAAGAGCTCAATTCACTAAGCTTGGCAGAGCCAACGGGGCCATGGCAAAGGGCCAGAGCGAAACAACAAAGGCTTAGCTGGGGGAAACAAAGTTGAACATGAACTGTTCTGGAAAGGCATTGCAATCAGTCAAATGTGTGCAATCATACATTTTTTGCAGATAACTATAAACAAAGTTTTCTGTTTACCTTGCAATGATTGCAACAGACAGAAATAATGGTTTAAGTGGCAGCCACTGCATGGGCAATCAGCTTTAGATAGAGAAGCACTGATGAACAGGCTGACATCAGCCTTGTTGACTGATATCAGGCTATTAGCAAATAAGATAACAGTGTCAGTGTCAGTGGCTAATATCGATCTCTCAAGTCACATCATTTTGTGTTTGATGAATGTTCAAATATAATTTGGTAAACAAAGCAAACTAATAAAATAAACGTATTAATAATGTATAAAAATACTGTATCTCAAAACTATCATATGCAGGAAGACTTTAACTGATCAAGCACACACATCCATACATATGCAATAATACAATATGCAATAATACTAAGTGCAATAATCCTTTCTGTCATCGTTGTATTTTTACTCAGTTGTATATAGTATTTGTATTTGTATTCTATTTTTATCTTATTGTATATTTATTTTATTTTATTCTACTGTATATAGTATTTTATTTTATTCTATTCTGTACAGTTGTGTACTGTATTTATTCTTATTGTATTCTAATTTTTGCCTCATAACTTTTGCACTGTCCACTTCCTGCTGTGACAAAACAAATTTCCCACGTGTGGGACTAATAAAGGTTATCTTATCTTATCTTATCTTATCTTATCTTATCTTATCTTATCTTAATTCAGACAAGGACTGTTTGTATTAATGAGGGGTTTTCAAGGGTTTCTTATGATCCAAATATTCATAAACTCACTTTTCTGTCAGTGGATGACTCAATAAATCAATAGCTGCCTGCAATTTTCTGATAAGAGACTAAAAATATCTCTTTTCTAATCTTTGTTTTTGTTTTCCTCACTTCTCTTATTTATGATCATTAACTACCTCTTTTATGTAAAATAATTAATTATCTTGCCCTTTACCAAAACTACTCCTGCTGACCTAGAGGAAGTAGCAACAGCATTATAAGGCAGGTGACATCTAAGACAAATGCACTACGGGGTGGGGGTTGGGTGGGGGAGTCACCGTGCTGTCAGCACTCGTTAGCAAACACTGAACAGGCTGAAACCACATCCAGGCCTCCATACTGTGTTTCTTTTTGTGTTGGAGCTAGTGTTGCTAATAGACCTGCAAAGTGCTGATTGGTCAGAGGGGACCTGGCAAATGAGTAAAATTGAGCTGAATTGTGTGATACTATAATTGAGTTTTACAAAATTAGAAAGAAAAAAATAATAAGGATTTCACAGACAGATAAGAGCGATCAGCGACCGTGAGTACATCTCATTTATCATCTCATGTATGTGTGTGTGAGTGTGTGTGTCGTGTCCCAGCTGAGCTCTTGGATTAAATCACAAATCATGAAATGCTGTTAGTATTTCCTCCCAGACTGCTGCAATGACTAAACATCTCCAGCTCAGTCTGGGCATGTATTCTCCGCAGCGGTCGGGAAATCTGCCTTGGCAAAAAATTGTCATTGCACATGAAGCACCGATGTTCCTGTGAGTTCAGAAAACTGTAAAGTTTGCTAAATGAAAGTCTGAAAAATAGCCTGAAATATTTCACAAAACTACCGATTGTTTCTGCTTTTAAGAAAGAGGGAATTTTTATTAAGTAACACTAAAAGAGGCCTATCAGCCATATTTCTAGCTCTGTGTTTTTTTTTCTTAGTCTCTATTAGAAACGCTTTGCTTCAATTACAGTTTACATATTCTTTATATGGCTTAATCTGAACCTTGGTGAAGATCCTCAGTTCATCCACTGTCTGAAACACAGAAGGTTTGACTGGAAATAAGGAAAAGCATAAAGATCCTCTTTAATGATTCTTAAAACGTTAGCATTACACTGTCTTACATTATAACAGTACCATGCAGTTACAGTTCATTTCTTTGGTTTGTATTTGTTTTGTATTTTTTAATTTTTAATGTCTGGGTAGTAAAAATATACACATTCAGAAGAAATGTTAAATGGAACCAGTGCTCATAGACATCAGAAACTTTGTCCACATGTGATTATTATATCACAACAAACCTAATTATTCTTGGTGACAATGGCAAGCGGGGGAAAAACCTCCTTAAAGACACTCGAGGCTGTTAAAGGCTTCCACTGCAGAGAGATTCTCCAGGAAAGGCATTCAAAAGCTAGTCCTGCTATCGTTTGACCCTGGTGAGTGGGACTGTGTGCGCATCATTTTCACGCCCCGGGAACAATGTCCAAGTGTAGTTATAATTAAATCTCAGCTGCTGCCAGGAGTATGCGCTCCTACACATAGTTCCTACAGAGGCTGGCTCTATTACATTCTACACAGGTGCTCATGTGCTGCCTTCTGCTGCAGAGACAACTGAGAAACGAAATATTCATCCACTCATAGAGGAGCCTATAGGCACCGTGTGTTATGTAACAGCCTGGCTCAAAGGCAACAATGGCTCTGCTGCTGCACTGCACGCATAGAGCCGATACTACACTCCAATATCGATATATAGAAGTCCAATAAATACACTCTAGTGCTGTTTCTGGAACATCACATGAATGAATGGTGACGCTATTAGACACATAAAAATACCAAAATCACTGTTTCACCTTTTTTTAAAAAAAAATGTTCCACTTATATTAGGCTGTCGTCATAGACCCTAATTTTACGGATAAAATGACATCCACACACAGTAACAGTAACTTATTTACGTTTCCTTTGCACATTGCACATCACAGCACACCAGCTCGCCCTCACGTAGGCGACTCAACCCTTCGTGACTTCCGGATGACTACAGTGACTCAAGGACAAAGGAAGTCACTGCAGGTCTCTTTCAAAATTAAGGCCCTGCTGCGGAAAGGGGAGGGGAAACCCTTTACTGTGAAAGGTTACGCCGGAAGACGAGTAATTTAGTCTGGCTTCTTCACGGTGGTCCTCCTCACGACTCATCTTCAGTGACACAATACGTGTATTTCTGCTGAAACATGACCCTTTTTTTAAATGAGGGGAAGTTGCAAAAATCATAGTTAATATAAAGAAATAAGATGACATTTAATGGCGTTGTCAACTTTTGCCTGAACCGATAAATTATAGGGATTTTAATGATAACAATAATAAGAATAAGAATAAGAATAAGAATTTCCATCACGAGCTGTGGACTTCATGCTTTTCCACCAAAAGCAGTGGCGAAACCTGACTGAGTGCACACCACAGTGTATAGCACTGTCAGCTTTGGGCTGCTGTTTACATCATACGTGTGCCATTGGACGCGCACAGGGACGCAGGACACAGGCAATCAATACAGGAACACAGTCCATATAGATTCTGCAGTGGTGCAGAATGCATGATAAGGAGAGCGACTCCCCACGTAAGAGGATTCAATTATTTAATTACCGCGAACACTTGTTGATTTCGTTGCAGCTTTCCAAACTGGCCCCCTCATCCCTGCTGCATATCTTTTTCCAGCAGGTCGTGATTACTACTACTATTTCATACCTCCTCAAGCGGTTATAAATAGTCTACTGCAGCATCCATGGAAAAATGTGTAAGACAAGGGTTTCAGAGCAGCTGTTGCGTAATAGTCGCTGTGATTTGCTTAATACCTTGTAAATAATGGGTATCAAGAAAAAATAAATATATACAAGGCAAATAAAATGCATTATTTATTTTTTCATGTAATTATGCACCTTGATTGACCACCACGCTTTTTGACAAGCTTGGAGGGGATACATCCATTGTCGGACAGGCCTCTAGCTAACATATTTCTCCAAATCTCCACAAAGAGGTAGGGAGTAAAATTAACCCTACAACCAGACTAGGGGAAGAACCGCTTATACTTAAAGTAGCCTAACTCTGGCAGTGCGTGCCACTACCACGTCAGCCTCAGTAAACACGTCTGATAGCATATTTTAAGAGAGGAGTTTATTCTCCTGGTGCTTTCTCGGCAGCACTTTTACGCGAAATTATCTATTTTCATTAGGGCAGGAGCGCCGTCCGATAATGGAACCTCACTAAGTTACCTTGGGCATCTCCGCCGCTGGTCAACACTGCGATGGATTTACCAGCGCCGGATAGATTCTCAAAGAATTTCCGGGTGTCCTGTCGCTTTGGTGCCGATGCGCCAGCCATCTCTGTCTCCTTGGCCCCCGTCACCTGTTAAATAAAAATGTTAGATTTACTCTTCTACAAGCAGCGACCAGTAATACTGTCAATAACCGTGACAGGGGAACTACTGGAGGACTGCAGTGGTTACCGCCCTCTTTCTCATCATACACACCCCCTCTGCAGAGGTCCTACATTTAGTGAGGTGAGTCACTGCATGGCGGTTTCGGTGGCGCAGTGGGGTCAAGTGTCAAGTTCTGGGGTCAAAACGAGGCCATTTGGCCTTTCAAAGAGCGAAACTGCCCTGAAGCCATTAATTGCTCAGCCCTTTCACTGAAATCCATCCAGCCTTCCTGTGTGGTGATGAGTCACAGTGAAAATGCGCAGGAAGTTAAGTTTTTCTACATCTAAATCATTATGACAAATTATTACTTTGTTACAGAAATTTGAAGGTTTTGTGCCTTTCGCTGATCTGCAGTTTATATAATGTTTACAGCTTGTACCTAAAAGAGTGGCCAGTGAGTCTGTCTTTATGATTCTCCTAATTCTTCATGCATGGAAGATGCTAAAAAAGATGCTGGACACAATCCTTTTGGTTCAAATTGACACGATAGCATCACACAGTTACTGCTGATTTATAGACACCCAAACAATGCTTATCTCTGTTCCAACACATCCCAAAGGCGCTCTATTGAATCTGGTCATGGGTACACTGTGAGTTGGACATGATCACCAACAATATTCTAGTAGGTTGTGTCATTTACACAATGCTCAGTTGATACTAAGGGGCCAAAAGTGTGCCCCCCCCCCCCCCCCCCAACATATCATTACAACACCACCATTAATACAAGAATACAAGGCAGAAATAATCCATGCTTTCATGTTGTGAAAGTCAAATTGTGCTGTACCAAGCAAAAGCAGAAATCCTGATACATCAGACCAGGGAATGTTTTTTTCCCATTCATCTGTTGTTGGGTTGAGCCCACGTCGGGCTGTTGGAGGCCTTAAAAAGAGTGAAAATTGCCATGAATCCATTAATTGCTCGACCCTTTCACTGAAATTCAACAACAAATATGCTTCATGAAAAACCTCAGATATAGTGTGTTTGTTTGTTGTAGCATCAGGACACACCCAACCATTTCATTGACTGACTTGTCTTAATATTACAACCTTTAAATAAATAACGAGTAACCCAGTGTTCCTCATTTCTCAAACTTATTTCCAGGATTCTCAAGCAACTTAAAGAAGTCCAGACGCTTTTCTTTCCAAGCTCCTTAGGGTGGCTGTAGCTCAGGTGGCAGAGCAAGTCAGCCACTAATCAGAAGGTCGGTGGTTCGATCCCAGGCTGCCTCCGGGCTGCATGTCAAATATCCTTGGGCAAGATACTAACCCCATGTTTGCCTACTGGTGGTGGTCAGAGGGCCCGGTGGCCCCTGTGTCCGGCAGCCTCGCCTCTGTCAGTGTGCCCCAGGGCAGCTGTGGCTACAATGTAGCTTGCCATCGCCAATGGGTGAATGACTGAACGTAGTGTAAAGTGCTTTGGGGTCCTATGGACTAGAAAAGCGCTATACAAATGCAGGCCATTTACAACGAGTAACCCCTTTATAAATGCTATATTTTTTTTTGTGGCATTAACTGGGACGCTGTAACAACCCAACATAAATTATTCAACTTAAATTCTGCTCTTAAAAGCTCATTTCCACTTTACTGTCTGGGAGAAACAGCAGAGTGATGCATCGTCGCTTTTTTCCTCCCTTCTTTGGCGCTCGCGAGCCGCTCTTAGAAACCAAAGCCAAAGCCAGTCTGTCTGACTGACAGCTTGGTCCACCAATAGGAACCCAGATCACGTCCCATGGAAAATTCCAACCAATTATAGCCAGGAATATGCGCCTTCATTCGGGAAATAAGAGACTTTGAGCAATAATTCATAAATTCCTTTGTAATCCAAACACTAAAAACGTGGAGTATTACAAAAGCGTGAACATTTTACATAACGTAACACCAGCAGATTAGATTATTAGAAGAGAAAATATCTAACGGCAGCACCAGAGAATAAACAGTTACAAATCCTGTCGTTGCTTAATATTCTCATGTCATCCTATAGGAGCCGTGTTTTTTAAGGATCATTCCCTACATCATCATTTTGAATTTCAGACATTTGGAAATAACAAAAATATTTCTAATCCAATCATAAAAACGCTGCAGATAGAATTGGTGACCTTTCACGAATCCCATGACCTTGAGTAATCCTCTGTATGCTATAGGCTTTATCTACTCAAGCCCCACGTGACTTCTCACACTTGTTGCCAGCCACATTTCATAATATTAGATTCATGACAAAAACATTTATCTGAAGGTATGCTGGAGCAGTTTTCATATCTATACTGGTGGACAGAAGGCAGTGCCTGCTGCTGCCTGATTAGATTTGAAGGGCCACACAGAGTGCACCGGTCTCTGGACCAGTTCCAAGTTTCCCTGTGCAGAAAACAAAAGAGCCTTACGAAGGCAGGGTGTGTGTGCCGTTGTGACATTTTTGCTGTTCCTCACTTGTCCGAACTTAAATAGGGAACCACTCTGGATGCCACATGATTCTTGGATGTGTCACACAGTTGCACGGCCAAACTATTTCCTGTGTTACCCTCAGCATGTCAGATATACGAGAATAAACAAACTGCAAACTGAAACTAAAAACTGACACTTTAAAAGTAAATGTCAGTGGAATTTTAACAGTGTCTGATCATTGATTAGTGGGGTGTGCGGGGCTCGGGGGAAGGGGAATTTTCCCAGGATATTAACAGGTGAGGAGAAAGGTCTTTGGGCCATGGAAAGGGATCATAAGTCAGCACTATTTCAAGGCACTTCGGGTATCCATCAATCATGCAGAGGCTACGCACCACCCACATTTTAAAGCACATTTATCCCACATAACTTACATTTATTAACGTTTTGTTGTGGTGTTAAGGTTAAATATAAAGTATATAAAGACTGGGATTCCCTGGGACCGCACAAGTCACTTTATGGATGAAATTGAAACAAAGACACAGCTCAGTTCAGTAAAAATAATTTATTTACAGTGGCATGAATCATAAATTAACAAGCAGCATTGGCAAAAGCAACATTAGAGTCGACAGCTTGCATAAAAATGTGTGAACGTCCGGACTTCTACATAAGAAAATAATTAATGAACTGTATGCACTGGACTGTGTCACAGCTGAGATGTTAAATCACAGTAGAGAGGGTACTTCAAATAGCGATGAGAAAAATATTCTTCGACACATGCATTCTCCTTCTGTTTTGCTCTAATTTACCACTGCGTAGTTATCAGGATGTCAGACACATTTCATAAGTGGAAAGAAAGAACCCAAGAAAATCAGAGCAAGTAACTTCCTTAAATGACTCTTAGAGGGGAAGTGAGTCAAATTACTGACATTAGAGAAGAAAGGGGAGGCAAAAATGTGTTAGGGTTGACCCAGAAGCTTTACTCAGGGGTTATTTTACCAGTGACAGAGATTACTCTTCCACTGGTTCTTTTAAACATCCCCAAAACTTAAAACCCACAAGAAGTAAGACGTTTCTTGCATGACCAAGGTCGCGTAAGTACATTTAAAACACGTGACTTTGGCGCCACCTTCTGGTAGAATCACAAAATACATCCATAACAGACCAGTTGATCCTGTCTCAACCTTTTGAATCAAAATAAAAAGAAAGAAAAAAATATAATGGCCATAATTACAAAGAAGGTAAAATCACATCAAATATTAAACTATCTTGAATGAACAAAAAAACCCTCAATTTAGTTAAATGGTAAAAAAAAAAAAAGGATCTTAGATTTCTTATATTACCCTCATATATAAGAATAAGTTTATCCAAAAGGGAAATTCATATGTCTGACGTATGTCATCTGGTATATGACTGTTCTATTACAGAGGTTATCGATTCCTGTTCTGATTCCCAGGGTTTAAATTATGCTGGTGTCTCTTATTTACAGGTAAGGTGTCCTTTGGTGTCTGATGCATGGCTTTATGTCATCAGGGCCACTGACCGGTCACTTCCAACATGTGAAGGGTGCGTTTTAACAGAAACCACAATCTTTTTTCTAAAGCTAACTGAAAAAATAACCAAACATAACTAAATAGTTTTTAGTGGCTAAATCCTATCTTTAGTGGCTATGTCTAAACCAGTGAATGAAAGCCAAATTTCAAAGACAAAACAAACAGCAGGGGAAAACAAGTCCTGACACAAACCCCGATCTGCAGGCTGACAAACATGCATTTTGTAAAATTGTACATTTTGTGCGTAAAGCTGAAACACAGGTGGTGCTATGTAAAACCCCCAAGATGGGAACTCTTCACACTGAGCCTCCACCCCAAATATTTCTCAAGCACAGAGAACTGAAAAGTGTCAGATCTTATAAAGCGGAAGTTAAAATTTGCCCAATTTCAGACTAAATCGTTCTCACACTACTGTTTGTGCTGAGACAATTTCAAAAACAATGACAGCTTTTTCTTTTTGGGGGGGAAGTTGAAGATAAAGTTGCTAAAAAGTAAGCTCGGTGTGAACAGATACTCATATGGAAACTTAACACTTCCGACAAATCATTCGAAATAATATCCAGTTCCACAAGTAGGTTTTTGTTTTGTTTTTTTAATATTGGCAAATATTGAACTTTGTCAGCTATGAAAGGCAGAAATGATGCCTTTCTTGAATAGAAACATGGCCCTGCATTAGAATTACTTCAGTAATTCTTGGGCCACAGTAGCTCAATGTGCTTAACTGGGCGTGCTAAAAATGTAAAAAACACTTAATACCCATTAAAACCAAAAACAATGTTAGTCAGGTTAGATACCAGTACAGTGCAACCATAAATAACCATTTTGTTCTGAGTGACAACCTGTGCAGGCTCACGTCACACGAGGAAATCAAACATTAGCAGTTACTGTAGGTGGTCGTTCATCCCTCAACGTGTGACATTCGGATACTCATGGCTTACAGTTCATCATCAGTTCATCAACATTTTTGGGGCTAAAAAGTTAGGATGTGGAAACAAAGTGAGAAGCGCTACAGTGAAATTCATTTCAGTGTTACAGTGTGTATTTTCACATACTCTCAATCATATTGTCATTGTTAGAGTATCAGATCATATACAGACCAAGAAGTCTAGAAACACATGTTGCCAGTTACAGTCAGTTTTGTTCACAATTACAAGCTCACACGCACGAAACAGCACCTAAATGAACAGTACCTTGCAAAGTGATTGAATCAAAATGGAAAATAAAAGTCCAGTCTATAGAAATTTAGATTGAAAACATTATAACTTTGTGAAACGGACAAAGTAATTTAGCTCTAGTTCTTCATTTACGTAAGGATTTATCCTTGGCGCAAAAAATGTTTGCATTGTTTACCAATACATACAGTATGGAGACTTAAAGATGACAACTTTAACCACAGAAACCCAACACAAGAAACAGTTAAATTTGCCCTTCAGCACAACCCAAGATTCAGCTACACACCTGCAGTGCAAGACACATTCTGGCAGGCTACAAGGTCGCGATCTTGAAGGGTCATTTCAGAATGAGCTGCAGTAGCGTCGAGATTTTTTCTTTTTTTACTTTTACACATTTTTCTTTTCATTTAGAGGCAAAGCTGCATTAGAGGCAGAAATAAGCTCACTGGTTAAATCTCAGTGGGGAAAAGTATTTCTGACAAGAATGGTCTGAAAAAAGTAATGTGCTCAAAATAACAATAGCGTTATTTTCAATGCTAATGCTAACATTTAGCCACGTGACACCATTCTAATTTAAGATGTTATAACGCTAATACTGGCCAATTGGTTTTTTTTGTACCAAAACCCTTGTTAGTCCAGGAAAACAAAGTTACTGAAAACTAAGATCTTAAAGCTAGAAAAAGAAATTATTATTATTGCTACTTAAGTGGAAAGCTAAATAGGTTAGCTAGTTTGTCAAAATAGCTTCAGGATTCTAGCAATAGCTTGTGATTTTGTAGCTGGGAAAGCTAAAGGGCTAGCCTGCAAACAGGGCAGAAAAGTGAATAAACTTTCACTTTAAGTGCTTCTTTAGCTTCATCTACTGATGCTCATTTAACCAACAAAATATTTCTGCTCTCATTTTTTGTTGAACTAAACTCCGAGCTGCTGCTTTACAATACCACTTGGGGCAAAAAAGGATATTAAAAATCTATGTACACTATCTATACACATTCACTTTCATTCAAAAAGTCATTAAATGGGGAGACAGGTCCCCTGTAACTACAGCAGTTGAAATATATTAATTTTAAATCGACATCAACATGTACCATTTGAGAGAATTTTTTTATTCTTGATATTCTTGATTGTTTTCTTTTGTTTTTTGTCATAGAAAGAATCTCTAAATCTTCTTTAAAACTATAAATAACCATAAAATATCTTTCATAAACCTTCTCATTGTCATTTTCACTTAGGCTCCAAAACCGAACCATAAAAGATATAATCCAGAGGCTTCATTTATACTCATCATCCTGCCACTTATGTTTCAGTTTCACACACGCACACACAAGAAACTTAATCCATCATAGTTACCTCAGAGACTCGTAAAAAATTCTGGTAATACACTGATCTGACCAGAGGACATTCAAACAGCAAACACTGTGTGTGTGACTGTGTTAACTTGGGCAACTTGGGACCAATAACCTCCACACAAATTTTAATTCAGCAAGTTGCAAATTACCTATTTTTTTAAATGGTGCTCTATGTAGCATTTTCATTATAGACAAGCTTCTTCTTTTTTTGGACATGTTTAGTACTTTCCCCCAATTTAAGGAAGTATAATAAAAAGTGAAAATTACAGCATGACTTTGCATTTTTTTAACTAAAGTGTCAAAATGTGCAAGGAATAAGTTTGTTGCTTGCTCTATCCAACTCCAGCTCAACAAAGCATGCTGAAAAATGCTAGAGGTGGAGAAGTTTACCTCGTTTCTTGATGGCAATTCAAATAATATCTCCTAATGAACCCTGAATGTGCTACCGGTGTCTGATTACATACTATTACTGTTGAAACCCTCACAACATCCGTTTTAATTGTAGAGGAAATCCGAGGATATTTCAGGAAAACTGAATATCATAGGTATTGAAATCAATTTTAAGATGTAAAGGTTGTAGAAATACAACCTTTACGCCTGTTTACAGCTGTATGTGCTTTTCTTTCCCTCCTTGTAAATTTACGTCCCCCCAAAAACGCACACACACTCACATTTTCTCATTTCTAGATATAACCTCCTTATCCAAACTTCTTTTTAAACTATAAGAAAAACAAAGCTTGAAAACCTTTTTAAAAATGCTACACAGAACACCTTTCAGTACTTTTATTAACTATTTTTTAGAAAAATTCTGTTTTAAAAGTCCTCTTAAGTGTTTGATTACTGTGAATACAGTGTTTGATTTGACTACAGCTTACAGATACATACCACATGTTGATTAGCTGATATCAATCAAAGAATAAGTTACATTGAAAACCTAAAAACCACAAATAGCTGGGGGTTTTCAGGATTATCCTCATGTTGGGCATTTGCTGTCAGGATGGTTCAGATGGCAGTTTCCCTGTAATGTCAGACTTTTTCTTGCATAAAATGTTAAGCAATGACTAAACCCACTGTGAATGTAGTCCTGAAGTTTGCACATGTCTCGGTTGTCCTCACGCTATAGAGCCTCTGAGTTGCCTGGTGTGACAGAGGGGCAGTGTTCTCATCAAGTCCTTCATACGTCTCTGTGAGCTGAGCTGAATGGGTGTCAGTGTTTTTGCATGGATTCCCTCGCTGCTCGTCTCAACTGCAGCCTGGGGTCAGCAAAAATTCTGTAGAAGACAGAAAATCATCAAGGTAATTTAAATTACAGTCA
Organism: Mchenga conophoros; assembly: GCF_057382185.1. Classification (NCBI taxonomy): domain Eukaryota; kingdom Metazoa; phylum Chordata; class Actinopteri; order Cichliformes; family Cichlidae; genus Mchenga; species Mchenga conophoros. The sequence continues at coordinate 7,230,817 of NC_140543.1, read as the reverse complement.
CTCTGATAACAAAGAACTGAACTGAGTTTTCTGCACTCATAAGTGGTTTCCAAGTGCTGATTACAAAAGATCAATAAAAGGGTAACAAATGATGTATCAGTTTAATAAACAAGGACCATCTGATCATTTGAATGCTTTCAACATTTTAAGATCTCTACTTGTTCTGGGGGAAGAACTTCAAATGCATTTCAATTTAAGTCTTTATGTTATTACAGACTTTTACTCCACAGAATCAAAACCAATCATGTAACCAAAAACAAAACAAAAACTGATTTTTCACCCACACCTTATATCTCATTTTCAGCCATTAAAGGCTTCCAGTGCACATTTTAAACACAAATTAATGAATTTAAATCTAAAGACTGAAAGCGGGGCAATACCAAGCTAAGGATGGCAAAATCTGAGCCTAGAGTTAAACCATTATTTTTATAGTGTAGTGATGGGTGCACTTTTAAGCAACAGTGTACAGCCACATCACAGAGCATTTCCACCTATAGCATACATTTCCCAGCAACCTGCAGCAATTACTGTGTATTACACCCTATGTTTTGTTACGTTTTACAACACTGTGCCTGTGCTAGTATTACAGAAACATCCGTGCAAATAGGATACGAAGATGTTTTGAAGAAGTGCATTACTTACAGAACTGGATTCACCCTCTTGAGTCAGCATGTCAATCCCTGTTATCTGTTCCAGGATAAGGCTGCTTTCATTGCCCTGCAAATTCATAGTGAACAACCACAATTACAGCTTCTGCATGTGTGACAAAACAACATAAAAAGAATTAGGTGTGACAATGTAAGCTTGTATGAAGCACCTGTTCTGTATTCATAGAGGCCATGGAGCTCATCTGTCCAGACATTGGGTTCATGCTATTATTGCCCATGGCAAGGTTCATGTTGTTGTTGCCACTGTACATTCCTCCACCGGGTTGTGTGGAGTAGTGAGACTGAGACTGTTGGGGGTAGACACTGAAAGAAGACAAGCTGAGTCAAAAAGGATAAAAAGAATTCTAAAAAAAAAGAAAAATAAACTAAAATGACTGAGACCTATTATGCTTTTCCTTATTCTCTGCCATGTGTGCATCTTTAAAATAGCTACTCTTTGTTCTATATGTCAGCAATTAGTGTGGATATCCCTAATTTGGAAACAATAACAATTATAATAATATTTAGGAACACACAGCTCTGACTTTGAGGACAGAAACCATCTCATCAGCTGTTCAAGCCTTCGGTTTCCTCAGGACAGCCAATCAGAAGTAAGCTGGACTAACATTACAAAGGCGCTAATACTGCTAGTTTTGGACAACAGAAGGCCAAAACAAGCCCCCAAATAAGGATTACTACTGTGAATATGCAAATCTACTCTTGTAAAAGCCAATAACAGAAATACTCAGCTGTAAATAAACACAACATTTCAAAAGCATTTGCACATAATACCTGTTGCTGCTGGTGATGTTGGCAGGCTGAGACCATCCGTTGAGGTCGGCACTAGGCTGGTAGCTGGGAGGTCCTCCCTGGTTCGGACCCTGGTGTTGGGTTTGGGGTGGACCTTGGTTTTGCTGCAACATAGGGCTCTGACCCTGCCCCATTCTGGGGGACAGCAAGGGGCTCTGCGGCGTGGTGGCCCCGCATGGAAAACAGGACACTGGATCCTGGTGTTGCTGCTGCTGCTGCTGGCTCATTCCTGCACGTCAGAGTGTCATAGACAGTTACAATAACACAAGTAAAAACTAAGACTTTATAATAATTTTCAGATGGTGGTAATCTGGACTAGTTAGACCCCAACATTATATGAAGATCTTACCAAAAGGATAAAGTGAATTTGAGACAAATGAGAATGACCTTTCCTCTGAGACTCAGAGAAAAGTTTTTTACAGTATCTGAAAAATCATCAAAATCTTTGATTCACCAATGAGAGAGCCCTATAACTGAAAGACCAACCAGAAATGGAAAGAAAAAAGGCCCAAACTCACCAACAGCTAGATTGTTAATAAATTAAATTCACACAAAATACTCATGTCGTATTGTCCTCACTTCAGAAGATCTTTTTTGTTAAATGAAATTCATTTACTTCAGTTCTGACAGCACTGACAGAACTTTTACAAGCCACCCCACCCCTTGTGACTGGTTTACGACAGTTACAATAAAACAATCACAGAAAAAAAAATCGACTTCCTTGTTTTTTTAAGTAATAATAAGAAAATAATTTTGCTTCTGTGTTGATTAGCACAGAAAAAAAAGACAGCAGAAGGAAAAAACTAATCATGCAGCCTCCACCAACACCCAGTCATGAAAAAAGAAAAAAAAGACCGCCACCACAAAAAAAAGTAAAAAGAACTACAGCACATCTTCCATGAAGCACACACAGACCACTGAGATGCTGTTGCTGTGCTCTCATCATATACCTGCACTGCTGAAGTGGAAGGGACTGTGGTGTGATGGCGGACTCATTACACCTCTGTATTGCCCTCCCACATTTCCCATCATGCCCTGACTAGCCAGATGATGGCTGGGGGAGTGAGGGGAGGAGAAGGGGCTGGAGGAGCTTGGATGAGGAGGAGAGGGCAGGCCTGTACCGTAGCTGGAGGCCGAGTAGGGGAACTGCTGCGGGTTGCCCTGCGGGAGCCGTGGGTTGGTACCACCCATGGGCATTGGCGTAGGAGCAGCGCCCCCAGTGGGCATATTGGGTGGCATGTTGATGCCCTGAGTGCGCATCATCATGGCACGCTGCTGCTGCATGTGCTGCTGCTGCTGTTGTTGGCGTTGGCGTAGGTGGTTGGTGAGGTACTCGCGCTGCCGCTGGGCCATCATCTCAGAGTTGAGGGTTCCCTGCAGGAGGAGATGCACATTTAGGCAAGGAGCAAAAAGGGGAAATGATTTGTGCTGATAATATTTAGCATGTGTTTACAAGAGAATAAAGTGTTCGTGCAGGCAAACCGACCTGGTTTGGTACATTAGACCGTAGAGGTAGATTCATGTTGGAGACTCCACCCATCTGGTTCACCATTGGCTGTCGGTTCTAGAGAGAAGGCAGAGCAGCCCGGAATTAAAAAAAATATGATATTGCAATTTTGCCCTTAATAAATGCCTTAAAATACATTCAATGCATATGATTAACTGATGTGCACAAGTACTGAAGCACTGATCTGGGTGTTTGTAAAAGTTTTGCAGTTTTGCATTCACCTGCAACCCATTTAAAGAAAAAAAAAAGAATTAAAATCACATTTTTGATTCAGATGGGTTTTGAAAAAAAGTTTTCTTCTATAAATAAACTTCACTGTTTCTCTGCTGGCACAATAAATGTAAAGCGGGAAGTGTAAAAGTCGTGCCACACATCTGAACAAACTGCTAATTGCTGCTAATTTCAGTGACGTTTAAGGGACAAAGCGTTTTGCCTTGACTCTCCACCAGGTGGCAGCCTGGACCAAAACACCAGCTGTGTCTTTGTTGGCGTAGACAAAATTTAAGACAAAACAAAAACTGAAAATCTAGATAAGCTCAACATTTATGTAGTAATACAAACACAATAAAAAAAATAAAAGTGTTTCACATAGAGAAATTAGACAACAACAGCTTTTCAAAGAGAAATCCTAACGTGTTACCAGCTAATAGTATAAGGTATGTGTATGAATTTGTCTGTGCATATTTTGCCGTTTCAGCTGTCAACTGTCTAAGCAACAAAAAAATGCTGATTAAGCCAGAAAGCTGGAAAACATTTGTGCTTTTCTAGCTGCTGCAGTTCAAACTCAGTGAACCCTGTTGGCTCAGAGGCATCTTTTGTAATCAGATTTTTCTTTTTCAAAATGGTAATGAGGTTTGAATGAAACATCAATGCCTGGTTTGCCAGGATTCATGACTGAATCATATGAAACAGTTTGTAGTTACAGAAAGGAAAAGATTTGTTTCTGTGATCGTACTTAGGTGACATTAAGGGATGGACATGACTATAAATATATGTAACTGACTGTCTGCAAAGCAACTGATGTCCTTTTAAACCCGGTGACTGCTGGGGTCAACAACAACAACGGTCAATCACAATCACTGTACTGAATTTCCATAAAAGCGTTGCTTTACAAGACAAACTTTACTTGAAATTTTTATTTGCTCCAACCACCAGTTGCATGCAGCAATAATTGCTGGCTTTTTTAAGCAACAAAGAGAATCAGAAAGAAAAAAGAACCAAATGGAGGAACTTGTTACATTAGCCAGGTCACATCTTTGAATTTAATCTAATCTTCATGCTGAGTAACTAATTATAATTGTCCTTATATCCATTTCTGTCAGAAAAACTGGATTGATATTTCATCTGCAGTACTTTATCTTTAGTAGTATGGCTCTGTTCTGGGACCTCGCTGCACTTTGACATGGGATGGCAAGGCAAGACTAAGGCAAGAACAGCAGCAATAACCCCCTCCCCAGAACTGAGCAAGCACCAGTGAGAACAGGCATAATATCGACTATGTCAGAAATAGCATGAAAAGGATGAAGCTGGGTTGCAAAGTGGTTTGCAGAGGCAGAAGAAACTGTATGCAGGATGACACAGCTTAGAAAGGACACCCTAAGAAGGATGTGCTTTCCAAGAAAGGATCAGCACTGCCAGCTGCACTCTGCCCACCTGCCAAAACTAATGCCATGTTCAGCTTTTTGTTAAGCACTATTAGCTACAAGTAACGCCTACACAACCTGTAACTGCTCTGTCATCAAGCATTGAGCACAACCAACACTGTAATACAGTATTGCAACATCAATGTTATATTGTGTACAGTAAAACGTCTGGAAATCTGGAAAAAATAAAAGAGTGAAATTCAAATATTTGGCGCCACCTACCAGCTGAGCCTGGAGTCTGTGCTGCAGCTGAAGCCTCAGGTTATTGGGCTGTGGGGGCATCATAGGATTAGGCCCCCCTGGTCGTATGCCAGCCTGCCTCGGCCCTGCACCTCCAGGCATTCTCATCATTGGGGGATAACATGTGTGCGGCATTCTCTGAGCCCCCATGTGGCTTCCCATAGATTGGCCGTGATAACCACCATCAGGAGGCATGCCACCATAACTTGCCTGACCTGCATAGTGTTGACTGTAGAGAGGAGGCTTCATGCCAGCTGCTGGGTCCGAGGAGCCCAGGTACTGGTCCTGGTCTGGCAGATGACCCTGTAGAGTGGTGAAAAGTGCTTCACATGTTATTTACCAAAACTCCAAAACAGGTTATATGTTTAGCATAGAGTGGCTTAAAGGAGCTCACCTGTCCTGCCAATGTGGGGATTCCCAGCATTTTGTCAATCTCCTCTAGACCCTCGTAGTCCTTTAGCACCGAACACAACTGGTTCAGTAGAGTGCCTTCATCTGGCTGGCCCTCAGACCCTGTGCCGCAACACCCCATGCCATCCTCCTGGGGGACACTGTATGGTGGCCTGGAAGGTAAGTTGGCATTATTATCAAACTAGATTCAGTGCTTCATTTTCTGCTTATGATGACTCTTCTCTTATGCCATACCTGCTTGGATTTCCATAATGATCCATCATCATTCGGTCTGGCCAAGGAGCAGTCTGATTAGGTGGAGCCTGCTGCTGAGGGTAAGGAGGCGTTGCCATGTCCAACTCTGCAGGGGAAAAATACACAGAATATCAGAAACAGCGTAGAATTCAAGGAGAGAAGAGTTTCTGTTATTTGCCCATTTTCTCTTACCGTTGCTCATCATCTGCATATTAACCATGGCTCTGGATCCAGATGGAACACTGCCTCTTGCAGGGAGTGCAGCATTCATGTTGGGAACCATACGACCAGGTCCAACTCCCTGGCCCATTACTGGGCCTGCAGAGCCCCCCATGGGCCTCTGGGGACTCCAACCTTGCTGCATGGAGCCACGCATTCCTGTTATGGGGAAAAGATTCATTCAAAGGTTATTTAGTATTATATATGTATTTGTATATATGTGTATATATGTATTTGACATACATATTTGCTATATAGCCAGAAATACACCTCAAAGTTATATCTTGTTCTGCCTCACCTGTGTTAGTCATTGCAGCTTGGTTAGCCATGCCCGCGTGGGGTCCCATCATGCCTTGTTGCTGCTGCTGTTGCATTAAGTGGTATGGGCTACTGTTCCTGTGCTGAGGAGGGAAAGGCCTGTTGGTGTGAGGGGAGGGGCCCATGCTGCTGTCAAGAGACATGCTCCTTATTGGAGGACCACCTTGAACTGGATGGCTGGGCCTGGGACCATTAAAGCCTGCTAGGAGGAAAAACAGTATTTTTTATTCCCCATACAGTACTGTACATATTTAGAGACAATCTGAAGATTTTCTCAATATTTAGCAAGTTCAAGATGTTGGAATGGTGTAATTCAGTCAAACACAAACACTGTGTTGCAGACGTACTTGCGGGGACGATGGGAGGGAAGGGTCTGTGCTGGGTGGGCGGGCTGCCGCTGTCTTTCATCTGCAGAATGTCAGAGATGATGGTCTGTTTGTCGACAGAGGAGGCAGGTGGCACAGAAGAGGAAGAGGATGACGAGGGATCAGCACCCCTGGTCGGTGGTTGACTGGGGAACAGCGGCTGCTGCTCCTGGCCACCACTTTGCAGGTTATCCAACAGGTCCTCGAGCTCATTGGTCTGAGACCAGCCACAGGGAAAAAACAGGATTAATAAATAGATTATTTATAGGATAAAATGACATAAAACACATTTTACATCACATGACAGTAGCACCAGTGTGCCACATTGCTGCATTACATCCAAACATACGTTGTAACATTATTTTCAGTGAAGGGCTGTTGACATTTAGGGAACTGAATAATGAAAAAAATGCATGCTTTCATGTGACAACGTGCAGAAATAGGGTTCGAAAGTAGATGTAACATCATGTGGTTTCATGTCTTTTTTCCATATGCTGTGGTAATCCTGGCATGCCACTAAAACTAGTTCATAATTCAAACAACGTATGTCACACTATACGGTTGCCTCTGGCCATTTGGTTGATGAAGAGAGGAGGAGCTAAAAATAAACTGCTGGTGCTAATGAGGTCATGTGTGATGTACAGTAAGTCCCAATCACAGCTCTGTTTAACACCAAGAGAACACACACACAGATACAGAGTGAAAGGTGAAAACAGAATGGCCACACACCAAAGGAAACACTAGTAAAAAAGAAAAAAATGTGTAAATGAAAAAATATATTTATTTTTATTATTTCAGAAGTTCAGCTGTTCATAACATTGTAATAGGACCCTGCTTTATAACTCGTGGTCTTGCTAGCTGTTAGCATGGTGCTCATATGTAATATAGTACTGCTAATAGGTGTGCCTCTATTCTCCGAAAGACTGAACTTCAGTCATTTTCCATTGGCCACTTCCTGTAGCTTACTTTTACCATAAATGCACCTGCCTTGTCAATAAGCAACAATCTGAACTGAATACAGATTTACTAACTAACCAATAACAGCAGGATAGAGGGTTACGACACTGAAACCAATGATGTGTTTGGGTTTAGCAATTTTTAACCACTTGAAGGAAACCACATACATAATATTAATGTGGGCAAATGATTACATGTTGATGCTAAAAATTGCGGGTGTCTGCTATTAGCCTAAACTTTAAGCAGTCGGTGTTACAGTAGGTCTGCCATGAGATCAAGCCTTAATTTCCATTGGTCAACAGACCCAGCTCCTGACTCACTAGCTGTACTTCATTGGACAAGTTTTGGTAGCTGTTAATCACCACACGTCGGCAACACCCCACCGTATGAGCTGTTTTGGAGATTCTCTAGTCTTATACATCTAATATGAAAAATCTACTGAAGTTATAGTTTATTTTAGCATACATCTAATTAACCTGGATCCAATAGGCATAAGGAAACAGGAGGTGAACTGTGAGGAGGATTTCTCTGTAGTCTCTCAGATCTTTACACTTGATAAATTCAAAAACCAACTGCTCACTTTCTTCCTGGCACATCACACCCCTGAACAGGTGTCAATATAATAACCAAACTCCATATCAATATCATATGTCAGAGGATTTATGGTTGGTCAGTTTACATATCCCTGATAAGTCATAAAGTGTGTCTATAAAAGGAGGATGTGCTTCTCCAGTGCCAGTTAAACCTGGAGTCATTCTAATAGCCAGAAGAGGACAAGTCCTGTTAACAAAAACAAACATTTCCTTAATGAGGTCAGCCATTGTGGTGTCAACAGCTATTTCTAAATACTCAGTGGAGCAAGTTAACTTAGTCAGTTATCATCAAATGTATGGCAAAATACACAACACGTAGTGTAAGATTTAGGGCGTGGCTATTTTGTGATTGCTAAGGTGTACAGTATTCCTAATTTTTTTCAGTTAGTTCCACCATCTGCTCATAACATGTAGTTTAAAAACAGATTACAGTGACAATGAGGCTCATCTCGAGGCTTAAAAATGGAGTCCCCAAATTTGTGGGTGACATCACTGTGTCCATCTTTTCAATACAGTCTAAGTGATGAGCCACAGAATTGTTAAAGCATGTTTAAACAAACTGTCAGGTTCAGTTCAGGTCTAGTGACACATGCTCACCAGAGATGGATAGACTTTGACCATTGTTTCAAGGTCCACTGACAGATGTTCATCCACTGAGATAAAGTTTTCATATGTAATATTTATTCTGATGATGCCCATTTGGTTCCTGGAATAAATGTTTAAAAAATGTTCATGGGATTTAACATTATTTAAAAAAAAATTCAACCCTCCAAATCTAACAAATCTATAAAGTTTTCTATTAACTGGTGGCAGACATCATGGTTTATTCTTCTAGGATGCTGTGATGTGCACACATATGGATATTTTTAAACATTCAGGCACACCACACATGCAGCCGTGCACACTTATACAAATGCACGCAAACACACCTACATGTGTGCTGATCCATAGCAACACAACTCCTCTGCTGTTCCTGCAAGATATGCCTCAAACACAGTAAGTAAACTTTCCCAGCGAAACTGCAACTCTGCACACACACACACACACACACACACACAGACACCACACAGGAGACCTGTGCAGTGTTTTTGAAATCTCATTCCCATACAGTATTGGTTTCCCTTGTTCTTCGCTCACACACACTGACTCACACATATGCCTAAGCCTTTAAACAGTACTCCTCTGCTTTCTTTGCCAGGGCATCTTGTGTTTCTGGGAGCGTGGGGGGCAGTGTGCCATTGGCTGTCTAAAGAGGAACTCAACACGGATCTCACAGAACAAACGAGCATCACCGACCACATTTCTTACTTTTAGGTGTTCATGTGAACCTTAAGCAATTACAAAGATTTGTTAACAATACAGTTTTCCCAAGAAATTGAATCATCTATTAAAACAGATGTAGCATTATGTGTTGCTTAGACAATGATGCATCTCAGTGCTTATTTTGAGGGATTCAGGGCTCCCTGTGTAGTTAGTAAAAACTCCTAATACTGAGGCCTCTGATTGTGTAGCATTTGTAACAATGACTATGACTTAAAAGTGCTGTTTTCTTAGTATTTTTAAATTGACTAAGTTTGGAGGGAGCAAGAATTAATCAGCAATGTGCTCGTTGTAAATGAGAAACAGCTGATGACTTTGATGTTACATGTAGTAAAGACATCATATTGTAGCAGGAAGCTACGACAACTACTACTGAAACGTGAAAGCTGTAATATTTAAGGCTATTTTATGTAACAAAGGAACTGAAAATACATGGAAATAATTGAGCTTCACCACCTGAAACCTAAAAAAAAAGCATTTAAAAACTAAACGGAACTGAACCGAGCACACAGGGCAAACAAAAAACAAGCTGACGCTACCAAACCAGTAGTTAATAAATCTGCCTGATAAATTACTGACCTGTGGCTCCATGTTAAAGCCTGTTTCTGGTTTCTCAGTCTTAACGCTGGAGAGCTTCAGTCCTTCACCAGGTTCTATCTTGATGGCTTTATCCAGGATGCTGTTATCATCCCTGTCCAGGAGATAGCGAAGCAATGCATTGTCCTTCTTTTTGGGGCTCCCTGGCTCCTGTTTTGTGGAGAGTTCACCTAGAGCGGTCATGCTGTCCCCGGAGGCCGACTCTGGACCAATGGGATCTTTTCCGGTTGCTTCAGCTGTTAGTTTGGCCAACTCCACGGGCGAGGTGCTGTTTTGCAGCAACCTGTGAAGAATTTTATGTTTCTCCTTTAAAGAGGTGGAGTGGTTGTTATGTCCCACCCCACCTACACCACCAAGCTGGTCCTTACAGATCTGGTCATCTCCGAAAGCACCCGTTGGTGAGCAGGGATCAGAGGGCTCCAACTTGGTGGTGAGCAGCTGGAGCAGCTTGGTATGGCCTTTGGTGTTCAGAAGTTGGTTTGGCGCATCACTAAGGTCACCCAGACTCTCCCGGTCACCATCTCTTCCCTCCCCCTGATCACCTTCCTGGTTCTGGGATGTCAAAAGGTCTTGCTCCTGAAAAGTTCCAAATAGGTCAACCTCTAAGCTTATATTGTTCTTGGCTTTTTGGCTACCGGGGTTGGAGCTGTGAAGAGGGCTCTGAAGGCCGACTGGTTTTCTGTCAGGGGACTCTGGGTGCTGTCCTTCACTGAGTCCCTGGGAAATCCTGTGGCCCTGGCTGAGAGCCTGCAGTGCGCTAAGAGAGTTAAACCCTTGGTTGGTTCCTGTGCTGCTGCACACAGGGGCTGGCGATCGGAGGCTGGCTGCAGGAGAGAAAGAGCCAGGGGGGTGCTGGGGGAGATGCGGACTACTACAACTGCTGCTGCTAGCTGGCATGCTGGGGCTCTGGCGATGACGAGGAGACAACATGGCACCTTGGGCCCCTGAGGTGATACTGGGGCTTCCCAAGGCTAAAGGGCTGCCCAGCTTTTGTGCATGGCTATTTCCCTGAGGCGTAGGCGCTCGCCCTGACATAGCTCCATAACCACGTCCAAGGTTGCCAGAGGCTGTGGCAGCGTAGTGTGTGTTGCTGGTGACACTGGCGTCAGGGGAAGGAGAAGACACACTCATACTGGTTGGGGTCATTGGTTTGGCCATAGCCTGACTGGCAGATGTGTCTGCAGTCATGCTGCCATTTTCCCTGGATGAAAAAGAAGACAGTCAAGAATGAGACCTATTCAGTTATGTGCTGTCAGTATGTAGATATGCAGACTCAGTGTGTATGCTGAGCTGATAAAGCTTGACAAAACATAAGGGATAAAACCTACAAGCCACATGTCACACAGTTATACATAAAAGAGATGAAAATAAAGATTTAACGTGAAGCAGGCTCTATTATAATGATATAAACGTCCAAATAAAATTCTATTATACCACCTACGGTTATTGTGTGCAATCCATCATCCCTGGGAGATTCCACTGACCAACACTTTCTAGTGACCAGTGTCTTTTGAATTTTGCACAATGTGTTTGCATTCAAATATAGACCCCTTCCTTCCTGCTGCATGTATTTTTCTTTTTGGAGTGTCATCTTGGGGAGAACTGTTTTCTCGAATGGCTGAAAAGGAAGTCGGTGTGTTGGTGCCTTAGTATCCTGCACCTTGCCCTTTTTCATGTTAAACATTTGCCTGGTGAAGACGTAGTAGAGTTGATATGCTTTTTCTTGAATCACACTCAAATACAGCTTTTGCAGATGAAAAAAAATTATATTATTGTATCTTCAAAGATGCCCATTCAATCACATCTTATCCAGTTAGATTTGTCAGTGGTGATGGTATAAACAGAAAGGCAACGAACTTTGATTCTGAGTTTCAGAGCCTACAGACTGAGGCATCAGTCTTTTAGTCCAAAGTCCAAAACATTCTGGAATAAGTGATAACGATGTCACATGTAAGGATTAAGTAGAGTACACCATAAAGTAAAACAACCAGAGCAGGTCTGCGAGTATACACAAGTGAGAAAACATCATAGTAACAAGGGACAGAGGGAGTAACTGTAACAGAGGGAGACTTTCAAACATCAATCAGCTTCAGCTCCACCAAACACACAAAGCTCTCATTGTGCTGAATTCTAGTGCAATAATTTTCAATGTGAAACTTGTGGAAGTAAAAAGGGCAAGTTCTCGCCATTGATCCACAAACACTCTGGGTAACAGTCCTGGCATTGTTTTCTGACCACTGTCCAAACCCAGACTTTGAGCATTTGTATCAGCACTTGGATGTTGGTAGAGTCGCAATCCTTCCCTGTGGAGGGAAGGAGGAATGAGGGCACTGTGGACTGGACTGGCTGGTAGTTCTTGTGTGACTTTTGGCTTTAACATACGATGACAACTCTGTATAAGGGACTCTCTGTTTACAATGCAAACTACAGAACCAAATGAGGAAGAAAATGGCCAAAATTGTTAGGGAATGTAAAAAAACACAAAAGTACATCTTTTTCTTTAACTAAAATAAGTATGTCGCTTTTTCTGAATGGATGAAGGCAATTTGGGGAAAGAATTTGGTTTGAATAAGGAAGAGAGAAACTTGGCACTTGGATGGAGTTAAGTGGCAGCTGCAAGGGTGATCAGAAGATTCATAAACAAGAAATCATATGACTTATGACTGTTGGATAACACCTCCCACCCACTCCATGACATGCTGGTCAGTCACAGGAGCACGTTCAGTGAGAGACTGAGATTACCGAAAAGCACCACTGAACGACACAGGAAATCATTCCTGCCTGTGGCCATCTCCCTGTACAACGCATCCACTTAACACACTGTTTGCTGCTACAGCTACACATGTTTCTTTTCCAACTATTTATTTATGAGTGACTTATGTATGTATGTATGTATATATATGTATATATTGTACTATTCTTAGTTAGTGTATTGTCTGTCTTGTCTTAATGTTGGTTTAAAATGGAGCACTGTAACAAAAAATAATTTCCCCCAGGGATCAATAAAGTATTCTGATTCTGATTAACTCCTCAAATCTAAAGGTTTTCTATGACTGGAGGACAGATATGAAGCTTAATCTGGAAAGACTCTCCCATTCTTGATTTTAGCATTTTGGGTGCCACCATCAGACCTTTTTGGACAAAAAGGTGGAATATCAGCAAGTCTGGTTGCTGGTGTTATCTGTGCAGCACAGATACAGATGTTAAGTAACACATTAATGAAATACAAGAATTCCACTCACCAAAAGAAGAAATGACATACTTGGACAGGACTTTTTAATCTTTAAACCAGCAGAGAGCCAAGCTAACTGCTTTAAAATCCTTTGAAGGGCACTTTTGAGGCCCCAGCAGGCCCATTGTTGTTTGCTGTGTGAGTATACTGTGTTGCTCTCTTCTCTGTCTTAGGTAACGCCTATCTCTCTGCGGAGCCAGTGAGTAGCACTCAGCAATCAGGCCTGGGAGTACTTAAGCTGGGGAAGATGAGCTTTTCAGGGCAGAGTCCTTTGTCTCTGCAGCATTTGAGTGGTGTGCACAATGCACAGGCACAAACAGAGCAGGTCAAACAAGAGGTCTGGTTCAGAGATTTAATTTGCGGAGATGGAGCCACATGGTTAATGATACAAATTTTAAACCTACAATTTAAACAGGTGATTTATTTTTTAAATGGTCATGCTCCTATATTTGTTATGAAAGAGGAAATTAGCTATAGAGACCAAAAGTAATTTATGTACCAGATGTACCAATCAAGTATATTTCTGCTGTAAATTAGGCTTTTAAGTAGTCATTTGAACAACATAAGTTGTTCAAATGACTAGTCTTATGTGTGTGACATAATTGTCACTTGTTCTGACCATATATTTTTACAATTGGTTGTAGTTACACATTTACTACAACTTGTCAATGTTTTTTTGTTGGAATTAGAACAAGATAAACCTTAGCGCTAAACCTTACATTGATTGTCTTAAATCTAAAAGAAATATTTCATGGCAAGAAACTCAAAATCTTTTGTGTGAAAAATGCAACATATCTTCTTTTCAGCAAACAAAAATAATTTAATGAAACATAAAGGGCACTGGGTCTCGTGTAGTGAAGACAAAGGAAAGAAAGAGTGAGTGGTACCTCTGCAGGACATGGAGGGACATGTATAGCTGTGGTTCATTTGTTGCTGAAGATCGGACCAGTTTGCTCTTAGTGTGCGCTGAGACGATGGTGCCGTCAGCCAGGGAGAATCGGTAAAGAGGGCTGAGCGCATGGCTGTTTCTCAACACTGGAAGGGAACCAACAAAAAAAAAAAATCAGGTTTCATCATTATATGAATGATAAATACTGAGTATAACTGGTAGAGGGAAATAATTTCTGGTAGCAGAGGTAACAAAAAAAATACAGAAAAGCGTAGCTGTTGTGGAGTGGCGGTGCAGTGGTTAGTAGAATTACCAAAAAAAGTCCTGGGTTCAAATCCAGACTGGGGCCTTTTTGTGTTGTTATTTGTGTGTCTGAAGACGTGCATGGGTCAGGCTATTTGGCGATTCCAAATTGTAGGTGTGAGTGTTAATGGTTGTCTATCTGTATGTTTAGTCCTGTGACTAATCCTGCTGGCAGTTTAAAGCACCACTGCAACCCAAAATTGGATAAGTACAAATAGACCAATAGTTATCATTGTTGGATATTTATGATAATAAAATGTACCTTTGGCAGAAAATGTTATTTCCTAAGATTTAAACACAGACAACTCAAACTTTCTATTAAGTAAAATGAACATGTCCTTGCTTAAAATGACTAATTTATGAACTATGAAGACCATTTTCCGTTGCTTATCCCCACTTACAACCTGGAAATGTATAAGTGGAAGGAAGCAGATGGATGAATGTGAAGAAAACTGTTTTACCCTCTTGATGGTGCTTTTTGGCGAAGGACATTTCCCCTTCATTCTGCAGGTGGAACCTCTGAATGCACCGTCGAACCAGGTCCTCCCAGCCTGGCTTCATGGATGCCCGCAGCTGACTAGTATCCAGTGACGTGATCTTACCTGAATCGGTAAAATATGACATTGATATTTGCAGATTACTAGTCATGTTTTAGAATATGCATCAAAATACATATAGACCCAAAGATGGAACCGCAACATCTGTGGATTTCACAGATGCAGCCAAAATATTCTGTCTGCTCTTATTTTCTTCCAATAGAAATTATTTCATCATTTGCTACCTAAAATTTGCTTTTAGAAGCTATCAAAATTTTTGGTGGTGGTCAGATTCCACACCAGCACAGCAATGGTGAAAGCCATGTCTTTGAGTAGGACAGTAGCATCATTTCCAGGCTGACTTGAAGCTGTTTCAGATACTAACAACATATTCTTATTGTATTTTATGCTGGCAAGCTACCACAGATCATACAGCATATTAACCCAGGACCTAGCCCTGCGGATGTACCTTGAAGATCCTGGCGTGTGGTGAAGCTCTCATACGTGGGCATCACAGGTCTCTCTTTGACAGGGGCTCTTCTTGCCACACAGATGAGACATGACTGGAAATCTGCAAAATTGAAAAATAAACAGGTTACATTATAGAATAAGTCCTGCTTCTAATGCAACAGGGACTGCGAATGAAAGGCTCTTATAGCTTTAGTAACCTTCGATAGTGAAGCACCGCAAAATATAATGTAGTCAATACAGCGTCGGTGAATGTGTGAAAAACTGAATGTTATAAACATCTAAAAACTGGAATGTGTTAAACTGTACAGGTGTATGTAATAGTGTGACTCCCAGGTGTATCTTCATCCCCTCGGCTGGGTCATCATACCTCCTACCCACATCATTCTACCAGCCTAGATCGAATACTAAAGCAGCTTCAGCTTTACTCTCAGCAGTTTTGTTAACCCTGTCTGTTCCACAACCTTAACATCAAACACACCCACAGCTTCACCTCAGCACTGAAATCAAACAGGACAACTGTGACCTCACCCCCGACATTGATGTCAGCACTAGTCTCAGTCAGAGTCAATCTACACATCAACCTAAATCTCAACCTGCAGCCTTCACTCCGTCCACCAGATATCCTCCTCTTGACGTGGGAGACACTGGCACAATATCTGGTTGTCAGACATCTAAAATTAGATTGGCAGACAGATTCTTTTCCCTAATGTGCATGTGTGTGTGATTAGATTAGATGGGAAGATGACAAAGTGCCACACACTAATTAGTCTCTTCCAGTGGATGGGAGGGAAAATAGAGAGAAGTGATGATGGAAGGAGGACAGGACACAAGAGACTGGGAGACCCAGGATGGTAAGAGTGATAGGAAAGTGACAGAAAGTCAAGACACAGACTGGGTGGTGGAGAAAAAAAAAAAGGAAATGACAGTGTAAAAGAAGTGCACACAAGTGAAAGGGCCAAAGTCACTCTACTACATGGTGAGAAATAACAAAAAACGGGACCAAATCAGCAGAGACAGAAGAAGACATAAAGACGGGGACTGCAAATAGGAAGCGAGGAATAAAGGCATGACAGAGTGAAGATGGAAAATGAGCGGGTGAATCTGAGAAAATAAAAGAAGAAAAATAAAAGGACAGAAAAGAGTGACAAAAAACACAAGTATACTGGCATAAGGAGAGACAATACCTTCCCCCTCTTCTCTGATTGACTTGGGTTCAGAGACAGCAAAACACTGCATGGTCTCATACTTCTGCTGCGCCGCCTCCTGCTGATCCGAGGTCAGCCGGGCTTCACCGTCAGCATGAGGGTTGATCAACATGCGACAGTTAAAGGTGTGGCTGTTCCTGTTGGACGAATCGCGATGATTGACTGAGAGACAGGGAGAGATGCCAAAACAAAGAGGAGACATCGTGAGCATGTTAAATTTCCAACATAAACACTGCAGCATCAAACAAATTCGATATAAGATAAAAAAGCTACAAGAAAAGCTCATTTCACAAAACAGTAAATGCTCCCAACAGTAAGCTACTAGCCACAACCCATTACAAAACATGAAAAATGATCTAAACCAATCACTTTTTCTGCTTTCTATCAACATGGCCGAGTTGTAAGATAAAAAGAAAGTGAAGATTCTCTCAGTGCTGCCAAAGTCAATAACTTTCTCACCCAGGCTCTTGGGCAGGAGGTTCTTGATGAACTCGGTGTGATCTCCAACATGCAGCACGCTGTAGACGCTGGTGTTCATCAGCTCCTCCTGCTGGTAGCGCAAATACTGGCTGACATTCTCCGACACAAACACTATGTTGCCTTCCATGTTGACAACAAAGAAGAAGCCGTCCAGGGCCTGAAGGTGGATGTGAAGACAGGATGAAAGAGAGAGAATAGAGAGCCAACAGAAAACATGAAGGGGAAGAAAGGGAAAATGGGAAGAAGACAAATTGGGAGAGACTCACGTTACTCGGTTAAAGTTTAGATGGATATCTACTACAAATAAATGCTAATATTCTCAAATACCGAGCATGATTCGAGGCACCACAGCACATCCCAGTGACCGCCGTGTGATTTTCTGTGTATTTTTTCTTTCATTTTCCACCTTAATGCACAGACTGTGATTTTTTTCCTTTAGCACACCCATGTTTACACAAAGGTATCCTGACACCGGTGCAGAATAGAATATAATGGAAAAAAGATGTTGCTTGAATTCTGTTTATCTTACAGACTCCAGGCCGACACCTCGGTGCGCGTTGCTGCTGGTGAACGCTATATATAGCCTGTGTGTATGTGTGGTCAGGCTCCGCCCCTCCTTTTCTAATCTGGCTTTTCACAAAGGTATTTATACCTCACCGGGTCCCATGTTATACGTTGCCACATACCCGTGCATACACACACTCACACTCAAGTAGGTTGGATGACTGCATTAGAGTTTGTCACAGAAACTCTTATCACTCTGTGTCGCTGCAGGAAGATGCTCTAAATTGTCAACATACATGAAATATTTGCAGCCATAATGAGGTCAGATCTCCTTTTTTAGCATTTGCATTTTTGCCCTATTTCAACTGCTGTGACGATAGCATCAGAAACCAGTGAGAAGCTCTCATAATCATTGTCACAGTACATAAATTTATGAAGCACTAGATTAGTGAATTGAAACTATTCACTTGTCCTCAGTTTTGGCAGCAGCAGCAAAAGCAGTAATCCTTTTTGGTTTTACCATCGTGCCTACAAATACAGTGGGGCAAAAAAGTATTTAGTCAGCCACCGATTGTGCAAGTTCCCCCACTTAAAATGATGACAGAGGTCAGTAATTTGCACCAGAGGTACACTTCAACTGTGAGAGACAGAATGTGAAAAAAAAATCCATGAATCCACATGGTAGGATTTGTAAAGAATTTATTCGTAAATTAGGGTGGAAAATAAGTATTTGGTCACCTCAAACAAGGAAAATCTCTGGCTCTCACAGACCTGTAACGTCTTCTGTAAGACGCTTTTCTGTCCCCCACTCGTTACCTGTATGAATGGCACCTGTTTGAACTCATCATCTGTATAAAAGACACCTGTCCACAGCCTCAAACAGTCAGACTCCAAACGCCGCCATGGCCAAGACCAAAGAGCTTTCGAAGGACACCAGGAAAAGTATTGTAGACCTGCACCAGACTGGGAAGAGTGAATCTACAACAGGCAAGCAGCTTGGTGTGAAAAAATCAACTTCGGGAGCAATCATCAGAAAATGGAAGACATACAAGACCACTGATAATCTCCCTCGATCTGGGGCTCCACGCAAGATCTCATCCCGTGGGGTCAAAATGATCATGAGAACGGTGAGCAAAGATCCCAGAACCACACGGGGGGACCTGGTGAATGACCTGCAGAGAGCTGGGACCAAAGTAACAAAGGTCACCATCAGTAACACACTACAACGGCAGGGAATCAAATCCCGCAGTGCCAGACGTGTTCCGCTGCTGAAGCCAGTGCATGTCCAGGCCCGTCTGAAGTTTGCCAGAGAGCACATGGATGATACAGCAGAGGATTGGGAGAATGTCATGTGGTCAGATGAAACCAAAGTAGAACTTTTTGGTATAAACTCAACTCGTCGTGTTTGGAGGAAGAAGAATACTGAGTTGCATCCCAAGAACACCATACCTACTGTGAAGCATGGGGGTGGAAACATCATGCTATGGGGCTGTTTTTCTGCCAAGGGGACAGGACGACTGATCCGTGTTAAGGACAGAATGAATGGGGCCATGTATCGTGAGATTTTGAGCCAAAACCTCCTTCCATCAGTGAGAACTTTGAAGATGAAACGGGGATGGGTCTTCCAACATGACAATGATCCAAAACACACCGCCCGGGCAACAAAGGAGTGGCTCCGTAAGAAGCATTTGAAAGTCCTGGAGTGGCCTAGCCAGTCTCCAGACCTCAACCCCATAGAAAATCTGTGGCGGGAGTTGAAAGTCCGTGTTGCTCGGCGACAGCCCCAAAACATCACTGCTCTCGAGAAGATCTGCATGGAGGAATGGACCAAAATACCAGCTACTGTGTGTGCAAACCTGGTAAAGACCTATAGTAAACGTTTGACCTCTGTTATTGCCAACAAAGGTTATGTTACAAAGTATTGAGTTGTATTTTTGTTATTGACCAAATACTTATTTTCCACCCTGATTTACCAATAAATTCTTTACAAATCCTACCATGTGGATTCATGGATTTTTTTTTTTCACATTCTGTCTCTCACAGTTGAAGTGTACCTCTGGTGCAAATTACTGACCTCTGTCATCATTTTAAGTGGGGGAACTTGCACAATCGGTGGCTGACTAAATACTTTTTTGCCCCACTGTAGCTTGTTTTGATTATTACTGATATGACTGTCATTTTTTCCCCCAACACATGTATTGTAGCCACAAACTGTTGGTTGAACCCACCTCCAGCATCATGGGCCCAAGAGTGTCTTTATCAATAACACCTTGGCCTGTGGACGAGACGTCTGCTTGCTGCACCTCCTCTGCATCGGCCACCGGAGCCTTTTCTGTAACAGACATGACAAAATTTCATCTCCGAGTCAAGAAAGATCTTCTTGTTCAATGGTTTCAACGCAAGGCTGTAACGACTTGAGATTTGCACTCCTCGATGTTACTGTGGGCAAAAAATCCGTAGAAAATCATAGTTATCTTCAGTATACACTTACTGTGACACACCTAATCAATATTAAAAGTATTGATAAGGTAATAACAATAATAAAAATAGCCTACATTCCTTTACCATCCAACAGGGAACAGATCAAGAAAAAAACTGCACGAAACATTTGAAGTTATTTAATGAAGGCATGACTCATTGATGATGGAGCATGTCAGCAGCATCAAAAGGAAAGCTTGTTTCCAATGAACCAGCTCACTGTATGTGTATCAGAGAAATATGCTCATTTTCTTGGAAAACTATCTTGTCAGACCGAAGCTTTCACTGTAGCTCTCCCTCTTAGTGGGTATTTTATTTTCACAGAAAACACTGACAGTATTGTTTTTGTGATGATGAAGCCTTCAGGCAAACACACACCCACTCAGAGACTGTTTTTTTATGTACACCAAGACCTTTCACACATTACATTCTTTGGCTAGTCCTTACTCTAACCTTGTGCTTATATAAACTCTAAACCAATCTTCCAGCAGCACGATCCTGTGTAGGTTTCAGTGGTGGGGATGTCGCGGGCAGCAGGTATCACTACTCTAATGCCTTCTACATTTTACACTTTCGTAGCCATACTAGAGGCCAGTCTCCACTCTCCTCCCTGGTTGTACCACTGGACTGTTAAGCCTCCCATGGCCCCATTAGACCACATAGCTGACATTCCTGTTGTGGGACCGGAGCTGTACAGAGTCATCAGCCTTAAACCCTGTCACAGAGAGCCTGGGGTGGCTCTGCAGTGCACGTTGGAGGGTATTACAATAATACTCAGCATTTTTTTTTAAATCAATAAATATGTTACACTCCAGTTGACACGATCAATTTATGCACTCAGGTTTGGACCCCAAAGCCCCAATTTACACGAAGAAGCAAAAGAGTTATTCTGCATACCACTGCCTATAAATTAAGCTTACATAATCAAAATAACTTTCAAGCTAAACATCACAGCAAAAACACTCAATACTAGCAGTCAAACTTGCATATTAACAGCTGTGTACTATACATAATGCAGTATGCAGTATTGACGAACGCACAGCTCATTAGATCTAAACAGCTTTATTCAAGCCAACACCTTAAGCAGCAGTTTGAATAATGAGACAACTTCAGCTAAACAAAGCAGGGTGGGGAAAAAATCCATCTCCCATCAAGTGGGTGAGATTCCATTTTTCTAAATGAATATAAAATGTCTAATATATGGTTATATACGTTTTACATTAAACAAAGCAGGCTGCAAAAATGTGTCAGAATAGAAAAGAACAGTTTTCTTTATGGAGAGCCATGTATTAAATGCAGAATTTCCAAATATCTTGTTGGACAACGGATGATGATTACACCCTTTTCATTGCTAGTTAACACTCTTTAAAACAAACCCATCCTCTGCACTGGCTTATTTAGCTTAGGAAGCTGAGATTTGAAATAATTAACTGGTTAATTGAGTAACAGACAGGAAATTAAGTGCCAACACAACTGATTGCTTACAGTAAGTCATTACTAAACATAGAGATGGATGTCACCCGCTGGTTTGTGGAGCCTTAAGCAGAGCGTTGGTTTTTTTTAATCACTGGTGTTTTTGCATTTGAGTGAGAACCAAGGACACGGCACACTCATATGGTAGTGCACGCTCACTACACAAATACTCATCATCTAGAATTTTACCCTGCAGTAAGTGTAAATATGAGCTGTGAGCCAAAGAGCATAAACACACACCTTGTCGCCTGACTATCATGAATGGGTACGTACAATGCTATTTTCTCACCTGTTTGTTTCTGTGAGCTTTCCATCAGGTGACATGTGACATGTTTTTTTGTCTGAATTCATAACTTTTGTGTGAAATCGACCTCAGCAGGTCAAAAAGATGCAGACAATAGTGGCTCTCTGAAGTTGACCAGGCAGCTGTGTGTATTATCTGTTTGTATGTGTGTGTGCGTGTGTGTGCTTATTCAGCTGTTGTTTTCAAATGCAAACTGCGCCATGACACATGGACACCAAGTGGCTGACCACAGGAACTAAAAGAGAAGAGGGGCCATGAGAAAATGAGTGATGAAGCCAGCAAAGATAAGAGATAAAGATGTGGGCAAGAGAGACAAATGGAAGTACAGAGATAAGACAGAGGCTGTGTAGGAGACATGAAAGATACAACAGGTTAACAGAAAGAGGAAAGGAAAATATAGAAAATAACAGAAGAATAAAAGAGTGTATAAAACAAGACAAACAAAGAAGAAAGAAGAAAATACAAGGAAGAAAAAAGGATAAAAAAGAACAGAAATGAAAGGACAAACACATGAAAAAGAAGATAAAAGGATGAGGAAAAAGAGTGGGTAAAGCAAGCTCGGGAGGGAAAGAAAAGAGGAGAAAGACGAGGATAAGGAAGGATAAAATTACATCAAGGTTGAAAGAGTGAATAAACAAAAGGGAGAAAAGAAGAGAAGAAAAACATGAAGAAAATGACTGAAAGGAATTAAAGTAGACTGAGGAAGGGTAAAAAAGGAGATAAGGACATAAAAGAATTAAAAAGGAAAGGAAAGGAAAGCAAAGGAAAAGAAAGAACCTGGTAGGATGAAGAAATGAGGGAAGAAGTGATGATGAAAAATGTGGCGTTAAAGTGAAATGACACTGTAAAAAGGGGGACTCGTGTTTTAAAAAAGCAACGGGTGAAGACTGAGATGTGGTGAGAAAAGTTGGGAGATAAAGGAAGAGGGCTAAAGGGAAGACGTGCAGGAGCTGAGGAAATCGTGAGACTGTGATGAAGGCAGGTCTGCCCGCTTTCCTCTGAAGACTCACATCATGTTGGTCAGTGTTACATAACAGCCCTGCCTCTGTCTGTCTGTCTCACCATCATCACACACACACATTGTCATTATTGAGTCTGTGTTTACACTCACATTTCCTCTCTCCGCATCGGTCTGTCGAGTCTACTGCAGGTCCTAGAAGATGGGGACTTACATGCAGGACGGAGCCAGAGTTTTTGTTTTTCAAGACTTAGGTGTTAAAGTTATGCTAAAAGACAGTTTTGTGCTGACAGTTGTCATTAGTGTGGTTTCCTTTTGTACAGTTAAACACGTAAGAAGAGCAGAAAGCCATTTCAATAATTACATGTTCAGTTTATGTGCTTGCAGCACTTAAGTTGTTACAGACTTAATATTATTTATGCTTCTTCACTTCCAATGTCAACGCTTTCCTCAGGCAATTGTTCCATGTTTGTGACTGTGAAAACATGAATAGACTCTCTTTGATTATGAAACTGTCATCTGAGAGTTTGATCTTCCTTGAACTTGAAATTTTCTCAACTTATCTGGACTCATTAAAATAGATTGCTGAACAGATTCTCTCTTAGGCACTTCCAGGCACTGGTTTTCACCAAAAGGAGTAGTTGTTATTCTTAAAACATTTATTATTACACTTGTATAATACAATTTCTGCTAACATGGTCTTTTTCATAACTGTCCTCATCATATTCTTCTTCGGGGCTTCTATCAGTAGTCTCTAAAGTAACTCCTACCAAGTCAGGGAGTTTTTTTGGGGATGTTAGGAGTTCGTTTTTTTTAATGTGTATAAACTGGAGTCGTAATTAAGGCAGATGAAACTATTCAGCACGTGTGCGAGTTAACTTTGAGGTTAACTGTGATTTGGTACTTTTCTTCAGAACAGGAACATCTTTTGCTAGAAATTCTCCATCGATTGTAGTGTTGTACTTACTTTGGAGATATTGTGACTTTTTGTAAATTTCTGTAATTGTAAAACTGGTTAACGACCAAAAAGATAAAAACGGAAATGCTGACAAGTCAAAAAACGAGTGTGTGGCTTTGCTTGCCCTTGTTAATGAGCTGTTCATCATGACTCAGCTAGCTATCGGCTTTTCTTGCCTTCAGTCATTAATTATAAATGCTAGCAGGCTGACTTTAGGGATAAACTGTCTATCTGACAGTGGCACTGCCATCTTGACAACCACTGAATGGAACTGTCACAGGAGGATAGATTCTAATGGCTTTGGTAATGGCCAGACTTTCCCCCAGCTCCACCAGCAGTTAGTTTTGACTATTTGACTGTTGTTTGTAATTACGTTGGGGGATCCCCTGCCTTTTCCTCTTATTTGTAAATGTACATTTGAGAAGTTTTACGGACAAACACCCTGAACGCTGGCAAATCAAAAACATCTGGGTGTCTTTGGTTTTCCAAGCACAAGTGCCAAAGCACATTTATTAACATTTAGTTATTATTATTACACAAGAGCATATCCTCACCCTGCTCCTTGATCTGCCTGATCTGCTTCACCGTCTCCTTGAGGATGGCACATTTGTCCGGCTTGACGTTAAGGTCGTCCATGTCGTTGATGTTGGCAAAGATCAGCTCTGCCAGTTCCTCGATGTACTTGTTCTCCTGCTCCCGGTTTCTCCTCTCAGTGCTCCTCTTAGGGCTGGAGGATAAGGAGGGAAATGACGACATCATTGAAAGAAATTAATGAAGTCAAAACCACAATAACTGCAACGGTGCTGCGCTGTATGATAATATAGCTGTGATATAACAGCCGAGGACTTTGCTGCACCGTGCAGTAATCTTACACTGAGTTTCCAAAAATGTTTCTACATATCCGAGAGTTACTCGCGTGCTCTCCATACTGACTACTTCTCTTTTCGGAGACAAAGAGACACTTAGTAAAATTAAGTTCTTAACCTCCGACGCAACATCAGTGTGTCCTCATTATAGTCTGCAGCGTACCATCAAACAACAGTTCATTCAGTCAACTTGTGGTATACAAAGATGCTGCAGCAGCATTTTTCTATAGTGACCCACATTAATCACTCCCTTTTCTTCTTAATGAGCCATAAACTATCATGCCATTTATAACTACTTACTTATTTATTTAATAATGTGTCAAAAATCTAACCAACCAAAATGAGGAGCTATATAATTAATAATCAAGTGTTCTATAAGGAAGTAATAAGGCTTTAGTTCTGATTAATTGTTATTGTCATTTATGTATTACAGTGTATCATGAGGCTGTGTGGTGGATAAAGGTTTTACCTGGGCCCCAGGAGGTCTGACTGACAGTCCTTCCTCTTCAGAGAGTCTCCCCCTCTGGGGGGCTCTGGGGTGTCCCCCCTCCCACTACTCATCTTCAGCAGATATCAGCACCTGGAGGCAGAAAAGCAAACCCGTGCAGATTGTAGTTAGAGTTTGGTGTTTAGCGCGCTTATTGTTACATATAAAATTGGTAAATAATGCGTACATATAGCCCTCTGGAGTGTACAGGTGGATGCTGGGGTTATTGAGGAATTGAAGAAGACTGGGATGAGAATTTAGACCGAGTATGCTCTCCATATGACACGAGGAATGTGAGACACGTTATGAGTGCATGTAGTGGTGCAGATGGAGCTGCCTGCCTGGAGAACTGTGGCTTGAAGGCTTAACTTCATTTAAAATCACCATAAAATAAAACATAAGTTACATGTTTTGGCATAAACAGCAACTATCAAATATAAAGGTACAACAGTATAATAACCACGGACTTGTTTAAGCAATACAAAGGTAGATCAGTTACTGGAGCTGCCTGTCATAATATTTAAATTCTCACAGCAAGAGTACAAGCCTGAAAACTATAGAGTCCTTTGGACATTTATGTGTTCATGATTTCAAACGTATCCAAAGTGTTTACAGTAAATCTCAATAAACAAAGACATAACCTCGATGCGCCAGATTGAAGCAGCACAAGTGCAGCTGAACACCGTGGACACTAAATCCTTAAAAACTGACGGTGAAGAGTGCTCGTCTCACTCCTTGATGAACTTCACTTCATTATTTATAGGCAAAAGTTAATGCGCTGAAGATGTACACACACTGCATTTTGTATAATGAGGGAGTGCGCTCGTGACTCCCGAACACAATGTGCTATTGTAAAGTGCCCGCAGGCAATGTGGGAGGCCCAGTGGGAATACAGTAGGTGTCAATAATTACTTCAGTTAGAAACAGCTAATTCATGTAGGCATTCACTGTTCTTACATGAACATTTATGGTGTTTGAGTCAAAGGCATTCAGTAGCAGTCATAATGACGACAGCCAAGTTGTTTAAAGAATATTTTTGTCATCTTGAAAGAATTGGGTAAGACCGAAAAGAAGCAAAGTATAGACAGGTGGAAAGGCATTTAAATTAAACACTTCTTGGCAGGGAAAGTTACACCATATGGTCACCTCATGTGGCTAGACCTACAAAACACTGCTTACAAAACCCTTGTTGGTCTAACATGGTCAACTCTCTGATTTCTCCCTCAGTTTTACTTTAAATTACTCAAATTGCAGATGTGTGTTATGGTAGCTGTTTGGCGCTTAGTTCTGTTTTCCAAGAAACGGTTAAAAATTGCTTCAGGTTCAGGCCTTTCAAAGGACTGGCGTGTCCTTTTTTGTTAATATAACACAGGTTTGGAGTTGAGGTAATAAAAAGGACATACTGATTACAAATTGACAGAATAGATGTGACAAACATCTGTTATCTTTAACAATCATTTGCAGATGAGACAGACTCCAACAGTTACAAGCAGGAGCAGAGGCAGTGTCTGTTAGGACAGTCGGGCTTTAAGGCCTTTCAACGGGCCAGCCCATCACCTGACTATTACATAACAGGCCGTCAGAGGGGCTGATACTGTGCAGATAAAGGCAGGATAGAGGGATAAAGGAAAGAAAAACAGCAGGGAGGGAGATGGAGAGTAAAGAGAGACAAAAAGAAAGAAACCTATAAAGGAAGAAATAAATAAGGGCCTGCAGAAACATTTTCTCACACAGCCTTCAAGCTGGCAAGTGTAAGTGTTGCAGAATAATACAAGTGGAAATGTATGGGGTAACAGGAGGAAGAAAATAGGAGGAGGAGCATCTGCTGTTCTGAATTAGCAGGCTTGAGGAAGGAGGAAAATATATCCCTATTACACCAAGAGAGCAGAAAATTATCAATAATGTGATTAAAAAAAAAAAAAGTAATTAAAAAAAAAAAAACCAGACAGTCAGTTTTTGCCAAGTGGTGTCTTTGGCTGTGGATGTGGTGATAGTTCCCACAATGCAAAGAGAGCCCTTGTTAATGAGCTGTTATCATTGTGATTCAGCTAGCTATCAACTTTTCGTGCCATCAGCCAATTTTTAGAAAAGCTAGCAGGCTGGCTTTAGGAATAAAATGTCTGTCTGACAGTGGCACTGCCATCTTGACAACCACTGAATGAATTTGTCTCAAAAGGACTGATTATAATGACTTTGTTTATGGCCAGACTTTCCCTCCAGCTACACCAGCAGTTCCTTTGAACCGTTCAACTTCTGTTTTGTAATTACTTTGTAATTACTCTTCCATCTACTACTACCAACATGCTAGACTACATATAGCATTGTACCTGCTAAATATCAGTGTGCTAGCAATGTGACCATTCGACTGTCCTGTTATTAGGCTACAAGCACCACCAGAGCTGTGGATCCTTAGCCGTCCTATGATTTGTATAAATGTGGAGGAAGAAACACACATATACACTGCAAAGTTATTAAAAATAGAACGACATTAACGTCCCTACTGTAGGTTACATGATGACACTTAATGGTGGGTGATGGTTGCTGATTGATGACTAGAATATAATTAAAAGAGCAGGTCCACGTGAAATACAGAAGATTTCAGCAGTGATGAGGGTCATGGTGAGAGACAAACATCTCTGTCCACTTGGCCACCGTAATTACCCTTTCTAATGCCTTCCCATACACAGGCATTAGACTGAGAACACGCGTCATGTCTGGTAGCCAGTAAGTTAAAAATATAACTTAGACTACTTTTTTTGGTCAGGTCAACCATGAGAAAGCAAACAGTCTAATAAACAAAACAGGAATTTGAAATTTTGTGCTGCCTTCTGAGTCAAAGCAGCTTTTTGATATCTTTTCTGAACATGAAGCAGTTCAAAGAAAATCTATTACCCATTTTGGCTCCTGCTGACTTACATCATTAAATTATTGAATTGGGGGTCAACAACTTTGTTTTTTTTTGCTTTCGTTGCATCTGTCGTTTGATGGAAGATAGTTTATTAGCTCTCTATAGTATCAATGGCATCTTTGTTCCCTTTTCAGCGTTATAGGTCTTCATTTTCAACTCACTTTCACTTATATAAAGCCAAATTACAATAGTCACCTCAAAAAACCCACCAATCAGATCACCCCCTATTAGCCAGCACTTGGCGACAGTGGGAGGGGGAAGGAAGAACTCCCTTTTAACAGGGAGAACCTGCAGCAGAACCAGGCTCTGGGAGTGGCAGACATCTGCCATGGCCAGATGGAACCAGAGATTAATAATACCTGATGAATAAATACTCTGTGGTTTATAAACTCAGAGTGAAAAAAGGTGAGTGAAGCAGAAACACACAGTGCATCATGGGAAGCCCCCAGGAGCCCAGGCCTATTGCAGAAAACCTAAGGGAAGATTCCAGGTGACGTGATCTAGCCCTAACTACAAAAAAGGATAGTTTTAAGTCTAATCTTAAAAGAAGTGAGGGTGAGGCTGGTTCCACAGAAGAATGGCCCAAAAGCTGAAGGTACTGCCTCCCACTTTACTTTTAAATATCCCACAAGTAAGCCAACAGTCGTAGAACAAAGTGCTCTACTGGGAAGGTGCGGTAACATGAGGTCTTTAGGATAAGATGGGGCCTAAAAATTCAAGACCTTGTATGTGAGGAGAAGGATTTTAAGTTTCTAAATTTGACTCTAGATTTAACAGGGAGCCAGTGTAGAGGAGCTCATATGGGAAAACGTTTATACTTTCTAGTTCCTGTCAGTACTCAGCAGCTGATTTAAAGTTAGCTTTGCAAACATATTTTGCTAACACAAATTGATGCCAAGTTGATCAACTCTCACGTGGCATATGCAAATGAACAGAAAGTCATTTGACAATACCCACTTCTTTCCTAATAGTGTAATCAGCATCCTAATAAACAAGGAAATTACAACGTGTGAGTTAATTACTTGATTGTCAATCATTGCTGGAGATATTTAAATTTAAACATCAAGTACCAAAACTAACCTTCCACCCTCGAGCTGTGCAAGACATCCATTTACTTGGATTAAGTAGGAAAAAAAGGAAACACCTCTCTAAAAGTTAATTAAACAAAGGTTAGCGACGTCAAGTGTGATGTTAGTTTCAAAACAAAGAGTCTTATTATGTTCAGCGGACGGTGAAGTTAACGTTATCATCACGAGAGTCCAGCACGCTAACCTCAAAAGTTGATGAAAGCCTCGCTTAAAGATTCAGTCAATCAGAGAAAGGTACACACACACACACACACACACACGCACGCACGCACGCACGCACACGCACGCACGCACGCACACACAAAGTCACTTTACTCCTCACAATCAGCTTCACTAAAATACTTCAATCAATGTCTGAAGTACATACACATGTCCAAATCCACAAGAACATCCATGAGACATGTGGCATAAAAACACAGAAAGACACACACACAAACACACACGTGCACACAATGAATTAACACTAATGTAGCCTGCGACAAAAGCCTTTACCCCGCTCAGCCCGATACTAATGCAATCAGAGGAGCCAAGAGCTTCGCAAAGTGAAGCCATTTAAAAACAATTTGAGAAGCAGAGAAGAGCCAGGGCCAGAGGGTCAAACCAGCCATTAAGAAATTAAAGCTGAGGATTGATCACTGCCTGCTTAAGTGGACCCTGTCTCCAGTAGAAACCACGGCTCCTCAGTTTCTTTGTTTTCAGTTTGTGGGGATGGGGGTTACAGAGGTGAGTGCAGGGTGAAGCTTTCACTTATGTGTTTTTGTTGTTTACTTCCCTTACTTATTTTTAAAGAAGAGGAAACGGACACATCTGTAGTCTCTGTTTAGTTTGAACAAAACACTGGGTTTAAATCTCTATGTCTGCAATCAGATGAGTGGATCAGGGGCATTATCATTTAGTTAATACAAACTACCTTTGCGGCCTTCAGCTTTCCAGGAATTTCCCCATAATTCCCACTGTGCAACAGAGGTATAGAGCATGTAGGTATTGGATTGCAACCACATGGAAATCAGGTGGGAAGAAAAAAAGATGAGCGATAGCACACCCGACTCCCATTTAGAAGTAAACAAAAATAGCACACTGAGTAAAAACCTCTGGAAAATCTGTTACTACTGTAAATTAGAGATAATTACAAGACCTGTTGTTCAGCAGGGAATGGCTGGGAAGTCAGGAGGATGCCACAATCACCATATGCATGACAGACCTACTCTGACCAAATGATAGTTGTCATGGAAGTAAAACGCACTATGGATTGTTATTAAGGTAATGAGTCATCCCCAGGCTTTAGTGTGCAGACTAATTGAGGTTTTCAGCGTGTAACAAAAAAAAAAGAAAAAATAACAACGACCACGCAGTCTTATGCAATGACTGACAGCACAAAATTAAAGCTAATGTGGTTTTTTGTTTGTTTTTTTGCAGGAATAGTGGAAAACCTGCATGTTTATTCTTAATGTCCTAATACATTTACTGTGCAAATGTCAGAGTTTTTATCCCCAGAAATGAATTGAGTCCGTCAGTTAATGTTACGCACAATTTAGCTCGCCGTGGGTGGCTGCTCTATTGAATCTCCTCCTGGAGATCTTTGCATTTTGTGAAAAGGTTTTACATCTTATTTTAATGATCATAAAGTATGCATGCATCACTCCTCCCAGACACATTAATCCATCCGGATTCAATTCATTTCATGTATAAAGCGCCAAAACACAAAAAGAGTCACCTCAAGGATGAATAATTAACATATATATGTGTAATTTCATACATTTGCGAAGCATATAAGCATGGTAGGTAGTACTATTAGTAGTTATTATACTCTCTCTTATAGTACACCTTCAAAAAGGTTGATGACAAAGGATGATATTTAAGACTTTACACAAACCTTTGACCCTGAATCCTCCCTTAGTTACGCTGCAGTAGGTCTAGGGTGCTGGGGGCTTCCCATGATGCACCGAGTGTTTCTTTTTTACTCACGATATGTTTATTCACCACTCTGCATTTAATCATTAGTTATTATTCATCTCTGGCTCTCTTCCACAGCGTGTCTTCATCCTAACTTCCTCCCAACTGGTTGCAGCACATGGCCGCCCCTCCCTGAGCCTGGTTCTGCCGGAGGTTTCTTCCTGTTAAAAGGGTGTTTTTCCTTCCTACTGTCACCAAAGTGCTTGCTTAAAGGAGTCAAATGATTGTTGGGGTTTTCTCTGTTTTCTCTGTATTATTGTAGGGTCTTTACCTCACAATATAAAAATGCCTTGAGCCAATGTCTTCCTGATTTGGTGTTACATAAAACTGAATTTAATTTACTTTTTATTCCTTGCAGATCAATATTAAATTTTATTTTCAAACCTCTAGAAATGAAAAAAATAAATAAAACCGAATAATTATTTTTATGAATGCAACCTGTGAAGAGGAGTCACAGCTACAAATGCAGTACAGTCCACTATAATAGAAGACTAGTACTTCAGTGCCTTGTTTCCCTACTACTGCTAGTGCAAAAACAAAGAACTAAATGATAAAAATCAGGATCAATTTAGCAATCAGACACCAGTGGGCTTGACAGAGGTATTTGGTAGTAAGGACCCTCCTCCCTTTGGTGTCTGTAAACTGTTAAGGCTGTTGTCTAAAAGCCAGAAAACCCACAAACATAAAGTAGATTTAATACCCTGCTGTAGCTGGATTAAGAACACTGGCTTCTCCCACACTGAAAGGCCTGCGACATATGCACAGTGAGCGTGTTTGTGTATGTGGCTTTCTACGTGTTGGCGTGTCCACGTCAACAAGTCCAATCTCTTTATGTACATCTCGGCTGTTTGGTGCCACGGTGATGCTGAGCAGGTGACTCTATGGTTGGCTCTTCTCCAGTTACTGGTGACAATTTGTATTGTGCATATCTAGCTTTATTTCTCTGAGTAGCTACAATATTTGCTTTCAATAACTATTTAGTCATTTCAAGTAACCACTACCTTAAATGACCAAATAGCTTTTGATTTACTAGAAAGAGTCGCCACAAAGAGAAAGACAGCAGTGGATGAACTGGTACAGCTGCTTTCTTTTTTGACGCCTGAGGCTCGTTGGAGCCGAGTCAGCAAATATTCAAACAATATTAGACTTTCCAGTAGGCTGTTTAACTGAGCTAACACAAATCAGCACTAACACCAGTTACCAGTTAGACTACACATATGTGCCAAAAAGGATAGATTCTACAACACTGCTTAAGGATGAAAACACACAGGTGCTCTGCTGAGCTTTGCAGATGCACACATACTGCTGCCACTTAGGGAAATGGCCATGATACATGGAATAACCGGTTATGTGGGCTATTCTTGTTCATGTTTGTTCTTTTGTTGGTCATTAGCTTTGCTGCATTGTAGTCTAAAGTCATAATATACAAAAATGTATTTGTAGTGTAATGAAACTAAATGTCAAAAACTATATAAACTGTCCATCTTTCTTGCTTGTTGCACCTTTGTGTGTTAAACTCTGTTGTCGTTCCTTTTCTTGCTCCACTAACCTCTCAGAAAAGAAGCATTTGAGAGCATAAGACCATATGAAAAAAAAAACCCTAATGCGTGTCAACAAATAAGAAGAAAACAAACCTAATTAGATTGATGTTAAATTTCAGTCCAGTAATGATTAATGATTAAACAAACTCTGTTTTGTTTGTTTCCTCAACATAAATCATATGTGACATATGTATATTTGATACAGATGTCACACTAAGCCTTATTTAAGAAGAGCTTTTTTATTTCCTGCTTATATCAAGCCTTTCATCTTAATTGGATAGTCCATAGCATAGCTAACATTACGACACACATGGATATAGCTAAAGAGCTGTTCAAACAATTTAGGTCATAATACTATCCTACACCTCAATCAACATCCTGTTGGAAGACCAAACGAAATCATCCAACAGCATCGTCTTCACAGCTCCAACATGTCAGTAAATCTTTAGTTTAATTCAATAAATATGATCGTTTGTTGGTATAGCTAATTGACCTCTTGCAAAATATTTCCTCATGAAAGGGAACAAGAAATTGAAACATTATGAAATTTTCTCTTTTGTTTTCTTTTTGTAATTCTTCTTTTTCTTCTTTTAACATCAAAAAATCTGTACATCAAAGATTTGAAATCCCAGAACAGATGTTGCACCTCAAGAATAAGAGGAAAAAACACTATGAAAGGCTTTGAGAGGGTTGCACAGTCTGACTTCCACTTCAGCTTTCACAGTGTTGTTTCTTTCCAGTGTATCCATTACGCCCATGTAGTGGATGCAAATTTGACACGAGTATACGTCTATCCCTACAGCCGGTTTTCCACCTGAACACACAGGAGTTTCTCAGCCAATCAAGCCCGTCAAACATTTGGTCATAGTTACCTCTCTTGCCACCTGGTTGCCCAGACCTTCTTTTATTGAAGTGTCAAAGTTTCCAAAGACTTTTTGACGCTGTTGTGTTGGAATGAAAAGCAAATGCCTTTCTGTGTGCTGAGAAGTGAGTCCCCGTAAAAACCAAGCTGTACAAACTGGCTCACTTCAACCAGCACTCCTTTTTTTTTGTCTAAATAATCACCCCCACCACCATAGCTCAGCCACCTTAGCTCAGTCTTCTTTCTGTTCCCCTTTTTTTTTTTTTTTTTTTGCCATCTTCAACGTCATCACATCAACTTGAGAAAAATCTTGTTGTTACTAATAGATTACAATTAGAATGATCCGATCAAATTTGAACTAGAGTTAAATAGCAAATTATCTGCACATCTCTGTCTCTATAATTCTCCCAAAGTTAGAAAAGGGAACAAGAGGCAAAACAAGCAGAAACTCAACTGTATTGACAGAAACCCAAGAAAATCAGCTGAGTGAAAGATGATCTGATGCAAGTGCCGTGCAGAAATGCCAGAGTAATTATCATAGCATCAAAATGGAGGGACATTAAAAATAATAACTCTAAATAAACTGTTCACAGATGGCTTGTTAGCTGGCTAGATAGCCAGCAGCTGCTCATTACTCGGCATGTGCAGCTTCATGTAATGTGAGAGCGTGATCGATTATAGACAGGAATCAATAACATTGAACATGCCTGCCTGGATGCTAACTCAATTGCGAGTGCATACACACGCATACGCACACACACACTAATGCACACTCACTAAAACACAAACAAAAACGCCATGCTTCTACATGGACAAACATGATGATAATCACACACACACACACACACACACACATACACACACAAAAGAGTTTCTGCTGTAAACACTGAAACTGAGCGGCTGCTTAACAGCACAGAACAAAAACATCGGGGCCGCCTCGGCACTGCAGTTTACGAAAGACACCAAAGGAGAACTTATGTTCCTCTAATGTGCAGAATCATCCTACATGCATTAAAAACAAACACAAAACATAAAAGTGGTGCTTGTCGAGACACAGACGGAAATAAAGTGATTGTTTTATGTCATCATGAAATCTGGACTCCTAAATATGATTTCTGCCTCTTCTCAGCTCAAGTTTCAAGTTCACAGTACAGGGCCGGTGGTTTGAAACTCTTCTGAAAAGCCATTCAAAGCTCTTTTGATCTTTCAGTATACTGTAGTGTAATACTGCTTTGGTTGTACAGCACCTTTCATGCAACATGTGCGGCACTAAAAAAATGAGGATGCAGGTTTGATGAAAGAGCAAACAAGTAACGATAACAATTACACAACACACAAAGGCATTTTGTCATAACAGTTTGTGACAGGAGAAGCCCTGCTTTTAATGGGTGTTTAAATGTTTAAATCACTAATATCATCAAGTAGGATATTAGCTGAAAATGAGGGAGCATCTCCAGTTCTCATTTTTGGTGTGATTTTGGCTACCCAGCAGTAGAAAGGACACAAGGCAGTGGCTGGTCCTAAGCCTTTGAGCAAGGTGACTTTTAAAAGAATCAATTCTGAGAGATAAGGGAGCCAGTACAGTGTTCCCAGGTCTGGAGTGATGTGGTCCCTCTTCATTGTATAACATATGCAGAATTCAAGACAAACCTTACCACTTTTATCCAATTTAAACACTGTGCTAAACACTAAAATGCTGCTTTCTTTGCAGTTAGCAGTAAATCCCTTTTTATGACATGGGAAGACACCACAGCTCATATCAGACATGATTAGACGAATTCACCGGTGAGGTAGGCAACTTTAAAAAAGCCACACAAAGTGAAAGCAAAAACTCCTAGATAGAGATAGCAGAGGAGTTTCACGTTGTTCTACTGGCCCAGAGGTCAAACTCCACCTTCAGCTCCCTGAGTGACTTATCAGCAGAAGCAGCTAGTGTCTGTGTGAAAATTAACATGCAGTCACAGCCCAGTGACCCCATGAAACGCCAGCTGTTTGCATTGTGCTTCAGAAAGTTGTCTTTCAAAGTTTAACCTCTAAGATTGCTCAAGTTTGGCGCTGGTATGTGTGCCTTTGTGAGAAAAGCAGTCATGGATTTTTCAAACGTGGATCGCTGTGCTCACTTGGAAACGAAACATTCTGGTACACTAAAGATTTATTTAAGTGTTCCTCTACTGAAATTTAATATCCTGTGTAAAAACTGCCGTTGGGAATTAGTTAAAATGATTAAAACTGAACTGACACCTCACTAGCTAAGAATATTAACAAGTCCACCCCTTTTTTTCCCTTTAACTGCGAGCTTGTCATTACGAAACTGAGCATTTGCAAAGCGACTTCACAAACCTGTGAATTTTACACTCGGCCAACTTGCTGCTTTCTGGGTGAGTTTTACCAACAGTTGTTATTGAAGCGCAGAAAACTGAGTAAACAGTTGGCTGGTTAGACCTCAGGTGACAGAGCAGCTTCGGGCCTGCTGACTGTGCACTCTGCGTGTGTGGCCAGTCATTCATAACCACTCCCATTGCAACATGCACACACACGCTCGCACACACGCTCGCACACACAAAACCACAACAACAATACATGACAGCTCAAAGTCCAAGTATGACTGGGATAGTCACACCTACTGTGAGCATCAGAGCTCATCATTGTGGGCTAATAAAGAAACATGGGGATAACATAATATAAAGTTAATTTCTGTCATTCACATTAAATAAACATTAGCTCAGATATGTCCAATCAAAGCATGAGTGACTGACAGGTGCTTTAAAGCGGGACATAACTTCTGATTGATTCAAGTTAACAAGAAGTAGCTGACGACACTACTAAACATTGCTTCTGTTTAATGTCATCATCTGAGACATATGGAAAAAAAGAGTGTGTTCTTAAATATAGTGTGTCAACCAACCTTATAGACTTTGCCTTTTAATCTGCTGTCAGCATGAAACAGAACGAAGCAGATCAGAGTCTGAGCATTGCTTACCTTTGCTTTGGTTAAAACAGTCCATAACAGGTCCAGAGCCGGCTAAACATCCCATGCCGGCCGGGCAAACACACTGGTTTTCACAGCATACACACACACACACACGCACAACCATACACTCGTTTTGTATTTCCCCTCGCTTCTCTGTGAGATTATTCCTGTGTGTGTGTGTGTGTGTCTGTGTGTATGTGTGTGTCATCTGCCTCTAATGACAGCTGACAAACTACATGCCGCAAATCCTCTCTCTCTCACTCCCTCCCTCCCCCTTGCTCTCTCTCTCCCCCTCTCTCGCTTGTTTTCCCCTCCCCCCATCACGTAGAAACACACACATACACACACTCCTCCCTGTCTCCTCCCACAACACAGGAACACACTCCTCCCTCCTCTCGCTCACAATCGTTCTAGGCACTGGATGATTTACATGGCCTATTGTTCTGTAATTCTGGATGGCTTTTATTATTTTAAAAAAATACACTAATCATTACCGTCTATGACATTTGTTACAAAACAGTCAAAGTACAAAATGTGTTACTTTATCACTAGTTGCAACACTTTTCACAAACTTGCAATGCTTACATGCAGATGTTCAAAAAACTGCAAATATTTGGCAAAATGAGAAATGTGAGTGCTGTCAGAATTTACGGGTGCCTGAATATTTCTGTCTATTTTTGGCGAACAAGAAGAACAAAAAAATAAATACATACATACATTTTCTATTATTCAAACTTGCGCACAACTTTCAAAACTGAAGCAGAAAGAGATGTCTGTCAGAAACAGTGAAGCCAGTGAGTGACAGAGAAAGACTATTACATTCAGCACTTGCATAATAAGCATTGTCCCTGCTTGTATAATAAGCCCTACATGAAGGGAGATGGCAAAAACACAGACACACACACACAAGTGAAATGAGTCACAGAAAAAAGAGACAAACACACACTAAGAGGTAATTTTACAAATGGCTAAAGCTCTAAGAGCTTTGCGCACACATACAGCTACCCCATACTCGCACAAAAATTGCTAGGTTAACTGTCACCCTCGCTTAAAACATACGGTCCTTCTGTGTTTTCACTTTCCATGTTCTTATGTCAGGATGTCCCTGTTTTGCTTTATGAGCTGTTGTGGTTTCTATGAACTGTCTGACGGTGTTCCTTACCTTTGATCCAGTGATGCTCCTTTTGGTTTAGTTTCATGTTTTAAGTTTTAATGATCCCAACCAAATGTTCAGATGGTTGTTTTTTTTTAAGAGCTTAAAGTTTAAGCTCACAGTGGCAGAATGATGAGTGCTGTGAAACTGAAAACTTTGGGGTTTTGTTTTCTTTTTTTGCATTTTCTACTCTGCAAGTTGCCGTGTTAGAAGGCGATTATACTCTGACGTGCAAAAGTGGATGAGTAGTCCTGTTATAGTGCTGTGAAAGTACCCTTAAGTCCGGTTGAAGGGTACATGTGTAGCACAACGAATAAACTTGAATCGAATCTTAAAGGACTTGAACTCCATCACAAATACACTGACTGAGGAATGACCTTTGAACTTCTCCTGCAAATGTACTTTTCCCGATGCCATGGCACTGATATTTGGCCATGCAATATGCTATTTAATTATATTTGGTTATAGAAAATCAAACAAGAGTGCCGTTACAGTACAATGGTCTACCATTGTCACTGGCCAATATCATCACTGCTAATGTCAGTATATTGGCAAGTAAGTAGGAATTTAACTTGGTCAGTGGTCAATATATCTGATGTAACACCCCAGTTTTGCACCGGATAAATGATGTTGGATGGTGTGATGAAGGGGTGAAACACAGGCCAGTTGTGTTGTTAAAACAGAGATTTGCTTCCCTTAGCACAAAACCAAACATACAAACCAAAAAAAACTCAAATAAAATTCAGTGTTTTATAGAATCTGTGCATCTGCATGTTGAACTCCACTGCATCCCTAAATAAATTTTTTTTCTGTATCACTTGCATTGTAATTTAACATATATATGTACTGATATATGCTATATTTGTATTGCATCCTATTGTAATACAGCAAAACACTATCTTAACATAAAGATTCTGCTTACCTGATTTGCAAAGCATCATGGGTAAACATCCATAAAGATATGGCAACATCATTCAGTTATCTCTGTGAGACACATGAAACAAAAACAAAGATAAATGTTAAGTTTGTGTTTGAAAGGTTGGGCCGAAACAGATTTCTTAAATAGCAATGTGTCTGACAGCTGATCCTAGAATCTGCACAATCTTTGTTTCTTTGCTTGTCTTTTAAAAATAGTTTTTTCGTTAATAACATTTCTTTCAGCCTTTTATTACTATGTTTACTGTGTCTATTACTATGTAATACTTTGAAAACAGGATCCCAGATTGAAGGACCATAAAATGCATGCATGTCATCTTGTTCGTAGAAATACAGACACGTGGACAATGAATTATTGCATGTATAATGAACAGCTTAGGCACAAACTGAGAAAAATTGTAAGAAACTGGAAATGGCCAAAAATCAACGCAACATTAGCCAAGTTGGCGAAGCTTTTTATCCCTAATACAGATGAAGCTCTTAAGACACTGGATCATTCTCATAGCGCAAATTAGCATACGTCAATGTATTTTGTGTGACTATGAAGATGTAAACGGAGATGTGTCTTTCAAAATCCAGTGTTTATAAAATAATGTTTAGTCTCCAGGCTCACAGGTATAACAACCCCAGTGACATCATCAGGTTATTTTCTCAGAAACATAAAGCGTATGAGAACTTCCCAAAACTAGTAATGTAACTTTAATATTAAACAATAAAGGCATACAAACACAAACACTGATGAGACATTCCCGTAAGTACTGAGTGAACGTTTTTTGACATCATATTGAGTTGCTAAAGTGCATGAATAATTATCACTTTCCAGGCATGAGACACACTTAAGTGAGACACATCACTTCATTTTACCACAAGAGTCAACCCATCATCAAGTACAGATGCAGGGCACGCCTAGATCAAATGTGTAAGAGTGTGTGCTTGCTAAATATGCTGCCGTCTTTTACAGGGTAAAATCATTTAGCAGAATTTAACCTTAATCATCACCCACCAGTTATGCTGGAAATCGCACTCCTGCCCACAATAACAAGGATACCTGCAGCTTTTCCCAGACAATGACCCTGCCTGGGAGGAAGATTCCGAGAGCTCGGAGGCCTTTTTCACACCGTGAGGTTGACCTGGAACAGTATGGTGCTGCTCCAGGTTCATCGAGTTCCCACTGGCTTTGGTTCATATTCAAGAAACATCCTATTTTATGAAACAACTGGTCTCCTTTTATTTGAACAGCTGAAGTGTAGTGGAAATCTACTTAAATCCCTCCCTAACGATCAGATATTTCAGAACCATTTTACAGCGTGCCCTTTCATTTTCATGTTGCAGACAACTATGTGCGTGTGTGTAAAGTCCAAAGTGTAGGTCACATGTCCTGCTGCTGTGGAAAGACAGAAAGAGCCTACCTGTTTACTGGATTTCAGTCACCCTCCCTCACATATATATCTGTTGTAATCAAGTAAAAACTCATTTTTTTCAGGAACTATTATGCATCACATACTCTCTGTGTTGAATCACATCCTCTTCCCCCCTCAGTGTTAAAAGGGATGGCAAATTAAAGGAAAACCCCACACTGTGGGTTTGAGTGACGATTTACCATCTCGTGCCCTAAGAATTCAACACAGAAGCGACACGTCCAGTGCAACAGCATAACAGACCTGCAAAATCCTCCGACTGTAGAAGTGAAGCGTTCAGTATTTTTCCATAATTTTCTGTACATCTTTACCAAAAGTCCTTGACAAGAACTGTTACTGTGACTTTGTTCTTTTCCACTTCTGACATAGTAGTAAATAAGTTATAAATACAATTTCACTAATACTGAGGTTTGGGGCTATGAACATTCACGTACTTATGTTTAAACAAATTCAGCGTTCGATGCAGGAAGCTGAAACTTGTTTTCCCTTAGAGACATAATGTGAAGCATCAAACAAAAGAATATGTCACAAAATAGGAATAAAGGCTGATGCGGCCACAGGGATGTACTGATCCAATATCAGACTGATCCCGACTCAAAAAGCCGACAGCTGGGCCAATCTATGCAATTCAAGCCTGTGTTGTTGTGTGTTTAATAAAGTATGAATCAGTAGCAATGCACTGCTAGCAGGAGAGCTAACATAGCTCTCTCTCACTTGCTCTTGCACTCTCCCTCTTGCAATGTTCAGTCTAACACTTATTGGGAAATATTTATTTCACATACATTAACATTTTGTCAACTTGATTAATATTATTTCACCTCGCCTGCCTTTTGTCAGCTCCATGTAAACACATGTGTGCATGTGCATCTGTGTTTGTGTGTAGGTGCACTCACGGCGAGACTGAGAGCAGCGAAAGGAGAAACTAGTATGAAATGAAAGCTGTGGGCAGGGAAGATTCTAAATCTGAGCTGAAATGAAACTAGTGCAAAAAAGATTAGGCGAATAACATACACACTTTTTACTTTTATTTTAGATTGAATTCATCTTGGTTGTCTTGTCATTTATTACTAGACTTAATAAGCCTGTTACAATTTGTTTTACAAAGTCTGGAAAGCGAAAGCCAAGCCTGACATTGCCTTGCAGATAAAAGAGCAATTCCCAATTGCTTCCTCGTAGTAAAAGAATACAGTCCAGTCATTTAACTGGTATCAGTACTCGGTATCCGCATGCATTGCTCACTGTGGGCATGGACAGGGTTGACCAACCAGTTTTAAAAACATTATGATGTGTATAATGCAATATGTTGCAGCTTGAAAGTTTAACAAGTTAAAATAGATGAAATAAATGGAAGAGTCAAACCTACCAAATCGAGATCGTTAGCACAGTGGTAATGTGTTGCATGCTTGTGGTGTGTGTGTGTGTGTGTGTGTGTGTGTGTGTGTGTGTGTGTGTGTAGTTACTGTAATCAAGAACACCAAATGAAAAGTACTAAAAAGAAGAAGTTATTTTTTTTGGTCAGTGGCCAAATCTGAAACATCTGCTTGCTCTTCCCCCCGATTTGTTCACTGTTACTTAGTGTGTGTGTGTGTGTGTGTGTGTGTGTGTGTGTGTGTGTGTGTGTGTGTGTGTGTGTGTGTGTGTGTGTGCGTGTGGCAGCAGCATTCTCAGTCAGTTGGACACAGCACACTCAAACCACACTGCACTTTAACATGCACCTGCCACCACTGAGATAGCTGTGCGTGTGTGTGCATTTGTCAGTTTGTGTGTGCATCAGAGTGTGTCAGTGTCTGTGGAGGAAAGATGGACAGCTGATCTCTACCCAACTCCTTTGTGAATTGCACAAGCACACATGCAAGCACAAATGTTCTTCCTGCGCACATGCACGATGACAGAAAAATCCTGTGGCTGTCACCCAGCCCACTTTGTGCACTGCAAACTTAGGTACTGCAAAGGGTACATTTTTGTCAGTCATTTTACCCAGGACCTCAAGTAGAACAAACCAAGACAGTAAGATGCACACTGAAGCACCAGTAAAATACAGATTAACCAGTTGGACTGTTTTCTCCCTTTCGGAAACAGCCTTTTCTCAAAGGAAAGAACATGCAAATAATTTCTAAAGGCTGTTTTAAAAAAATAAACAATGGGCCCCCAAAGTGACTTGAACTTTGCTTTCAGCAAAAACAAAGAAACACATATTTGCACCTACAGAGTCATGGCAATTGTGTAAAGACCAAACTTTGTAGTTAGCAATGGAGGGTTACACTGTTAATTATTTGCATAATAGACATTGTGGTAACCAAGCACGCACATACACACTGACATGCACACATTCACACACACACACACACACACACACTGAGTGTCTGTTAGATAGAGAGAGGGAAGAGTGAGAGGGAGCTACAGAAAGTCAATGAGAGCCACACAGAGAGACGGCCTACTTCCTGACTGTGATTAATTTCTGTTACTAAGCAGCTCTATGGTAACACAGACATCCACAGCTACACCGAGCTCAGAGCTGGTTTACAGTATACAGCCTATGCGTCTAACACATTACACAAGTTAGACGCATAGGCTGATAATCCTGGCCAGTAACGCAAAATATATAATCCCATATAAGATGTGCAAAAACAGCCCATCTGCAATTTGCAATGTTCACAATTATGCATCAAATTTCTTGTGAAACTGTGAGATTCCGCCCATGTCTTATAATGTTATGTGAAACATATGACTAATTTGTGAATATGAACAAAAGCACCCACAGTCATTCAGGGAGGTTAGCATGTCAACTAATTACAAACTCTGCTCAATCATTCATCTTAAGACTGCACAAAAATTACCCTTAAGCCACAAATGACTTAAGTAACTCTTAAAAATGACAAGTTTTTCAAAAGCAGCCCTGTCATCTGCTTTTACTCTTAATCTAATTATTCTCTCTCAGCCACAGATGTGATGCTAAACCAAAACACAAGAAGCTCAGCTTTGATGACCTCTCTTTGATCACATGTGGACAAAAGGATATTTATAAACTTTTAAAATTTTTCAGTTATTTCCTGAATTTAATAACTTGTCATTACGTGACTTTGATTCATCTCCAGAGTCTCATGGTGAGAATAGGATCGGAGTAACAAATGGACATCAGAATGGACTTAATCAAGCCATAATATGCATTTTGGCCACAGTGCTGCTTAACCTCTTTACTGTCATCTTTGCAGCAATGGTCTGTCACCAAAAGGCTGTGATGAACAACACAATTAGCTCTGGCCATGGCCTGCGTTTGTTCTGCAAAAGCCTGTTATGCTATTAGCTTGTATTATCCAGCTGGAAGCCTGTGGAGTCTCTCTCTCTCTCTCTCTCTCTGTAACACAGCTCTGCTGTCATAGTGCTGGAGAATTACAGCCGCCATCAGCTCCAGCTAACCAAATTAGCACTTGTTATGCAACCTGCTACACTTGGCTCACGGGTCTACTGCTTCAACCCTGCACAGCTTTCCATATGGTTTGCACATAGGAAGGCAAGTTAGCTTTGCAGCCTGCTCCTCAGCTGAGTGGCAACATGCTGGTTTATTGCTTTGTTTAAGCACTTTAATCTGCTATATGTATCCCTTATATGCAACAGACGTTTACTGTAAAACTAAGACTTTCTGCCACGACAACACAACAGCTGAGAGAGAGTGAATTCAAAGCCAGAAACTCAAATCATGTGAGGCTGCATGCTGCGCTTTCATAGCCAGCTGCAGTCTTCAGTGTTTATAAAAAAAAATGAGAAAAAAATGACTGTAAATGTATCTGCCAGAAGGTGTCTTGATACTTGCTAGTTTTAAAATTTGACTTTCACTGTCTCACTGTAGCATATGTGGTTTAAGCAAGTCAAACTGAAGACTTTTAAGACTTTTTTCTGCCACTTTAAATACCACTTTCAAATTAAATCTAAGAGTAAACTGGTGATGGAAAACTGTGTTTAGAAGGACAAATCTTTCCACATTTATTAGTTCAAATTACAGTATTCATTTGGATTTAGGCATATTTCCCAAATTAGTCAATAATGAATCTAAGAAAAAATAAAAATAGAAACATAAATCTTGCCTGAGATGCTATTCATTCATCCCAAGTTTGAAAGAGCCTCAACAAAAGTGTATTTTAAGTGGTAAGCATTACTGATTGCTCTCTTTGCTATTCTTAAATCAGTTGTCAAAACCACTGCAAAAAAACAGATCTAAAGGGTTCATTAAAGTACTAGCTTTTAAGCATAGTCCACAAATTTACAATCGAGTTAATGTCAGGGCTTTGGGAAGGCCATTCCAGAAGCCCAACATCAGCCTCCTTTATCCATTCCAAAACCAGTTCTTATGTGTTTGGGATCATTGTCCTATTGGACCACCGAAGTTTCCACCATCTAGCAGCTGATTTGAGGTGAAATTGATTAATTTTGAGCTAGTCCTCCTTCTTCAGTATTG
The DNA here is from genome assembly GCF_057382185.1 of Mchenga conophoros. Taxonomy (NCBI): domain Eukaryota; kingdom Metazoa; phylum Chordata; class Actinopteri; order Cichliformes; family Cichlidae; genus Mchenga; species Mchenga conophoros. Next base: position 7,186,529 of record NC_140543.1, on the reverse strand, counting down.
CATGCCCTTTGTGCAATGTATCATTGGAAGAACATTTGGCTTGTCCATGTACAGCTGCAGTTGAAGTTGAAGGTGTTGATTTTGGAGCAGTGGTTTCTTTTTTTGCCCTGCACCCTCTCTACCCAGGCAGGTTTGAACCTTGCTGAATCCTAAAATGTTTCTGAACATCCTCCCTCTCATCTGAGGTCAACAGTTTAGGTCTTTTTCCCGACATCGGCAAAGTGGTGGCATATCAGAACCACTTGCATTTACGTAAATTATTTGAACCGATCATCCCAGAATCTGCGTTTGGAAACACTTGAATAAATCTACAGTTCTCCTTCTTAGAACCTCACTGAGTTCCTTAGACTTTTTCATTGTTCTATATTGGTTGAACCAGTGAGTTGTGTCAAACAAATGTTTTCTTATGCTGCCAAAGAGAAACTAGCAGTTGTAGTCAACTTAAAAGACATTAGAGAACCTTCAGCACAACTGATTAAAAATGTTTTATGTATGCATGTTTATATTTGTATGTGCCTGTATGTGTACTTTTGACCATGTTTAAACCAGACAAAATCTAAAATAAATTTAAACTTGTGGACCCAATTCTAATTTTTAAAGTTGGCAAAGGTGTATGCTGAATAAAAAAATCTTGAAACAGACAAAGAACCGTTCAGAAAAGTCATAAAAAGCCTCAAATTACCATCATGAATACATGTAAACTTCCACAACTGTGCCCTGGCTAACACTGTAGCTTACAGTACTAAAATGAGTACTATGATAGCACTATCATATACCAACAACAAGGGGAAAGGGCTACATTTTTGAAGTGATTCCAAGATTTAGCTGAAGCAAATATGAGGCTTTAGCAAGTATAAATCTAAGTATGCACAAATTAAAAAACAATAGTATTGGATGAGTCTAAAAGACTTCCTATCATTCAGATACATGACAAACAAAAAGATTTCATTTAAATTGTAGGCGGTCTGAGCTTACGTCAGGTTTTGATGTAATCATTTACAATACAAACAATTATTAATTAACTAAATAATTCTTAATGCTTCTTAATGGTGTTGACCACACTGTCTTATAATCATGGCCACAGTCACAAGTATCATGATATATGATACTTATTTGACATATGATAAGTATCATCTTATCATATGTCAAAGTACAGTAGAGTCTTTTAAAATTTTTCGAAGAAACACATTGGTGATTTATGATGACGATGACTGATCAAACTTTCCAGTCCACGAGTATTTTATTTTAGGTACACATACGGTAAATAAGGGAATATGAATGAAAGCCCCTCCTGTTGTTGTGTGCAGTCACCATGTCAAGAAATTACAAAATACTTGTGGTTTTTGCTGCAATCTATTCTTTGTCTGAATTTCGAATTAAGATCATATTTGAGTCATAAGCAACAGACATGTAGATCTGACTTGCTCCCCTAACAATAACAAGAATTTTTCAGCCGTTGCTCTGCATCTCCCAAGAACAGCTTTTCTTTGTACAACTATCCTTAACTTTCAGATGCCTCATAGCATGCCTTAGGTCTCATGGTTTTACTATAACCGCGAGAAAAAACAAACAAAAAACAAAACAAGTGTTTCCAGTATATCTATAATAAGTATGTATACTTTTTGCAAGAATAGCTACAAGTGCTTCGCCTTGGCTAGTATCTGAGCAATGATGTGTTGCTGTTGTTGTATTAGAGCTCCTCTCCTCAGTTCTCTCAGCTCCTGTCATTAGGATAAAATATGATCACATTTTAAAAATATGATTCAAATGTTTTGATGTATCTGAAACTTTAAGTCCTTTAAATCATAATCGTGGCAAATTATTAAACACATCTAGCCTTTAGAAGTATTAGCCTTTTAAAATAAACAGGTGGTAGACCAAAAAACTTTGAGTCTGTATTAAGCCGCTATTGTGGTTGACACATTAGTCATTGTTCATTCAAACTGCGACACATGCTGACCCATGCATCCAAAATAGAATAGGAATAGAAAACGATTTTTCAGTGCAGGAGCACAGAAATTTCCAGATGGCACTGAGGGAAACTGTGGAAATAATTTAGTTGAGAAAGTTGAGATAGTCTACCCAAAACTGAAAAACCTCCATGATCGCTTTTTCAGTCCATCAGTGATGAAACAATTTTTAATTTTTTTAATTTTTTGGAGTTAAGAAACTTTTCATTTGGAAAATGGCTGGCCCACACGTCAAATGCCACTATAAATGAGTAAAGGTGATGTCATAGTTCATGGAAGCCACAACCAGAAAGTTATGTAGGGATCATACTACATTATCTATCTGGAGATCTGCAAACACCACAGAGAAGGGTTATACTTTTATAGAAATTAGCCTCAAAGACGCATGGGTAATCGATAGTGCAGTCTCTTACATGAAAGCCCAAATGGTCCCAAAGGCAGGCACGTTAATGAACACTCATGTGAAAAATATAGTTTTCACAGGGCTCTATGCAGGCCTTGTACTTTAGGATTTAACATGCTAACTGACGCCTGCAGAGTCTAGGATGTAGCCCTTGTGTTTCTTGCAGTTTCTCTGAGCACTGGGAAATTCCAGCATTGTGCTAAACACCTAAAATGAAGCATATTTTATTAGCAGCATCTGGCTGCTATTTACCCTCTTAATTCATATGGAACCAGTAAGCATGGACCCAAAAGCATCCTTTTTTACATGACTTCTTGTCACTCAGGCCGAGGAAGGCCTTCATATACTTGTCAGTGTGGAATCTACAATACCTGCATCAATCAGTGTTATGTCTATTGTCAGGGCGCTGCTGCTCCCATCGTGTATGCACTGTATCTGAATGTTGCAGAACAAAGCCATATCACTACATACTGCCAAATGCTGTAGAAGGAAAAGGAGACCTATTTTTCACTACAGCTCTCCAATCTGAAATGTGCTCCATTTTGCACTGGTTTATATAGTACCCTTATCAAGGCTTTTCACTGTTTACATTAAGGTCAAATAAAATAATATGGTTGGACAAAAATAAATAAAAGGAGAACTTTGTTAAATAACCTACTGAATGTGTCAACAGAGATGATAAAAACCAGTGAATTGGCTAGCTGATATCAGCTGATATTAGCTTATCGCAGATATAAAGTATTGGCGTATGTCACATCTAGCACGATAAGAAAGAACTAATTTAGAAACTGTGTAACAATTACAAAGATTGTACAAAATAGGCTGCCTTAAACATTTTGCAATCTAAAGCATCGTCTCTTACTTATTCAAGATAACTTAAAAAATGCGCATGAGCCAATACATCGTCTGACCTTTTAAACGCTCATATATGAAGTCTATTCTAAGACTCTTTTATGTTACTTCCTATTATTCAGTAATGTTTAAGGAGATAATTTGTATTCAAATCTGCAAGTCAATGCACTTTGATTTAGAAGTAAAACGTATGTTATCATCAGATACTGTAACAATATCCTGCAGATTCATTTTGCTGAGGGAATATTACAGTGATTATGGTTTTCAGGCACCACAGGAAGCTTTCAGGGGAGTCAGTGACATGGGTGTGTGCGTGCGTGTGTGTGTGTGTGTGTGTGTGTGTGTGTGTGTGTGTGTGTGTGTGTGTGTGTGTGTGTGTGTGTGTGTGTGGTTAATTAGAGCACTTGGTCTCAGGAGGATCAGACCTGGAAGGCGACTGTCTCTGCTACGTGACAGAAAGCCAGGAGCAGAGTGTGTCTGATAAGTTGGTGGCAGAGAGAGGAGACAGACATAAACAAACACAGATAAGTCGACAAGCATGCACACACCCACACATACACCCCTTGGTAAATACTAGTAGATGTACAGATGAACCAGTTGTGCTGGTATTTAAATACCCCCCTAAATCATTCCCAAATTAACAATATCAGCTTGTGGGTGAGAAACACTGAAGGCAACGTTTGCTCTTAAGTAGATACGGAACCCAGTGCTCACCACCTGAATTTGCTACAGCTACAATTTTGGCATGTTTATTTTATAGTCTGTCACTACTTTCACGTCTATATCTGATTTAATTCACTCACATTAAATTAGGACTAGATTTATTTTAAATCCAAGACCAGGATAACATCAGGGATTGATGGCTATGATTTAAATGTGTGAATCTATTTCCTTGCTGTCCCAGGATAAAACGTCATAGAAAACAAACTGAGGAGAACTGCACAGTCAAGCCTTGCCCTTCCTCCTTCTCCTGCTGCTGCCGTCATTGGTCAGGACATTATTTGAGCCCTCATGTGGTTTAGTGAATTCAAGCCACTAAGGATCCCTCATTGGGCAGGCTGCCAAATTTGTGTTAAGATCTTGGACTTAAGTACATTCCTGCACTTTGCTGCAGCACTATAAGGTAGTTTTGGCATTGAACATTGTATTGTAATGTGCTAGAATTTAATCAGACAAGACACTACTCTGTAACTGTAATGAAAATGTTACAAAAACACAGAGCAAACAGATAGAGGTGAATCCCTGACTAAAACAAAGCATGCACAGTATTTTGTGCTGCCTGACTGTTTCTATGCATAAATAGCATAATGCCTATTAACCCCTTAGAGAGAAAAAAGGTACAAAAAGAAGGGTTAAACAGAACCTGAACACTTGGCCTACATGTTGCAATCCCTTTCAAAGTTCAGTTTTGGGTGCCGGGAAGAGCAAATAAGCCTAAAAGAGCCCAAAAAAAAATCATAAGCCCAGCCCTCAAAGATAACATTTCCAGAGGAATCAGATGGCACCTGTCACGTAGGCAAACTGTCAGGTTTCCTGTAGTAAGATACCTGCACAATAGCAAACACAGAGAAACCAGCACAACAGCAAATAAAGACAAATTCTTATGCCTGCATTTAAAAAGGCCCACCTCACTGCAAGACAATACGTTCTGGGCTGTGAGTGTTTCTTTTCAGCGTAAACCTGCACGACATGTTTTTGTCACAGCCGCACTCCTCATTCTATGCTGTCCTGTTAGCATACATACACATGCTATGTAGTCCAAAAAGGAGCAATCTGCTGAATATATAAGAGGGATGATTGTAATATCTCAAACATGGCCACTCTAAAGTGCAAATCATTTGGCTTTTGCTTTGCAAATTGGCTTTTAACAGCATACACATATAACAAAGGAAAAGCAAAAGTGAAAGCACTCTCAAGGATCATATATCATGAAAAAAAGACGCAAGTTTGATGTAAATATCCCTCATTTCCTAAACGCCTGGTCTCAAATCACACAACGCCCTTCTTGACAAACCAGCAGACGTCCTCCCATCTTTACAGAGTATAGCCTGTTATGACTTTAAATACATTAAAAAAAATGATGACGATAATAATGTCAGTAGTTTCTATCCATCTACCAGTCTCTAATGGATTTTCACCTACGACTATTCCCACTGGACTAAAACGATAATATCACTTGAAATAACATGTTCTTTCAGATAATTAGCCTTTTTATTATTGTTTGTTTGCAGCTTCAAACCTGAAAAAAAAAACACATTCTGGAGAGATAAGCATCCCCTCACAACACAGTAGAGCTAGCTGATAAACTATGTCAAATTAGATGGAAGAAAAGGAAAAGACACTTGTTTTTTAATTATTAAAAATCTATTATTAACAGCCATTTAAACTGTGACATCATTCTACTAAATGCTGGAATTATACCATCATGAAATAACATAAGTTATGAACTACCTACAATTGTATCTTTAAACTGAATTAACAACAAAAACATGGAAATTTTAATATATTGAAGAACACTAGCTCTCTGGACCTCTGATAGCATCCTATAGAGGTATCCCAGCAATTTCTATGGGTTAAACATTTTTTCTTCTAACATTTCCATTATGGTCTTTGTTTATGGGTTAATTATAGTGAAATAAGTATTTGAGGGACTTGGGTACATGGCTGTGAACTGCTTCACTGTAGCTGATATGTTAGTTTCAGGCTTGAAACTTGAAACAAAAGCAGAAATTTTTATTTCCTGATGGCAGTTAGACCACCACAACCAGCTGCTACATGTACACACTTTAAAATGTATCTTGTGGGTTGACTTTGCTTTTAACAACTTGTTTTAATTTGGTAAAGTGCCACAAATTCTAAACAATTACTTAGCATGTATTAACAGAAGTGTTTTTATGAGAAAAGGACATAAAAGTTGTTTTATAAGTCTGAACATTAAACAAATATTAGATCTGTGTTCTGTATTTCCAAAAATAAAATAATTTATGTGGGCCCGCTGCAGAATTTCAGCCAATTTCTGTTCAATGGGATTAGTAATAGGAAGTGGAACAGCTCTTTTAGAGCGTCTCTGGTTTTACTTTGAAACTACAAACCGGAAGTGTATGCTTGCGTTTGTTTTGCTTGACGCCTGAGTTGCTTGAGGAAGTCAAAGCGATATGAACCAGTGTGACAATATCATAAAATGTTCACTGTTAAACAATTATATGTCTGTCTTAATCTGATAAACCCATCCGTGATCAACGAGGGTTTAATTATGGGTGGTTACATGAAACTTTAACAGGAGCAACAAGCGAGCACTGAACGCTTGTGGCTACAGCGGAGGTTCACATAAACCAGCAGTTGTCGCTTCTCTCGATCAGGAAGAGGGGATTTAAACAGCTAACCGTTAAAAGTTAAACGGCGAAGTCCTGGTTGGGATATTTGTGCCGTTGTAACACGGTTGCTTAAACATCTTAAACAAACAGCAGAGCCAATCTGCGTTCACTTCTTCTGCCGAACATTTGAACCCTAGTCGTGGATTTGGCAGGTTACCAACGGAAATTAGCATTTTTATCCACCGAGCTAGTTTCGCCCGAAACCCCGTTTCAGTAGTGATAGCTGTCAATCAGCCGATTTGGCCGATAAACACAGCGAAGTATACTCGCCGTCAGACCCGGTTCGTGAACACGGATGAATGACCTGCGCGTTTAAATACTGGACGAACATAACGTTATTTCCTGTAATCAACTAATTAACCCTGTGGTATATTTTCACTACCCAATAAAAATGTAGAACCGCCATGAAGGAAAACAAAAAAACATGAAACAACAACAACAAATGCACATCATTTTAGTATAGAACTCGATTTAAATTAGTGGACACTTTGCACGAGCCCTTACGTTAATACGTGTTTTTGGAGGTGGGACTAACGGGAGAAGTGGGGGTCAAGAGAATGACGGGAAACTTACCTGAGAGTTTGGGAGACCGTGGGTGCCTGACGTGCGGGATGTCGTCGGGGAGATGTCGGTCAGCGGGACGGAGCGGCAGCGGCGTCCTGGACCGGAGCCGCCATGTTCATCTGGCTCAGAGGCTCCTCGGCTCGGCTGTTTATCTTTACCAGTAGACCCCCCTCCTCCGTCTCCACCGCCACCACCCCCACCTCCACTCATCTCATTACCACACGGCAGAGCTGGGTGTCTCTGCAGTTCGCCCTTTTTCAGCCTCACTCGTGCACGCAAACTCCCGTCAGCTAGTTATTCAAAGGGAAAACTGAACTAAAAGCCCTGAATGCAATTTTTATTTCTATTTTATTTGTGAGATAGTTTGTGACTTTTTGTTTTGTCAGTTCTGACTGCGATAAAAGAAAAGTAAACCACCAAAATAAGACACCCATATAAAGTCCCTTTTTTCTTTTTCGTTATGGGAACATTCACATTTATAGAACAAATGGTGAACGACGTATGATACTTTTAAAAACGCAGTTTCAGCAATATGTTGTATTACGTGTGCATTACAGTTTAACGCAGATGTGCAAATAATTAATTAAGACGTATTTATAAAGCGCATTTAAACAGCTGTATAAGACAACAGAAAGTTAATATAACCTAAATTACAAATTAATATAAAAAATGGGGGTGGCCAAAATATAAAACAAGATAACAACCGGCCGTCACAGTCATAGTCAACAGATTAGGAATTCCACCATCTTTGATGCAACTCAGAAAGTCCCATAATCCTAAAGTTTGAGACCAGAACAGGTGACATGAAGTAAGAGTTCTTGGAATTAAACAGCTGTAGTATTTTAATCTATAATTAGAACTTTGTTGACAGTGACTCACCAGGTATTGCAGTGCGAAATTATGAATAACTTGACTGAAATTTTAAAACTTTGCAAACAATCCAGTGAGCAAGATCGGTTCTTTCTTGCAGGCTGGTTCTGCCCCCCTTGTTTGACACCGCTGCTTCCAGATATAGTATGTAGGGTGTAGTTAGTAACTTACAAAATATTTTCCTGTAGTCTCTTAAATACATGTTCTCCCTTTGCCAATACTTAGTGAATGCCATAAACATGCTCATACAGTTCTAAGATTTAGACGCTCTGACAGTGGCCTATATATGTGAAAGTGTATTTCACAAATTAAACCTACAATTATATTTCTGTCCACAATACACCGTATAGGTGTTAGGTGTCCATCAAATGTCCTGCATTAGTTATGCACTGCAGTTTTTTTTAGTGTAAGGTGAGAGATTTTCAGTAAAGACACAACTGAATCCCAAATGAGCAAAATGTTGAAAAGGGAAACATGGAGGTCCATGTACATAATTCACTCACAGTTTAATTTTAACCTTTTTTTTCACAGTATTCCAACGCATATTTACATATAATATTTTTTTAAAACAAGTTTCTAAAAAACTAGAACAATTATAATGCAAATTATTGTAACTGACCATGGTACGATGAATTTTGCCATAAAATTAAGAGATACTGCCACCTAGCGACTGACTGTGTGTGTGCAGCATTTCCAGTGCAAAGTTTAGAGATTCATTAACATGACTGAAAAGACAGACGGCTTAAAGTTCGCAAAGGGAGAAAACAGCTGGATATAAAATATAAATATATTTCTGTACACATCACTATTTAGATTTCTCATTGTGTCACGGTCAACAGTCTGGGAAAGCACCAAAATGTTTTATTTTCCCCAGTTCCCATTCCCATACACACACTTTATGCTTTATTTGACAAATCTTTCTTAACCGAGTGCCTGCATAAAAAAATTCTATACCCAGAAACAGCTGAACAGTTAAGCAATGAATTTCCTTTTACCCACATGAAACCTTTCTTGAGATATTGCAATAACACACCTGTGATAGGGAAGTGCCAGCCTCATAAATAACAACTCAATGACAAATGTTATGAGATTATTTACTTTCTGGGCTTCATTATATACAAAACTCAGTAAAATAAAGTACAGTACATTCATTTTATACTGTATAAATCCTACTCATCCCACTTACATGACAAGAAAGTATTGTTAAATGGAAGACAATGCTGACAATTATTTTTAAATCAACACAAAAAGCTCACTTTAACAGCCTCAACTCAAAAAAAGAAGACATAGAATCAGTTAAGCAGTTTTAATTAGGGGGGGGAAGTGTTAGGGGATGAGGTTATTCTTCATGCGGCCACAGGCGGCTGACCTTGAGGCAAATTTTAGCCTTGTTTAACTATAACACAGGCTGCAGCTCAGTCCTGGTGAGTCCCTTTGTTTTCTGTGCCTTGTGTGTTTTGAGTTGTGAAATATCTGAAGCAACGGGTGTGACTAATACAACAGATTTTTCCTCTAGAACATTTCTCAATCAGCACTGGTGTACAGCACAAACATAGCGCTGAAAGCAATCATCTCGCATTCAAAAATCATTAGCTGTTGATCTGGAAAATCCCAGCCCAACGCTCCATTTCATCTCACTGTCAGTGGACGTCACAGATTGCTCTTCCATTTGCTGCTCTGTGAAGATTCGTTCACTGCGGGAAAGAAAGGTTTACATTTGTGTCACAGCCAAATTTTCTAAATGACAGCAGCACAGTTATAATTAACCTGCAGTCCTAAAGTATAGTAACTAAAACTACCAACTCACAGTCGTATACCTCTGCTCACCATGCATGTTGAAGTTTACAACCTGTCTATTCAGACTCATCAGTTACAGGACAGAAATTGGTTTCATGAGGTCACAGTTACCTTGAACTTTGACCACTGATTTCTTATCAGTTCATCTAGGAGTCTAAGAGAACACGTATCTCTGATATAATCATGTTCCTCCCTCCCTAGATATTCCTGATATATCACGTTCGAAAGAATAGGATAGATGTGAAGTCACAAAGACTTTGATCTTTGGTCACCAAAATCTAATCAGGCCTTCTTTGAGTCCAAGCAAACCTTTGTACCAAATGAGCAGAAATTTCCCAGCAGCAACAAAGAGCTGCTGCCAGAGCTGAGGCATTAAAAAAAACAACATGGTGAGATACGTCTATTTTGTTGGATCATATTTAAATCATTACAGTATCTGCTGGAACTTATTTGTAAAGGAAGTAAATGAGACCATACCCAGACTGATTCTGCCTTCTTTCTCCAGCTTCTTTAAGTGATGAACCAGGTTCACATTAGCTGCTTGGTGCAGGTGTTTAGGTGTGTCCTGAGAGAAAAGCAACACAAGTTTCAGTGTCATTTTTTTGTGATCCAGCCTCAAAACAGATCAGTCTGTATGGGATCAGGCCAAGGTCAAAGTCAATTGTATAGCACATGCTAAACCACCAGAGCTGAGAAAAGTGCTTCACAGGCAGCCATTAATAAAACAGAAACATTTCAAGAAACCGTTTAATTCTGCATTTAATTCCGAGTTATTATTAATCTCTCTCTTTTTAAGTCTATTTCTTGTAATATTGTTGATCATCTGATTAGCAGAAACAAATGCTCTGCAATGAGTGTGAACATCGACAAGATCAGACAAGTACAGCAGTGCCAGCCCATTTAGAATGTAATCAGAAGGGATTAGATTGCTTCCATGGTCAAAGATGGTAGAATTACTGGTAGAAGTCTACCCAGTCTACCTTTGACAACAAGCTGGAAACAGCATCAAAGGAAAAGAAGGTTTTTCCTGACCTTGTACACAATCTTGACAAGCTCCATGGAACTGAAAGGCTTTCCTGCTCCATCCTGAATGGCTGCCAGGATCTGTTGTTCTCTTTGGTCCCTGTGACTGATGTAGTGTCTGATCTTAGAGCCAGCATCCTGAACCACAGGTCCGTGGCCTGCACAGAGAACAGCAGCAGCAAGCTTTTTCTCCAGTCATCGGAAAGACTTTGTTAAATGAATGCACGTCAGAGAGGCAGAACTCAAAGAAGCACAGCCGGTAGCTCTGAAACAAGTAAAGTCGATCAACGGACAATTTATTGGCAGCTATTTTGAAAATAAGGTAAATATTCACTGGTTTAAAAATAAAAAAAGAATTATTCGAGGCGTTTCGGTGAGTGAATAGGTGCGGATCTTAGAAGTGGAAGTCATAGAGTAACTTATAACAATGTCATGAAACACTCCTCGCAATAAATATGGAAAAACAATTCACCATTATCTAATATAATGGAGACGATGATCTGTGATACAGCATGGTATCTGCAGAATGGTGTATCAAACTAGACTTACCTACATTTTTTTATTAAAATATACATTTCTCACTGGTGTAGTGATGATGTACCACATTGTGTGATTGTGTGCAAACAGGTTGAGGGGGGGGAAAAAAAACATTATCCAGAGGGTTTTTTAAGAAATAAAACAGAGGGCCAAGCATCAGCGTATCCTTGCTCACCAGGGTAGATGAGGTCAGCCTCCGAGTCCAGCAGGATTTGCAGAGATTTCATGTAGTCGTAGAGGTCTTCAAACACGGCCGTGCCCTCGCCCAGGATGCAGTCTCCAGAGAAGATAGCCCGCTCCTCCTCCAGCACCAAGGCCATGTGGTCATCAGTATGGCCCGGAGTGAAAAGCACTCTGGGAAAAAGAAATGGCTCTCTGCTCAATTGTCTGATTGCAGATTCAGACAAAAGCCATGTCAGTGTGCAGAATGATAATAACCATAACTAAAGGAATATTAACAAATTTTATTTTTTGTTGGTACTGCAGCAGATTTCATGATATTGGTTTGTATATTTTCACCCTGAAAAAGTCTTTGAGCTATTGTTCTTCTGTGTATATTATGACAGATGTATTTTTAATGCTCTTTTATAAATTCACAACGTGTAAAAACTGAACTGACTTGAGTGTGGCTCCCTCCGTCTCAACAACATCTCCATCTTTTAGGTAATTGTAGTCTTTGCTTCCTGCTGTCTCTCTTGCTTTGTTGGAGCGAGGCAGTTTGCTGACTCGGACCTCAGAACCTGCAAGATAAAAAAAAACCCTAAGAAATGAATACTGACTCACTGAGTCTCTAAGCCAAAAAAGTACTGGCAGTTTTTGATTCACTAAACTAATAACAGATTTTTCATTAGAAGGTGGCTTTTAGATAGATTTCACGATTACAGTAATGATGAACGGTGAAGTAACCCAACTATACCCACACATTCAGGGGCTCACCAGTTATGTCCCTGCAGATATCTTCTACTCCACCTGTGTGGTCGTGATGCCAGTGTGTGACGATGATCTCCTGGATGCTGGTGCTGAACTGCTTCAGTGCCTGTTTCAGGCTGCTGATGTATTCAGGCACAGCAGGTTCCCCCGTGTCTATCAGCACCCGTCTGGAATATAATTGCTCATTATATATTCACCCAAAGGGTTTTAAAGGTAACTATGCATATTCATATATTCCAACTCTACCGATGAGTACTCCATTGTTCTGTCTTATAGTTGGCTATTGTTTTATAGCTGTTTTATTCACATTACAGAGAACTAAGCGCTCCTTTTCACTGCAAATGTAGTCTACTATTTTTGTTAAATATTACTCCAAACTATTATTATTTATTAGTGTATGAGTATATGCCGAAGAAACAAAAAGACCCTGGCAATTAATTTCACACTTTCAGCTTTGTTCCATCTGTCACCTTTATTATCCAGAAGCGCGAAAATGCTCAAGTTAAAAGATTTTAAATGGAATTTGGCATTAGCGCCCATTTCTACAAGCTAAGACATTGCACGGAAAAGGAGTGTCAAGTTTTTGGCCAGCTAGTCCCTTTCAAATACACATGAGCTAAACAGACAACACATTTACTCATGTTTCCTTTTGGGAAAATGATAAACGTCACTACTGGGACTAGAGTCACCTTTTGCCCGTGCCGACCAGGTAAGTGTTGGTTCCCTGCAGAGTCATCGGTCCCGGGTTACAGCCCAAAACCCGAACCACTCTAGCAGACAACTGCTCTATGCGAGGAATAATGGCGCTCATAGCTCCAGCTGGTGTGAAGTTATCATCAGTACAAAATAACAAAACATACAGAAGTAAAAGTTCAGGAGAATCTCATACAGGATATAAAACTTGTTTACTTCCTGTACGTACTAAGGAAGATTTCAAAATAAAAGTCTTGAGCTCGCTCATCCGCGTCAGTGTTTTGACACGATCCTCTATCACCCATTTTAAATGTGTCACTTAAAGCTTGCTGTCAGTACTGCTGTGCGTTTTATCTTATGTTCTTTTTCACATTATTATTGTAACTTTATTTCATGCTGTACTTTACAGTATATCTTTTCAATTCGAAACTGACTGGGTAAACCTATCGCATCTTTACATCTCCCACCACATCTGACTGACTCACATTTTCACACGTGTACTTTTGATAGGCATGTGTGGATTGTGGGGAAAAAGGTTTCTGTGGTTTTACTGCTCTTTGTTGTCTTTGTTGTTAATGTCTTTGTCACTACACAGCATTTTCGTGTCACTTTCTTAGATATTTTGCAGGTTAAAACAAGGACCTTCTTTTCTTTGGGTCAGTACTGCTTGAGCCCATTCAACAAACAACCCATGTATATTAGTGCCATATATGAACATAACCCAGTTCTATATAATTCGAATTATTTTATAGGAGAAAAATAATGACAGCTCCAAAAATCCCCGTAAAGACTAAACCGGTCTTTTACAAGCAATAGTACAAACCAAACACTAGATGGGGCCATTGTCCAGTTTGAGTCACCTCATACCCAGGCTGGCACATTGTGAATATATAATTAAAAATCCAAGATTATCAGTGTTTGTCAGACTGAGTATTATTAAGGATAATCACGCTTTGTAACTTTATTAATTTTAACCTCAAATATGACAACTATCTGGTCGAATGGCTAATGTTGCTGTCATTAATCCTGAAAGTTGAACTATGGGCGGTTTCAGGTCAGTCAAAATCATTAAAAACTGTTTGAAACAGGGTAGTTAATGAAGTTTCATATATATATTTGGGAATACATTAAGAAAGTTTTGCAATTGTTTTAAGGGAATTTTGCAGCAGGCCCATGGACTGAACACATAGGATGAGAACAGCTTTACAAAAATATTATTATTATTATTATTATTATTATTATTATTATCATTATTATTTAAACTGCAGCACTAATGCTATGTTTAAATAAAATAAATACTCTGATTTGTAGTCCAGTGGGTTCACGTGTACACAGAGATGTTATGAACTAGCCTTCTCTGAGAAGCTCATTGGTTTATTGGCTCATTTGCTTCGTTTGCTCATTCATTAAAAGTGTGTTCATGTTTGGTAGTTTGTCTATGTAGCAATTTGTGTGCATTAGTCAGTAGAAACCACACATATATATCTTTTACATAAGTACAACAAGCTTGAAAAGACAAGCTAGTGTATTCTAAGAGGAATTATGTCCATTGGATGAGCAGAAGAGTGCTGCTTTAAAAAACAAACAAACATTTGCATGCTGGTAGTATTTGACCACTTCAGGCTTTTATCAGAAACCTTTGAGGACTTTGCTTTGATTCTCCATTGTCTCTTCTTGGAGACAGTAGAGGTGTTCCAGGAATGTCCTACATCAAGCCCTGCTTTGCTCTTTTAAGCCCAAAAAATAAGAAAACTTGCTTATAGGTGCTATAAGACATGATCCTGGAGGCAATTTGGGAATGAAATTCATTATATTTTGTTTGAATAAATGTGATTTGACACTTAGAATTAAGTTAGGTGCTATTCCCACTCTGTACCCATCAATGCCATAATGCCTGACAATGTAATTAAAAGAGTTATTTTGTTCTGCTTTTCATTTCATTTTCTCATTTAATCAGCTGTCCCACTGCCTCGTAGATTTCACCACAATGACGCCCAATCAAAGCAAATGTTCTGAAATCTATGTAACTGTACATCAGCTAGATAGTACAACGGATAACGGTGCTACACAGTATTAGAAGTTAGCCTTACAGAAAGTACTCATTTGCAGAATATTGTTGTTAGTTTTGTTGGATGTCTGAATAAGTGTGCTTTGCTAAGTTTTCTCTTTGGATGATAGTTTAATCTTCAAGATGAGATTAAACGTGCATCTCTCTTTTACAGCCGGGCTGGTGAATTTCATATGAATAGTTTACAGAGTCAACAGTATGTTTGAAGAGTTAGTGCAAAAACATTGCAGAGATAAGTGCGTATGCTTAAAGATGCTACCAAAATCACACATGACACATACTTGGAATCAGTTTTTATCATTTTAAATTCTTAATTAAAGCAGATCTCAAGAGCTTTATCTTTTCATACACTCAGATTAAACATGGTGAGCTATGCATGCTGACAGCCTCTGCTTTGTTTCCTATAATGAGCAGGGGATCTCTTACAGACTAAGATGGAATCAAAAAGTTGTGAGATATGCAGTGCAAGTGGGCGTGATGACAAGCAACTTTCTAAACAGTGGACTGTAATTGGTAAGGACTAGAAAGTACACAGTTTAGCACTAAATGTCAGTTGTAACTCCATAGCTTGTTGGCTTAAGTTGTGAACAGTTTGTAACAATATGTCCACATTCATCATAAGAACAGAGGGGAATCATTTAAAGACTCAAGACTGTGTGTCAGATGGGGACCTTCTTTTTTATTTTTTGTTTTGTTTATTTTTTTAAACATCACATGAAGTTCTTGAGGGAAATTCAGTACAATAGTGAAGTAAAAAATAAATCAGCAAGTTAAAGTTTCACTCAGGTTTCATGCCCCTGGACTAAATCATTCATGTTTAATGATTGACTGATTATTAGGCATCGCTACAAACTTGTGTTGAACTCATGAAGCCAGGATTTTCAAAAAGACAAGGAAAGGTAGAAGGCACCCTTCTTACTCATAAAGGACTAAATGTTCTTTTTCTGAATGTCTTTTAACCCTATAATCTTTAAAGTGCCACATAGATAAACTGAAATAAAGTTTCCTTTGGTGAGAGTGGGTGGAAAATCTTGTTCATTAATCTGTTAAAGTTTTATTGTTTGGGTTTCAGGTCTTTACTGTGTGTTAAATTCAGCTTAGCCGTCAGTGGATTTTTATGGAGGGATATTTTATTTGTGTCTTCTGTAATTTCCTTTTTAACTGACCAACACATTCTTGGCTATTACTATTCTCTTAGTACAGGAAATAAACTCTACACCTCTTCTGTAACCTCCCTCCCACATCACTTTATGAAGGGAAATACAACACATGATTATTTCCAAGGGGCTTTCCATTATGTTGAGGTCATTAGGTATTTTCCTGAGTGCATGACCAGGATTCCTACATGCATTACAACATCAGATTGATGCAGTCAAACGAAGCCAAAAGCAGATCGAGATGCAGCGATAAATCGCCCGATGGACGACTCACACATCCCCCTTAACACCTTGTCTGATATTTGTCTCCCATAAATCATGACCCATAAAATCAGGCATAAAAGAGGGAAGGATTCAGCTCTCTATAATATTTACAGGTGGAATAAGTGGAGGGGAAAGCAGCGAGACATTATTTCCCTAAATGAAATAGACCCTGGCAACTGGGGAATCCAACGGCCCCACCCTCCCCTCTCTCTCTCTCTTTGTAATTACACAACATAATGGTGGTGCAGTCGGCCCGTAATCTCCCATTATAATCAGTCTCGGCTGCCTCCACTCGCTCTCCACCATGGTTTCTAATTCAATATAAATGTAAATGACTGGGGGAGAGAAAGAGGGTGGGAGAGGAGCTCAGGAACAGTATAGAGTGTAAATGTGGGAGTCTGATCTCACGACAAATCCGCACTCATCTTTACGAGGAGCTGTGTTCATACTTGTAATAATTTATACAAACTGGGTATTGAGTGAGAGGCCCGCAGACTGCTCCTGTGGTCTAAAGCAGACAGTGGGTTGTCATGGCATCTTAATTTGAAAGCTTAATGAGTAAAACTTCAGTGGACTGACACATTAAAGATCCAGATCCTATCATGGAGACGATTTTGGTTTTAAATGTCCATTTTTATGGACTGGTAGTTTTTGACTAAAGTTTTTGTTCTGTTTCATCTTCAGAGGCTCAAAATTAACTGGTCAAGCTAGCATTATGTTAAATATAAGGGTTGCTTTTGCAGTACGCTTTGTGTCAGTACCCATTCGCACTGTGAAGTCTAATCAGTTTTGCAGCATTTGGCTGAATCTGAGCAGAGAGAATAACCCTGTGCACTCCAGAGTTCATCCTACTGCTTCTATCAGCAGTGACATCATTGACCCATGGGCTGATTCCACATCCATGTCACATTACCTCCGTGTTGTCCGACAGATAATGTTTTATACTTTTTCTTTATCATAGTTTTCTCTTCCTTATATTCTGGTGCAAGTTGATCTTGGCTTTATTTGTCCAAATAATGTTTGTTGTTGTCTGTAACTGTAGGTGGTTTGCACCTTGTTGTAGACCCTCTTTACCTCCACTGGTGACAATGACACGCCTACCTTTTTGAGAGTGTTCTTGGCTTTGTTGGATGTTGTGAAGCTGTTTTTCTTAACCACTTAAATTACTATTTCATCGTGCACTTCTGTTATCTTCTATGGTCTTTCACGCCTTTGTGTGTCAGCCAGTGCATTACTTCTTTTTACAAATACAGCAGATTACTGATTTTGGTCACTCCTAAAGTCTCTCCTACCTCTCTAGTAGGTTTAATTTCATTTCTTCAGCCTAATGATGGCTTACCTCATTTGCACTGGCATCTCTTCGGACCTCATATTCAGCTCTTTTGAATTAACTTCAGATATTATCTGTTTCATTTGTCATGAAATAACAAGGGAACAGGCCTCACCTGGCCATGATACTGTCAGTCAGTTGTCCAATTAATTTTGAGCCTCTGAAAATAGGAGACTATGAATAAAAATGGATGTAAATGCTAGACAGTTGAGCCGTTGTTTTGTAAAATCCCTTGAATTAAAGCTGAAAGTCTGCACTTTAGTCGCATATTGTTTGATTTAGAATCTACTCTTGTAATGCGCAGAGGCAAAAGTAGAAAAACTGTGTCTTTTAAAAACTAAGATCAGAGGGGAAATTGCCATTATTCTCACAGCCCTGTGCAATTACAAAAACAACATCTGTTTACTCTTACATTATTACAACATTATAATAACTGCCATTTCCCATAGGCTTATTATGTGTTACTACTGAGAAAAGAAAATGACTTGAGGAATTTCAGACAGCAATCTCTTCTCCATATTTAATTCATATAATATATCTCTTTGGAATGAAACCCCTCATCTGTCACATAGGCTTTGACAAAAGATGATATCGAGTTAATATAAAATTCACCTAATATAAAAGATCCCACCGAACATGGCACCTCTGATACCTGCAAAGTAAGTGTGAAAAATCTAGTCGCAGCTTCAGTCTGCAATGAGAAATGAGGCAATATGTTACTAAACTGTATCGCAATTCATAATTCAAAATGCTGCGTAATTAACTTTCTCCTCTGGAGCCTTAATGTGATACCAAATTAAAGTAGTAGAGAGGGAGAGATGAATGAGATAGAGAGGAGAAAGGAGATGGTAGAGAAAACATACCGTGGTAAAGAGAGGTTATAGAAGTGGGGAAGAAAGGAGAAGCATGTCTCCTTTAAAGCCTTTTATTTTCATAGTGTAATATTAACTTTTACTGTTGTAGATGATTTCTGAGGATGCAGCAATGAAATCTCTGCCATCGCAGAGAAGGCTGAGATAGGATAGACACTTTCTCATCTCTATACACCAGGCTGATTCCTGCCTCTTGGCATAGCTGACAGATTTCTTTCACAAAAATCGTTAGTGAAAGGAGACTATGTCCCATTAATGTAAACTGCAGATGGCAGTTACTGCATTTGAATAATTTTGTGCTGTTTAATTTAAAGATTTTTAATAGTTTTCATTTAATTTTACTAAGCGAATCATAGATTAAGTCATAGATTTAAAAAAAATAAAATAAAATAAAATAAAATAAATGAAGAGTTGCGACCATGATGTCATTGCTTTGCAGCGTTCTGAAGCCTGGTGCTGAGTTTTTGGCCGTTTTTGGTCTCGTTTTTGTTTTTAATTCAGGACACATCTCCTTACACTTTAGGAGCTTAAAATTAGCAACTGATACCAGGTAAGTGCATACTGAGGTCATGCATGAATTGAGCAGATTATTTGCTCAGACTGTTGCACAACTTCTCCAACTATTCCAACTTCTCCAGCAAGCAGAGGAGTTTCCCCCCTGCTCACTGGTGGTTTTGCTAAAACAAAAAGGTCACTGACTGATTTCTAGAAGGTTAACTGAAAATTCACACCAGTAACATAAGCATATTGTCTATATTACAACAATTTGCTTACAACTTTTCAAAGTTATTTCTGAGCCAATGAAAACCAGGCCAATAGAAACTGATATGATTGTGATACATCAAAGCAAAACTTTACTGCTTTTGCAAAGTTTGGCATATTAGACAGCTGCCTAGCTGGCGAGCAGTGAGAAATATTTGATTAGATTGTGTGGCACTATGCCTAAACCAGCTAAATCAGTATTATATGTAATGGATCCCAGACTCCAGAATGTTTCAGAACCCCTGCACCAGGCAAATTAAACATAATGCATTTGGTGATATTTATTTTCAATGACATTCTTTAAGTGAAGCTACAGTCGCTGTACAGCTGAGTGGTATCCAGCTGAGTGGTATCTAAGAGTAAGGCAGAAAAAGAGTTTCTAAAATGTGGAAATAAAAAACTACAAATTTGTCCAAGCATGTACGGAACATCTTTAGTGAATATGGATGTAATCTCTTAAAGTAGCATGCTTGTATTAACACCGTTGCGTAGGTGTACAGGTGCAATGTGCAATTCAATGTGTTTGAATATTCAGTAACACCTGTAAGTATGTACGCGTATGCTTGCACATCTACCTAAAATGGAACCAGCATGTTAGTGTCTATGTAAGTGTGTCTGAGTATTGTGTGTGCTCACAGTTGTCAGCATTCAGGCAATGCCTCCAGATGCAACCCAAGGCTGGAGGTGAGAGACAGCTATTCAGCAGCAGACACAAGCTCCCTCCGGACTAAATTAAGGTGACTCTCCACTGACTCACTGTAATCATACAGGCAGAGACCTTAACAGAACATGGGTGGACAATGATGCAGACAAGGATTTGGAGGATTGTTGTTGTGCAGAAGTACAGAGTAAAAAGAAAACTTTCAAAACAGTGGCACTCTGCTCTCGAAAAGATCTCTTCACTTAGCGATGTTGGCACAGATGCAATGAACCATAGCAGAAAATGAGCTAAAATTCATCCAGAATTAAGGTGTAATGCCAAAATGATTTAAAATGTCGTGTGTTTACTGGGGCTCCAGCTATTACTGCTCTCACAAAAGCCCTCAAGCCTTTAGGTTAGGATGTTACAGGTGTATGACACCTGTAACAATGTAGCGCTTAGTTTGTGAGGTTACTACGGATTGCTGCGGTTTTAGCTTTTGCTTTCAAGCTCAAATTAACTGATTTGATGCATCTTGTGACATGAGTCTTGTTTCGTAATTAACTTCTGACGTCCAGCTGGGATGGGCTCCTGTCATCCTGAATTGGATAAATGGAAGAAAAGGACTGTTAGGAAATGTTCCTGCGTCCAGGATTTCTGCTACAGAATCACACTTTTTAATGCAGTGTTACCTGAAGGCCAGATCATGACCAGTCAGTGTTTCTTTTTACTTAAAGTACTCTTTTAGTACTAAAGTTAAAAGTTCTCTTTTAATAATGTTTTTTGTTTTATATGTCTGAAACAAATAAAGATACAATACAATACAATACAATACAATACAATAATGTGATGGTCCCCAACAGATCCCTGAGCAAATAGCCCAGAAATATCATTCCAAACTATTAGCTCACCTAAGTTTGACAGGGTGACAGTTCTCTTGCTATATTCACTCTAAAAGACTCAAACTCTCTTTGATGTTTTTGTACAGTCAGAGTAGTCAGGTTTGACTTTTTTTTTGGTTCTTTTTTTTCTTCAGTTTTACGCACTTTCCGGTCTTTTGTTCCTCTGTCCCAACTTTGACACCTTTTGGGATCAAAATGACCACATATTTAAAAAACAACAACAACATGATCTATTTTCAGAGTTTCATATGTTGTCATTCTACTATGGTCAGTTAGATGTAGTGTTTAAATAATCTGCAGAGCATGCTATTTGACTTTTAGTTAAAGTTTACACATCTTCACAAGTTTTTTGGAAATAAGAATGTGGTTACTAATAATTCTGCAAGATAATTCCATAATTCTAGATAGTTTATGTTGTCAAATTATTTGCAAAAGAGTGTGTACACAGGCTAAAAATGGAAAAGCAGTTTCTCTGAAGAACCTGGGTAGGATTGGGCAGAAATCCTAAAAACAGACCAATTATTAATGACTAATATGTTTGTGTATCCAAAGCCCGACATGTTTTTTGATTTTGCTGTTCAAAATAAAAACAAAACAAAACAGTAAATTACTTTATCTTAACTTAATCTTATGTAAATGGTCACCGAAACACCAGATAAGTTGTAATCAACAGTTGAAATAGTCCCAAACAAATAGAGTTTTTTACTTTTAACATCGGTGTTCAGCTGTTTTGTTTTGTGGATCTACAATATACATTTGTTGCTTATACAACATGACTCCAGTAATCATTGTCAGACTTCTACAAACGACTTTCAGTGACATCTTATGGCCATTGGAGATAAAGCAGACAGACAGATGTCACAGAGACAGAGAGGAAGAGTTAGACAGGCAGGCAGACAGGACGGACGGTGGGCTGGTGTCTAACACGGTCTGATTTGGAGACCAGCCAACTAGGGGGAAACTGTCAAACACTGGCAGGAAGCTGCTGATTAATCTGAGCAGTGATGGAGAAAAACCCCCAGAGAGAGCTGAGAGGGAGTGAGAGAGGGAGAATGAAGGACAGGAGAGGAAGAGAGGAATCCAGCAAAACATGACGAGGTGTGAAAAAGGAGAATGACAGAGGGCAAACTATCCACTGTTATGTTCTAGATATTTTTTAAATGATTTTTATAGAATTGATTCAGTGGTGCCGCTCATCCAACACTCCTGCCAATACAGTGGATTGAATAGAAATTGAACTGAGCAGAACGACTGAGGAGCGGATTGAAAGTGGAATATTAAAAGACAAGGCAGACGGGATAGAAAGGCAGTGATGAAAAGAAGACGGCTGTAAAAAGATGGAAAGGTGTGAAACAAAAAAAGGACAAAGTATTTGGAGGAAATTTGATGTGGAGAATGTGAGAATGTCATGAAAGGTGTGAGATATGACAGGACGAAAGGAAGTTTGGTGTTCGCTCAAACAGGTTTGCGCTTCACTTTGGCATATAGTCAACCACCAAGCAACACTTATTTTGACAAAACAGCAGTTTAAAAAAGAAGATAAAAAAAGAAAGAAAATGATTTGCACTCCTCGCTCCTGCCACCCACACTGGATTTGGGTGGAAAACTGGATGTGTGACAGGTAAACCTGGGCTATTTAAAGAATGGGCACCAGTGTTTCTTTCAGTTTTGATCGCCAACCAAGTATCTATTCATTCCATTACCAACGATTACTCCGATCCAATTCGCAGTGGCAGGTAGTCTAGAAGTCCTGCTTTGCTGTCATGTCCTTCCGGGTAAATGGGATGTGCAAACACTGAAGTGTGTTGTGTGTCTGCCCCAGGGTCTACCCCGATCCTGCAATACCTTCACAGAGCATGTATATCAAATGATTGAATCAATTCCACACTTCAATAACTTTGCTCGTTTCAGCTCAAAGATGCGGTTTATCTCTAAGATAACTCTAGACAGCCAGTGTTCGTGGTGCTGTCTTTATTTTTCCCTGGGCAAACGTGATGGTGGCTGAACTTACTCTTCTTTACAGTTTGCGGCGAAAAAAAAAACTGACCACTAGCTCCCATCCAGCTCAATAATATTCAATATTTGCTGCATTTCTCTTTTCTTATTTACTGTTTTGGAGAATAGAGCTATCAATATTTGATGTGAACTGAATGGTGAATGTGTTTGTGGAGTGAGCTCTGCCTTTGCAGAAAGGAAGATAAAAATGTTCAGCGTCTGTCCAGCTTACCAAATATGACAAAACTCTTTTCAGGTTGATCTGTTTCCTAAACTTGGCCTTCATCTTTTGTATATCTGCTCAGGATATTACCCACCTTTGGTTGCATCGTGGAGCTTATCATTCTGTAGAAACTAACAGCAGGTGAATTTAGCTATGTGTAGAGATAAGAGTAGGTGGACAAAAGGCTCCTGTGTGTTGTCGGTGTGGCAGTGGAGATATTTCACAGCGGCTTGAAATACAAGCAGCAGCCTCCGTGGCTGAAAAATGAAACCAATGTGTAACTGCCAAAAATCTAAACTAAAAAACCTGACGCCACAGATCATTTTCAACAGCTAGCAAGGCAAACTGTGTGTCAAATTACACTGGGCAGCCACGGCCAGTTTGAGGTGCTGATGCATGTAGCTGTGGCTACTTGCTGCTAATGTGAGTCACTGAATGTGAACTCATATAGGTAACGTCCTTTTAGAGCATTAGCATAATCAGATAAAACGCTAAAACTAATTAAACTGTAGCCTGCTCAGGGTTTTGTTGTCTTTTTGACAAATGTAATTGCGTTATTTTGTTTATGTGTTACTTCAGCACTGATTAGCAGATGTCTATGTCCATATGACACGCCTGTAGTGTCTGTGGATGTTCCTTTTGAACCAAGCTAGTGTTAGCTAATAAAATCATCCATACATTCTCTTAACTAATTCAGAATCTGTGGGTGGGCTGGGCATTGTCCCAGCTGTCATTCGGCAAGAAGTGGAGTGCGCCGTGGACAGGTCATCAGGACTAACACACATCCAGACCCAGAACCTTCTTAAGTCAGCAGTAATGAGCACTGTCCCTCATGATAAAATCCAAACTGCCACAAATCAAGGTTTCACAAGGGTAGCCCCCCCCCCCAAAAAAAAAACATTGGGCAGTGTCCATCTTCTATATACAGTCTATGTTCACACACACACACAAAACATCAGTGCTGCTGGCTGCCAGATGCGCAGATAGCTTGCACAGACAACATGAAACAAGCAATCTCATTTGTGTGGTCATCATCCACAGTTAATAACGTTAGGATTAAAGATCAAATGATAAATCAAGAGTTTCACTATTTGTATCTTTTGGTTCTTCATTCTGAGGAGCATCTTGTAGTGCAATGCAGTGTTTTCTATGAGCACCTAAAGAAAGAATGGCACAAAGTAGCTCCCGTTCAGACATTTCGCTTTAGCGAGAGCTCAGGTTGACAGTAATGGGTGCATCATCACCTGTGAGTGTTCATTTGTATGCACCATGTTGTACCAGCTGTGGAAAAAAAAAGATTTTATCTTATGGTTTAATGTTGAGATTCACTCACTATCTGAATTTTTAAACATTTAAAGTTTACAGAAACTATTGACAGAGGAGAAGTCATTTTTTCAGCTCCCTGTTTTCCTCGTCTTTTCCTTTCGACCTTGGCTATGTAAAACAGCATTTTTTATTCCCCATTTATGCCATGTTTTCTTTATTTAAATACAAAATGGCCACAAATTTTTTCAGTCAGGCTTTTTAAGATTGCTCCTTCTCAGTTGTATGTTTCTTGGCATTCTGCATTGCAACTTACGCATCCACTCACATTTGGCTGATGCAGAAACAAATAGAATATATTCTATATATAAAACAGAGAGAGAGCGATTCACAATGTCTGCTCTCATAGGAATGTGTTTTCTTCTCTCTTCACTGGTCATCGTCTGGTTCAGATAGGCTTTCATTACACTGTCATTTGTTTCACCTCTCTCCCTTCAGAAAATCACATCCAGACAAACACAGAATTCCTTTGAAATGGCACCGCAGCCATCAGCGACTCGAGAGATTTGCAATTCAGATTCAGATCATTGTGGCAAGAGAAAAGGTTTAAATATTAAATATCCAAAAGTCCAAACCTGATCCTGGTTGATTGCATGTCATGTCAACTGTGAGTTTCCTTTAATTACTTATTTAGTGTGTCGTGGGTGACTCACCCTTATGTAGCGCCACGCTGATGCAGAAAGTAAGGCCCCCCCCCCCCACGAATGCACTACAAGAGATCACCTGTCGAGGGACTCGATGTTCTCTATTCTGATCTAAATAGAGGTAGTGCTCCTCTCGTTGTCAGGCATTTTAATGGTGTCAGCCCCCACACAGATGTGAGCGTATGTGACTACATGCATAAAAACACTGTGTCATTTTTATAAATAGACCTGCATGCAAAAGGATGTAGAGGGATTCAGTTTAACTCATGCTGGGTTCATCCTCTGAAAAAATAACTGCAAAAACAATACAAGTGAAGTCACAGAATATTTGATTTTTAAAATTTTATTTTTATACATGATTGAAATGATTAATTAATCACGTGACATGACTTTGTATTTCTTTTTATTTGGTCAACTAACTACTTGCTACATTGTGCAATGTGTCTATAGCCAGTGGCCAAAAACTCCAATCATCAAATAGCCACTTGAAGCTGGTCCAAAAAATTAGTCAATTCCAATAGACTGATGTCAAATGGACAATTTTACAGCAAAAAATAAATTTTCAACTTGGTCAAAACTGTACAGGTATTATTTTTTAATAACCGACTTGAACCCGAACCACACAGAACTGGATCTCGTTTGTCCAAAGATAAATGTAATTTGTTCCTTATCATAGTTTTAGTGAGAAATGATATTTATCCATGAGCAGGTATCTGTGTCTGTGCAATGCATCAACACAGTCACTGTGCATTTTCTTTTTTGGCATGGACCGTAAAATGGTGTAGACACTGCATCGGCACTAAACACGCACAAGAGGCATCCGTGGCAGTATCATTTGTAAAAGTATCTGGGAAGATGAAGCTTTTTAAACAGATTTCCATCTATTTTACCTTAACTGAGAGGAAACAGTGAACAAAAAGAGAAAAAAATAACAGAAAAGAGATGGAAGAAAGTGAATTTCTCTCAAAAATAACTGTGGTAGCTAAACCACCACATTCTGCACTTTTAAAAAGAAAAACAGACCTCAGACATATCATTTAATTTCTGTAGGCTCTTCATTTTTTTTTTTTTTTTAAGTTTTATCATTTTATATTTATATATATACAGTGGGGCAAAAAAGTATTTAGTCAGCCACCGATTGTGCAAGTTCCCCCACTTAAAATGATGACAGAGGTCAGTAATTTGCACCAGAGGTACACTTCAACTGTGAGAGACAGAATGTGAAAAAAAAATCCATGAATCCACATGGTAGGATTTGTAAAGAATTTATTCGTAAATTAGGGTGGAAAATAAGTATTTGGTCACCTCAAACAAGGAAAATCTCTGGCTCTCACAGACCTGTAACGTCTTCTGTAAGAAGCTTTTCTGTCCCCCACTCGTTACCTGTATGAATGGCACCTGTTTGAACTCATCATCTGTATAAAAGACACCTGTCCACAGCCTCAAACAGTCAGACTCCAAACTCCGCCATGGCCAAGACCAAAGAGCTTTTGAAGGACACCAGGAAAAGTATTGTAGACCTGCACCAGACTGGGAAGAGTGAATCTACAACAGGCAAGCAGCTTGGTGTGAAAAAATCAACTGTGGGAGCAATCATCAGAAAATGAAATGGAAGACATACAAGACCACTGATAATCTCCCTCGATCTGGGGCTCCACGCAAGATCTCATCCCGTGGGGTCAAAAAGATCATGACAACGGTGAGCAAAGATCCCAGAACCACACGGGGGGACCTGGTGAATGACCTGCAGAGAGCTGGGACCAAAGTAACAAAGGTCCCCATCAGTAACACACTACAACGGCAGGGAATCAAATCCCGCAGTGCCAGACGTGTTCCGCTGCTGAAGCCAGTGCATGTCCAGGCCCGTCTGAAGTTTGCCAGAGAGCACATGGATGATACAGCAGAGGATTGGGAGAATGTCATGTGGTCAGATGAAACCAAAGTAGAACTTTTTGGTATAAACTCAACTCGTCGTGTTTGGAGGAAGAAGAATACTGAGTTGCATCCCAAGAACACCATACCTACTGTGAAGCATGGGGGTGGAAACATCATGCTATGGGGCTGTTTTTCTGCCAAGGGGACAGGACGACTGATCCCTGTTAAGGACAGAATGAATGGGGCCATGTATCGTGAGATTTTGAGCCAAAACCTCCTTCCATCAGTGAGAACTTTGAAGATGAAACGGGGCTGGGTCTTCCAACATGACAATGATCCAAAACACACCGCCCGGGCAACAAAGGAGTGGCTCCGTAAGAAGCATTTGAAAGTCCTGGAGTGGCCTAGCCAGTCTCCAGACCTCAACCCCATAGAAAATCTGTGGCGGGAGTTGAAAGTCCGTGTTGCTCGGCGACAGCCCCAAAACATCACTGCTCTCGAGACGATCTGGATGGAGGAATGGGCCAAAATACCAGCTACTGTGTGTGCAAACCTGGTAGAGACCTATAGTAAACGTTTGACCTCTGTTATTGCCAACAAAGGTTATGTTACAAAGTATTGAGTTGTATTTTTGTTATTGACCAAATACTTATTTTCCACCCTGATTTACGAATCAATTCTTTACAAATCCTACCATGTGAATTCATGGATTTTTTTTTTTCACATTCTGTCTCTCACAGTTGAAGTGTACCTCTGGTGCAAATTACTGACCTCTGTCATCATTTTAGGTGGGGGAACTTGCACAATCGGTGGCTGACTAAATACTTTTTTGCCCCACTGTATGTAGAAAGAGAGATGCCACTGGAATGGAAAATTTGATATGCTTACCACAAAAAAGCTTCGGCATTTGACAGAAACATCTCAACAACATCTCAAATCGCTTTACTGTGAAACAGCATCTCTACTTTTGAATACCCCCAATTGAACTAGATATGAAGCTCTGCTAATTAATATAGCTTTTTCATGACCACCTGTCAAAAGCTTTGAACAAAATGAACACAGTACTAATAAACGTTGGGGCAGAACTGTGCTGTAACAGCTCTTTAGGAAATGTGTTTGAATGATTTGATCCTAATTGACACTAAAATGTTCATTTTGAGTTTTTTTCTCAAACACTGTAATAAACCAAGAGGTTTATAGTAGGAATGATTCTCTTAGTTTTTGTGGCTAAATACATCTAGTTGGTAAACTGCAAACAACCTCTACTTATCCTGACAATTGTGTCTCAAAATCCCCTTTCCTCCTCCCCCTCCTCCTCCTCTTGAAGATTACCTGGTGTTGAATGAAGAATGAGCTGTGTCAAGCTCACAAAAAAGCAAGTGAGTTAAGCCTCACTTTCCATTCTTCCATTTAGGGCCAGAAAATGAATCTCCAGATAATGCTCACACCTTTGGCCCTGGGAATTGAAAAGTCCCTATGTGTCTGCAGGATCTAAGGCCATACGGGAATGGGAAAAGGGTCCCAGACGCCATTACAACTCATTTAAAGTTAGATTCCCTTTTCCCCTTGAGTGTATGAAAGCTCTTCAGATTGTAGGGATATTAGCTTCAGTCACCACCACACAGGAGGGAAACCTTTTAAAACGATGGAGTACTTGAGATGGGCTGTGAAGTGTTACTGACTTCGTAGTTTTAAAAAGTTGCTTTAAGTTTTAAGGCCCAGCTTCAAAAATCACCCTGTGATAAAAGCACTCCAAAACATTAAGTAAAATTACCAGTGAATAATACTACTCAAAAAGCAAACCTAAATGATTATATAAGAAGCTTTATGTGATGCATTTTCTGATGACTTCCAGGAACTCTTGACTGATGAAATACAACAACGTGCTGCATGATGGAGTTGTGCTTTTTGTCCCACATTTCAAAAGTAAGAGTGGTTGGCTAAACCAAGGCCTATTCTCAGCCACAAATGGTCATATCAGTATTATTTAAAGACAGAACTGACAATTCCCAAACCTACCCTTAAAGTGTACTGATGCTGGGGAAAAAGACAGACAGATTCAGTGTCATATGCATGGCTTCCCAGATGAATGTGGTTTGACAAGGATGACAAGGAGGACGAATATGATGCGACAGAATATTTTTATTACTGCTATCAAAACAGTGCATGCCTGTGCTACTCTTTCGGTCTATGATTTTTGTCCATTGGTAGACATTTGCCTGGCAGCATGATGACATCACAAAATATGATACATGATGATTGCTCTGTGGATATTAATGTCATGAAATTAGATTTACACAATGCTTTTATAGGTGTCGCCTGCATAAGCACTTCAAATGGGTCATTTTAGTAGGTGGTAGGTGGTTGTTAAGCAACTTGATAATGTCAGAATATCTGACACTGATAAGAATCTTTAGAGGACTAAAATGTGCCTGTGCGATAAGTTTGGTTCTGATCATCTAAGAGAAACGGATTTTGTGTAAATCTAGCAACAGACTGATGCATTTAATACCTTTGTGCCACTGCAAACAAAACATGTAAAAGAATATGGCAAGATTTCTTGCTGCAAAATCTGCTGCATATTTCAACATCTGTTAAAGATTGCAGACTATATAAGCACCGTCTATTAGATATTTGCAGATATTGTCATTAAAAAAACCCCTGCATCTTGAATATTATAACCAGATGAAATTTCTTTTTCTTGCTTATTTTTCGTTGTGCAACAGTGAAATTGTTGCTTTTTGCTTTGCAAGTCTTGTGAAATCAAGTTTTACAAGTCTACTGGAGTATTTTTTTTCCTTGGAGAATCTTCACTGGCTGATTGACAGTTTTACTGCACAGAGCAAGGCCTGTAATCCCAGAGGAGCTGCAGAGGAGACAATGTGGTTCCAGTTCTGGAGCTGTTCCAGCAATCATCAAGGGGGAATGTGAGGTGTCTGGACAATAATATGGACAGGCAGTTGTATTTAGCAGCACTCCATCCCCACTGAATGCAATGTGTTTCCTGAGTTGCCTGACGGTTTGCTAGAATCATCAGGCTAACCGAAACTCTCACTCCATTGTCTCACTAAACTCCTCCCACATCAATGTCTTTGCTTAAGCTACCCCCAGAGCAACTCTCTGCTTGACCAGCTGGTATCTGTCAGCTGCCTCCCAAGTCCTACAGGCTAACCAAGCTACCCTTCAAGTCTCACTGTCATTGTCTGCATGAGAGATGATGTCCCCCTTTTGGACAATGGAGTCCCCAGATGGGGCTCTGTCCACCACCCCACCCAGTCTATCCTAGTTCAGTTACACTAAATGTCAGCAAACAACAGCCAGCACCCATTCCCCAAACAGAAGATGCAGAGAAACAACCGTCTTGTCCACTGGGGAAAACCCCAACAGGTCGCAAGCTGGGGGGGGAGAGATGCAAATAAACCCATCAATACCTGCTGCCTCTAACTGAGGTCCAGCTCCCCTCCAGGAGACTGATTTCAGAACCCAAGCCATGCATTGAAGTGAGCCCAACTATCACTCAACCTCACAAACCTTTCTGGTGGAAAAGGAGTCCAAGCAAATTTAAAGATGTATTTAAATCATGGTAAGAGCTTCTGGATGTCAATAAAACACTGAACTGTGAGGTCTCTGCAGTTATTGGGCAGAAAGCAAATGATTCAGATACAAAACCTTAGCTTAGATTTTTAATTACATTGTAGAAACATTTATACTTAGGGAATTGCTGCTTTAACATTGTTTTATCAGTGACACAGTTTTTAAAAAAAATCCACATATCTGAGATTTAAAGCGTTTTATTTGAGCTTATTTTTCTTAAAGAAACTGAAACCTTGTGGTGGGGGACTGGAGCCTAATCCCAGCCATAGAAGGATACCTTGGGTAGTAAGAGGCAGGGTACACCCTGAATAGGTTCCCACTCTATAACACAGAGAGACAGACAGACAACCATTCACACTCACATTCACACCTATGGAAAGTTTAGAATCACCAGTTACCCTAACTCCAATTATTGCTTGTCTGTAATTGGAGTTAGGGTAACTCCAAGAAGGTGTGTGTGTATATATATATATATATATATATATATACATATATACACACCTTCTGATTAGTAGATGATATATATATATATATACACACCTTCTGATTAGTAGATGACCGACTCTACCTCCTGAGCTACATCTACACCAAAGTTACAATTTACTGTATAACCTGAAGTAAGTAAAAAGCGGAATTTTAGCTTTAAAAACAATGACCAAAAGCACCTGACATTCACTCTGCAGTCAAATGTATCCTATTACTTGCAGTTAATTCGAATGTGTGTCCTAATCTTTTACACAGTGTGTATGTGGTTAAACAGAGAGTCTGTCTCAGGCCTTATACTGTCTGTGTATCCCAGACAGCAGTGTATACTTATGCCAAAAAAGGAAAAAAAAAGTGTATTTCCTCTGCATGCACATTTCCACACCCTATTTCTGTGTGTGTTCTGTTTGTATATGCATGTCTTCTCAGTCTGTGTGCCCAATCAGCTGTGCGAGGAAACACACCCACTTCACTCTCTTACCAGCCCCGCTCATCCCGGTTGGCTGGGGCCGATCAGAAACACGGCTCCCCGATTGGCCAGCAGCGAAAGAGGCAGCAGTTTGTTGCTGTTGCTAAGATCCTGTTGCTAGGTTCCCGGCTGTTGCTAGGAGACATGTGATGCATTATGGATGGTCGGTTTCCTCACGCAGGAGTGAAACTGAAGGGCTGATGACTGGCACTTCCATCACGCTGTATCGTTTTCTCTCCCTCTCTTTTCATCATCCTCTGTCTTCATCGTGCCGTCATTCTGTCTCTATCATTTTGAAATAAATTCTGACTTACTGTAAGAGCATGACTTAAGTACATGGGCACAGGGTTTACACTCTTAGTGTCTACTTTTAATGGGACTAATACTAAAGAGAGAGAGAGGTCAAAATGAGGATTCAAATGCAGACATAACAAATGGATTCTGCTCAAGTCTACTAAAACTGGAAAAAGACAAAGAAGCAAGCAAGGATCCAAAAAATACAAGGAAAACATAAGGAGACAGACTGCCAAGTAGAGGCAAGTCTATTTATGTATGTATGTATGTATGTATGTATGTATGTATGTATATATATATATATATATATGTATATATATATATATATATATATATATATATATATATATATATATATATATAACAGGAAGGGCCTGTGATGAGTCCAACCGATGGAAAAACAAGTAGATACAGGCAGAAGGCTTTTCTGATATCTCTAAATTGTGCCCTATATTTTCCTCTGTCCTTCATCCTCTTGCTGGTGACTTGAAAATCACCTTACAGGATGTCTCAATTCCTAAAACAGAGGAGGAGACAGGAAAGATGGAGGTAAAGTGTTTTTAACTTCAACTATAACAGAGGTGAGTATACAAACCCCTCACTATTTGTGTTACGTTTGTCACAAGCCCTCTTACACCCGAGATCAAAAAGTACAGCTGTGGTTGTGCTACAAGCAAACAATTTACGATGGAGATGCACCACATGTCACATTTAATTGACATTACTTTAAAATAAGCCTCCAGCAGGGGTGTCAAGGATGTTTTGATATATGTCGATGCCTTGTGTGTCTTCCTTGCATCCTCTGCTGGTGGGAGTCACTAAGACACTAGGAGAGGCGGCAAGGATAGAGGATTCACAAACTGAGAAATAGAACAAAGGGGAAAGGGGATATGAAAAAAAGCTAAACACTGAGAAACAGTAAAGGATATTAAATTAACGAAAAAGTTAATTTATTATCTGCACAAAATTGGACACCATGAGTACAATATTTGCACTGCTCCTTTGATTTAGTTGATTATGTTGGACACTGGTAACTGAAGGACTACTACTCAAACGGATCCATGTCCTCTTCTGATGGAGAACATCAGGAGAGGACATGGATCTGCAAGAAAGTTGTAATTAGTAGTAACTAGTGGATTAACTAACTGAATAAATGAATTGGCAGGAATGAAAGAAATAGGAGGAGGGAATGTCTTCTGAATTAGACTGAAATTCTAAATTTGCTGGCAAAAATCATCCCACCAACACGGTGCTGGCGACCAGTCTAGAACCAGATCTATTCATTCCAACCTAGAAAAGACGACCAACATGGATCCACAAAATTACCGAGTGTGGGGTGGCTGCGAAAGTCTTAATCACCGCTAACTCTTTAGTTACTTGATTAGTTTATATTACATGATAGAACATCGTGGCATGTGACCTATCTGTGGAACACTATTTATCACTTCTAAGAAAGCCTATTCGAGTCCTGCACTCTTTGCAAGATAGTAGCGCCGGCTTCGTGCTTCAAATGTGAAGTATAAAATGAGCATTATTACTTTCGGGTTGTAAGTGCACAGAGGTGCAGCAGCCAATTTTTCCCTCACTCCTCAGAAGACATGCTAGGTCACTCTGCATCAAAGAGCTGCCTCCCTGCCTGATCAAAGACTGTTCGACTGGCTTGATGGACAGTCAAAAATAGTGTTCTCACATCACCTCCACTTTCCCCTGACAGGTTTTCATGTATATGCTCATCAGATAAATTAGATTTTATGCATAAAGTATATATAGAAATGCTGGAGCAACTGTGTATAAATAGGATGTCTCTATAAGCATATTATGAACTATTAGATTTTCACATGATAAACTACACTGCATGAAATGACAGGCAAAGGGCAAAAATTGTTTTGCAATAACAAAGGAAGAACAAAAAATGATGCTATACTTGCAGGTTACACGATTGGCTACATTTGAAATGCTTTCACAGTGATAAAACAAGATTCCCTTATATTTATTCGATATAATTTAAATGCCTCTTTAGATATATGTCATTTAAAGGTTTGTATATTGCAGATGTCACCCACTTGATTTCGTCCCACTGTTTCAAAGCTTCAAGTTTCTGATTTTAGCCTTTGATATCTTGATTTTTAAACCAGACACCACAAGCAAGTCTAAGGTTAACTTGACTGAGGAACTGAAGGGCACCACACACTCAAACTCATACAATGTACACTAAATGGTAGCATCTTTTACTAAATATACATGATACCATATTAAAAGAGACTTGAAAGTGGTCGTTCAATTCAGAAACTCATCAGGAAAGCATTTATTAGGGTCATAGGTGAAGTGAGTAAAATATTCTCTATTACTGGATCCTTTTGGACTGGCTTCATGTGTTAAAATGTTTTGGGGGGGTTTGTTTGCCATCTAAAGCCACATTTTTTAAAGGAACTGTTTAAAGGAGCTTTGAGAATCGGTTTTGTGAGATATCGCAAAGAACTAACCTGAACCTTCTCTTCCAAACACAAATGATGTAATCTCAGCTCTCTTCAAGTGTAACAACATCAGTAAAACAATCAGAGTATGTGCTCTGTGATAATGGCAACTTAAGTGAAACAGAATTTCAACAGAGCTTTTCCAGAGATGTATTTCTGGGTAAACAAAAGTGCAACAAATTAGATTCTCATATCAGGATTTTATCTGGATGTGACTCTTGGCATGACAAATAAGCCCAATGATTTTAATTAGATGTGTAAACTTTGCTGTTTCTGGCACATTGGTTGCCAACAACTTTTTAAGATTTTGCTGCCAAAAAACTTCTTATTACCTTAACAAATCACATTAACAATATTTTTTAGCAGGAAGTGGAATGCAGAATACAGGTAATCAGCCTCAAAAATAGCTTAAAAGTGACCCTTTCTCATATTTTTTTCTCACATTCTGTGATACCAAATTAAATTGCTGGCTGCAAAGATGAACCGCATGTAAAAGGACAAAAAAAGAAAAACTTCCATTACATATTTCCTGTGTCCAGGAACACTTTATGAAGCACACCTGGCCATAGGTGTCCTTCCTCCTCCGCAGTGCTGGATGACATTTGCAGTGACAGAAGTGTTTGGTCTGTGGTCTCAGTCTCTCTCGCTCTCTCTCAATACACACACACACACACACACACACACACATACACACAAACTACCCATATGGCAACAGAGCCACTCAGTCGCAGCTCTTATCTTTGAAAACTACTCAAGTCTGCACATCGAAAATACCTGCTGCCACTGCCTTTGATTCCCAGGGAAGACAGGCAGACACGTGCGTGTGAGTGAGACAGCCTCAGAGACATGTAGGAATGAGGCGAGTGCGAGTCTGTGCATGATTGCCACAGTGGGGAGTATGTCATCCAGTGTGTGTACAGTTGTTAGAAATGTGCAAGCTGCTGGGACATGTGTATGTGTACACGCGTACATGTACGTGCATGCTTGCTTGCGTGTGTGTGTGTGTGTGTGTGTGTGTACCCGATTCGTGACAAGCCAACTGTGACAGGCTCTAATAGCTCTCAAACACATCCGTCTGAACACACTGCTGCTCATTGTGTGTGTTTTCTCTGTTTTATCTCTGGCTCTGTTATCACTGCAAGTCTTCTCCTCCACTGCCAACACCACCGGAGCGAGACAGATTGAGGAGGAAGTTGGCCGGGAAATGGCATCGATGGAAAGTTCTGCTCTGTGGTGAAACTCTGCGTCTAGACCTTTCTGCAAACATAAAGTACCTGCTTTACAGTCTGACAGCAGAATTGAGCTGGCTAATGAATTGAGGAGGTCTGTTACAGCGAAAAAGGCTCATGGCATATACATATATACATATTAGCCTCTCACTTTTATACACTTTAAAGATTGTCAACGTATAAACTCAGAGACACAGGCCAAATGTGCAAGTAGCTTATTACAACAGGTAGTTACTTTTCCCTTGCAACAGCATGTAGTGGAGACAGTAATTAGCATAACATAGCATCCATGTAGGAAGGTAGTCAGGGTGGATTAATGAGTTGTTGTCAAAGCATGTTTGCAATTTGTTTCCAGTTTTAAACTGAAAGCCAGCATTTAACCATGACCACTTCTACTAAAAAAACACAAAGCATTTAACCCAAACCTTGACGTCTGACGTGATTTCAAAAAACATCACCTCATAGCTGTCTGTGGTTCTCAGATTTTACCTTCAACACGAGTCATTAGTCTTAATGGGTTTTCCATCCACTTGCTAGAAATAAGTCTGGGCTCGAGGAGTCAGAATTGGGAAAACTTTTCTGAACTCATAAAGATGCCACAGGGACAATCCAGTGTCTAAATGTCAAACAATCTCAATATACTGGATTCAAAACCTCTAAAAATAGTTATACTGAAATATTCAGAATTACTTCTTAAAGTTGCCTTAAAAGTATGCATGACTTTTAACGGAGACAGAGAATACTAAAAGAATCAATACCTTCACTGTCAGAAAAAAAATTTAAAAAAGAAAAGTGGTACTTTATAAGACTTGATAAATTGATAAAAGGAATT
This sequence comes from Mchenga conophoros, assembly GCF_057382185.1. Lineage (NCBI taxonomy): Eukaryota > Metazoa > Chordata > Actinopteri > Cichliformes > Cichlidae > Mchenga > Mchenga conophoros. The sequence goes on along the minus strand of NC_140543.1, from coordinate 7,150,086 downwards.
TAGTCTTACATTTCTTACCTGCAAAATATACAAACAAATATATAAGACATAAAATCTTCACCTTGCAACATACAGAAGCAAAAATATATTCAGTTATTCAAATCCTTCATGTCCACCGACACAAATCATATCTATAACAGTTCCATTCCCCTCTTAATTCTCCCACGTGCACATGTCAGTTTTGTCCTGCAGCCGCACATCATTTGTAATTATGTAAAACAGTCCGTTCTTATTGCATGGAGGAAAGCAATTTTTCTATGCAAATGGTTAAATTCCCTGTGAGGGCCGCTAGTGGAAGCATGCTTATAAACGTGCTAATGATGAATGACGGCGGGTGATATTGGGGTCACTGCACGTGCGACACTGATGAAAATGATAAACTAAATGCCAGAAGTGTCCTCACAACGAGTGAACTGGGTAAAAGAGATGGGACATGGTGGCGCATTTATTATCCAATTGGGTGAAGCAATAACGAAGAAAGATCAGAGTGATTTGAATCATTTATTTTTTCTTTCATTTTGAATCATTTTCTCTGACTTTGTTTGAGATAATAGTACAAATCCTACACAGTAAATACACAGAGCGCTGCATGCTGAAATTGTGTGTAAACCACTTGACCTGGACTCATTCACCTTTTAAGATTTCTATCAGTAAAAAGAGAAACTCTTGGTTTTCCCAACCCTGAATGTCAAGGTAATGACTTCAGCAGGGGTTCAGCTTAAAGCAGTCTGGTCATGCTTCTCTGACCTCACAAATAATGTTTGTTCAAACTTAATACGATTTATAAAATAATTTTAATTGTGAAAGTGCAGGATTTAATTTTATGGAACCAAATTCCATCATCTTTGTTGTATCATTATGGTCCAGTGAATATTCTTTCGCTATCCGGTCGTAAAGTCTGACGTCATTAGCCGTGTCTGGGTCTAAACTCCGCTGCAGGTCCATATATCAAACGATCACTATGGCATTACTGAGAGTTGAAAAACTGTCTAAAGTCTTTAATCTTTAATAAAATGATCAGCGTTCTGCTCTACCAGGTGTAACAATTGAGTTTAACATCCAGGCATCCATGAAAACGGAATTTATGACATTTAACGGAGTTAGAAGTTAGCAGGAAGTTAGCTCGCTAGCTTCTATCTAAATACAATATAGCATGTCCTGACTGCGGGGTTTTGGAAACAAATTAAAACGTACAGCTCTGTTATCACTTCCAACATAAATGAAGACAGAAAGCTAAACAGCAGTGACGTTTGTAGGGTTACTGAAGTTTGGCTAGCTGGTATTTAATGATGTGCTACGTGACCGCTAGCGACACAGCTATGTTAGCATAATATAAACAAGCTAACTTTTTTTCCACTTGATAAAAGTTAACGTGAGTGTTCTCGGTGGTCAGGAACAAATGTAATCGCATGGCAGGATGCTATAAAAGGACCAAACTTCAGCTAGGAGAACAACTGAGATAATCCATCCACAATACGAGGTTAGTCATTCATATACTGCTGCATGGGCTGGGCTGTAGTTACATCATAAGGTTTTAAAAACTGAGCTTAAATAAATGATTAGCGGTAATAAAAGCCGAGGGAGGTCAACAGTGATCACTGACTGTTTTAGGAGCTTTTTGAGATTAAATAGAAGAAAATACATAACATTAAACATGTTAACAACACAAAAGCCATATTAAACGCAGACTACTTTGGACCCGGAAGTAGGATTTGTCACGTCATCACTTAACGACCGGATTAGTCACATAGTGGTCAGAAAATTAGCATATTTTAGTGCAATGGATATAGCTAGCTGCTTTTTTAAGGCACAGGGATATAGGTTATAGGATTTAGGTTTAAGTTCCAATGCAAGAAGCAACAAAAAATGATTAGGGGATGCAACATATAACAGGCTCTGTGGCGCAATGGATAGCGCATTGGACTTCTAGTGATTCACTTCAGATGTAATTCAAAGGTTGTGGGTTCAAGTCCCACCAGAGTCACTATTTAACTGAGGGACCTACCTGAGGGTCTATCTATAACACAATTACATGACCTTTAATTAGGAAAGAAAAGTCACAGTTTTTCCTTTTGTTTTCTACTGTACCTTTTCTGTTTTCATTACAGAGTGTCCACATACTAATGGATGAACCATTACAGAAACATAAAAAATATTTTGGTAATTACTAATACAGTTACTGTAGCATGAGCCATTGAGTGGTGGTCTAACAAATTTGTTAAGTGTTCAGTTTTGTGACAAGTTAATGCATTGAATTGCACTTTACGCAAGGCTTTAGGGGACAAAATCAAACATAAGCTAAAAGACAGACATTTAACATTGTTACATGCCTGTAGTCTTATAGCATTACATACTGCAAAGGACTGAAGTCTATTGGATTATTCTGCATGTGGATAAAAAACTGTATGTGGATAAATTTTATGAGACCAGCTTGAAATTCACAGTTTCCTTAAATCATAAGAAAAAATACTCAAACTAAGTTTTACATTCATAGGATGGATTAACACTTTTTTTTTTACCCTTGCAAAAGATTTTTGATATCTTCTTACTAATATTACTTTTTTATTAGATTTTCTTAAAGTCTGAATTTGTGAAACAATGCTCTGTCTCTTGAAAATATAAGATAATTATGTTCTGGCTCCTGGATATGTTGTGTTTGAGTTTCTTTGAGTTTGCTGTTTATAAGTCTTATTTCTATTATGCCAGTGCCCCAGTCTCTCCCAATCTTGTCTCTGTGTTTTGTTATCCTTTCAGTCTCTCCAGTCTGTCATGTCTCATTGTCTGTTTACCCCCAGTAGTATTATCAACTTAGTAGTTTGAGTAGTGTTAGTCTGAGTCTCAGTATTTATTTGTATGTGTGTTACTTCCTGTTTTATTTTGATACTCTCTCGTTCTTGCATGTTATATTCAGTTTTGCTTCCCCTGTCATGTCAGTCAGATTCTGCTCAGCTGTGCATCCAGGTGTGTCCACTCTGCCCTAATCTCCTCCTGTGTAAATACCATCTGTGTCTCCCTCTGTTCTCTGTCATGTCATCCACTTGAGCTGTGTGTTTTGCTTGCATTAGTTTCCTTGTAGTTTTCAAGCTTCCTAGTTTGTAGTTTTTACCTCACTAGAGTTTTTGTATTCCTTATGTTTTGTGTTTATAACCTAAAGCAATAAAGTTGCCTCTCTTAGTTTACCCATGTCTCTATCTGGCAATTTGGTCCTGCCTTGCCTGTCACACAGCCGTACATGACAGGAACACTAAATCTTGGTCTCACAGGAAGCCCTGAAACATTGGTCACAGTACCCAGAGGTCAAGTCATCATGGGCAGTTAGAAAAGTTATGTGACCTTTATAAAGGTACTTAACCCCAGTGAGTCAGTGGCAGACGCCTGTTAGTGTGGGCAGCTGCTAGGTGGCACATTTTACAGCTGTGTTTTTATGCTTGAGATTTATTTTATGTGGCATCAATAAACCCAATGAAAGAAAAACCAGTTAAAACTGTGTTGAAACACCGAAAATGTGTGTGATTGCCATTTGAGGTGAATCGCTGAGAGGAGTCATTCTGTCCACAACATCTCCTATTGATTACTAAACATAGGATATGCAACTGCAAACTGCTCAGAGACTAATGTACAGACAGGGACAAAAATATTTGTGAACTTGAGTAAGCTCTTTCTGAGTTCTTCTTGCAGGAAGAATAAGAGTTGCCCATTAACAGACAGACAGTGTCACTGCCAACAGCGGCTCTGTGGTTTTACAAATCTGGTTGATGATTTTGAATAGCAACATGACTGCTCACTTTGAGCACAGAAATGGATCCTCATTCGCTACCAGCAGAATGAATGACAACATTTTTACTTGAGGCGTTGAGGGGACTGATAGCCACAGTGGCATGCTCAGGCATCTTGTTTCGATGTTAAATAAAGTGGTCTACTCAGAGTCTCAACGTATAATGCTGCAGTCTGAGGGGAAAAAAAGTCGAGGCAATTATATTTCTGTCCCTGTTTCACTTCTATTGAAAGTTTCCACAGTAATTTATTTTCTGAATAAGTTCCATGACCTCTCAGGCCTCTAAAAACCTGTTTAAATTCCCCATTGTACAATTTATTTCAAATATGCCTATGTGACAAAAGGAAAATAAACATTCATTTTCTCAGTCCTGAAAACTTAATTTTTACAGCAGTAGCAACAATTGACAAGATGGTAATAAAAAATAATGACAACTTTACAACAATTTTTCAGGGCTTCCTAAACTTCCTGTGCATCAAGGACCAAAATTCAGCAGAAAAAGGAAATGTGCATTAGTTAATTACAGTACCAATGCATCATCTACTCTAAAATGATAATTTATATATTTTTAATAATAGAATTTTTCAGGCTTCTTGTTATTTTTGTATAAACTCCAACAATGAAGTAATCAGAACTGTAGAATAAAATGCTCAACTTCTAAACTTTTGACTAGACTAGAATTTTTTTCAACTTACCTTTTTTTTTAGTATTTAATGCTGTTCAAGACACGGTCAGATCAAACCAGACATCTGTAAAGAACAGACTGTGTTATGCAGAGTTATGCAGACTAGCAAAACAGCAACATTCAGTATAGCAACATTATCAATGCAAACTGATTTACTTTCATCTTGATATAACAAATTATATTTTTCTAAATTATAAAGCAATTTACAAAAACAGATTTTTTTTAATAAAATAGAATAATATTTATTGCCAGTCCATCCATTTATCCATTTTGTTTTCACCCAAAATCAGACTGCATGATGATGGACAAAGCAGTAATTCACGGTATTCCAGACATCCTTCCTGATCCCACATTCTAGTTCCTCTTGGGCATCCTAGGGCATTCCCAGCTTGATGAGATATAATGTCTCCAGCAAGTTCTGGGTCTGCCCAGTGATCTCCTCCCAGCTGGATGTGCTTGGAAAACCTCCAAAGAGATGCACGCAAGAAGCATCCTGATTAGACACCTGAACCACCTGAGTTGACTCCTGGAGCATCACAATGAAGCAGCGGCTTTGCTCTTAGCAGCGGCTTTGCTCTTAGCACCATCCAGGAGTCTGAGGTCCAGCCACCATTCACGATTACCAAGATTGTATGGCCACAGGTCTAACTGAAAAAAGGATGGTTTAAAGGGTTTTGATTCTTCCTTGTTGAAAAATTGCTACCTAATTACAGAGGAGGGGTTAGCATCCCTCTGATCCTGGGAAACAGCCACTGGTATAGTCTCGAAGGGTAAATCGGTTCCAGGTGAGGGGACAGACTAAGAAAAAAATCTCTCAATAATTCACAATTCACAGTTTGAGAACCTTGCTGGGTAGCAGGAAGAAATAACCTCCACTGCCATGTAGGCCCATGGGTTGGATACTATGCAGCCTGGGTGGAAGCCAAAAGCAGGGGTCTTGATGTGCCGGTGTCTTTAACAAACTAAGCTTTTAAACACATCTGCATAGAGGGAAGAAAATGGCACAAGATGGAGTAGTTTATATAGACACTCTGCAACACTTGTCAGTCACACTGGTTGCTTCTGTGACTGGTCAGAATGTGTGTTGATTTGAACTGTGTACTATCTCCTTTCCTTTTCATAAAGGACGGTTCAGTGTATCCTGTGTGGTAATGCAGGAACCAATGAAGTATCTTTCCTTTGTATTTGGAGAATTCGAACAGCTCTTACTGTGCCACGGACACAGTACCTCTATTATTTCACTCACTCATTCCTAAGCAAAACTGACTTTTCAAAATGCAATGAAGGCGATGCATAAAGGTGGAGACACAGTGGATATGAACTGACAGGACAAATGATGAAAAATGCCATAAACCAAACCATCATAAGCAATGCTACAGCACAACAAGCATGTGCTGTTTGGGGCTGTATGATGGAGACAATAGCTGGCTCATCTATCTCACATCAATCCCCAACAAAGTCCCCCCATTATCAGTTTTCTTATCTGCTTATCTGACTGGTTGTAAGGAGCCGGAGTCTAACTCTGATGATATCGACTGAGAGGTTGCCAGTTTGTCACAGACAGACAAGTAGTCGTTCTCTGACATTAACACGTATAGTGAATTCATAATCACCAGTCAACCCAACTGGGGCAGTATTCACTGATACCAAAAATCTTTTGGATCTATAGAGCTAGCAGCATATGAATGGAGGTCTCAGGATAATTATGGCATTATTCATTAAACTGTGTGTTCTATTACATATTCTGAATTAGGGTAATAACCTTTAATTCTTATTACAACAATAGCCCTCATTTATCACATAAGATACACTTGGTGTTACTTGGTGTTCAGGATTGAGATCAGTTCAGATTTTGGCAGAATTATGAACAAAAGTCAAAGAAATCAATTCAATAATTAATTAATCAATGAATCTTAATCACTAGTTCTTTTACCCATATAAAACTTTAAAATGTCCACATTATGAGTGAGTCAAAGATCTTGGGCTTCAGGCAAACAAGTGAGGGACGTTCTTTCCTAACCTTTTATTTAACACCAACAACACTTTTTATTACTTTTGGACAACGGAGATGATCTTCTCCATTCAGTTGCTCCCTTTAGGGGTCACCATATCATCTCACAATATCCCTGGCATCCACGCCATCATTCTTACGTCCTCCTGTCATGATCTGGAGTTTGTGACTCCATGTTTATGTTTTAGTAGTTATTATTATTCTGGGTTTTGTTTTCATGTTCCTATGTGTTCCCCAGTCTGTGTGAAGTTTTTGCGTTGTGTCATTGGGTGTATGTGTTTCCTGTTTTATTTTGAAGGTCTTCAGTTTGCCTCCCTAGTCTCGTCACGTTAATCACTCCCAGCTGTGTCCCCCACCTGTGTGTGATCTCCCTGTGTTCTCTGAGTGTTTTTATGTCTTGTCTTCTGTCTTAGTCGTTGCTTGTTCGTCTGTGTTGTTTCCCCTCGGTCTCCCTGCGTCTCTCCGTATGCATTTCCCCGGACCTCCCTGCATCTTCGTTTCTGGTTTGTTTTGTTAGTTTTACCCAGTTTAGGTTTCCGGTTTCATGTTCACCCACCATTGCTGTTTGTACCCACTCCTGTAAATAAATACTCACCTGCACCAGAGCTGCCACCTTTTGGGTCCTTTCTACAACTCCACACGTCTGCCACACCGGACGTGACAATTCCTCCATTATATCTACAAATCTTCTCTCTGATCTTCCACCAGCATCCTCTGTGTTTGTCCAGATCATCTCAGCCTTTCCTCATATGCCTTTATGTCTCCACCCACTCCACTCTGTCACCAGTGCAAACAGGAAGGGGCTCAGAGCTGATTCCTGATCTACTCCCATCTCTAGCTTGAATACACCTGGCACTCATCTATTGTGGTCACCAATGTTCCCTCTAAGCTGCGCGCGTGCGCAATTGCGCACTGCTGGCACGGTCTCTGAGCACAGAAAATCTGCGTTGCGCACAAATTTTTTTAAAATTAAAACTTTAACAATTCTGTTTTGCAGTGTTAGTCAGTAAGTGACTGGCTGGGATTAGAACGATGTCACCTTCTCCCATAGTCCAGCCAATAATGCGATTCGCATTCGTATATACGCAGCTAATCAACACCGTTGACAGGCTATGACAGCGTCCTTATGTGCCGACACCGGTGTTTTAGCTAGCAAAGCGGCGTGGCTGATGTGAAGTCACGTTAATGACAACGTTTACAACCATTGGAGATGTGAGCAGGACAGACGGAACAATTGACAGAAAAAGTGTGGACTTTATACCAGTTTTTAAATTGTGTTGATAGGCCACGTAAAACCAGAGTTATGATAAAAATATACGCAATGTTTGGTTTTCTTCCTGAATATTATCGTTGTTTATATTTACTGCGGGAAGAAACGGTAAAAACTGTGTTTTATAGGGAAAACGCTCGAAAGCACTCTCCACCTGTGAGCGAAAACAACGCCAAAAAAACCCCACTCTTTCCTATTGGTGGAAAAATGTACCATGTTGACCAATCAAAAAATTATATGGCAACATGGCATTTAGTTGTTTAGGAAGGGGGGAAGTTTTAGGAGTGACAGCGGTGTTTTGAGATGTGAGAGATTTGCGACGTTTAGCGCAAATCTTGTGATGTTAGTGTGTAGTGTAGTCAATAGTTTTGACTACACTACACACTGTGTCAGAACAATGAGGCGACTACTGAATGTTACAGGTGTTACGGGAGTGATACATCTCCTGTTGTCAGGCCTGCAGGTATCAGGCTGTGGTTCTCCTTTATCTCATAGTAGACATAAACTATTTTTTGGAGTGGCACAAATAATTTGTCTATAAATAGTTGCTGCAAAAAACTTTGTTGTTTGCATAACTCAGTTACTTTTTGAAGAAGTAACTATATAATTAATTGCCCAACATTGGTCATTATTTACTGTACTTTGCAGACAGAGAGTTACAGGACTCTCTCCCAGACCACAGACTCATATTCATGATACAAGTCAGAGCTTTATAAAAAAAAAAAAAAGAAGAAAGAAAGAAAGCTGTGTTTTCAAAATTGGAGTTCAGGTTATTTTTACTTCCAATAGTGTTAACATACTACACAGGTCAATGACTAGATTTCTTTACATTTTCATTGTAAGTGGGCTAAAGCAGTTAATTAAAAGTAGTCTAACATAAATGCTGTAATTTGATTATTTTAATAAAACCATGTAACTTGGATCGATTCGATGCTGGCGTGACCACAGTGCACATGTCTGCTGTTGCTCACAGTGGTCCAAGGGACCGCTCAGTGAGTTTGTGTGTTCGCTCAGACACATGAAAAATTAGAGGGAACATTGGTGGTCACCCAGGACACGTGCAGAGAAACATTTCTAATTCCCTGTGTGAACAAATATACTTAGAGCTGTTCTCGTGTTAATGTTGATTCCAAATACATGATAATACTATGTGTGAACAGGCCCTTTGTAGCTACTATCAGGCAAACCAAATCTCAGGGACTAAAATGTGTGCACATGTATTCAAACTGCAAGGTGTCTACAGTAGAAGTTGCCATCTATGAAAAGAAAAACTTAGACGGTCTAAATCTACTCATATGACTCACTATTGAGAGAAAAGCAGCATCTTGCTAAATCGATTTCCCTACTTCCTACTCTCTAAGTCAACACTGCAAGAAAGCAACACAAGCTTATGTACTGAGAACGTTTTCCCCCCCCACAATCAATAGCAAGCTGCTGTTTCACCTGAATAAGCACTCAAAAAGCTGATCATCCACCCAGCTTCTTATCAGGAGATGCTGGATGAATAATAATGCCAAGTGATGATGACTCTGAATGAAAAATGCGATTCATTTTGGCGTCAAAATGTCTTTGTAATGAGAGATTGTCAACATGAAGGAGATGAGGTTAAAAACAGCTGGACAGGTATTAGGCTTAAAAACAGCTGCACAAAAAACTTATGTTTGAAGGAGTGACAGCGGTTCTTCCACAGTGCTAAGAAAGAAACAGTTAACTGCAGGCATGCGATGAATCAGATGATAAAGGGTGATTTTAAATCGCTCTCTTGATCAAGTGGAAAAAACAGGTGCTTACACTGGGATTTTTTAAAGGTCATGACAGATCAAATATTTGCTTTTGTAGCTTAACTTTTGATTAAAGAGTGCACAGTTTGCATACACACGTCTCCCACAAAATGTCATTATATTATATTTATTTAAGAGTGTGACAAAAATCTATGTTAACCCTATAAACCCTGAACCCTGAAATAATGTCCAGAACATATAGATTTTAAATTTAGATATAATTTTGCATATGTGAATGTAATTTTGTATAATCTTTGTTATATCTGGCATTTTTTTTTTGGCAGTTTATTGCTCACACTTTACCTTAAATAAACAAATGGGAGTTGGGGTTAAAAAAGATACACTTGGTGTTACTGGGTTCTAAAGAAAATCCTCCCTTTTAACCAGAAAACTGGAGATCAGGTCTCAAATGCATATATTTCATTCATTTTCACTCGTTGGCTAACTGTGCCAGAAACGCTCTGTCAAGTTTAGCGAGAAATGTGTAGCTGAGCACAATAGTTTTAAAAGTTAAACCATTTGTGAACTTTGAATGACAGGTCAGTTTTGCCTTTAATTTCCCTTTTTCATTCAAACCAAAGTTAGCAGCTTTTTAATAATATGGCTAATTACAACTTTAATTTGCTAGCCAAACTAGCTGAATGTTAGCTAGTTTGGCTACCTAACGTCCAAGCTAACTCCTTTACTCTGTGGTCACTATAATGCTGCTGCTACTACAACAACTACTTTTACCGATAATAATAATCGAGTGATGGACAAAATACCACACTTCACATGAACTTTTTGCCGAAATATATGTTTTTCTTTTTGTGCAGTGTCAAGCAATATAAACCCACTGCAAAAAAGTTGCACCTTCTCGTATATTAGGTGTTAGTGTTGCTCAAATATCTCACCTGAGGAGAAAAAAATGTAAATGCTGAATGTCAACCTTGAACGCCATCCACTGCAGGACATCACTTTGTGTGCACACACCTAAGGTACCTGATTTAAAATGCAGCTGGTGTTAGCAGCTCTATAAAACACGTTTTACTGCTCACCCCGATGGTAAAAGTTATTGTGTATAATTATGTCAGAAAAGGATAAAAAGAGACCACAGTCACAAGTCGGGATTGCATTACAATACTGCATCGACAACTAGACTTTATTCACAAGTTGTTTACACCAATAGAACAAAATATCTTCTGTTGTGTTTTGGGGTTTATGTACAGTTTTAATGCAACAGACCAGCTATCTATTCATACTTGATGGTGAGTGAGAAAGAAAGAACAGCAGCAGGGAAACTGATTGAGTATCAACATTGCAAAATAAACAAATAAAAATAAAAGCCCATTATAATAAGCTTGATTCAAATATAGTAGAATAAGATCATTTAAAGTGAATTCCAGTTCACTTAATTCCACATTTTTATAATATACCTGACAGTATCCTAAAAAAGGGGGAGAAACAGAATCTCATTTCACATTGAACACATTATTAAAAGCAGCATTTCTCGTAGCACGTTTCAATTTTGTGATGGAAAAATGTAGACCAGCTTGCTGCAGTGTTACATCATATTGTTACTGCACCCGTTTCAGCCCGCTTTAACTATGATCTGCACAGTTTAGAGAAGATAATCCTTGGCTTTTGTACTTTAAGGTCCTTGGAGCATCTTGTTTAATAAAGAGTCTAACACAAAGTTAATAGATACATCAGCAGTTGGCTGGTTGCTTGCAGAGGTTTGTAAAGGTCATTTTGAGGCAAGGAGAACATTACAGCACACATTTGTTGAATAGTCATGCATTAGCAGCATAGTGTATGCAATTCATGTCATCGGTGATTTACAAACAGAATTAGTAGAATTAACTGAATGAAACATTTCAAACTGTCAACCAATTGATTTTGCACGAGCTGGTTTCCCAAAGCCATCTTTAATAATCAGTGTCTTAACTTCAGGCTATTTAGTAGTGGCTTTTGTCTAGCTAAAACCGAAAATGAGCCGACAATCCCAGGACATTCTGTTTAGAAGCCAGCAAAAATAATGATCTCTGAAGTTGTCTGTAACTGGTGGTGGGGCCTTTTCTTGAGAGGCGTGATACTGAAATAAACCTACATACATGGGCTAAAACATAAAAAACAAGAGTTAATGCTGACTGTGCTCTTTTTATTTACAGCAGTACATAAAACATGTTAATTTTAGAATGGTGTTGGGAAAACCAGCTGAGGCGTGTCACTGCAAACTAATTTCCATTGCAATACAGATTTCACTACTGTACATGGACAAATCATCCATTAATGCTACATTAAGAACCTACTATTCAGAAGCAGAGCTATTCCTTTTGGCATGACAATACTTGTCAGAAACATTACCATTTAAAATGACTCCACTCCAGCATTTTGAACTTATAGTTATTTGAAGTAGGTACTTGTGAGAAGACTCTCACAAACTTTTGGCCGAACAGAAACTTCTGCTCCGGCAGAATGTTCTTCAATGTTTATCGCAGCAGTTTTCATTTAGCACAGGCACAGCTAATCTTTAATCCGCAGGTTAATCCACTAGAATGAGGCCATTTTAAAATGAAGCATTACTCCTTATCCTCGTGGCTTTTACCAGTCCATCTACTGAATGTTTATTTTTTTTTGTTAAGGCAGACATGAGTGTAACTTCACTGACAAGCCACAACATTGTTTTTCCACAAGAAAGAACAATTCAGGTAGAAGAAACACAAAATTGCTTCAACAAAGATGAAGCAAAATCATTTGACCGTATTTCCAGTATTAGCACGTTTTTTTGTTCAACTAAGACAGTTACCGATAATGTGTTAATTTTTGGGTTTCCCCGCTTACTTTTACAAAAGCAAGACTTCGTGGGAGATGGAATCACTCGTGTTTTGCCTAATATCTACCGTACTGACCAACGCTACGTGCTGATGAGTTACAGCATACTGTGACACACTAGCATACTGCATCAAAACATATCAAAAAGCATGGCATTAAATATCAGACACAATATGTGATGATCTGCGTCACAAATGCACCCACTCAGAGACCAATCAGTGGCATCAATTCAGTAAAACTCTCAGGTTTGGCAACTGGCCACGTTGAACATTGCCCAGAAAATCAGAATCAGATATACGATTACATTTTGAGCCATCTTATTTTGATCATTGCCAGCTGATGCCAATGAGATCAATGTTCATCTATAAACAAAAATTATGATAATTAGACACTTAACAGAATACAGATGAATTTGAAAAATCGCTTAAAAGGCGTTTAAATGCGGCAAAATGTTACTTTGGAAAACAGGCTGCTTGGATCATCACAACAGAAGGAAGGTCTGTCTATGTACAGGATAGTTTCAATGGTTTCCTGGCACAACGTTGACTGAGATCGAATGGGAGATGTTAAGAATTGCAAGGAACGGCTGCACATGGAAGGGAGAGGGGTCACAAGGAGGAAAGACGAGACATGCGGAAATGAGAAAATGGGATAAAAGATGAGAAAAAACAACTGATGACAAGATAGGGTGAGAAATAGGAAATTTGACTGCAGGAAATAATAGAAGCGATAAATGGTAAAAACATGGGTAAATATTAGACATGAAAAGGGCATGGGAGTAGCAAGGAGTGTGAAAACAAAATGAAAGTAGAATACAGTGGAGAGAGGAGGAAAATGAAGAAGGAGTGGAGAAAAAGAAGAAAGGCAGACAGGAAAACACAGATTAAGTGAAGTGTCAGAAGGAGGAGAAACAAGAGACGGAAATGACAGATGAGAAGCACGAGAGGGGAAAGAACATAAATAACAGGGTAAAAAATTTAGGAGACGGGAGAAAGACAAAATAGGAAACAATATAGGAGAAGATCCTTGGGATGAGGAGTAGAGAAGGTGTTGTTTTCTACTGTGGAAGAGCTTTCAGGATGGCATTCACCTCCTCAGCAACGGCTGTCAATGCGAACTCAAACTGATCCTGCAGACACACAAAAAAGAGAAAGAAAGTTAAAAGTTTATACATGCAAGAACAAAAAGATTACTAAGTGTTTGATTTCAGCGATACATGCTACTTTGCATTTACCCTTCAAAAATCCTTAATATTGCATCAGTTTGCGGAGATTATGATGCTGAACAAAATGTGGAAGTACCCAACTTTTATTTCCCACAGACCTTTTTGTCTGTGATCATAGAAAAGCCTGTGAAAAAATCCCACTGGCTTTGTGGCAAAGGGAGACTCTAGCTTCATGGCCGTGAAGTTTAGATGGCCATGCTTATGTTAGAGAACTGTTATGTTGTTTTGAAACACTTATTTATACTCGTGCGTGATCAAAACATGGTTGACCTATGAGTACTTTATCCTCACAGTAAGAAGTAGATTAAAGGCACAAACAGCAGATCAAATTCAGAAATGAAATCAGAGTGCTGAGGCTGGGTCTCCTGACCACAAAGGGAATCAATGTGTGAGGAGTGCAGGGAGAGTGCTGTGACAGCAGTTCAGTCAGGATACATGCTTTAATAAAACCTGGATCAATACCATGGATGTTTTACACACATCCTGGGTTTCCTTTCTAATTAAGTTCACAGATCAGCCGGTAATTGTTTCCAGACCAGCCGGAGTCATTCAGTGTACAGTGTGATGACGATATACTTGGTTGTAGGTCTCTGAGGCAGTGAACAAATGTATTTTAGAATATGAGTCTTTTTAATAATTTGTTTGAGGACTTTTTCCCCCAAAAAATACTTACAAAACTTTATTCCCTTTATTCCCTAAACACTTAACCAAAATGGAATAGAACCACCTTTTTTGCAAATTCTTATTCTCGATCATTCACTTCATATAACCAGAAAGCCTCCACTACAAGTTCTGATTAGGACAACCTGGGACAGGTTATCAGCACCTATTTGAACTCTATACATATTCCTCTGTGATTTGACCTGATTTTCCCATAATCCCTTTCAGAAATCGATTCATCTGAGCTGAAGCAGTGGAGCCAGTCCCCAAAACTCTCAAATCTAGTCTCTCTCACAATAGGGCATAGAGATTATCATCTCAGCAAAGACTTTTAGACAAAGTGAAGTTTTGATGGGAGTGTGATCGATTGTTAGAAAGACAGTTCTGGGGCATTAAGGCGATCTAAGAATGTCAAGTTGACATTTTGAGTTTACCATGGCAATCTTTCGTGTAACCTTTCTACCCAAATTCATGTGACAGCACAGATGGATTGTTCGTTTTTTTGATAGAGATGCTGAGAATGACCTTACTTACATTATATGCTGATGGAAATAAAAGTAGCCTTCCACAGTAGCAACCTTAAATGTAATTACTGCAAATCAGCCTGTATATGCAAAACATTCTCACTGTCATTCTCGGATACTTAGGACTTCTTGGAGTCACATTTTAATCCTACTATGGTTTCGATTTCCAACATGCAGCATAACGGAGCTCATGTTGTAGATTAGCATCTTGATGGGTCACACAGTGGAGCAGATCTAAGTCACTGGGTGTGTTGCATAGGTTCATGGTGAACATCTTTCATTGATGAACCAAGATTTGAAACAGCGAAATATTATAGTGTCTGACTCATTCCAATGTAGCTGAAGTGAGATCCATCCACAGCTATCACAACTTATTATATTCCCCCATGTAATTTGACTGCTGGTACAAAAGCAAAATAATACAGACAAATCTGAGAAAAGCTTTAAATATTTTTTTGATACTTTAATGTTCCTGATGATGCACTGTGTGAGAAGTGCTGTTCATGCACTAGTGTGCAGTCACTACCATACATTTTAAATCTAATAAATATATATATTTTTTCTGCTCATATACATCTTGTTCCTTGATAAATGTTGGCGAAGGTCCTTTCTCCTTCAAGGACCTGCACTTTTATTTATATTTGAGGATTTGTTGAAGTTTGTGAAATTACGTTAAGCAGGATTTTTAAATGTAAAAACAAAAAAAGTCATCTGTTCACACTGTTCCATAAATCAAACAAAATCTGCACAAACAAACAGGATTCAGGTGTGTGTTACCTTAGTCTGAACCATTCCTGGCCTCTGGTCCCGCAGGTGCTCCAGAGTCGCTGCAATATCAATCTCCTTGGCACCTGCCATACACACACACACACACACACACACAAAAATGATGTTGGATTGTGTTCAAGGCACCACCAAGATAATCCAGCTAACATCACTCAATCTGCTCTTTTAAACCAACTCCCATTAGAACAGCAAAGGCGATTACATTCATCCTCTTAGCACAAACACACACACTCTGACTCTAGAAAACAGTGATGGTCTTTAGTTGAAATGAAAAAAAGATGAAGAGGCCAAAGGAGCTGGTGCAGAGGACTTTGTGAGGGAAATCACAGGAACACATGTTTGCTACATTTTCTAAAGAAACCTGAGTCAATCTGAAAGCTCCTTGTTAGTCTTTGGTTGTTCTTAGCCTTTCATGAAGGTTGCCCACCAGAGCTCTCTCAGCCACTGCCAAAAGCTGACGTGTGTTTGTCTGTGTGTGTATTGCCCGTCAGTCTGTCTGTATGCCAGACTGGGATAATGTCCCACAGCTGACAAAAGTGTGGCTGGCTGCAGTCAGCTCAGTGACCTCAGGCCAAATGCTGGTCAGATTATCAGAGACTGTGATACATTACAAACATATTATAATCCTTTTGGAGTCAAACACAAGGAGGCATATACGTATCTGACGTGTATAATCTTATGTGACCATAATTGAAAAACTAGATTTCTCCAGTTTCAGCACTTAAGCCTTGATAAGCCAATTCTAGCCTTTATAGACAAAAGTCTTTCACGTCTTTGAAAAGTAACAATAAAAACGACAGTTTGAATGTTTTCTTTTTAAATTTGTCTTAATAGTGTTTTTAGTTAAGCACTATTTAGACGAGCTACTTGGAATTGATTGGATCAATACATAATACAATATTACAATTAACAAGACTTTATTTAAAAAATGGTTTGCTTCTGTTTCTCAGTGTGGAAATGGACAAAACTATGGGGTCACAACTTTTACTCCTTCAGTTCAGGTGTTTTCAGTCCCACTGCCACAGGTGAACAAAATCAATCAAGCTATACAAATGTTTGTGAAAAAAACTGGTTGTTTTAAAGAGCAATCCAAGGGTAACAGCAATCTACCGGTGCAACACGTCAGTTTGTGCACTTTCTCCCTCCTAGATATTGCACAAACAACTAAGTTTTACTACAGTGACTGCTACTATTAAAGTGACAGACAACATCAAGTTAATGCATAAAAGTTGCCAGTGCTTTGCAGAGTTTGAAAACCTTCTCTGACATCAACAACAGCACAAAGATTGTGCGCCCAGAGCTTCAATGGGATGGGTTTCCATGGCCGAGCAGCTGCCGCAGGCGTGCTTATTGTCCACAAACTGCATTATATCAAGTTTCTAGAATTTCTTTTTTATCGCCACTATGAAAATCTTTTGATGTTATTTATGATTTTTATTTTTTCTGTCTTTCCAAAATACATCACTAAGGTTACGTTTACCTTTAAATACAATAATCTTCCTCAGTATATCAAATACTTGAGTACTACTACTAATAGTTTCAGCTTGTATGACCCATCTGCTACTCAGTTTTACTTAATATTGCTGTTGGACTGTGTGGCATGAAAATTGTGTAAAATTTGGGATGAAAACAAACAAAGGTAAGAAGAATCCATTCAGAAGGCCAGATAATACTTTGTAAAAACGCTAGCATTGTAATTATTTTTGCTGATGAATTAACAAATAACAAAAGACATTCATGGAATTGCTCTTAATGCACTTATCAAAAATAAAAAAAACCCCCAAAAGGATATTAAAACATTTTTTTCTCAGAAAAATCTCTATTATATGTTAATGTAGCTTTTTAAATACCATTTCTGCAACAAATGAAGTGTAAGCTACTTTTAAAAGACTCATTGTACTTATAACGGTCTTACGGCCACCCTGTGATGTCAATGGAGCATAACCAAAAATTGCAGGTACCCACGCATTATTTGAGAAAAGAATCAAAGAGACATAAAACACAAGAGATGATTCATAAAGTCAGAGGGAAAAATAGATGTTAAGGGGGGAGGAAGACATGTCGCAGAAATAGAGAAATTGTTCTGGGAGAGAAAAGGGACAAGAGAGAGAGAGGTGGGAGCAACAATTAAATTCAGAAAGAACAAAAGACAGAAAAAACATTTAATTTGTTTTCTGTCCTTCCGTTTCTCTCCCCCACCTTCTCCTCCTCTATCCAAATTCTGAGGAAACAAAAAGCGCAAGAATTACTTTTTCTTGTTGTGACACATAATAACACTCCTTTTTCTTGCCTGCATGAAGAGGAAAATGAATGGTGGGAGAACCGCTCATTCACACCATTTTCTCTTTCTGTTTCACAGGTTTTGTGAGCTTTTTTCCCCCCTTTTCACAACACAATAGACTCCCTTCTAGCCAGAAAAGCTGCAGCAGACTACTCACTGCTTTAGTTTTTCTTTTTTGAGAGGAAGGACTTAACAAACCAAGGGCTATTGTGAAGATTCTGATAAAACTCAAAATGGACGGTATTAAGAAAAAATGCCTAATTCGGGCTTTCCCTTGAAGGAGATGGTGGAAGCATGAAAAAAGCGGGACTAGTATAAAAACCTCTGCCTCATTTTGAGATTCCCTCTTCTGTAAGACCGCTTTGGGGTGGAGGTCGAGGAGTAGGACTTAGGAGGGTAGAGGGGGGTGTGCTATAGATGAGAAGGAGGAGAGAAAGCCTGGAAAAAAAAAGAAAAAGAAAGAAAGACACGCAGCCCTTGAGGAGGCCACGAAAACCCCAAAGCCGAGGGCTGGGTTGACCAGCTGGACCTGAAGAAAAAAAGTGCAGAAAGAAATGGTGCAGTGCTGAAAAGCTCTCTGGTATTCACTGTGTTTTGATAGATTCTTAAGATGAAGAGAAAGGTGATGGGTGGTGGTTAGAAACAGGAGAGAAGTAAGGGCGCATTTTGGAAAAGTTGAAGGGAAAAAAAACGTGAGAACCACCTCAACCCTGCTACATCGCTATAATTCTTGAGGAAATTTGCAATTCCTTGGGAAAAAACTGTTGGAATCTATTAGGAAAGAGGGGAAGGAGGAGGAGGGAGTGTGAAGGAAACTGGGGTTATTCTGTCTCTGAGAGGATGGAAGAAGAGGAGGAGGCAGTGAGAAATTTCTTTGATCAGGATGGAGAAAACCTGCAAACCCAAAGGCTTTAAGGTTCTCAGGACAAAAAAGGAGGAAAGTAGAGCTGAGAAAGTGATGTACGAGAGGGCAACTAGATTTTTCAGGTATTTCGTTTTAAATACAAACCTATATTATCGTCTTTTCAACAGGGCACTTTACAATCATCTATTTAATCCTTAAGCACTTGCAAACATACAGTGGCTTAAACGGAGGAAGACAAATCTTATAATCTACAGACATCAGCCAGGTCAAATCGTTTAAAACTTTATTTGAGATGATACGTTTTTGTAGACGATTGTTGCTTTTCACTGTTACAAAGCAATGGCAGCACCTTTAATTTTATACATTAGTATTTGTTGCCTGTGATTTTGTATAATTTAGTTAGTTAATTTTGGTAATGAGCACGTTTCCAGTTTAACTAATTGTAGACACACGTACAATGCTGAGCTGTAAAATGAGGATAAGTAGGGGATAAGTACATCATAAAGAAATAGCATACAAGCAAAAGCCAAAGCAAAACTCCTAATTAAAGCTGCAATAACTGATTTAATTATAACTTCATAGCAAAACTAATGTATGAGCATTAGCTCCGTCTTGGTCTCAACCAAATTCGGAGGAAAATATCTGCTTGCTACAACTGAAACTTTGCCTTTTTGTTATGCAGTTGTCTGGGTGATGAATACAGAGAGTAAACCAAAGAGGTTACAACGATTGGCTGGAAGACCAAAGCACTAAACTCATGAGTTAATACTCTATTTGGCCTTTTTAGGCACCCATTTCATGTTAATCTTTTCCAGATGAATAACTTTAACTACTCTGCACATTAAAATCTTCATTTTATGCACTGTAGTTTATAAAAATCTAACATGTTAGAAGACGATCATGTGGTTTGTATATGGGATATAAACACCTAGGATATGGTAATGCAGTACTACAGTACGTATATAAGTACTCAAGTGAACATACCTCAAATTTGTCCCAAAAAGATAAAGTACGGAGCAAAGAAATTTATCTTTTTAAATGAGAAATTTAAAGATAATAGTGACAGACTGGTCGGTTGGCACAGCTCAGACCAAGTGAGAGTCTTCTATCTTTGCTTCTGCTGATTTTCATGTTTTACCTCGAAGGATTACACGCTCCTGTATGGGTTCAGCAGATTTCACAACTCCCCCAGTTTATGAAACATCTTCAGAGGCAATAAAATAAAGTAAAAACATAAAGTGCTGTCAAAATCCTATTTTTCTGCTAACATAAACACTCTACCTAACACAGATTTCACACCGTTTTATCAATGGTGAAATCCACTTTGATCCTCACAATAAAACCTCTCTAGCATTTCCTGACCACGGTCCGATTACATCACTCAAAGAAAAGATGATTTTCTTTTCAAAAAGATAAAAAAAATATTTTGTTTATTAATATCTCAGTGAGGACGGGGAGGGTTAGGCCTCGTTTTAGGGCCTTTATCTGGCTTATTCACAAAGTGGAGCAAACAAACATGAAGAGCCTTAATAAACGTGAAGCTTTACCAGCTTGAAACAGCTGGGTGATGAACAGACGTGATGATACTTTCATGTAGGAGACTATGGTTCTACTCCTGTTTGTGCTCATCATTAATTTTTTATTTTTTAATTTGGTTTTCAATTATTTTTAAGATGTGCTGCAACAAAAAACCTTTTCAATCTCAATTGCTAATTTGCTTTTTATAACAAATAATCCTTTCTGTCATCGTTGTATTTTTACTCAGTTGTATATAGTATTTGTATTTGTATTCTATTTTTATCTTATTGTATATTTATTTTATTCTTTTTTTTTTTTTTTTTTTTTTTTTTTTTTTTTTTTTTTTTTTATTAAATGACATCAGAAACAGCAGTATGCGACATTACGTGATGGCAGAGCTTCAGTTCATCCTTTGTCATTTTTTTTTTTTTTTTTTTTTTTAATAAATAGGACAGGAGGAATGAATGAGAGAGAGAGGGGGAGAGAAAGAAAGAAAACCCAAGGGGAGAAGAGACGGTGAGAAGGGGGGGGAAGAGAGACAAAAAAAAAAAAACTCCTGGGTCACCTGTATGGAGAAAAAACAAACAAACAAACAAACAAACAAACAAACAAACAAACAAACAGAGGAGACAGCAAACAACAAAGAGCAACATAATAATAGAGAAAACAAAGCACCATCACAATAAACTAGCTAGTCATAGATATCAGTATTTACTAAGTAATAAACGATATTGTGCAGCACGCAAGATAGACAGCGCACAGTGTGCTTTGAGGCAGCAGCCAAGAAAGCTTTAGTCCGCGTCTGTGAATACCCATGTGTGCATACCTGTGTGGATCAGCATGCTTGCATTCCAAAGGTTTCTCCATGTAATGATCTGCTAGGGAGTGTGGGGGGGCCACAGCCCCGTCCTCCAGGGTGTGAAGCGGGTATGGAGGAGATCAAAACTCCAGACATCCAGAGGCCCCCAGAACACAAGAGACCATGGAAGACCAACAGAGGGGCAGCCGCGCCACTGTTCCAGTAAGAGCTGAGGAGAGTCCCAGATGAGGGCTCACTCAGCAGCCGCGGAGCAGAAGCCAGGGGGGGTTGCAGTGACGCGCCCGTGAGCTCCGCCGGCCCCCAGCTGCGCCTGAGTGACCGAGCCCTAGGCCGAGAGGCCGGGGGCACCCCACCTCCAAAGGGGCCCGAGCGAGCCCCAGGCCCCAGGCCCCGACAAGCGGCCGCCAAGGAGTGAGCCGGTGTGTACCCGGACGCCCACCCCCAGACACAAAGAACCACCAACACACCGACACCTGAGGGAGTCCGCCACCGGCAGGGGAAGTGGTGGTGGGTGGAGATAGGCCTCCAAACCTTGGAGGGCCTGAGGTGTCCCCAGAGAGGTGGCGTCTGATACCCAACCTGACATATAGACACAGACATACAGGCACACACAGACACAAACATCCATTCCCACCCTCATGCTCTCATATGCACTCACTCCACACTCAACCAACGTGGAGACAGACATAAAGAGACGCTGTACACACAATCACACTCCCCAAGCGTACTCTACAAACCGGGTCTAGGTACCCTTGCCCCTGGAGGGGGGAATTGCACCCAGACCCAGGTGGTGTTACCCTTTTCCCTGCGGTGGGGAGAGGCAGACCACCCCGACTCCGCAGCAGCAGGGAGGCCCCACACCCCAGACCGCAGTCGGACGGCCAACTCCTCCTACTAGCCCCCCCGCTCCAGCAGGCCGCAGAGAATGGGGGTGGGAGAAGACTCCAAACCTCCCTCCACCCGCTCATTGTAGTGTTGATGCATATGTGTTCTAAGGTGCAATTAAAACCCAGGAGGGCATGGAGCTACCTGCCAAGGAGCAGCAGGTAAGCGCATAGTCCCTCCTGCTAGCCCTCAATGACTAAGTGTATTTAAAATTGAGAGGTGGGCAACGACGTCAGGGGTGAGGTATACACCCTGATGGTGATTTGGACTCCGTGATTGTGCCCACCCCCAAGATCCTATATGTATGTGTAATGAGAGTGTGAATAATGTGAATGTCTAAGTTGTGGGATAAAATTGAGGCAGAGGCAGCCAGAAGGGGACAGGGGGGGGGGGTAGCCTCCTCTGCACCCTGGTGACATACCCCCACTCCAAGGCCCTGCATGTGTGGGTGGTTGTGGAGGAGCGGGAAGAGGGAGGCAGCTGGAGATGGGGAGGGAAGGAAGGGAGGGGCAGGTAACCCCTCCCTGGGGCCAGCTCCCCCGCTGACCCCAGTAGGCACTCCCACCCTCCGCGACCCGCCAGGGAAGGGGGGCCCAGGCCCATCAGACCGGGGCCCAGTGCAGTAGCGCCCCCCGGCTCCACAGAGCCCTGGACAGTCCACCCAACCCCACCACAGAGAAAACTGCACCCACCCCACCAACCACACATCTTCCAGACTACATAAGACGGTAAACGCCCAGGCTGAGATCTTCCTCCACCTCTCCTGTATCTCCCCCTCCTGCAGAGAATTCCTGAGAGAAGAAAGCTCCTGCCAGATGTGACCATCCCCCCCACCAGTTGAAGAGCCCCCCAGGCGGCTCGATGCACCGGCGGCACCCTGCTCCAGGGCCGGGCCCCCATGCACCCACCCGCCCACAACCCCGGCAACACACCAACCAGGACCCGAGCCCCCGAGGCCCGGCCCGGGCCCCCGCCCAGAGACGGAGCACCCCCAGAACCTCACGCCCATCCCGGACCCACCCAGGGGCAGCCAGGTTGCCAGGTCAGTAACCCACGTCCGTCAGCACAGACCCTCCCCTAGCCCCGCTGCACGCAGCCGCGAGGAAACAGTCACCTGAGAGCCAACAGAGCCCTCAACCGGACGTGACCGCTACCCCGGGTTGAGCCCCCCAAGGAAGATGCCTCCGGGGAACCCCCCCGACGCCCTAAGCCTGCCCCTACCCCCTCACCAATCACAACAGTGAAGGCGGGACCAAACTATGACCCCCCACCCCCACTAGGTGATGGAGCTGATAAAAGGGGCCCAGAGCAATTGATCTAATGTGGTGGCAGAGGCTGTGTCAAGACTAATGTAATCTAATAGATAATTTCTATATTGGTTAGAATTAAGATTATTTTTATTTTTCCAGTTCATGAGGACTGTTTTCTTGGCTATGCATAGGGCAGTGAAGATCATATGGGCTATATTCTTTTCTGAAGTGACATTATCTAAGCTGCCCAACAAACACACTAAGGGGGAAGTTGGAATGTTACATTTCAGACACTTTGATAAGTCTTCACATATCTCGCGCCAAAACTTTTGCACTGGTGGACAGAACCAAAGAGCGTGGATGTAATTGTCTGGTGTATTGCCTTGACAGTGTGAGCAGTTGTTGGAAGATGTAAAGCCCATCTTAAACATCCGATGACCTGTATAGTGCACTCTATGAAGTATTTTGTATTGTATTAATTGCAGACTGGGATTTTTAATTAATTTAAAAGTTTTTAAGCAAATCTGAGACCAGAAGTTTTGGTCTAGGTTGACTGATAAATCTGCTTCCCACTTTGCAGTAGGAAGGGATATTGATTCATCTAATTTAGAAAGTGTTCTGTATATTTTAGATAATAATTTGGGGGATTTAAGAGTAAGAAAATGTGCCGCACTTAGTGGTGTTTGTAATTCAACTTGACTGAGGTTAAATTTCTTTTTTACTATGGATTTAATTTGTTGATATTCTAAAAACCTTGTCTTGTTGATCCCATATTGTTCAACTAGTCTGTCAAATGGAATAAATTCTGTTCCCTCTAATATATGTTCTAAGTATTTAATTCCTTTACAACTCCATTCTGGGAAATTAATCATATTATTGTTTTGTAATATGTCAGGGTTATTCCAGATAGGTGTACGTTTGCATGGGATTAATGAAGACTCCGTTATTTTTAGAAACTCCCACCATGCTGTTAGAGAAAAGCTGATGTTGATACTTTTAAAGCATTCATGTCTTTTGATGTTTGAGCTAATAAATGGTAGGTCTGAAATCTCTAGATCCTTGCATAGTGCCTGTTCAACATCTAGCCAGGGCTCAACTAAGAAGGTATGTTTTAACCATTCTGAGATGAACTGAAGCCTGTTGGCTAAGAAGTATTGGTGAAAATTAGGCAGATCTAATCCTCCTCTATCCTTGGTTCTTTGTAGCGTTTTTAAGCTAATACGCGGGGGTTTATCTTTCCAAAGGAATTTGGAAATATATGAATCCAGAGATCTGAACCAATCTTGTGATGGTTTGTTAGGGATCATCAAAAATAAGTAATTTATTTTTGGCAAGATCATCATTTTTATAGTGGCGACCCTTCCCATGAGTGATATGGGTAAAGATTTCCATCTAGTCAGATCGCCTTCTACTTTCTTTAGAAGTGGGATGTGGTTTAGTTTAGTTAAGTCTGAAAGCTTAGGAGAGACATTAATACCTAAATATTTAATATTTCCGGATTGCAGTGGGGCAGAGGAAGAATTATGGAAGGAGCAGTTAATGGGGAGAACTGTAGATTTTGGCCAGTTAATTGAATAATCTGAAACTCTTGAAAACCAGTTTATTAAAGTAATTACCTCAGAGAGGTTGGTTTGTGTGTTTTGCAGAAAAAGCAACACATCATCCGCATAGAGACTGATTTTATGTTCTATGTTCTTACATTTTATGCCCTTAATTGTTGTAGCCTGTCTAAATGCTGCTGCTAGAGGTTCGATAAAAATTGCAAAAAGTGAGGGGGAGAGTGGGCATCCCTGTCTGGTGCCCCTCAGGAGACAGAAGCTGGAGGATGTCTGGTCATTTGTTCTGATACGAGCCGTTGGGGAATTGTATAATATTCTTATCCAGTTTATGAAAGAGTTTCCAAAACCAAATTTGTGTAAAGTTGCGAATAAAAATTTCCAATTAACTCTGTCAAATGCTTTTTCTGCATCTAGAGATAATATTATGGCTTCGATGTTTTTATCGTATGAGTAGTCTATTAAATTAAGTAATCTACGAGTGTTTGTTGAGGAGTGCCGACCTTTTATGAAACCAGTTTGGTCAGGATGAATTAAGAGGGGGGTCATTTTCTCTAATCTCTTTGAGAGAGCTTTGCAGATTATTTTAAGGTCTACATTTAAAAGAGAAATTGGACGATAGCTTGAGGGAAATAAAGGGTCTTTGCCTGGTTTTAGCAGGAGACTAATGTTGGCAGAATTCATATTTGGTGGTAGTCTGCCCTTTTCCTCGATTTCCTGCAACATGCTGTGGAATACTGGTGCCAAAATTGTCCAGAATTCTTTGTAGAATTCTGCAGGGAAGCCGTCTGGACCTGGAGCCTTATTATTGGGCATACTTATCAGGGCTTCCTGGAGTTCACTTGGCGTCAGTGGCGAATCCAATTCCATTGCTTGACTGTCTAGTAATTTTGGAAGAGTTACGTTGTCAAGAAACAGATCAATTTCATTTTTAGATGGGTTTATTTGTGGTGAGTATAAAGTTTCATAGAAATCCCTAAAAATGTTGTTTATTCTTCCAGGATCATATATTGTGTTCCCCGATAAATCTTTAGCAGCACATATAGTTGTTTTTTCTTTATTTATTTTTAGCTGGTTAGCTAGAAATCGACCTGATTTGTTACTGTGTTCAAAATTCTGCAAGCGAAGTCTTTGTATAAGGAATTGTGTTTTTTTATTAATAATTTCATTTAATTCTAGTTTTGTTTTGCATATTTTGTTCAATGTTTCCTGATCTTGGTCGCACGCGTAGGCTTCTTCTAGTGATTTGATGTTTTTTTCTAATTCCTGAATATTTTTGTTTTCTTCTTTCTTTTTGTGTGATGAGAAAGAAATTATTTTACCTCTCATCACAGCTTTCCCTGCTTCCCATAGAACAGAAGCAGATATTCCGGGAGTGTCATTAAAGTCTAAATATGAAGTCCATTCCTTTTTAAAGTATTTAATAAAGTCTTCATCTTTAAGTAGTGATATATTAAATCTCCAGTTTTTACTTGGCGTAGTATTATTCTTGTGCATTAGTGTTAAAGATACAGGAGCATGATCGCTGACAGCTATAGGATGAATCTCAGTGTCTGAAATGTCACACAGCAGTGAGCTGCTGACCAAAAAATAATCCAGACGAGAGTAAGAGTGATGAACATGCGAGAAAAAAGTATATTCCTTACTGGTGGGGTGAAGAGAGCGCCATGCATCGCAAAGACCAAAGTCGTTCATATACTGTTTGATTATATTTGTGGACTGCCAATTACGCTGAGTTCCTGTTGTGTTGAGCCTATCCATTTCTTCATTTAGTCCAAGGTTGAGGTCACCGCCAAGAATGAGTGTGCAATCAAGGTGTTCAGAGAGTGCACTAAAAAAACCGTGGAAGAATGAGGGTTCATCAACATTTGGACCATATATACTAACAATACATAGTTTTTTGTTCAATATTGATAGTTTAATAATTAGAAATCTACCCTCTGGATCTATAACTGTATCAAGTACTGTAAAATTAACATTTTTATGTATTAAAATTGCTACTCCCCGTTGTCTAGAATTATAACCGGCTGCAAACACGTTAGGAAACTCAGGTGTTTTAAGTTCGTTTAAACCTGTGACAGGTTTGTGAGTTTCTTGTAATAAAACAACATCTGCCTGTAGTTTTTTAAGCTGGTTAAATATTTTTAACCTCTTTCCTCTGGTGCCAGCTCCATTTACATTCCATGTGACAAACCTCAGCATGCCCTTAATTGTGCGTGTATGTTTATTTATTTTATTTTATTCTACTGTATATAGTATTTTATTTTATTCTATTCTGTACAGTTGTGTACTGTATTTATTCTTATTGTATTCTAATTTTTGCCTCATAACTTTTGCACTGTCCACTTCCTGCTGTGACAAAACAAATTTCCCACGTGTGGGACTAATAAAGGTTATCTTATCTTATCTTAAATTCATGAAGAATGTGTGTTTTTTTAATGACTCATGCTTTTACAATTTATCAGGGGTTAAGGCTAGAAATTATTAAAAGCTTTGAGTCACTTTCGGTGACAGGTAGGCGTCGCCTAAATACTGTACCTGTCTGTTAGGCTTCACCTGACCTGGTTCAAGTGTCGACTGTGTTTGTGCAGCTGCATTTTAAGTATGTTTTTTTTAGCAGCATCTGTGTGATGCATTCACACAACGCATGGATGCAAGCTAGTTAGCTTGGAAAGGTCAAAGGTCACAAAGCTAAAGTTGAGATCAGTCCACATAGCTATGGTAATCCATTATATAAAGACTAATAATAATAGAATAAAAGTAAAATTAAGTTGTATTTAAGTTGTAAAATCTAATGGCAGCAAAGGACAACTTTTTGCATGTTTCACATTCTCATATATATTTTCAGTGTAGTGTTAATGGAAACTTTTGACCCACAGCTAATGTGTTAATTCGATGTCAAGCAGGAAAATGCTCATTGCTCTAATTTGCTGCCACAGTAGCCTCGGCTACACTTCACATCATTTGAAATCTCCTCCATTACTTAGCAAAGAAAAGAAAACAGTTTTCCTTAGTTTTCCTCTTCTGATATCTATGTACTCTCCCTGCTGTCTGTCAAAAAATATATTTTGTTTAAAAATATCCAAGGCAAAAGTTACTTGTTATGAGATTAATTAATTTCATGTTGCTTCAATGGCCAATTAGGTTTTTATAGACAAGTTTGGAATGGGAAGGATTTGGGAAGGAGATAAAAGGACATGGAGGACTTTCCCCCTCGCATCCACCAACTCCCGCCCATTCCTCCCGGCCCCTTGGTGCTTGGGAGGGGCCCCATCACAGTGTGACAGCCTGGGAAATGGCCACTGAAGCCCAAACTGACCCTTTGATCTGGAATTAAAGACCCAGGAGCTCGTTCTGCTACAGCAGCACCACCACAGGACAAACGCACACTTACAAAGAAAGATACGCACACATACACACAAATATCCAATCAGTAGAAACAGTGGATTGATCACCTTCTGTCTTTACATCGTGTAACCGAAACATGAGGAATCAATTTTTAGAAAGACTTTACTGACACACACTAAACATCTGCCTTATTAACATCATCTACCTTTTCAAAGTTCTTCTAACATGAAGCCCACACTCAATTAGAGACTTTTAATTTGAAAGACATGAGACTAGTCAGATGTGTAATTACAGGCTCAGGCTTATAAACAAATCGAACCACATGAATGGAGGAAGTAAAAGGAAGTTGGTTTGTTAAAAACAAATCAAAATATTTTGTAAATAAAATACAATCAACCTGAACTTCAGTAAAGGAGACTTCACTTAACATGATATCAAGAACCGTCACTGCCCCTTAAAATATTCAGTCTCTTACATAATTACTCGCTGTGTTATTATATCATACTGTAATTATAGTAATTATCAAGCACTTATAATGTGCTTAAAATCCACTGGCTGTGAGTCCTCATGGCACTTCAAATAAACAATTCATGGTCAGTTCAGGTTAATTACCAACAGCCTGCACACTAATTTTACATCTCCACTTCTTTTTAGCTCGTTTCTGTCACCACGTCATGAAAATCACACTTGCTCTCTGTCTGGATTTTACTGAGTTTAACTGTGTTTTGTTGGCAAGACAGGAGAAAAACAAGCTGCAGCATGGTGCCAGAGCAGCGGAGCATCCACTGAGATAATGAAACAGATATTCATTTGCAGTAATTAAGCAAAAGCTAATAAAAAATAACTAATAATATATTTTAAAAATCAGCTTGTTTTCTCTGGCTCAGAGGCAGAAAGTAAGAGTGATCGAGTGTGCTAATGGAAAATGTCATTGTTCGTAGCTACTCATCACTGTAATGATCTAATTAAATGTCATTATTTTCAATGCAATCATCCAACTTTGCAAAAAGCAATAACTTTGATGATAGCGGGAATAATTTGACAGCCGTGCTTTTTATTTCTCCAGTCACAACAGGGAGGGCAAACTGAGCACCTTCTCCACACGGGCGAAAAGGAAGGGCGGGGAAAAGGATAGGGAACACCTACCTTTAGCCATCTTGTTGAGGACCATGTCGATCAGGATGTAGGTCCCAGTTCTTCCAGCACCATCGCTGCTCAGATGGATGAGAGAGAGAGTAGGATATGAGGGAGAGAGAGAAAAAGGGAGAATGCAAGAGGATGAGAGACAGACGGAGAAGCATTAATTAAATTTGTCTGATAACGTCATATCGTCGCTTATCGCCAATTAAGCAATTTTCTAATTCCTGTCACTTGATGTTTTTAATTATACTTCTACATTAATTTCCATAATGTTCATTTACATCATTACTCTGTTGCTATGTGATGTCATACGTATACGGATGTGGAAAATGCACAAAGTGTAACATTAATACGAGTGAATAAAAGGAATAAAAATCTTTTACAGGTACACTAAATGTTCCTGTTAATGCCCAAAAAGCAATACTGCATTAATACAGTTATGTACTGATTAGGTAAAAATGTGAGCGGCTGAGTGTGAGAGCTGATTAGAGATAATTACACAGCGCATTATCACAATCAGCTCTTCCA
The DNA here is from genome assembly GCF_057382185.1 of Mchenga conophoros. Taxonomy (NCBI): domain Eukaryota; kingdom Metazoa; phylum Chordata; class Actinopteri; order Cichliformes; family Cichlidae; genus Mchenga; species Mchenga conophoros. The sequence continues at coordinate 7,120,364 of NC_140543.1, read as the reverse complement.
CCGTGTCGACTTCTTCAAGTTCAGACAAGGAGGACTAAATGTTCTTTCAGTGTCTCATACAATTTTAAATAACATATAACCCAGGAAAAAAATATTACACTGAAATGTTTATAGCATAAGATCACTTGGCAGGACTGCTGGCAAGCTTGCAAAGCCGAGTAACACCTTCAGGTTTACAGTTGCTATATTTATTTTGTATCCTCTGCCATGTTCATGTTATTGTCTTTCTTTGTTTTTCCTCTGGAGTGAAGACAGACGCGACCCAACTCCAGTGTTAAGCGAGCGAGCATCAATCAGAAAGATTTAATACGTCGAGGTTTACGAGTCTTCTAATGCCATTTCAGGGGGATAAGCAACTTCAAACGTGTACAATTATGGAAACGAGAGACTGAGAGGTTCTTTTTAAAACATCAAAAAATGTAAACCTGTTTTTAGAGACATAGGAGCAAATGTATGTTTGTCTATTCTGAAATAAACACACTGAACACAGTGTGCAGAAACTGAATTACGCTCTGCTTTGTATGTGGAGGGAATATTTTCTATCCAAGATTTATTTCAAGTGTTGAAAATTGATGTCTGCACCCCTACCAGTCTATTTCATGTGCTGGTGTGTGCACGTGTATGTGTGTGTGTGTATGTGTGTGTGTGTGTGTGTGTGCATGCTGGCATGGGTCCATACTTTCTGAATATTTCATTTTCACTGGGACCTTTGTTATTTTCTGCAGTAATTGAGAAGTGCCACTGCAGCCTGCGAGTGTGTATGTGCCTATTCTACAGAGATGCTCTGATCTTACACACTAGATTTGCACGTGTTCATGTGTGTGTTATACAGGTTATTACGGTGTGATTTTAGCTCTATCGTATCACTGCACCTTGCCAGGATCATTACAAAGTGATCAAAGATATGTGATGTGTGTGTGTGTGTCAGCACACGCCTGAGGGCTGTGAGTAAACATGTCAAGATGTCTGCTGCCTTCTCTGACTCTGTTTAAAGTGATAGACATGGAAAGAGGCAAGGAGGAAGGGAAAGAGAAAGATGAAATAGAAAAATACACAGTGGATGGAAAAAAGAGAGAACGCTGCTGTGTGATTATTGAATTTCTGCATCTGCGCTCTTCAGTGTGCTCACTCCTCACTCTGACTGCTTCACTCTGCCCTCTGCATGCATTACAGTGATAAATGGCTGTGCACAGTTGACTTTGACAAAATCATTTGGAGGCTCTAAGTGAAAGTCTCTACAGCATGAACATCAAAGTTTATCAGTCTCTATATTATCGCAGCCTTAGATATGTTTGGCTGCTTGAGTTTAGGAATGTACTTGGACCGGTCCAAATCGAGGTTAGAATCTTGTCTTCATAAGCATCTAAATGCATTCGAAGCGCATTAATCACTGGAAAACTTCACTGCCACTCAAACCTTACCACCCAGAAAATATCCAGCATAAAAAGCGTCAGCTCTCCAACTGTAAGAAATATGGATTCCCCAGCTTTCCACCCAGATTTTCTCCTCCTGCTGAATAGATGATCCGCTCTAACGCTTGCTTTTATTAAAACTTTCGGCATCTCTGAAGAACATTTTTAATTTGTGGTACCTCTAAAAGCTGGCATTACAGAAACTCTCAAAATGAGTACATAATCAATGCAAACTTTGATCTTTTTATCATGATCTCTTTTTATAAAGGCACTTTTCTAAATACACAGAGTGCTTCACACTGGGAAGCAAACCCATAACATGCAGATTTTAATAAAGCAGAGAAATGTTTATCATCTGCTTGTCAGTTTCAAAAACTGGAAGTTCAAAAAACGCAATATTTCCTTTCCTTTCATTAAAGTTGATTCAGCACATCATATACTAAAGGAGGTAACAAAGGAGACACTGAAGCACCTTTCCTCTGTATTTAGGGAATTCAACCCACTCTTGTTATGGCTGCCACACAGATACAGATGGGTCACTTCACTCAGTGAGGAGCCTTCTTAAGTAAAACTGTTGATTTGTGCAATTTCCAAAAATCAGTCGGTTTGGCAAAAGGTCTGAAACCAAAACCTGTGCACTTCATAGGAGAAATAAACTTCTATGATAAGATGTAAATAAAGTCATACCGGCTCCAAGAAATGTAAATTAATAAGTGCTTCAATATTTTTGTAGAGCGTCTGCTTCGTTTTATTTCTCCTGTGTGGCTACAGCCACATTTAAAGTCTCCTGCTCTTTATATGTTGAGAACTTTTTAGTGTAATGATTGATTAGACTTCTGGTGTCACTGTGAACTTTATCATTTCAGCAGGGAGGGGAAATCAATACGCAGAAAGAATCCATATTTTTAAAAAAAACCAACATTGCAGATTTTTTCCTGCTGTGCTGGTGTGAAACCTGTTTTTATCACATAAGTAAATTTCTCCTGCCAGTCAGCTCTGATGAAGACAGTTTGTCTGGATGCTGAGGTCAGAGATGTCGAGCAGCGTCGGTGCAGACTGGATGAATCAAACACTTCACCCACACATTTCACTTTTAATGTGGAGGGTTTTTTTTCACTCAAATCACAGGGAACATCTGACTCGTTACCTTACCTACTATGTTTAAGATATTTACTTCCTTTGTTACCATAGTCACATCGTTACATTTAGGCTCACTTGTGCTGCAACATGCAACACAATAATTATGTGTGCAATGGTTTTATCTATGCAAACTTTAATATCATACTGACCAAAAATGAATAAACACCTCCAACTGTGCTTCACATTCTCCCGCCTACTGAGGATTTAAGTGATACCAAACTAACGTGAAAACACTGCAGCCTTCAAGCACATTAAAAAGTAAGGAAAGTTACCCTTGTGGGTAACAAAGTTCATCTTGTGTTAAGCAGTGCAGGCGGTGACAGGCTGACTTGGTAAATTAAAAATATTGAAAAAATTTATTTTGTCTTTAATTGTGTTTGTAAGCACAAATTATTAATTTCTTTTGTCAGGATAATTTTTAGACTAATGAATTTACCACCATAATTATGTTGCTTATTAACTTCAAACAGGAATGATGCATATCAACCTCTGTGCTCACCATAGCTGCGTGTACTTGTCCTACAAACCCTAATAGCAGCTTTTTCATGTACTCGCTGCATACATGTTAAACTGAAGCTCATATGTCCCAAGAACACTGAACAGATTGAGTGAGATTTTGTGGGTGCTCATATTTATTTCAGAAAGAGAATCAGACATGCACGTGGCATAAGTGACATAAGTATTTGTGTTTTGCATTGCAATTTTAATTTCTTATTTTTACTACTGTCATAATACATTGCATAAAGTTTCTTTTTAGTTTTATTAGCTTACTGTAATGACATACATGTACAGTAAAATGGCACCACAGTGGCATTGTTAGATGATTTGGGAGGAGAATAAATCAAATTGTCAAAGGTTTTATTTCCATTATACAATAACATGTCATGCTAGCTTCTATATGTTTGTTACCACTAAGCCTTTAAAGCCTAAACCATAAAATAATTGCCAGAAAATTTAGCGTTTAATGTTCATTCTGACAAAATAAAAAATAATACATTCATTTGCATATAGGAGTTTTAATTTTTATCATATCTGCTGCATCCAGCATTTTTTTGGTGCAATTTCTTCCTTAAAAATGAATTGTGCAGTTTATTTCACATTGACTTTTACATCATTGTCTCAAAAACTCGTGGATCAAATGTGAAACACTTGGCTTTAAAGGACTAGGACTGGCCATTGTAATTCTTTATCATTCTGTTGCACTGAAAGCTACCTGAAAAGCTTGCAATTGATCTAAAACACCGCTGTGACAGTACTGCAGGAAGTAGAAAGTAGAAAGACAACTCATATTTCTCTTTAGTGGCTCCTTGCTAAATTCAGCATTGAATTTAAAATCCTTTTTCCTCGTCTTGAATTAGGCCCTATCATTTCTTAAGAACCTCATAGTATCATTTCATCTCAATAGAGCACTTCGCTCTCAGACTACAGGCTCACTTGGGAGCTTCCAAAAGTAGAATAGGAAGCAGAGCCTTCAGCTATCAGGCTCCGCTCTCTCGTTTGCTTTTGGGAGACAGAAACATCCTCTTTACTGCAAAGATTAGGCTTCAAACCTTCCGTTTTGATAAAGCTTATAGTTAGGGCTCGATTAGGTGACCGTGAGCCCTCAGGCTGTTGGCAGACTTCCAATGAAGCATTGAGCATTTCTTATCCATTCCTGTCTTTTGACTTCTCAGTTATATGTTACTGTGCTACTGCTACATGGAAATAACTTTTGTCTGCTCTCTCCTGTAGTATGTGTTTAGTCCTATATGTTGTTCTCTCTGTGCTCTTCCTGTTAAAAGGGGGTTCTTTCTCCTCACTGTCACCATGTGCTTTCTCCAAGGGGAAGATTTAATTGTCTGGGTTCTCTCTCTAATGTTGTCTGGTATTCAACTTAACAGTAAAGTGTCTCGAGATGACAGTTATTGCAAAATGCTGCTATATATATATATATATATATATATATATATATATATATATATATATATATATATGTATATATATATATATATATATATATATATATATGTATATATATATATATATATATATATATATATATATATAACTACGTTGATTTCAATGCCCGGCAAGTCGCATACCAACAAATCCTGTTTAAAATTCGAAACCTCTAATGCAATAACACACGTCAAATTGAAGGATTTGGTTGATCATCAGAGTAAGTAAGTGTCATAAGAGTAGCCGAGAAAATTCAGGATGTTCAAGTTACTGTGGCTGGTGCTCCATAAAGGCAGGTTTAATACTCTGGTGTAGACTAGCAGTTAGAGCGAGAAATGTACAGTTTCATCATAGTGGAGCCATTGCACCATATTAAATAATAGATCATTTGGTGGAGTAGTGAGCAGACAGACATAAGGGCTATCTGTTATTGAAGTTTTTTTTTTTAATCCAATCATCTGAGGATGCTTGCACAAAAAAACTGTGGCAGATTTTTCTGCTAAATACCGATTTAATTATGTCTCACTGGTCTGAGTTATTTCCTCAGGTGGTAGGGGTATGCAGATGTGATTATACAAAAACACACACACATATGCAAACACAACAGCTGCAACCCTGCCTACTTCTATTTACCCTCTCTCACTCTCACCCACTGGCTCTGACCGGCAAGCTGCAAGCTTTGAACTGCCTCCAATTAAAAGTTACCCTCCTCCGCGGACAGTTTGTCAAATTAAATCACAACTTTTTGGCTAATCTCTCATTTAAAATGTTTGTCGTCCCACACATGCTGACAAGTGACATGGCAGTTGGTGGGGAATTAAATGGTGATGTGGACTGGAGGTCAGAAACCACAAAGGACCTGGGCAATTTGAGTTTTAAATCCTCTGAAAAAAGAAACTTTAAAACAATTTAACCAGCAACTTTAAAAGATCTGTGCTTGTTTGCGAGTTTGCCAGCATAATGCAGCATGTCTCTCTGAAAACAGAATGCATTTGATACTGAATTCACTGAATAGAAGCTAGAACCCTATGAATAAGCCACCATAAAAAGCATTCTGCCTTAGTTATTAGCATACTTGCCTGCAGTGGACTATGATAGGACATGAGCGGCCCCGGTAGCACTTGTTAACTTTCCTGTAAAAAAAACAAGACAGAAAGAAAAAGTTAGTGTTAACACAGACATGATAAAAAGGAGAGATATCGCTTAAGAAATCCGTCATAGAAATCAACAGAAAAAAATACTTTAAGGAGCCAATTATCTGCTTTATAACAGCTGAACTGGGAAACCAATGGTATTGCACAGCTGAGGTTCAGTTCAGTTTTATCTCCCTGACAGAATGCATATTTACTAATAGTAATAAAGATGAAGGTAAGTACACTTTTCTTCTTGGTTATTGCATGCATAGATGAATTAAAACCTGCAAGGAAAAAATTTAAAACAGGAAAGAGTTAACCTAAACATTACTTTAGAACAGTAACACCTGATTCTGGAGGATTAATATCACAGATACAGCATCACATACAGTCAGCACAGGTGCATCTAGGCTTCAAAAAATAAGAAAAAACATCCTGCACAAAACTACTTATAATTTTAGTATGTTTTACATGTTTTTACATGTCAAAACTGGTACTCAGTAAGGCTATCACTGCCATAAACTTCACCAATTTGTCCCATACCACCTACCATGGTATAGTGGACAATTTGATAACAGAGCCCTAATTCCAAAAAAGGTGCAATGCCGTTTGAAATGTAAATAAACATGACACAAATATTTGCAGATAATTTTAGATTTGGCAGCAGCGTCACATCTCAAAAGAGATGGGATGGGGCAATTAAATGCTGGACAAGTGAGTGGTACTTAAAAGTAACAGCTGGAGGAACATTTTGCAACTAATTAGGTTAACTGGCAGCAGGTCAGTAACATAAAAAAGACATCTTAAAGAGTGTTTCTCAGATGTGAATATGAGCAGAAATCTGCACGTACAAATTGTGGGAGAATTTAAGAATAATGTTCCTGCACTTCCAATATCTCATTCCCTGCAGTGCACAATATCAGAAAAAGAATAAGAGAATCTGGTGAAAAGTCAGTGCTCAAAGGCAAGCCCGAAAATCAATACTGGATGCTGATGATCTTCCGGCCTTCAGGTGACACTGCACTAAAAACAGTCATCACTCTGTCATGCAAATCGCTGCATGGTCTCAGGAACACTGAGAAATGATTGCCTTTGAAGACAGTTCACTGCACCGTCCATAAATGCAGGATAAAACTCTACTGTGCAAAGAAGAAGCCATCTGTGAACATGATCCAGAAATGCCAAAGCCCATTTAAAATGGACTGAGGCAAAATGGAAAACTGTTCTGTGGTCAGATGAATTGAAATTTGAAATTCTGTGGAAAGCAATGACGCCGTGCCCTCCAGACAAAAAAGAAGAGGGGACCATCTGGCTTGGTATTAGCTTCAAAGGTTCAGTTTTAAGTCTGCATCTCTGGTTGTATGGGAGTGCATTAGTACTCCTGTGGCAGCTTGCACATGGAATGCCACCATCAGTGCTCAAAGATGTATACAGGTTTTAGATCAACACCCATCGTCTTGCTCAGGGAAGGGCTTGCATATTTCAGCAAGACAATGTTAAACTGCATGCTGCATCATTACAACAGCACGGCTTTGAAGTAGAATTCAGATGCTGAACTATCCTGCCTGCCCCAGATGTCCACAGACTGATATTACAGTAAACATGTTTTTGCCATCAAATTCTGAATGACTTATTTTTGAATGTCACATTTATACAATCTAAACATTTGATCTGTTTTCTGTGTTCTGTTGTAAATAAAATATGTCAATCAATCATTGCATTGTTCTTATTTAGATATTACACAATGACATCTTTTTCCGAACTGGGTTTTGTATTATTAGAATTTATAGTCTCATGTAGTAAGACCATAATCTACATGCTGTTACAAAAACCTGCTTTACTGTTTGCTTCTAGCACATATAATAGTGCTGCACAGTTTAATTTAAACCAAATGTCAAAAGATCAGAGAGCCATGCTTCATTCGCAAAATGAAATAGTACATGTTTTTTTAACTTCTTCTTATTTCATAATCAGTATAGTTGAACACAACCATGAGGAATCGCACAGACATTTATAATCTGAAAGAAAATCATCATAATATTCCACAACGGAGGACAATCTGTGGCTGCTGTCACCCATGCATAAAAGAACATCAACAGTATGAGGAACACCACATTCTTCTCTCTCTCTTTTTAAAGACTGGGGTTAAAAAACAACAACTTTGCACCTTGTTCATCAAAAAACAGAGCAGTGAGCAGATCTGCACAAACTCACAGCTTCCATCTGAGAACGCAGCAGAAAGGCCGAGTTTGATCCCAGCTGGAGATCATCTCTGATTCTATTTTATGGTGAAACTCAAAATAACAATATTCATCTGAAACATATTATGTGAAGGTACGCTGTGTGTATGTGTGTGGCCTTTTCATAATCCATTATGCATCACCAGTCAGAGAGAGAAGCTTCAAATGTGCAGTTTTGATGCTTTTCCTTACTTGAACTTGAAGTTTTTGTGGTCATTTATGTTTAATTATTAAAATTTATAACTGTCTTTAAAAACACTTATTTAAACAGGGTGTAGTGGGAAGTACAAAGTACAAAGTAATGATCAGTTATTTGTCTTGCTCATTGTTCATATCCTGAGTTATTGCACTTGAATTAAAAATGTATATATCTCATTATTACATGAGGTCAAAAGAAGGCAAAAAAAAGCAAGTATAATTATATAATTGTCACTTTGTAGCTAAATAAATGACATAAGCAGTGGGTTTTACCTGGTGTTTCCTGCAGGGCAAACAACAAGCAACATTACACAAGCTTGAGTTTTAAAAAACACAAAGGCTGATCACCAAAATTCCCCTCACATTTTCATCCACCGCCCCACTAAAATTGAAAAGTCAGACCTCACTAGAGACAATCAAAAGTGATGTAACCATGGAAACAGCCAGCAGAGAATCGCCAGTAGGCGGGGTGGGAGGTCGGGTGTGGGTGTGTAGAAGGGCGTGAGATTCAAAGGAAATGCCCCATAAGAGAGATATTAGCCAGATAGCGAGAGGGGGATCAAAAGCCAGAAAGGGAGGCGCAGAAAAGAGTGGGAAAAAAAATCAATGGAGTGGATGACGACAGAGAGAGATGGTGAAAGATACAGACTGGCAAGCTGACGGACAGAAATGAAAGACTTAGAATATGTCCGCTCTTTATACGCATTAGCATTTTTGGATCAATATTATGAAAGATCCGGTTGTTGTCTGCAAACCACCAAAAATGTACAACAAGGTCAACATTTCTCCGATCAACACATTTGCAATATGAGGTCATGTTTTTAATTGGGTGTGTTCCATTATTTCAAACACAGTAATGTCTACACAACCCATGCATCGACACGCAGCAGCCCTGCAGCATTTAAAAATGTATTTTTAGAGACAATAACTCATGAAATGCCACACTGCCACCATTTGCAATCTGCCTGTAAACAGCGCGTGCAAATTTCCACATTATGAAACTGGTCCCAGATCTGCCTATTTGATACAACTAAGCCTATATACATATGTTTCAGTGACTTCAGTCAAATACTGCCATGTTGTTGAAAAAGCTGGCATCTCACACACAAAGTGTTTTTGGCACAAGTTCTGTGATGCACCGGGTTCAGTTTAAAGGGGCACATTTTAATCCAGACCCTCATCCTTTCCTTAACCTAACCATACAGTTTCAGTGCCTAAACCTATCCAGTAAGCAAAGGTGAAAGTGACTTATAAAGCTCAAAGCCTGTACTGTGTAATCAGCTGGATCTAGATGGAGGGAGCCCAGTCTCATAGAAGTGATTGTAAAGTTTGTTCCCCTTTGCATGCAGACGATCCAGCAAAGTCCACATTAGCAGGTTGGAAAGAAATGTTATCCTTTGTTGATGGTCTGAGACCTGGCAGACTGGACTTTGGCTAGTATGATATTTTAGAATTTTATTTTTATTTACTGACTTGTTAGAATTAGGTAACAAAACTACCCATATAGGAAAAGGCCACAGTTTGGGTTAAAATACACGCGTCCACAACAAAATATACTGTAAATCTCCAATTTGCACGTAGGATAAGTGGAAGAAAATTGATGGACGGCTATTTTACATGATTTACTCCAGTAGTAGTATATAATAAAGTGGTTTATAAAACATGTATAATAAATTCAAGGTTATGTTTTGCTACTATAAGAATCTGATACCAGCACATATGATGAATGACTGGACAATCCCCAAAAAAAACAAACATAAGTTTTATTTATTGTTTATATAAGGACAAAGTATTAGACCCTAAGTCAGGAATCACCAGGCAACACAGAAAAAAGAAATAGACTAAAGCTAAGTGAGGGAGGAGAGACAGATACCGGGCAGGAGCAAGAGAGACAAAAGCGACCAAGAGAGGAAAAGGAAGCATGGCGAGAGAGGAGGGGAGACCGGAGGCAGTCAAGCAAACCATGAGCAAGCAAAAAGGGAAGAGGTCATCTCAGGTCACTGGGCACAGCGAGAACAGAGAAGGAGGAGTGAGATGAAGAAGGAGAAAATAAGGGGAGGAGGAGAAGACCGGGAAAAAGAGAAGTAAAAGGGTGGGTTGGGGGGAGGGCCCATGAGGCCCCCTGGTTGTAGAGTCACAGTCTCCAATGATCACTTTTGTGACTATGCAACTGGGCTTATATTACTAGCTGCAACATCACAAAAATGACACTGGCAACCGCAAGTTAGCTGGTAAAACGGGGGAAGGACAGAGAGGAGTTGTAAGCAAGGCTTCGGGTCAGTCAGGCCGGTGTGATTAGTGAACAACATGCCTGCACAAGCGCAAATGATGGAGAGGTACTTCAGCCGGTATCCTCAAATCGCCGAGGTGAAAAAAGGCAACACCAAAAAATAAAGAAAAGGGCAGGTTGCTATTACGAAAGCACCATATCTGCTGTAATAAAAGTGAAAAATATCTCCCTCTGTGCCTTCTTCATTGTGTTCTGACCCAGCTGCCCTGTGAGTAAAGGCAATATTTCCTAACTGATGGTGTATGGTGACGCCCACCAGACCCTTTTATAATAGCAGTGACCACAAACTCTTACTCTTGATATCCCACCTAATTGATGTGCGCCAGCAGAATGGAGACACCAGGCCTATATATAAACCTGACTTGGGGTCTATCACTTGAGAAAATCCACAGTGAATCAGAGAAAAGGGGCCAGGGCGGCTAACACCTAATAGGCAATACAGTATATCAGTTTAAAAGAGGTCGAAGGGGAAAAGGAGGAGAGCAGTTATAAAGGCGCCAGAGATAAAGGATCACTTTGGAAGAGTATCCTCAATGCATTTTGAATTACACTGTTATCGAGTGGAAAGCGCCCAGGATGTTTAGAGGATATATAGATATTTTTCTGCCTGCACCTCAGGATCACAAGTCAAAACTCCTGGAGAAGTGCGAGGTTTGAAGCCATTATGCTGTAAGGAAATCACGAAAGCCTTTCAAAGCCTCTGTGGCTCAAGGAGGAGGAGGAGGGTGGAAAACAAACAACTTCAGGAGCTTCTATTAGACTCTTTCACTTTATCTTTGTTTTAAATAAAATGCCAGAGAAGAACCATCACGCATATGACCTACTGGATTTTAATATATGGCACAGCCTGACCAGTTTCTGAACTGTAATAAAACTGCATATACAAAATTCAAGCCTTGGAAGCTAAAGCGATTTAGGTGCATTGGAAGATTTTCCTGCAAGGTTGGATTTCTGACTTTTTTGCTCTTCTGATGCCCTACTCGTGAATTCTGAGAACCTTCAGATAAGTTGCATGGGCTAACAAATACACCAAAACTTAAGGACAACGGAAGAGGCTGTTGAACCAAAGGCCGTGTGGCTCCTGAAAGTTAGCCTATTCATCACAGGATGAAAGAAAAGGATCAGTGAGAGTTCCAGTTAGTCAAGCACTGCAACATATCAAGCAGAACAAACAAAAAAGAAACGCAAAGCACTGCAAAAACATTTATTTATGTAATATTTCTCCCATCCGTACCTTCTTGTTATATTTACATGTGGAGAAGACTGACAGCATGCACACAAAAGCAAATGTTCCGCTACCATTGCTCTGTAGTTTGGTTTTTCTTATGTACACTTACAAAATGAAAACGCAGGCTGCCTTTGTTCTACCGGAGCAAAAGTCGAGGGAAGAAACGGACTGTGGCGATTTTTCCTGAATGATATCATGCAAGGTGTTTCTCAGCTCTGCTGTGGAAATGAATGCTGTTATCAAAGTGGGTTTGCTCCAAAGGCGCCTTTGAAGAGAACTTCCAAAAAGTTTCTTTGATGGCTTCTGAAACCTCAGTGCTTTCTCTATCAACATTAAAAGCTGGCTTAAGTACTTTATGCATTTCAAATGAAAATCAGTTTCAAGTAACTCTTTAAGCAAATTGCAAAGAAGATTTTTATACTATACTATAGAAAAATAGGTTTAAAAAACATACAATGTGCAGGCCATGGTTAAAGAGTAGGAGTCAACTCAAAGGTAGGTAGTATCGCTGTGAGGGATAACAATGCTGCTTTTCACAGCTCCTTGTCTCATGGCTGTTTAGTTTTTCTCCATTTTGTCAAGAGATAACAGTGAAAAGGACCCCGGCACAGGGTCAATGGTCATTTATGATGCATAAGAGGAAACCTTCACCCTTAAAGCAGGACAGATGGTCTTGCTGTAAACACCACGGCACCTCGTAAGAAAGAAAACTGGATGGAGAGAGTTATTGGTCCATGTTTTTGACTCCCTTTGTGTTTTGCCCCAAGATGTTTTCAGTTTTTCTTTTACTGTTAGGTCTGTGCACTGAAAACTAAAAAAGGCCAAATGACTTTATACACATGTTTCTGATGCCTGAGGACTGGAAACAAACCCAGCAGCTTTAGATGACCCAGGAACGAGAGTGAGCTGTTTTGTTTTAAGCTTTCTGAAACTTTCTGAAGAAGCTCCCTACCTGCGGAAGTCAAGTAGTGTTCGGCTAGTCTCCGGCACGTTCTGGTTGAGCCAGGTCAGGAAATGGAACTGAGTGACGGTCCGCGTTTCGTTGGTCTGCATGTTCTTCAAGTAGAAGCTACGAACCAGGAAGTCATCGCACCAGATGTGTTCAGAGACCAGGTTCACCTGGAAGGATGCAGGAGACAGACATGTATTTCCCCATGCATGAAATTTATGGTAGTCGAGAAATGTTCTGATCGGCTTATGTACTTACTAATTCCAGAAGAGTAAATTACTTCTAAATTGAATTATGATGACAAAAACACAGACGTCACGTGATAACTGACTGATTACAAGTGGAAGACAACTTAATATCCCATGTTTTATTAAGACGATAATCCTTTGTGATAAATAATCTTTGATTTTTTATTTGGTCACAGTCAAGTTCATACGATAATTAGCCCTAAAAGTCACATAATATTTATAGTGGGAGGTGGGGCTGAGTTCCCTGAGTAGGAGATGGATCTAACACATGCTATACTGAGTCAGATGCTAATGGAATAAAACTGCTGTAGCCTAACGCCTAGCTGTGTAGCATCCTAAATAATCATGTTCAGCATACACTGGCATTGGTGCAGCCCTGAAACAGGCCAATTTTGCACCTTTCAATGTCTAATTGAAGACTTTCTTCTGATTGGCTGCCCTTCATAAACAGCAGATTTGAACAACATGTGAGAGGATTTTCGCCCTCATTCACAACAAAAATCAAGACAAGTTTCAGACATTTGTATTCAACATATATATGTGACAGAAAATAATAACAGATCTTCTTTGAGTTTGTTTTACCTCGTAGATGTGGTACAGGTTGGATCCTTCATCTGGCCAGTAATGGTAGCACTGCTTCACCCCGCTCTCAACAAGAGGTGTCAACATAACGATGACCACACAGCCATTCTCCCAAACCATCTGCAAACAAAATACACAGGCAGGTAAATGATTGTAGCTCTTTAAAATGGCCTTATTCCTTTGAAATGAAGTAGATTTTTTCTTGATAGAGACAAGAATGAATGAATTTTTAGTTTTTAATTGTTCCGAATTCATGTATGTTATTCTTTTTTTGCAGCACTTAAGATAAACTTTCTCAAAAGTCTAAATATTCTGCGTTACTTAATGTTCTTTGAAAACTTCTAAGTTTAATCAAAAGTAAAGCGTTAAGAGTAACACTGCCAACAGTAACACTGACATGTGTCCTCACTCACCCACTCTCTTGGATATCGGTCCATCATTAGTTCAAATTTTGTTCTAGCTATCATTTTGGAAAGGGAGGTGTTTGTTTCACGGGAGCGAGGGAAAAAAAAAGAAAAATCTTGGTTTGAAACATGCTTGCTGTTTCCAACTTTTGTGAGCAACTACAAGGAAGTAAAGCTTTGTGACAAGTAATTGCTGTAGCAGTTCAGGCTGTTCTCTCCCCCAGCTGGGTCGTTCCACATCTGAGACCCGCCTGTGGTCGTATTTTTCCTTCTGGCAGTCATATTCTCACAGCCGGAGGGTGGGCTTGCTCAGGAGATCCATTCAACGCTGTTCAGAGGTAACAGTCAGCCGTTAATAGAAGCCATAAAACAATACCGCTCCCACATCATCGGGTTAGATTATAAAGATGGCCGCACCTGCCGCTCGGTCATGAGCGCTGCCACACCTTGCCGAAGATTTAGCAGATGTTAATTGCGGTGGGTTTTGAATTACTGCGCCTCTCTGCACTATTCCTCTCAGTCCTCCCTGCTTCAGTGATTAGTCTCATGGATCTAAAAATGTGACGGTGCACTTTTTGAGAAATTGTGTTAATTTGCTTCAGCTGACAGGGTGCGAACTCCGCTGCTGCTGCTGTCTGGAGGAAAAGCTCCCTCCTTTAAAACTCAAGGTTTGTTAAAAAGCTACATTTATTTAAACCCATATTTTTCCACAAAAAAAGTGAAGGGTGTGCCCTGCTCTTTTAGAACGTTTTGTGTACATAAACTTTCTGAAGATGTTGGACTTTTTTCCAGTGTAATAACCTTGGCCGGCTCTTGATTAAGCAATCTGATAAGACACAGTAATGCTAGTTAAATCAACTGGGCCTCAACACAACATGAAGGCTGAATAAAGCCTGAGTACAGAAGCCTGTAAAGCACGGAGAGGCTACTTAATGAACCTGAGATGAATCCATGATGAGCAGCAGGAATCGTCTGAGGCTTTTAGATAAAGTCTTTAAATGATCTTTTTAGCTACAGGCTAAGGCCTGCGGACTGATATGGAGATACTTAGACACCCATATTGGTTTTGTGGCTTCTCGTTCACATCTATTTAGAAAGTCTATTGCTTTTTTAAGGACTGGGACTCCTATGTGAACTACATTATGTGCACTTCTTTCAGGTCAAGGGCATCCATCCTAAAACCACTCTCGCAGATATAGAAGTTGACTGTCCTTTCTTTTTATATTGGCCTTCTGTACCACTCAAAACTGTAGATATTTCTAGACAAAAACAAGATTTGGACTACAGAAATGGAACAGAAGGACGTTGCAGAAATGTTGGTGTAAAGTGTGAATAAAGAGGAACAGGACCAATATACCAACCAACACTTTTCCTTCCCTGAAAGAGAATTATTTAGAGCTGGACGGGGATTAGTGGAAAGGAAGAAGGAAGGAGGCGAGTAGTGGTGTAATAGGGCTCTCATTCCCCCAGACAAGACCTCAACATCGCCACCGCTGTCACTACGGAAACCCAGCTTGAGTTGAATGGAAATTCAGCTTGTTAGGCGGAAGTCACACGCCTAACTTCTCACCTCTCCTGCCTCGTTTCAAGCATTTTGTTTGCTTGCTTACTTTGCTGGACTGTTAAACTAAAGTTATTTTAGTTCCACTTTTGTGTAATCATAAATGTGCCACTGTGCACACGCATCTTACCGCACTTCCCACTCGTCTTGACTGCTCACATGAAGCCAAATTTGACATTTTTATTTTATTCAGTCTCTATTTATAAAGAGTGGGTTGGCTAAGCACGCATGCTTTTTAACAGCAGTGGAATGACAGGAACCAAAACAGTTTCGCTGTGGTAATGGGCAGTTTAACAAATGACAGTGTACCTACAAAATTTTTTGTGTTAATCACAACTTTTTAAAGCCTTTTCCAAAAAATAATTGGCGAGCCTATTCGAGAGCACAGTATGCAACAAAACTAAGGTTTATTAAGAAAATAGAAAAGTGGTAATATGGGATTTATTTCCAAATTAACCAAGAAAATAATATTTGGATTCTGTGTTCTTGGTTTTTCTGGATACTTTTCACATCTCAACAAAAAATGAATATCACACAGCTCATTTCAAATGAACTGATTTTTATATTTCACTTTCCTGGATTAGTTGGAACTTCTGTAGTGTAGTGACTCTATGCAAGCCTGAGATTTCTTTTTCTTTGTGCCCCTCCTTGGTCTGCCCAAGTGAGAATCCAGCGGGGATATAACTTGTTTGACAAGGGGACCTTTCCTTCCAACCTCCCTGCTGCTCCACTCAACATACACCTAACACCAAGACTGGCCAGAATAACTTATTGATCTCCTGGTCTCAGATTCAAACCCAATCCAACATTTGGGACAGTGGGAAAAGAGTTTGCTACCCCCTGCATTAACAATGTGTCCCACTGAAGGCCAGTGTGTGTGTGTGTGTGTAAAAACAGTGGTGGTGAGGCTGGTGAGTGTTATGGTGAAGGAAAGATTAATAATGACATCCACAGAAATGGCTGGTCTCCTGTGTGACTTGCTGCACTAATAAAAATCGGCTAACTCTTGTTTAAGAGAGGAGATTGTATTGATTTTTGTTTCATGAGTGTGTGTGAATGCATTTGTATTTGTGTGTGTGTGTGTGTGTTTACCTGCCAGAAATCAGCCACAGTGGAGGGCAGGGGACCTTGAGTGGCAATGTAGGCTGGGTTCCTGGGATCGTGATCCATCTGTGGGGAGAGGAAAAAGGACAAGAGGGTGTAAATTGATCAAGGATGGCTCATTTTGAATGGTACAATTCATGTTTGTCCTGTCTCAAATGTTTAGATTTAAAGCCCATGATTATTTTGGATCATTTCTGGAAAACAAATGTTGCACAGTTCTCAGGAAGTTAACAGCACAGCAAGGTCAACTCAGATCTGAGAAGAAAGGATAAATTAGAGTCCAATCATTGGCTCTGACCTTGGTCATCTTATCCTGTGAGTCTACAGAATAACAGACATTTGCAAAGTTTATTCCGATCAGAGAGAATGACGGCTGTTCCAGTTGTTACATTAAGTGTATTTTTTCACTTAAGTGTGATAGTTTTGCATAGATTTAATAATCAAATCTTTGTGCATTCCTGGCTGTTTTTGGTCATTCCTGCTATACCATACTGATATTGTCCAACTTTCCTCATCCTAGTTTCTGTCATCATCATCCTGATCTAAGCAACAACTTCTGGGTCTAGAAAAATAAAGCCAATGGAGAAGTCCCAAAAACTGCAGATAGAGCAACTTGAGATTGGTTTAAAAAGATAACAGGCAGACTGTTAAAATGTACAGCTTTGCAGCAGAATAAACATTGCTGCACCACGCTTGTAGTTGTAGTCCCTTTAAGGTCATGGCCTTATGTTTTTATTTATCACTTGCTCTTCAGTTAACTGTTGTAAGTTTGTGCTCCAGTTTTGGTGTAATTAATTCATTCTAGTATTTTATGTCTATGTTATCAACTGGCAGATACACTATATGGCCAAAAGTACTGGGTCACATACACATTACACCTACAGGAGTTGCTTGGCCATAGAAATCAATGCCATGAAGTTCCCAGGATATAGTTTTTGTGCTGATGTTAATGCCTAAGGAGGTCGGGAACTCTAATTTAGCTGATAATTTAGCACTTCTGTGCTAAATAGGGTCAATCCAAATATGGTCAGTTCTCGAGCCAAACAACCAAGAATGTGATGGCTACAATGCTTATGTTGAGTCTTTAAAAGTAAATGACATAAATGAACCTCAGCAAACTCAGCAGTGGAGTTGCTTATTTAATTGTTCATTGTGATTCTTGGTTTATGTAATGTTTATATTAACTTCATGTAGTACTTAGTGTATTTAGTTTAGTTTAGATTCTTCAAAACCAGGACAAACAGATTCAAACAGCTTTCATCCAACAGCAAACACACTCATCAAAGCAATAACATGAGTGTGTTTGTTCAATTAGGGATGGGTGCAATAGATCCAGATAACAGGACATTATGTCTGTGTCTATTGTGTGTGCACGCATGTGTTTATGTTTGTGTTTTTCTAATGAGTGTGCACCTTTAATTTCATTTGTTACAATGACAATAAAGCTAGTCTATTCTCAGTTCCTCCCTTAGCGTTCTTTCCTCCTGTGTTAAAGTTTTTTGTATTAAGCTTCACTTCCTGTTTTATTTTGGTGAGCCCATGTTCCTTGTGCATTGTCTTGAATTTTGCTTCCTTTACTCGTCTGTTATGATTCTTTTCAGCCATGTCTCATTTTCTCCAGTTGTCTCCACTCCTCTAATCAACCTTTTGTATATGTGTAGTTGCTCTCTTTCCTTTTGCCTTTGTCGGGGTGGCAGCTCACTTTCCTCTCATGTCTCCCAGCGAGCCCTAGCCTTACGTCTCACAAATGTAGTTGAAAGTTTTCAGTTTCTTTCGTAATGTATTTTCCATGCTTAATAAATGGCTTGCTTTTAGTTCATCACAATCCACCTCTGCGTCTCCGGGTTTAGGCACTACACACATCTGACATGAACAAATAAGGAAAAGCAATTCTACAAAATTGATCTTTGTCCATACATGGAAAAAAAACACTATGCTCCAATGGGCCTCCAGGAATGTTCTACAGTGTGTCTTTTTCTTGGTGTAAAAAATAAATTGATATTGGACGCAATATAATATAATATAAAATGGCTAAATACCTCGTTCACAGACACTTTTAAGAACTAATGAGGGGACATGAATCATCACACCCATGCACAAGGAAAAATCCTCAGTGCTTTCGAAATGAGCAAATCTAAGTGCGTTAGTAAAATGTTCCCCCTGTTTAAAGTACTGAAATTCATTGCTAGAAGCTTCTTAGAGAAGGAGCTTAGCGTTTGCAGAGTAGCTCAGACTTCTTCCTTAACTTAATGAAAATTCCAGAAGGGTGGCGGAGGCGTCGAGAGCAAAAGACAGGAGATGAACGTGAGCTGAATTTGCGAGCAAGTGAGTGACAACCCTGCCAATTACCATGCAAATTGTATAGTAAATGTAATAATTGGCTGACCAATTTAGCTGGAAGCAATTACAGAGGGAAGACAGATAATTTATGGGGTTTTTCCGCACACCAAATTGTCTTTAATGGCCCTCTGTTCCTTTTATGAATGCCAAACAACAATGCACTTCTAATGAACTTAAAATAATTTTACCTAGAGAGAGAAAAGGCGACACGGTGGCAGCGAGTTTTGCTCATTAAAACGGCGAGAACTGCATCACGGACAAAAAATAGCTGGAGGCAGAAGTGCACTTTTCAAGGCCAAGAAAATATGTGGACAGTCATTTACATATATTTCTTTTAGTTTTTTTCTCGAGGTTATTATTTAACATCAGTGCTGGACTTGTAGCAAAATGACAGAAAACATTTAATTTGATTGTCCATGTACCTGAATATTTATGTCATGTCTGCGAGAGACATTTCTACCCAGTAAGCAGAACTAAGCGTTACACAATATGAGTGTCTTAGAAGCATCAGAAGCTAAAATCTATTGCCTTCCAGTCACATAAGAGGTTTTCAGAATTTCACTCAGATCCGCGACTGCAATGAAGCACTAATATTCCCCTTGCCTATACAGAGCCTGGTTTAGAAAAAACACAGAAGAAACTGGAAGATTCAGAGTGGTAAGATCTGGGAAATTATAAGAAAAGGGTCGGGTAAGGCAGAAAAGAGATTGTAAAGTTTGAAACCTTGTGATGGATGAAGATGAAAACGGTAGGGGAAGATACAGCAGGCTGGGAGAAAATGCAGAGTCACTATAAAGATGAAAAGATGAGCAGAGAAGGAAAGACGCACCAGGAGGGCTCTCTACTCTTGACATCTGTCGTTTTATTTCTTTCTCCACCCTCCCTTTCTTTGCGGAGACACAATGCTTCCTGACATCGCAAAGTGTATCCAGAATTAAACCCCACCATTAGTGACATTGCGAAAGGACAACCGTCTTTCTGTCTTTCACACACACTCCTGTTAATGAGGGAAAAAAAGTATAGGATGTGACGTGTGTAATTATCCTTGTTATTGGGTTTTTGTCTTTTCTGTGGAAGGAAGGAGTCTGACTAGTCTGATGATGTTACTACAATCTGACACCTCTGTGTGTGTGTTGGTGTGTGTCTGTGTGTTGGGGTTAAAATGCTGGCTGCCAGCTATGTGAATTAGTTGTAATTGTGAGTCTATTTTAGGAAACGATAATCATAACGCTTCTATCACTGAGACAAAACTCATCATGCGCAGATTCTTTTTAAAACTTCTGTCATGACTTGTGTTCATAACAAGTCAAAATCTTTGATCCTGCTCCTTTTTTTTAACCACTTTTTCTCTTTACTTTACATTTTGAAGAATACCAACAAGCAAGCTGTCTTGTCAGTGAGTTTGGCTGGTAGTTGAGTATACTGCAGTCCAGTCCCATAACGCCTGACTTAGACTTCTGTTGAAGGGTTCAGAGGGGTCTGCGGCTACGTTGTAGGTCACGGTGTAGACTTCCCGCTGAACCATAAATTGAAAATATTTTATTTATCACAGGTGAAGCTAATCTACATTGGTGGTAAAGTGTGACCACACTTTAAGATAACAAGCAAACTTGCATTGGGAACTTGTGTTTCCTGTTGTAGTTTGTCATATAGTGTTAGATCCTTGGTTTTTCCTGGGTTATTTCTTTTAACTGAGGTCATTTGGACACGCAAAAGCTCTTTTCAGTGAAATTGGCAGCACTGTTTGCTGGGTAACGTTTCAGGACGGACAGCCTGTGCTACACCCTGATGCATTAACACACTGTGATGTCGAACGAGAGTGGAAACAAAATGCAATATTTGCTTTAATTTTCTTCAGTGCAACTCTTTTAAAACCTTAATCAAAAACTTCAACCGGACTGCCAATAAACACTGTGAGGCTGATTTAAAGTCAGTGTTATCTGCACACGACATGCACCAAAATAAGCGTGTGTGTGTGTGTGTCTGAGTAATACGTGAGTGATTGATTATGTCTTAGAAAGTGTGTGCGTTTGATTGAGTCTGCAAGGAAACTATTGAGTCTGTTTTAGACTAACGGTGTTTGTGTGTTAAGGGAGGAACTGAGTGATTGATCGTGTTTCTGAGTAACTTTGTGCAACTGAGTGACTGATTATGTGTGTGCGTTGGACTTTAGGCCACACAAAGCATTTGTAAAACTCTGATTAACAAATACAGGATAACCAATAAAAACGTTCCTAAGAAGTTTGTGATCCTCCTGCTTTTCTTTTAAAACATACGATGGCAATGATATAGTTCAAACTTGTAAAAAGACAGAATTAAATGTTCAGCTTTTGTTGCTTAATTAGTGAATTGCCATGTTAGCGTAACTTGTAGTTGTTCCAGACTCAAAGAGCTAAAAAAAAAAAGTGAGTTTAGCGACCTTATATGTCTAAACTGCATCATGTAAAATGGTAATCCTTGATCCTCCACATTAAAGTTAAGGAAGAAAAGTCACAAGGCATTGAAACCAGGCTGACCAACGGCTGCATTATGCAATAAACTTGCTCATAGCAGAGCCAATTCAAACCCCATTACTACTCACCTAATTTAATCATGTAAATTCATGTAAATGATGTCGAATCAGAACACATGGATCAACCTTACATTCGACAGTTGGTAGAAAACAGCTACTCTAACATACAGATAATTGCTTTGGTGTGAATGTGCAGCATTTTATTTTTTCGGGACAACACCATACAATTGTGTCACGGTGCTTCAGTTACTCTCGATGGAAAGACAAGCACCTTGCATGGACACCATTGGAATGGATGTTTTTTAATGTTGCAGTGTGTGTGTGTGTAGGTACATTACATGTGCAGCTGTTCATGCATGCTTGTTAGTTTTTTAGGTTGTGTGTTCTTTTTGGTTTCAGCATGGTGCACTGCGTGTTTTTAGCGAGTATGTGGGTACGTGTGTTGCTTCGTTTGTGTGCCTGCAACATTAGACAAGGTTGCTCTTTTGTTCCTGTATAGTTTTGATTCCTTCTCTCACATGCTCTCGCCTGCGCACACACAATCGCACACACACGGAGCCACGTTCTGGTGTAACGCCCAGATTTGAAATGCATAGCGTTTCTGTTGCTTTTAATGGAATACCACTGTATCTGCCTCAAGGGAAACGTAAACCTACTACTCAACACTGGTTTCCAAATTGATACACTCACTTACTGAATTCATATGGCTCTTTCTTACCCCTTTCCTTCCTACAGGCTGTTTAAATCTGTACCGTGCCAAAAAGAAAAAGACCCCAGTAAGGCAGACACACTGTAATAGTAAACACAAAGTAGTGTCAAATTAGCATAACCCAAGGTCACAAACAATAGTTTCCCAGGACCCTCCGGATCAATTTTGTTTCCACAAATGAGAAGTGAATCGAGAGCCTCACGCATGTCCTTTCCCACACCTCCCCAGAGCAAATACTCACCTGGGGTGTTTGCTGTATAACAATCATTAATATTCATGGTGCAGAACATACATATTGTGAGAGGCTGCCACCGAAACTAAGCAAGCATTGCATCAAAATTTATATTGGACAACGGTAGGCTGCCTTTGTTTCTGTGAAGCCCCGTGGGGGCTGTGGCAGCCTAGCATAGCAGCGGCGTGAAGCACCGAGTTAGAATGCAGAGGAGGTACTTACGATCGCGCTGGCATTAATGTAATCAGAGTTGCCTTGGCTGCTCTCCACCTTCAAGGTGATTCTGGAGTGATCATCTGAAACAAAAATGGAAGAATTCAGCATATTTCGTCTTTGCAGTGTAAGTGTTCTTTGGTCATGCTATATGCATTATAATGAGGGCTCTCTCTGTATACGTGTTAAGAAAGCTGGATTATAAGTAACAATGCCAACATGTCATGAAGCGTGGATTCCCTTCTGCTTTGACAAGGTTACTTTGAGCTCAGAAGGAAACTAGTTGACTTGTTTAAGAAAATCTCTTCTTTACTTTTCCTCAGAGATTTTATTAATTGATTATTAACTTTCTCTGTGTGTCTGTAGGGCACCTCTAACAAATTCACATAACACTTCACACTCATGAGACAAAAGTTTTGAAACTCTGCTGTGCACTGTTGCCTTTGTATTAAGAGCTGTGAGCAAAATAAACACATTAATATATTTGGCTGCTCTACCTCTTACGATTATACTCTCGCATGCTGTCGGCATGGCTGCCACTTTAGAAAATTCAGTCGATGTCTTGCTCACAGCTTTCAAACTCCAGTCCTCGAGGGCCGGTGTCCTGAAACTTTTACATGTGTCCCTGCAGCAACACACCTAAATAAAATTAGTAGGTCATTAGCAAGAGTCTATAGAACTTGACTGCATGCTGAGGTGGCAATTCAGCCATTTGATTTATGTTACAGCAGCTCAAGAGTGAATGAACATGTAGTTTTAGAAGTACTTTTTTAAATTAAACTTACACTTTTATTTAAATTTACTTGAGTAGAGTTGGGGGTTGCCACCATGCAGTGAAGTCTTGCTGATACCCTACAAATTTTATTCAGGTGTGTTGCAGCAGGGACACATGCAGAAGTTTCAGGACACCAGCTCTCGAGGACTGGAGTTCAACACCTCTGCTCTAGCTATATAACAGCCCCACTGAACAGAGTCCAGAAGTGCACGAGAAGATGACCTTGAAGGGAAAATTAGGGTATTTTTTATTTTTTATAGGTAGAGACAGAACTTTTTGATCATATTTAACACAATGAGGCTGAAATTGTATCAAGAATTATGGAGCTATAAAAAATAAACAAAAAAGGTCTTTCCATTGAGGTAACTGGGCAAACACTGGTTAATTTGAGTTGCATAGGAAAATGTGTTTGTTGTGAGGTAGGCAGATCATCCATTTAGTGATTTCTGGAACTAAATTAAAACTGAGGAGCTTCGTTTAGCCTTGAGAGAATCTGCCATAATCATCTGGGATCCTGTGAATTTTTAAGAGGGACAAACTTTCCGAGTTTGTGCATTCTACTCTTGCGAGCACTCCTCCGAAGCCTCCGGTGATCGGCAAAACAGTTCAGAATTTTTTTTTTTCTTGAAGAAGCCAGTGGTGCTTCAAATAGGAAGCACAATTTATTCCTGACAAACTGCTTTCCCTGCTGACAACCTGGATTTCATTAAGCCTCGGCCTGGTCGAGAGAATGGGACAGCACTTTTTTAGATGGGCTATTTCCACAGAAGCTTAGAAATTTTAATCATTGATGAGGTCGGTGCAGGAGAGCTTTAATAGAAAACTAATTTACAACCCTTCTGCTAGCTGCATCTGCTCCAGGTTTCTGATAATACAGGCTGAGCTCAGAATATAAGGGGAGTGTTGTTGAGAGGTGCTGAGAGTAATGCCACCATGTTTGGACGACTGACATCAGGAGGTGTAACAGCCGAATTTTGGTTCCACTCAGAACTGATGGCTTTTGTGCTCCACCAGTAATGCAGTCTTTTCTTTTTGTGTCTCTGCCAACAGAACTGCAACACCTTTTAGGTTTTAAACATGTTAGAGAAACTAAAACACGGTATTATCCAATTTTGTTGATACTAAAGGCAATCGTTCACACTTTGTCAATAAATTAATTAAAGTCTCCTATAAAATCTACTTGTACATTGTACACTACTACTACCTTTAAGACACAGTGGCAAGAACGGAAAGAATAAGAGAAAGTCATTGTTTACATGCTACAACAGCAGCGGAGCGGTTCTTCTTCGCGTTGCCATCCTTGAGGCCGATGGTGCACGCGTTGGGTTCAGCTTGGTACGCACACAGTGCCTCCCACTCCTTCTCCAGGCGATCCTTATTCTTCAGGTGATCTTCCATGTAGGACTGGAGGAAAAGAGTCAATAGAGTAGGTGAGTCAGGCTTATACTTTCCCATCAGAGACAGATTTATATACATGAAACTTGCTGCGGTGTATTCATTATAGGGTTTCCCTTCTTTTAATAATCTTTGATTGCAATTGTTTTTATTGTGCTTTGGCTCAATATGGTCATGCCTTAAAATTCTGATTCTTTTAAAGGCAATCCTTAAAATTTCTGGTTCAGGATGACAACCATCTGAACTAAACCAATTACGATCCTCTATTTTAGAAGCTACATTTTTCTAATCTTTATTAAACGTTGTGAGTTTTTTCTCCAGGAACATTCAAATGAAAGCAAATAATTATCTAGTGGTGCCATTAAACCAAAGTATTAGTGCCAAAATGCATATTGCTATTTCACTTTATAAGACACACCTATCTTTAGCAGTGTATGCCATTACCTATTACCTATTAATTAATTCACTGACTTTGATCAACTGCCTACAAATTATTACCATAACACTTGGCAAAGCCATGGTAATGGTATCTGATGGTGAACAGTGATGCTTTGTTTTTTAAGCAGCTTTGAAAATGAGCAGCCCGTGCTCGGAAAATATGGACGGTAGGCTCGTTTTTTAATGGATGAGGCAACGGAATGAGCTGGTGTGGTTCTTTAAATGGTACCAGCGGTGATTTATGGTGGCAGTTACAAATGGGACTGATCTTAATCAGAATTAGCTTCCAAAAAAGGCCTAATGGCTTTCTGCTAAAATGAGAGGAGTTTGTTAAAAATGGAAGTCGACCTGAGCAGATGTCCGCGCGGCGGAAGAAAATGGAGAACTGTCCAGATGAAATGCACGTATATGATTTTTAACATACAAGCACACGCCTACTCCAATGGCTAACGTCTAAGTGTTGAGGCTTGTTAGTTTCATTAAGTGAGCTCAAAATACTCACTGTTGAACAGCAGGCTTTACACATGACACTGCATTCACACGCACATACACACAACCCTACTGAAACACACAGACTTTCCTTGTAGTATCAGCTCTCTATTAAATTTGTCTCAGAGCTGCTAAAAGCAGCAATGATGTAACAGGAGGTCACAAGCTGCGACCCTCCACCTGCACGCAGCCGTTTATCAACAGCGGGAGGCCCGATCCATCAAAAGGCACACAAAGAAAATGCACATACACACATCTGAAGTAGAAACCACACATAAAGGTTTTCGTAAGGTCACATGTACAAAAAATAGTTCACCCACATACTGCAAAGACACAAAAGAAACATACGCAGGCAACAAGATACACACACTAAGCAAACACTCAAATACACACACAAAATGACAGAATATACACATGCACATAGAAAGCACGTATATAACTTAGGGTGCAGAAAGACACACAGTCCTACAGAAGACACACACACAGAGTCCAAATCTGATGCCTCCCCCCAACTGCCCTCTACCCCCTGCCCCTCTCTCTCCTTCTCTAATGCCAGAGTAATAGGGTTTTGTGGCTGTGTAAAGGGATTATTGCAATCCAATCAGGAGGTGCTGAGATCACCATGTGTCGGCCAAAGACTGAATAATCCCCTTACTGCAGGGGGGGGGGCTTACAGCTGCCAAAGGTGCTCAATAAAACCCGCTACGCAATAAGACTCTGCTCGAGCCGCCATTGTGGCTCTGACGCGCCACCTAAGCACCTGTAGGAAATGGGAGCATGAAAGCTGGTCGCATAGGGAGGTTGACGTAATGCAGCAGCCATTTTGGATCGAAAGAGAGTGAAAAGAAAGGGGAAGTGGGTGGAAAGAAATCACTGTGGGATACTGTTACTCAGCAGGGAAGGGTATCCAGTTGTGGAAAACACATTTATCGAAGCCACTTCGAGTGCAATTTCAGGGGACCTGTGCTCTACTTCAGCATTTCTATTTTATGCTCCACTTCATGTTAGAGCAGAATACATATTACCTGACTATATTTATTTAACGGTAATAACAGTTTCTGTGCCGATGATGAATTATTATTGACTGGAGGTTAGCTTCACACTGACCATCTGCAGAATCTGCACTTTTACTTTGAAAATGTAGCTGAACTCGTAAATTTAGCTGTTAAAACCAAGAATAAGAGACTTGTTACAGAGATTTTTTTTCTCCTTGTGGAACAGCACCTTCTTCCTGCACTAATGGTGTCATACTGGAACAAACATCTTACATAAGGTGCTATCAGCGCCAGTGATGAGGCTTTTAAGAGCTAATCTAAATGTCTTAAAAGAGTCTTCTTTATATCTGATGCATTCTGCATCGGTGTAGGAAGTACAAAAAGGCTTCCAAAGCTTTCATGAGGACAAGAAAAGATGGATCGATGTTGCATTATATACATTTTAGAACAAGGTGCCACTTCAACAAGTAAGTAACTTTAAAACTTAAGTCTATTTGCAGATACAATTAATGCTGAGGGTCCAATTAAGAACTAATGAAATTTCATGCTCTAAGTATTTTGCAACAATTCAGGCAACAATCTTCCCATTTGTGAACTCAACACAAACACATAATGCATCATAACCAATCCATCGACATCCATCTTTTTTTTTTTTCATCCATCTTTCACACAGAGGCAGCTATCTTATTTTTAGTTAAAAGCTGACATCATCCTGACACGAGGCTAACTTCTCCGCAGCTGAATGCTTCTTCCTCCTCCTCGGCAGACCACATTAGAGTGATTTAACATCCATTTCCCGACGCACATTCATCCTCCAGCTATTGCCCTGTGACCTATCAACTCTACAGATCACATCCCAGCTGGCCTGATGGTGAGCTACGAAAACCACAACAGATTCCCAGCATGGCTAATCTCGACGGAGGCCTCCGCTGCAGCATAATCTATAACACTTACTTGGCCAGCAACAAACGACAAGATAATGTGCTTTATATATAGAGTCGCCTAATCCTCTTAAGACACAAGCAGAGAGGATGTGGGGGAGGTGTTGGGGGCAGGGGGGGGGGGGGATCTCGGTCCCAGTCACATGGGACCAAGTAATACATTAACGTAGATAAGATGGTGAAAGCTGTTTCGCCTCAAATTAAAATCAGTGGGTGGATGATGACATGGAATTTGCCAGGGGTTTACGAGAGGCAATTAATTTTTGTAGGGAGGTGGGAGGGCTGGTGGAGAGGAGGGGCACTGCAGCTCACGAGCAGTCACGTTATTCCTTTCTTTGAAGCTGGTGATTTTTATTAATCACTCAACAGTTGCCTCACTTGAGTGCATGGCTGGGCATTAGATATAAATATTTACTTTTTCAAAGCAGAGCCAAACTTGTCTTGCTTAGTAATGGATTTGATCTCCTGCTGTGACGGTTCACCGAACGACTCAACTTTTCCCGAAACATACCGACTGTAACCCAGGTTTGCTGCCATCAAATTTGCTACTCAGGTCCCACATCATGGTATGAAATTCAAATGAGCTAACTGTGATTTGTTTTCTTTTGTTATTGTTTTTTTTTTACAGTTGTCACTGCAAAACAAAAGTATGAGAAGTCACAAGTAGGCACTTTTCAAAATGGTGGACAAGAAAAAGGCAGAACAGAATTGGGAAAGCAGTGGAAAAGGATGAAGAGTAAACACAAAAACAGGCAATAGGGTAAGAAGAATATGCAATAAAAAGCTGCGTGGATGAAAAAGCAGGAAAATTGGGTAAACGGTAAAAAAAACAAAGAAGAAGAATGAAAGATGGGAGGGGCATGAAGAAAAAAACGGTTAAGAAAATTGGTAAGTGGCTTTTTGCTTTTTGAACTTTTCTCCACCTGGAGAACTTGGGTTGAGAAAACAATCTGACCTTTCGGTTTCAAAGAGTAGCGGGCTGGTTTAAAACTATCATGTTCCTTCCTTGATTTCCTGACATTTTGAAAAAATAATTTTTTTCTACATGACACTGGTATTATTAGATGGAGTCAGCTTGGACAACTCAGAGCTACAGTTTGTTTCACTGAGACCGTGGAGCTGTCCAAGGTGCTGAAGCACACTTCCAGGCCAGTCTGTGTAATACGATACATCTGCTCTCTCTGTTTTCAATCTCTCTGCTCTTTTCTCTCTCAGGCCAAAACTGAAGTGGATTAAAAGGAAATGACATAACTGAAAAAGCTCACAGCCTGCTAACATTAACTAAAAACCAACATTATCACGGCCCGTGTTGATGAGCACGCTGTGACTTACAAACTACCAGAATCCTCAGTGTCCTATCGGTTTTATTTCCTCAGTGGAAACAACAACATGGACTTCAAGTTAAATGAGACATCAACTCCTCGTCTACACAGAAGGCTCCTAATAAACCCAGTCCACTGGGAAAGGTTTACTATTATTAAACAGCATAGATGCAATTAAAAGGAGTCCATTTGAGTTACATTTTATGTTTATACTCCAACGACTAAACAGCAACCATTATTAAATGGGCACAGTAAAAGCATATCTGACTGCATACATTTGTTAGATGAATAAAACATCGTGATCTTTGAAAATCCACCGTTCTGGATGTAGCAGAGGATGCTTCTATCATTATTCTGACAGTATTGCTGGTATCACAAAATACTGCAAAAACCCAGAGTTGTTCCTGTATGTGTACGTATACATATTAATTCAGCGGGTGTAAGTTTTATATCTTCATATATATTTATAAATATACAAAGCACCTTGAGGCGACTGCTGTTGTGATTCGGTAACATATAAATAAAACTGAAATGAATTGGTTATCAAAAATCTACGTCATAACTAATCGCTCAACTAAAGCAAGTGCAATTATTTCCTAATCCCAACTGCATCTGAGTAAAACCATTGCTTGTAATTAGAGGAATTAGAGTGTTTAGTCAGTATGGTCTGACTTAGCCCAATTCTCTTTGTCTGGAACATCCCTGGTGTTACTTTTAGAAGAAGAAAGAGCAACATCATGGTGTATTTTGGTAGCAGGAGCACCAAACCAGAAAATTCCCCCAAAACTTTGGACCTACTTAACCTAAGGCAGCTTCTAACTGACACTAGATCACAGATGCTGACCAAGGATTTTATTGGTATACATGTCCAAAAGTTAGAGTGTAAACTTTGCAAATCACAGTTCGACAACATGGCATTGGCATATCACCTAAAAACTGCAGTCTTACTTGTCTACATTCATCAGTTTAATGCTTCAGACTTTGAATGGGAAGATTTCTTTAACATATTTTTTTCCCACCATGTTTGGTCTAAAAATGATTTCATAACAGGCACCCCATAGTCTACTGTTGCTCATTTAAACCCACCAACCTATCACCTCTCCCTCAGGACACATTCATTTGTTGAAGAGTAGGTAATGATTTTTATCCAAGTCATCAAATATCCTCTGTTTTCCTTCCTGATTTTAAGATTGGGTTAAAAACAATAATACTTTTTGACTCCTTATAGACTTCTTTTGGAAAAGGAAAATTGTTATTAGTGAATTTAGAATTTAACAATTTAAAGGTTTAAATTAATTTTATGGGGATGAGGGTCTCTTGTTCTAAAAAGAAAAAGCACCATATTATATGTATGAAATGTTGTGATGAAAAAGTCCACTTACACTTTTTGAATTTGCTCTGAAGAGGCTTTTAAAATTTGCATTCATCTCCATCACCTACACAAAATTAATCATCATAGACACATTAGAGTCACTTAGTCTGTCTCCTTGGTTCCCTCTCATCGTTTTATACATTTGTTGCTATGATTGAACAATTTCATCCTGACCAGACTGTGGCCCACACACTGACTGAATGCTTGAGAAACACTTTATTTCATGCCACTCTCCAGCGGTGACACCTCTGCAGATATGGATTCATCTCACGGAGATAAAGTAAACATACCTGCAGAAGTTCAGACCTTGTTGTCAAAACTCAAATCTATTTTCATCTGTATGTGACCTAAGCTTTTTATATGCATGCATTATATACTGTGGGTGCGTTTGCCAAACGTTTTAGCTTGGCTGTACGCTTGTGTAAAACAACAGAGACACTCTGCAGCAGCAAAGGGCTGCAGAGGGAGTCATCTCTCCTGAACACAACTCTGGTGCAACTCTCTGGGGTAATTAGTATCTTTGTGCCTATTGAACACATCAAAAAGGCCGCTCTTTCACATCTTGCCGGCAGCCTCATATTGCACGGAGAGAGAGGAGAGAGAGGTGGAGGCAGGGTGGGGGAGTTGGGATGAGGAGGTGGTGGTGCCGTGGGTGGTGGGTTGTTGAAGTGAGTAGGTATGTATCGCAATTATGATGGCGCTTGGCAGAAAGCGACCAAGGTTCAATAGAGATTTTCATCTGCTGTATTGAAGAGGGAAATAAGACTGCTTATAGAAACTGTGGGTGTAATGAGATGTGCAAAAACAAAAAAAAAGACAAGAAGAAAGATGAGAGAGATACAAGAGGATAAAAGTCTGTGTGTGTGTGTGTGTGTGTGTGTGTGTGTGTGTGTGTGTGTGTGTGTGTGTGTGTGAGAGAGGGGAAATTATCAGTACGGAATATAAAATTAAGTAGTTTGTAGTAGTTTGAGTTTAAAAGACTGGTTAAAATGGTAAACCAAGTGGGAGGCAAGATGATAAAAATGGAAGATAAAAAACATCCTATTAATAGAATAATTAGAACAGAACAGAAATTTACTCTAAATATTATTTTGTAAACTCCTTCTCGGGGAAATTAACCTACTTTGATAATCCAACTGAATCCGACTGAAGTTTTCATTGTTTTCTCTGAACGATCAATATTAGACATCTTATTTGGGCCACTGACGTCATTTTCACTTGGCACAGGAGCTGCAGTGTTGGTTCCTAGAATTAATTTAATTGAACATTTTGACGATAGCCTAACATAAGGTTATTATTTTAAGAGCAACTTACAGAAATAAGTTGCAACAATCTCATTTTGTTCATTATTTTGATGCATTTTTCATTC
Source organism: Mchenga conophoros (assembly GCF_057382185.1). Lineage (NCBI taxonomy): Eukaryota > Metazoa > Chordata > Actinopteri > Cichliformes > Cichlidae > Mchenga > Mchenga conophoros. The sequence goes on along the minus strand of NC_140543.1, from coordinate 7,088,835 downwards.
ACATTCGTAGAAACACGAACACCAAAAAGCACAACACAGGCTCTGCTGGATGAAAAGCTAAACCACTCGAGATGTGGGCACATTTAGTTTAACCAAGGGATCCATTGCCTAGTGTTATTCTTCTCTATTTTCTTTTCTTTTTAAAATAAACTGATTTCATCAGCTCTGGGTGTGTAATATAGGGTGCACGTGTGTTGGTGTTATAAAGAAAGGTACTCTATTTAAAATAAAGATAAATTATGAACTTTACAGAAAACAAAACAAAAAAATCAATTACACTAATGTATTTTTTTTCTTTACTAATAAGGATTAGGAATACTATAACAAATTGAGGTAACTACAATTTCTATTTCTAAAAATGATAGCTCTATTACCCAGCAGTGCCAATTAGTTAAAAACTGTAGTGGACTAAAGTTTGTTCGTCATTTGAAAATTTCATTCAGATCCAGTATTTTTATTTTCACATGAAATATGTTTGCAGGGCTGTTAGTGGTGAAAAAGTGAGCTGCTTTCGACATATTTCACATTGTATTGTGTGATGATTACATCAAAACTGCTCAGCTGGAAACTCACCAGGATCATGTGACCGGTTGAGATGTCCATATTTGAGTGGGCGGGCTCTTCGCTCCAGGAGGAAATGCTGCTCCGTGCCGAGGGGCTGACGGCTTGACCGCCATCGCTGAACTGAGAAGAGACGCTGTTGATCCTGGAGGAGATGGGCTCCGGACGCTCGGCTGGGGGCTTGACTGCCATGCGCTGCCGACACAGCTCCTACGGGAAGGAAGGCGCTACAGATTAGTCACTGCCGTCACGTAGGTGGGGCCTAGTAGTATTTTACTCATGCATGACTTACGACACTTGGCTGACAAATTTGTTTGAAATATCTTAACACTACTGATATAATTAGAACTAACAGCAGATAATGTTGCCTTGCTGTAGCATGCTACCTTCAAAGGGAAGTGAATAAATACACCTGACAGTTTGTAAACGGTAAAATAAAAACCCCACTAAAACATGGAGACAGACTGAGAGCTTGCTTTTGCTGCAGTTGCATCTGATGAGGTTGTTTCTCTTTGATGAACAGTAATGGTGGTAGCTGAGTTTAATGTTTTCGTATGCTGCTGTGTTGCAGTTGTGGTCACTATTATTATCAGAATCTTAGCAAGCTTTTGAACCGACCTTTATTTGACACATGTCAAATAAAGTTGTGGCTGGTTAACACTCATTGGTTTCTTCATAATTGCTGCCCAGGGACTAATTATTAGAGCAACAGCTAATAGTACAGTACACACCATGGTTGGTTTTTAAAATAACTGAACAGTAAAATCAACTAAGCAAGTGAGACAGCTACTGATTAATCTCTGGCTCCTGTCTCCCTCCCTTCACCCTCAACCGGCCAGGGCAGATGGCCCCGCCCCTCCCTGAGCCTGGTTCTGCTGGAGATTTCTTCCTGTTAAAGGAATGAAAGGAATGCTCATAGAGGCTTGTCTGATTGTTGGGGTTTCCCTGTATTATGTTAGGGTCTTTCCCATACAATATTAAGCATCTTGAGGTGACCATTGTTGTCATTTGGTGTTATAAAAATAACACTGGAATGAACTGAATTTAGCATGTTAACAAGTTAGCACTGGCTGGTACCCTTTTGTACCATGTCTGTCTTCCTCATTTCAGAGGAAAAATTAACCCTGGCGAAATAGTGTATCACTTCTTCTGTAAAGTGATTGATTGTGATGGAAAAAACAGACAGCTGAAGAATAACACAGTACATCCCAGAAAGGCTGAAGCTCTTGGCAAGCAACAACTGTAGCACAAAATGGATATGATGGAGAAATGGACTAACGTCAGCACTGCCTAAAACTAGAGTAGCTGCAAAACACCAGCTACCCCATATACATAGGTAATTCACATTTAAAAAGCAGTGTTTTAGGTCACATGGCCATCACTTGAAGTCAGTCATAAGTTCTCAGAATCAAAGTTGACAGTCCAAACTTTTGCCAGCGGAACAATGAAGCTTATTTAATGACTTGAGGGTTCTGTACATATGAGTGTAACATTCCTGAGCTCATTAAGAACCGTTAGTTTCATCGTGTTAATTAGCATTTCCTTCCAAAAAAATCCTGCCTTCTTTATAATGTGTATTTGTGAGTGTTCTTATTATTTCTCTTTTTGTCCTCTAAAATCTAAAAGGCTTAAAATCATAAAAATGAAAAAGGGCCACTGTGGGCATAATGAGTGAATGTGAGTAAAGAGTGGATTCAAGCAACAGAAAATGGGATTTGCTATTAAAATTGGGCTTAGTGTATTCTGACCTTCATAAACAACTTTCAGTGACAACTTGTGTAGTCATGCTCCTGTAAATCACAAGTTAGTAAAAAACCAAACAAAACACACGAAAAAACAGCAAACTCACAACAAAAAGAATAAAACTAAAAGACATTTTGAGCAAAACTGAAATCCTTCCGACTGGCTGTAAACACCTGGGCAGGAATGGTGAAAGAACCAGACACTGCTGAATGCTGGCCAGCTTCCAGGATGTTGGTGGAAAAACAGCATGCATGCTCAGCAAGCTTCCCCTGAATACATAAAAAAAAAAACTTTATAAAAAGGTTTTGGCAAACTATGCCGCTCAGTTTCTTAGCAGCAAGTACAATATCTTCATACGCCTGAGCAAACTGTCATTTTCTGGATACGTGACCACAATGAAATATTGACACCACATCGAACTTTCAGTCTGCGTCTTCTCTACACAACTCCCAGCAGGACCTTTAGTGAGCTGTAAGGAATGACTGTGCCACTTGATACAAGAGGAAGGAAAAACACACAGTTTTTGATAATCCAGAACAAAGATGTGCAGAACTAAAACCCTCATGTTACAGTTAAAACTATCTGTGACCTTATCTGACATGTTTAAATGCTACTGATTATTTTGTGGCATATAATGTTTCGATCTAATTTCCTCAGTTTTGTTTTGAACATACATCAAAAAACTATCAACGCAGCACTTCATGTGTGGATGTAAAGAAACTCAAAGACAAAAGTTTAAGACTGTGAAGCTAAAGATTTAAAGATGTTGCTATACGGTAAAATAGCATTGTGGTATTCTGCGATAACCATCACGTGTAACACAATTGGCTGTTTTTTGAAATATCTTTAAAGGTGAACTTTTTCATTTTTTCAAATGGCATTTAAGTTAGCAATATTGAGAATGATGAAGGTGGTTGCCTTTTCTACTCTTTCAATAAATTTTATAAAATAAGATTATATTTTGATTTCTCAGAATGGGCAACATTTTTTAAAAAAATCGTAGTGTTTTTGGAGGGCATATTCCTTTAAAAAAGAGAAAGATACATGTGCTAATTTAGTGTTCAACCCTTTATTTGACTGGGTTTTTAGGCCAAGCAGAGGGGTATACTCGACATTAAAATAGCGTGCACTGTTTTAATGCGTTTACAGTGTTGGATGACTTGTTTTACTGAAAAATGATGAGAAACAGTCTTTAGAGTACATTTTCCTTGGTTTTAGCGTTGTGTCAGAAGTGTTTTCCAATCAGCAACATGCTTAAACTCTGCTGTGCTTTTTCTCATTTTCTGTAACATGTATCCTGTTTCAGAGATGGACTCTACCAAAGATTGAAATAAGGTCAACATGTGTGGAAGTACACCCTGTTATTAAAAGCTCACCCTTCAGAAAGCTCTTCTCAGATTTCAAAGGATATATCCTTAATAAAGTTATTTCAGGAACACAACTCTGTCTGGTCTGCCCACCTGCTCATTCTTTGGGATGGGCGGCCAATCAGAAGAAAATTGGCTAAAAAAGACAGTAATCTCTTGATTTAAATAGTGGGCTTCAGAGAAATAAGGATTGTATAAGATAGTCTCAGTATTGAGAAATTTAGACCCAGCCATGCAAAAAAGGCTGTGTAGCTCACCTGCCACAGGTGTAACATTTGCCTGGCTCATGAGATGGTTCAACACACAACAGGTTATATTCAAATAAATCTCTTTCAAATTGAATGCAGCTTGGAGACGGGCCTTGGGGGAATCTTTGTTTCTGTTTGTCCAATTGGCTGATTTGGTTGTGGGTGTATAATTGCTTTGTTTTTATTGTCTTCCTGTCTCATACCCAACCTCTTTGAATGCTGTAACTAGAATCTTTCCTTAAGTCAGACAACCTGTTAGTCTAACAATAGCTGAAGTTTTGCTGTCATTTTGAACCTGCCGAGGTTTATAGGTAGTACAGAAATAAGCCTTCTGCATTGGAAATTAAGCAGGCTTTCAAATAAACCCGGTTAATAAAATCTAAATAATAAATAAATAAAATCATCTAATAATTGAGTAAATTTGTAAAGGAACAGTTACCTGGCACATCCTTTGCTTTGTACTATTTTAAGCCATACATCACCTGCACGAGCCTACAAGGACAGTGACTACAACAGGAGACCTGGACCAAAACTCTGTGGGTATCTGTGTTTCTTAATGAGAGAGACGCAGATGATTAACTGACCCCGTGTTTGATTGACGGTGGAGGTAATGTGAGCAGGCCTTCATTAGTCCGTATCTGATCTGTCTGATGTTCTCGTAGGTCGGCACGCTGACAATGATCTATGGGCTCGGACACAGTCTCATAAATGTGTGCAGATTATTAAAGTGCTTCGATGCCTGGCCCGGGGATTCTGACGGCGCTGCGGGCGGTGGTGGGGAAACATAAACACGCTTGGATTTAAAAGAAGTGCGTACTAGAAGCTGTTAGAGGAAGCACTGACCTACAGTTAAGTAAAGTCTCAAGTGCTGCTTTTATTTTTAGACTTGCAGTGTCAGTGCTTTGCAGCAGCCTTGTTTTTAGCACGTTTTAAGTTTAGTATGTAAGTATTTAGCATCTAAGTTTGTTGTTTTTAAGTTGAAGGCAGCTTTTGGGTTAGGGTTTAAAACTATTTTGAGTGGTCCTGATGACATTTTATATATTAAATAATTAAATTGTCAATAAAAAAAGATCAACAGCCCTTTCACATGTCATTATTAAAACTAGTCACAATAAGGGCATCCCAGCGTCAGTTATCATTACTTATCATTACATAAGCATGTGGATTTTTACTTTCCAGTGTATGTAGAAATATTTCTCAGGGTTCCTGAGTCAATGGAGAACACTGAGAAGTAATTCTGGAGAGTTTTACAGTATTACTCTTATTTATTCAAATGTTTGATTTATGGATGGAGGCTAAGTGGATTTATCAGATTTAGCCGTGTGTCTCTGGTTACAGATCTGCAGTGCTGTTAGTTCAGGGTTGTAAATCATCTTATCTCGTAATAACACCACTTTAATCGATATTCTGTATCAAATGATTAATGTATTAAATAGTTAGCTGTGTGATAACTGCATTATTGTATGATGAGGTGTCCCATTACGACCTTGACTGACCCTGTTGGAGATGTTTTTGGCATGACTAACTTTCCTGATGTGTTCTGAGTAGTTGGAGGTATAGACCACACTAAAGGCTGCACGTCCCTTTATGAATGATGCTCACTAGTGTTAAGGACAGGATATATTTTATTGTTTTAACATTTAAATGCGAAAAAGTAAAATGGCCTGTATTTGTATGGCACTTTACTAGTCCCTAAGGACCCCAAAGCGCTTTACACAACCAGTCACCCACACATTCACACACTGGTGATGGCAAGCTACATTGTAGCCACAGCCACCCTGGGGCAAGGCTGCCAAACACTGGCGCCACCGGGCCATCTGACCACCACCAGTAGGCAACGGGTGAAGTGTCTTGCCCAAGGACACAACGACTGTCCAAGCCGGGGCTCGAACCGGCAACCTTCCGATTAAGGCGAACTCCCAACTCTTGAGCCACGATCGCCCCGCGAAGTATTGAGAAAGACACACAGACTGTTGTCACAGCTCACACAGGGGGTTTTATGGCACCACACAAACTACCCAATGTCAAATCTTTAATAAAAGACCAAAATAGGCCCCATAAATATCCTTCTGGCTGCTAACTACACCAGTTTGCCCGATTTCCTGTTTTTGCTACATCCTCTGAGCTCCATTTTTTGTGTTCAATCCGCTCAATCACACCGAATTGTGGGCGTTTTGTCACACATGATCAACAGCATTCATACCAGAACAACTGCACACGGTGAACTTTGCAGCTGCAGCAAATTTTTTTATGATGTAATTAAAACTGCCTCAAAATGGCTTCCCTCCGAGAGCCAATTAGAGCTTAAAAAAAATAAAAAAAAAATAAAATAATGTGAAGGAAGAATATAACTCGGGACAGGTTTAGAGTGTGAACAGTGCAGATTTACAGTGCCAACACCTCCCCCATCCCGGAGCAGTGTCCATACAAACACGAGTATCTTTTTCTTTCTTTCTTTCTTTCTTTCTGTCTTTCTTTTCTTTTTTTCTATTGATTTAAACTATACACACTTCATCACTTTAATGACTTTGGTTTATCATCAGCATGCCAGTCTGATGCGTATTTTCTAGCTTTGACTAAACTGACAGAAACACCAAACAACACATGCTAATGCCTTTGGCACTAATATCACTCAAAGCCTACTAAAGAGTGGTTGGCGTTCCCTCTCTTTCTTCTTTGATTCAAAATCGTGACCACTCACGAGTGAACAGCCTTCCACCTTCAACTTTTTGCTTGTTTACGAGCATGTACGCTAAGTGCACTGAATGCAAAGCAGCCATGCTGTACGGTCGTGCATTACTTGGGACTCTGTAACAGTTGGGTTCCACTGAGTCTTTTACTAAAGACATTACATCTTGTTTCTGCTCAGTGGCACTGAATCCATGCAGTCTATTAGATGCTTTTAAGCGAAACCCCTATTGTTAGTGTATTCAAGGTCATCCAAAAGCCCAGTGCTGTGCCAAACAGCAGATATTGTAATGCAGCAAATGAAAAAATTATCTTTCCAGGAAATCCATACTGGCTTTTGCTGCCTTCTCGATTAATTTATAATGAAAGTATAACTCATGAATGAAATGCTTTTTGGCAAATCTAAGGTTTGGAGTCATCTAGATCAACTACTGCATTAGATCTGACAATAAATAAGGGTGGATATACAGTATATGTTCAGCATGATGGAGTACCAATCTCTAAAGAGCTTTAAGTCTTTTTAAATTGATTTTAAGACACAATCCATTCGATCAAAACAAAGGTCTGTCTGGGAGGGAAGGAATCATTATTAAAATTGATGTCAGCATTTAAAAGCAATCTGAAAAAGTTTTTTTAAAAATTTTTTTTTAATTATTAGAATGTTAGCATAGCATAGTTGCTATATGAAACTAAGAAACTCGCAGGTAAAAAGACACAGATTCACAAGAAGTCAAAAATAGAGTGCATACTAAATTTGCTCCTGACACAGGCCTTTTTTATCCAAGCCACTAAATAAGAAAGAAGAAAATCAAAGAGCATGATGTGGAAAAGATGCACATGTGCCACATCAACTCTTCCCATATGAATAAAGGTTAAAGAAAAACCCCAACAACCCCCTCTCATGGGCGTCATGCCAGGGAATCCACTTGGTGCCACATGACCATCTCGAATCATACATCAGCCCCGGGGCAGCACAGGGCGTGTAAGTGCTGGGAGGCACGTGCCACCCGAAGCACCCCCTTTTCAGAAAAGCTTGCTAATAGGGACGAAGGTTGGCTTTTGGGGTGTGCCAGCAGAGCCTGTCAGGCTCACAGGGGTACCTCTGTTTACATGCCCCTCTGACCAAATCAAATTCAGGGGCCTTCACCCAAGTGCCCTTCCTCTGTGCTTAAGCAAACTAGCAAATAAAAGGGGCAACCTAACCGAATCTGTGTTAAGGAAAAGGAATTTAAAGAGTAAAGTAAATTATAATTAAAATATACATAGAACAGATACTTAAAAAAAAAAGCTTCAGGAACAGAGCAAATAAGAAAAGAACAGAAGGGATACAGAGAAAACAGAGGTGTAGGACAGAACGAGAGTTATTGTTTGCTTGTTTAATCTAAACTGAGATGAACTGGAAGTGCATTTTGCACATATTCATTAGCGATGTTAAGATCTTATGATGTTAATGAAAGTCCTTGAAATTGAATTGAGAAAGAGAGAGATTGTGAAAGTGGAGTAAGGCAGGCTGAGGGACGCCAAAAAAGAAAAGCTAAAAAAAAAACCCTCATCAGTAACAAGTCTATATTTTTTTCTTTCTTAAAAAACATGCAAATATGTTCATTAGTTATCAAAGCATTTCTCGTGTTTCAAGAAAATTCCTGGTGTGGCTGATGATATCTTTAAAAATGATAATGCTTCAAGATGATATCTCTTGATTTGTGAAAAAAACATCCATGCAAAAAGTTGAGCCTCGCCGCAATCTAGTGCAATGATCTCACGCTGCGGAGCGGATAGTTTCCTCTCTGCTTTGAGGGGGGAAAAAAGACTTTTAGTAGCAGATAAAAGTTCGAATCAGATGTAAAGATAAACTGACAACGACGTTGCAGACTCCCATGTTGGCAACAGAGTAATCCAGGGACTGACTGACTGACAAGCATCATCCACCATCTCCCCGCCCAGTGCTCTGACACGCTGCACACAGTCCTCTGTCGACGCTTGTCAATCAACATCTCCTTTGTTGGTGTCGGCCAATCCCACGTTGCCGTTACACCGTAACTGCTTGACTGACGCGCTGGGAGCCGGGGAGCTGAGAGCCAAAGGTGGAGGGGATTCAGAGGGAGGTGGTGGTGTGGTGACGTGATTGGAAGGCGGTGTGTGTGTGCGTGTGTAAGGATGTGAAGCGAGGCCTCAAACAAACGCGCCCAGGGCAAGAGTCATTAATATGCAGCGGTTGGTTAGAGTGTGCATGCATACACACAGCACGCATGTGTTTGTGCATATTTGTGTCTATTTGACAGCCAGCATGAAGGAGCTGCAGTAGTAAGGCCGTCAGGCAGCCTGCCGCTTCCTGTCTGCTTTAATTGCATGTAGCCCTGGAGACTGTGCGCACACACACGCACACACACACACACACACAGACAGACTCCAGCCCAGGGAAGCCCTCTACACAGCAGCGCTGACAAAGAGACGAGGTTTACACGGCTAAGATGGGAGCTGAACACTGAGGTCTTTCACTGAGGATGACGGCGGCTCACTGTCGAGACTCGATAAAGACGACAGAGGAAAGAGAATCAACTAGAAGAGCTTTGGGAGTGCGAGCAAAGCAAGACTGAAACCTCCCAAGAATGAGCAACAAAGGTTTTTGTAAGCGCTTAATCAGATAAATAAAGCGGAAACACAGCCTTACGTGTGAATTTTAATTAGCATTTTTCAATTAGAAGCTTAAAGTGACTCTCGGAGTTAAGTAACCGAGAAGATAAGTTTTTCACTCTGAGGAAAAACAAATATTTTATGTAGACTGAGATCAACCTATCACTGGCCAGGGCACTCGTGCAAAACAGATTTTTAATTTTAATGAAATTTTTAGCGGCATGAATGTTGAATCGTCTTTTAGAAACCTCTCTCGCTAACCAGTAAGGGATGCTTCTCTCTTACTGGTAAGCAATATCTCTATTTGCAAAAAGCAACATTGTGAATCTGTAAGTCAGCAGTGATGAGGTAAACCTTTGACGCAGTCCCACAGTCTATTTCAGGAGGTAAAAATCCCTGAAGAGGAGCATAAAATGTAAGCACTTAGGGGCCAAGCTGGGCTCATTATAAAATCAATGCTCACAGGACTACTCTCATTTAAAAACATGGTGGGGAAAAGGTCAGAGAGAGCGAGAAAGAGAGACGGAAAAATCTCAATCTAATTCTTTGCTCAAAAAGCCACTTAATATTGGATTCTGTAAATTAAATTTCACACTTGGCTATTCCGGCCAAAGGATAATTACCGCAAGCAGAGGAGGGAATGGAAATAACTCGAGGTGGAAAACCTGTTGGATTGGTGATATTACTTCATGTCTCAGACAACAAATTATAGCAGGAGACAATCAGCGATCACCACACACCATTAACGTAGTTAAAACATGTCGACACGAGAGTGAAGGCGACGCTGAAAGAAGAGAATCACAGAGTCTGTCTCCTTTAAATCACAAAATCAGCCCCGGAGACTAAAGCAGGGATTTTCAAGCCATTTTAAAAAAATTGCAATTTTTAATTACATAGGGAAAAATAATAGTGCATTTTGGCGTGTTTTTTAAATAATCTAAAAAAGATGAGTCCTAAAAAAATATATAATTTGTGACCAAATCTTACTGTGGATTATTTATGTCGTGTGAGATTTACTGTAAACAGTACAGGTATTACAAAAACTGTAAAAACAAAACAGTGCACCTCAATAATAAACACGTATCGCGTTGTTCTGTTTTGCTTTAATAGAAAACTGCTGCCATCAGTTGCAAGATGATGATTACAAGAAGCAAAAATATGGTTGTAATAAAAGGCTCTCTCATTATGAAGGTCCACAAAACTTCCACTTCTTAATGTTATGCACACACAGGAGAACTCCTGTTTATGCATCTTTCACGTGTTATAAACACAACACATTTTTCTAATATAAATATATATGTATAATGTGAATGTGTGCACAGATGGCACAGTAACAACTCCTACCTGGTAGGTGGCGGTAGCATCGCTGCTTGTATCTGTTCCCAAATTGGTGAGCTTTTCTTTGATCTTGTGGTGGGAACGGTGCCGGAGGCAGTAGACCACGGTGGAGGCCAGCAGGACTCCAATGATACACAGGATTGACACGACGGTGAGAATGAGGAACTTGGTTGACTCTGTCTGGCTGTACTTGGTGGGGATCTGGTTGATCTGGCTTCCCTGTGGGCCACAAAAGAACAGATGAATTGGTTAATAAATTGCGTCTATTACTATTTTTATCTGCGGTGAGTGGTTCTCTTTGCAGCTCAATGGGTAGAGCGTGGTGCTGCCAATGTCAAGATAAGGGTTTTGATTCATCCACCCTGCTAAAAATGACTGCGGTCGTGATGGAAGCAGGTGCTTTTGGGAAGAAAAAAAACCCGCAGGGGTGCGAAGCTGTGTACCTAAGAGTGTGCATGCTTTCAGGTGATTTTACTGATCAGTCAGACAAGAGGAACTAATCTGCAAAATCATCTGGCAGAGTGTTTGATTGGAACAACCCTGCAGGCTCTCAGAGCTTCATGGCACATGGTCTGATACTCCTGGATTAAAGCAGCCACCAAAGAGGCCAAAACCCCCCCAAAACAAGTCACACTGGAATCCTTCGATTGACAAGATAATATAAGCGCGAATTATTTTTGCTACTAATCAGGGTTCCAAAATAATGCTTGTCTTTGCATGGGTAGATGAAAGTGTAAATCACACGGTTCTTTTCTTTCCTTTTTTGGAAACGCATAAACATGCATATCACTGCGCTCGATGAAAAGTATAATCACAAGCGTTTGTTCCACCATCTGTGCCCAGGAGTGCATAGAATGCATAAACTCCTGTTTAGTAAAGCATTCTGGATGTCTCTAGACAGCTCAACACCCCGCTTGCTATATTGGAGGAATTTTCTACCACCATGCTCAGAGGCAACAGACGTTCTGCTGTCTTGAGCAAGTGCCTCGCCAATTCCGACCTCAGCTGCAATTTAATCCAGCGTGAGAGAACCAGATCCTTCAGCAAACAACTAGAGATTAAAGATTTCTTTTCAACCAGTCAGCTGCTTAAGATAACACAATGGACACATACTGTATGATAAAAGTCTCTGTCTGAACTGCTTCACGAATGTGCAATCATTTGAGAGCGGAGAAGTAAGTCTTATTGAGCTGTTCATTATGAGCTGCAGCTCCGACTGCTGCTTGCTGTTCATTTTCAGACACCAGCGAGCTCCAGATAATGGGCCTGTTGCATTTTACCTGACTACTACTAGTTAACAATAGGCAACATAATTCCCCGTTATTACGCACAGCATAATGATCTTGCCAACAAAGAGCGAGGCAAGAACCAAAAGAGTAGAGCTACAAATTGCATAGCCAATGACAGGCCTGTAATTCCTCTTGACAAAGAATTATCAAAAGAAATCAATCGCAAAAACAGCTTTTCTTGACTTGTTCCTTATTTGGAACCATTTTTTTCCCCATATCTTTGTCGCACAAAAGAGATTACCACTCATTTACGGGTACAAAAAATTCAAACGCTTGATGGTCCCAAGCACATAACTATGCTTATCACTGCACTCATCATTAGTTTGTCCTAGCTGTAATTTTATGTTGCATATTAAGCTTGTTTAAAATTACTTTTGTATTCTGACAGAGAAAAATAATGATTTCAAAAAGAAAAAAAACAAAGGTTTTCTCAACCCTGGAGAAAGGCAGCTTGAGGGTGAAAAAAAAGGGAGGGGGCGGAAAAAAAAAATCCCTGTCCCTCAGTGGTAGAGGTCACGGAGATTAGGCGAGGTGTGGCGTGGTGAGTTAATGGAAAGGAGGCTTTGAAAGCAGCAGGGAGAAAAGGGGCAGTCCTGTCGGATCCCTCCTGCCTGCCTGTCAGCACAGAGAAGCCCTGAAACCCTGGGAGGTGGGAAAAGGACCGCTCTACCCTGTTAAAGATTGTTCTGGAATTCTTGTGAGGTTTCGGGGAGTGACCCCCACCCCACCGCCATCATCACTCGATAATGCACCCTCCCTTCATCGTTCCCCCCCACCCCGTGATTTCATTCATTGCTGCTGCTGCATTCAGCACCTAATAAAGAGTGCCCGCAAAAACACACACAATGGGGGACAACAGTTGTCCGATGCTTTGTGGGGTGTCCAATTTGCTTGGGGAGTTCTGAGCCATACTGTAAAAGCTGGTCGCATAGTAATGTGACGGCCCTGAAAAAAACCCAAAAAAAACAGCGGCTGTCTCCGAGTAAGGCTCTGAATTAAAGAAGAAAATATATATATATATATATGTATGAGAAGTAAAAATTGTGATTCAGCTTTGAAGTACAGGGCACATTAAAGATTTATCTGCAAACTCAACTTACTATAGAGCCTGTTCATGAATCAGTAATGTAGGGAGTCTGTTTATATTACATTTATATGGCTGCTTGTCCTAATGTTGCATTACACATCTGCACGAGCAGACGCAATTGATTGTGGTTGGCTTGTGTATTTTTAATGTTTCTCCTCATTAATGCGCTTTTAATGTAAAAGATCGCGGCAAAAAATATCAGCCGTTAAGAAAGCATCATAAACAAAAGTAGCTGAGCAGTAGCCTGTATGCGTTGTGGGCTCGGCAAGCCCATTAATAATGCATTATTGCTGATTCTACATGCTTCCACTGCAATCATCTTTTGCAAAATGTATTTTTTTTTAAACCCGCGGATCAAATAACTTCATTTGTCATTTTACTCCCCGAGTCATCTCATTGTTTTGTCAAATTAAGTTTCATGGAGAGGGATTGCATCTTGCTTGGCTAGTAATGGCCCATAATTCAAGGCCCTAACTGTAACAGCTCAGTCATCTTTCACGGGACAGATGCCGGCGTTTCCAAAGCACACTCCCCACTCCGTACACACACACAGGCAGAGACGCACGCACTGATCCCACCTCCTCCCTCGGCCTCTTTATCATGGCTGCCTAGCATGTCTGTCTATTGATTCAAACAAATGTAGCCTGACCCCACCTGCTTAATCAAGTTTGGTTGCAGTTGTTAGTAACAGTAAAAGGGGGGTGGAAGAGTGTGTGTTGAGCGTAAGAGGGGGAGAGAGCGAGAGAGCGACTTGAGGGCGTATGACTTGTTAGTTCACAGCTATGAAAAACGAGCAGCCATTCTAGCCGAGCTGCAGTGGCAGATGTAGCAGAAATTTGCAATGAGTGAAAATCAAATGTTTGCTCAGGATGGGAGGTGGAACATTCACACATGAGCCAACGCATGCAGCCATTACTGTGAAAATGACTGTACAGCCTTTTCGGTAATATGCATTATGAAACGAAACACTTGCATTCGAAAGCTTGTACTCGATGTAAGTGTGTTACCTATATTGTACTGTATGTTTCCAGTAATAAGCGGCAATCTGCTCGTCTCTGCGGTTCTAAGGCCTTCATCGTTTCTCACTCCCGAGACTTAACCCTTTCAATCTAAGGTGAATTACAACCCAGCACATAGAAATGAAAGGAAATGTAAATTGGTTCACGTTGCTGGTGTGATTGTAGGTGAAAAAGGAATATCACTACGACTGTTGGGTTGAATCGCTGGACGGATTAAAACAGAAATTCAGGCTTTAATCTAAATCATTCCTGGCTCGGAAGTATTTTTCTCATGGTTCAGACAGACAAAGAAAAAAGCTACAGAAATCCTGTTTGTTTCTGGAAGTAAATCGGCCGTTCTGATCAAGACTTTTTGAGCGAGCGTCTGAACATGAAAGAAGAATGTTTTCTCCCCAAAGGCAGAGGGGAGATGGGAGTTCCTTTCATGCTTCCACTTCCATTGTCCATCTGCTCCCACAAAAATCGATTGTACTTGCAAATTCTTCATTTCACATAAGCAAATGTGATTTGACATACAGTGTGCAGTGCCTCCTGACTATTTCTGAAAAGCATTAATGTAGCCCGTCAAGGATGCCGGCTGTCTGTCTGGCTGTAGACGCTGCTAGGTTCATCTCTTTTCAGCAAATATCAGACACACTCCCTGCAGACAGATAGGCGCCTTTACACAGGAGGGAAAAGAACAAAAAGAATAGCAGAACACCTTTGTTTTTTGTTTTTTTAATCACATGGTGAATTTCTTTAAGCAGTTTAGTGTTAAAATCTTACTTATGTGGGCAGCAGCCTAAATTCCATAGACTTACAATAATCTTCTTTGCAGCTGTTACTACTAAAACCTTACTTAAATCAATTAAGAAAATAGATTTAGGTTAACTCTCCTCAAAAATGTGAGTAAATCATTCATCGGAAAAACGAATGATTCTGGTCTTTGGTTTTGCGTGGACGTTTGGTGGTGGAGCGGTTAAGTCTCCTGGTCGGTATGAGTGTGACGGGGTGTATATGTGTGTGCGTGAATGGGGGTGTGGATTAGCCAGGCTTCCATAGACAAAAGGCAGATGGATTTGCACGGCTCCGGCTTATTCAGAATGGGTAAAAAAGGTCAGAGGGAGAGCGCCGGCCAGCTTTTGTTTTCCTGGACGACGACCGCTGTAGAAAAGATTTATCCCTCACCTCTGATTCATTCCGGGCCTTTGAAAAAGTTCAACCAGGGTTTCAAGAAAACCTTTCAGCAAACAAGCACAGAGAAACACATCATTCATGCACATGTATGCACGCACGCACGCACACACACACACATATAGCGGGATGTATGAATAAGTACATTTTTACTATGCGTGCATTGCAAGAAATATGACTACATTACATTTCATGTACTTACATCTGCTGGTGCACAGTTGCAGGTATGTATGTCTTTTAACAACACACCCACACACTCTCAAACGCCGTGCACTGATGTCTGCACACTGCACGCACCCAAATTCAAATGCACCTGAGTCAAACTTTGCACAAAACAGAAAAAAATGATCCTTTGCTCGTATAAGCACCCACTTAAAAACCAAGCAACAACTCTATTCATTTCACCTCACCTTCACCGGATTAAACCGATTCTTCTGCGATATCACAAATTGCACACAAATTAGGGCAATCCTCGAAGATGAATATCACAGCATTAAAAAACAAAAAGAAAACAAACCACAAGGTTATTTAAAGTTCGCACTCCAGCAGTGCGAGGCGGCAGCTGAGCAAAATGAAAACAGCAGCAAATCCCATTAAACTGAATGTTATTACAATGTTACGGTGAGATGCAGCTGCATGAAGCCCCCTCGACCACGGTGCGCCGTCACTCACTGTCTAAACTCCACGGATACTCCCACTGCGCGTTCACCTTTAAAATATTCGACTTTCCGGGACAAATTTTAGGCAATTTTTAATCAAGCGAAGGAATTTCTATCGACACACTAGGTTCTAAATTAAACTGATGCAATATTGTATTTGAAAAACAATGTGTTTAAAACCAGGGCACACTCCTTCGTCTCTTTTAGAGAAATGACTGAAAAGAGCGACACCAGAACAGACCCATCATCTTTAATATTTCGCAAAGATTTGTGGGACAATTCGACAGCTGTGGGTACTGATTAAAATCAGCCCACATTAGCATGCAAAACAATTAAAACCTACCAAAAATCCATGGTGAGGTAATGCAACAGACACCTCCTCTTGCGTCTATTTCCCATTCCACTCCGGCTGCACGGACTCCACAGACTCAGAGACAGCATCATACCAAAGGAGGAGGAGGAGAGAGTCAGTGAGTTGGAGAGAGAGGGAGTTTCATCTCCTCCCATCATCTCCTTTCTCTCCTTTGGAAAAAAAGAAAAGAAAAGAAAGTTCCCAGCTTTCTTTCCTCCCCCTCTTCTTTTTTATGCCATTAACCTCATCCCTTGTAAACAACAAAAAAGAAAAGAAAAAAAAAAGGAGAAATGCACCAAAAGATTTCTCTCCTGTCTTCTTCCTGATGCAATTCAAGATACGTTTGGAGAGGAGATGACAGGAAAAGAGAGGAGAGGACGAGCAGCCTCCACTTCCAGAGGGAGGAATGATGCTATTTTTTTTAAGGAGAGAGAGACTACAAATGTGCTGTGGGGCTCCTCCTTATATTCTTCCCATCCCTCCCTCCATTCCCTGCCTGTCTACAGCACATGTCACCTCCCTTGTTGCCATGGCTACGGCTCCACATGTTGCCGACAGGAGGAGGAAGAGGAGAGGAAGAGGAGTTGAGGACAAGAGAGTAAAAAGGGAATGAAAAGAAAAGGGGGGAAAACGAAGAGAGGATTGAAAAAAAAAACCCCGAACAGGACAGGAAGGATGAGGGAAGGAGGCAAAGGAAAGGGACGAGGCTGTAAGGAAAGGAGGAGAGGGAATAAAGGGGAAAAAAGCAGGACATTCCTTTTTACAAGTCATTCCGACTCGTGCTGCTTCTTAAAATCTTGTTTTCCTTCAATCAAATTAAAGTTATTCTGTAGATGTGGCGACATCGGTTTGCTTTCTGGGAACAAATGGAAATATCTTCAGGCACATCAGTCCTCTGCTGCCAAGAAACTGCTGCTCGATTCAAGACAATTCAGGCGACTAAAGATTTCTCTTTAAGCAGAATTATCTCCATGGGCAATGCAGTGTTTTCTTTCCCAATCTGACTTTAATAGGATTTTAGGACTATTGGAACTTGTTACTCGTAGAAGGGATTTAGGGCATAGTTAAAGGTAAAAAATGTGTAGATTTCCTTCCACTGAACTAAAAGATTTTTCTCTCACTCGTAAAAAAAAAAAAAAAAAAGTATTGATGTGTATGACTATTGACAGAAAGTGAGCTGTTTGTGCGGTATAACAAATAGAAACTGACAGCTTACTTGCAGTTTTGATTTAAATTGAAGGACCTGACTGTGACCTAACTGTTTGCATGTGAAAAATATTAGTTTTATTTAATACATTACCAAATATTTGCTCATAGCTTTGAAAAAACAATCACATACAGATTGATTTATGTCTTTCAGTTTACTGTATCCAGCTATTCTTCTTTCGTAATCATTGTTGGCGAGAGTGAAAAGGACTAACAGCTGCAGCGAACGTGGACCGTTACAGAATTAAGTTGGGAAGCTGTGTTTGTCAGCGTACTTGCATGTGTGTTTGTCAGCGTACTTGCATGTGTGTTTGTGCATTTGAGTCAGAATTTTTTTTTTCCTGATGTCAGATGTTTGTTGGGGTTTTTTGTCTGTGTGTGCGTGGATGGAAAAACAACAAACTTAACAGTGTTTGCAGCTTGAAAAAAAATTAAAAAGAGAGGGCAAAGAGAGGAGATGCTGCCTAATGCAGTTGACAAGGTCCTTCCTGGGGAGCGTGTGTGTGTGTGTGTGTGTGTGTGTGTGTGTGTGTGGGGCTCTTCAGTTCATCTTTCTTTTCAGTCCCCCGCATCTCCTTCACATACACCCCCACACAATCTTTTGTCCTCCTTGGTGGCAGCTGGAGGTGGCAGGCAGCGGAGACCCTGCTCTCCTCTGTGTGCCGAGAGGGCTAGGAGGGTGGGGGCAGGGAGTTGCTTGGTGGAGTTTAGGGGGGGCTGACCGGTACCTCCCACCTCCCATCGGTCCAACTCTCGATGCTTTGAACGCAAGCAAAAAGAACTGGAAGTGACAAAGTTGGGGAGCTTTGGTGGCCTGTATTTGATTTCCTCTTCCTTTTTAGCAACATGAAAATCGCTTGCTGTTTTTCTGTTTTTGTTACACACACACACACACACACACACACACACACACACACACACACAATGCAATACTACCTGTTCCTGCATTTTATGTGTCTGCATCACAGTTTTAACATCAGGCCATAAGCAGAAGTGTTAATGTGTTAACTCTGAACTCTCAATCAAGCAGTTCCAACCTAGAGAACTTTGGTTAGTTTGGTCCACCTATTATGGGAAATACTTTCCCATAGCACCAAACAGCTGATACACTAACAGTGGGAGAGACAGACGCTTTTACTCAGGAGCGCGTGGAGGCCAAACATTTGCTCAAAGGAAGATAAATACATCCACTCAGATTATTCATGTGGCAACGTACTTGCTGGATATGTACATAGACATCTGTTTGCCAATATATTAACTCAGATGTGCACATATACTGTCATTATTTTTTCCACTTCCAGCTTAATACTGTAAATATTGATAATATTAATGTTATAAAATGTACTCAGAGCAAGCTACATTGTTATGGTACAATACAGTATATTTTTCTTGGTGAGTGGAGCGTCTCATGGTACATAAATACAAATAATACAGAAAGTGCTTTGAGATTTATTTAAATTGATAAATTATTTTATCTTTCGACTTAGATTGTTATGGATGTGTGATATGATTTTTTGTTACTTATGTGACTAAGAGCAGTATTAAGGTTTGGTTAAAAATGGGCGACCAAGAAGGAGACTCCTCCATCCAACCGGAAATAAATCTCAAGGTTTTGAAATGTTATGTTCCCACAGCTGAGAGTAAAGAAATTACAACAAAGCTGATATCTTGTCATAGTTGAAGAAAGATGCACTTTTTTCCATATTGACAAGACAGCTTCATGCTGTCTTGTCAATATGGATTTGTTGAATGTTGATTTGTTGATTTGTTGAATGCACATCCATAATGCAAATCTGCTTTTTGAACACATCCCAAAGGCGCTATATTAGACTGAGATCAGGCCTTTTGAGTACTGTGAACTCGCTGCCGTATTCAAGAAACCACTATCAGATGATCTGTGGTTCATAACATGAACTGTTGTCCTGCTGAAAGCAGATGGGTACACTGTGGTCATGAAGGGATGTACATAAATGAGTAACAATGCTCGGGTAGGCTGTGGTCTTTAAGCAATGCTCAATTGATACTAAAGGACAGGCCCGGCCCTAACCAATCTGGCGCCCTAGGCAAGATTTTAGGTGGCGCCCCCCTACATCGGCAGTGTAGTGTATGTACTCACAAGAAACCGAATAGCTTTGTCTTTGACCTTCTTTTTTTTTTACTTAAAGAAAGCAAATTCACAATCAGAATAATTAACAAGATAAAAAAAGATATGAATAAATAAATGAATACAAAAAATAAAAAATGAATATATGAAATACAATAAATTTTACATACATAAACACAATAAAACGTGTCAACAAGTTGGATAAAATAAATTAAAAATACAATATAAATAAGGCAACAGGAAGACCGCTTGATGCTGCTGCATCATGGCTGGGTTGTGCTGCTGATGCTGCATCACTGGTGGGTTGTGCTGCTGAAGTGGAGGCAGCAGCGGTAGATGTGGTAGATGGCCCAGGGGTGGGATTTAGAAACTTCAACAGTGCATCTGAAGAGAGGAGTATGTGACACCACTGAGTATTAAAGTCTAATAATAAAAACATGATTCCAGGAATAAAATGAAATGATATAATATAAATGAAAAACCAAAGAGATATATATATGATGTTAACTGATATGCAGATTAGATTAGATTCAATTTATTGTCATCATTACAGTGAAATGCTGAATAGCAGAATGCAAAGTAACAGTATAATATCATATGAGAATGTTATGTTATGATTATCTTTGACCGAATCACAGCAGTGCTCATATTAAAAAACAGCATTCCCTCTCATGTGATATTGCTTAATTAACATTAATGATGTGCACTTTAACAACTAGGCTTACAACTGTAATATATACAGGGGTGGAAAAGTGACTATTACCTGCAGGGTAAACGTTAGCTAACCAGAAGGCAATAACAATGTAAACAAAAAACACCTGCTTAAAAGATGAATACAAATGAGGAATGGTGGGAAAGGTGGGAGTACTGTAATTACCTAACGTTACATTATTATTTTCCATAACAATTTAGCCCCCTCCACAATATTAACTGACGTTAAAACAGTTAACTAGCTATTTATTGATTAGCAATTAGCGAATCATGTAACATTAGCTTAATGCTAAAAATTTAGGTTACTATCACATTCAGACAAATAATTTCATGTAGGCTAACGTTACCTACCTCTGTCTTTTTCTCGTTTCTCCTCCTCTTCTTTTCTCTTTTTTCTTCCCTGGCCACCTGACAGTTTTGGCCGTTTTGACATCTTGTGTTGATTTTTTGATGTGGTTACGTCCAAAAGGAACCATGATACCGGGAGGGAGGGGGCGCACCGTGCGGGGGGGGGGGGGGGGGGGGGGGCGTAATGTTGTAACAAATAATGTTTCTATTAAATAAGCTTTACTTTGCATTTTAATTAACGTGGGATTATTTTTTGTATTTAGAATTAATAGTACCAACTTTTTTTTTTTTTTTCAACATTTATGGCACTGGCGTGGCGCCCCCTGATGGACGGCGCCCTTAGCATTTGCCTATGGCCTGTATTTATATATGGCCTGTATTTATATAGCGCTTTACTAGTCCCTAAGGACCCCAAAGCGCTTTACATATCCAGTCATCCACCCATTCACACACACATTCGCACACTGGTGATGGCAAGCTACATTGTAACCACAGCCACCCTGGGGCGCACTGACAGAGGCGAGGCTGCCGGACACTGGCGCCACCGGGCCCTCTGACCACCACCAGTAGGCAACAGGTGAAGTGTCTTGCCCAAGGACACAACGACCGAGACTGTCCGAGCCGGCAACCTTCCGATTACAAGGCGAACTCCTAACTCTTGAGCCACGGCCTATGCCACGGGCCGGCCCTGCTAAAGGATTCAAAGTGCACCAAGAAAATATCCCCCACACCATTACAGCGCCACTAGTTGAACAAAGCAGCGATCTGCGCTTTCATTTCATTTATCCCAAATTCGGAGCCTACCATTTGAATGTCACAGCAGAATCTCTTCAGACCAGGCAACGTTTTTCCAGCCCTCTGTTGTCCAAGTCAGAAAATTATAGCCTCAGCTTCCTGTTCTTAGCCGACAGGAGGAGTACCTCTGCTGCTGTAGCCCATCTTTCGACCAAGATTTAATGAGTTCTTCTTTTAGAGATCCTCTTTTGCATACCTTGGTTGTAATGAGCGGTGGTTTGAGTTACTGTTGCATTCCTATCAACTCAAAGCTGTCTGGCACATCTCCTCCGACCTCTGACATCCACAAAGCGCTTTCGCCCAGAGAGCTGCCACTCACTGGATATTTTTTCTCTTCCCATTTTAGGACTGTTCTCTGGAAAATTTAGCTTCCAGTACTAATGGTGAAGACAGTTAGCAGGAGCAGCAGAATTTACATCTGCTACCAAGTTAACTGTTTAGCAGAGGCGTAATTTTACCTCAGAGTTCTTTGCAATATCGCTTTCTTTTTTTCAGACTTGGACAACTCCCTGTGTTTAATTGCTTTTTGAAGATTGAATCTTTCTATTTCAAGGACTATGTTACTCTAACATTTGTTCACTGTTAACATTTTCACAAACTGAATGAAGGTGATTTTTTATTAAACCTGAAGTCTGTGTGTACATTTTATAAAGCAGCCTGAAAACAGGTAGCTGTGATTATCATGAAGACTTGTAAATGAGGTTATGAACACTCACTCAGCTGGATTTTATTTAGTTAGCAGTTATTCAGCAGCACCTTACAAGGCCACAGTTGCATGCACATTAGTGTAAAGGGAGGTGCTGTGGATGCTCTTCTTTACAAGGATCAGATTTATCTGAAAGGAGCACTGTACTCATACTGAATGGACTTCCTGGATCCTAGTTGCCATGCTGTTCTTTGCTGACGGAACATGCTATCCTAGATTTCCGTGGATGACATAAGTAGAGGAAACATGCTGTTAAAAGGGGGAAATGGTGCTAGCTGGGTAGAAAAATTCAAACCATTTGGTAAAATTAGCAATTTTGTGTCCCAGATTCAAGCACAGAAATTCTCACAAGTGGGAATTTTTCCAAATTCAACAAGGAGGAAATGTCTTCTTAACATAACACTTGGCAATCCTGTAGTGTCAAACCTGATGGTTGCAGACGCTTTTTGGCCACTTCTGCATCCTTTGAAGCTGGTTCATATTCTCTGCACCCCAGGTAAAATATAATGATAAAACAGCACATCAGATATGTTGTATATATTAAGATAAAGGAATTAAACTTTCAACCCAATTAAAGCCATTATCAAATTATCTATTTAATACCAGTCAGGAAGGTATTAAATGAATTTTTCAAAATAAACGGAATCACGTGAAATAGTATGCAGAGTGTTTACGGATGAGAGGTGAGGTGCAAAAAAAGTAAACCTTAGAACAGGCTTTTCCCCGCAGCACATCATGTAATAAATACAAAGAAATTGCAGCCGTTTACACTTACCGTATGTCTAAAAATGTATAGTTTCATGCATCGGTCATATGACTCGACTCCAGGTACACAACATCCAGCTGAAAACACTTCACACAAGTCGAGTTGCCCAAGATTCACAGAATTTACAGAAAATGTAAAAATTGTGTGATATATATCGTTGTCGGGACGATAAATGTCGGGATATGAGATTTTGGTCATATTGCACAGCCCTACATCACGTTACCTGTTAAAACAAGTGATCCTCGCAAGCATTTTAGATTTAAAGTGCCTGTTGGGCGCTGGCTTAGCTAAGTGCATTGAGCGGCCGACCACATGCTATATAGCCAGGTTTGAGTTCAACCTGCATCTACTCAGCTGAATGAGGCCTTGCAATGTTAATACTGGTAGCTAACTGCAGATATGTCTGAGACCAAATACTTACCCTGTGTTTGTAGTCCAACTGTTATTTTTAAAACTTCTCCCAGGATCCTTCACTGTGAACTTCACACCTGACCTTGCCCCGGTAGTTTTTAGTCAGAACTAACTATTTCGTTTTCTCCACTGCTCCTTTTGTTGGCTATAAATCGTAATTCGAGATTGCGAATTTGTTTGCACGACACTTCCACGGTGCTTTGCTGAGGTTTTAAGTTTTTTTTGTTTCTTTTTGTTGACATGTAAAATGAGAAGATTGATGGCGACCATTAAGATCTCTTCTCCGCATGAGACTACTTGACTTTATTCTCTCTGCTATCACTTGAAGCCTCACAGAACCCAGAGTGAGAAGTCCCCACTGTCATTAACTATGGATGAACAGAGGATTTTAGACCAACAATCTCCACATAATGAGCTCGGAAAACATCACTCAACTTGCAACCTTAAAAAACAGTCATGTCTCCCTCTTTGTGTGACGGCTTCAGAACGACACGGCCATCAACTCCGCCGTCAGCTCTGTCAGATGGTAACGACATCAGAGGCCATCATCGCCTGGATACTCACAAACAGCTTGTGTGATATTCAAACGGTCACCGATGGATACGAAATGAAAGGCTGTCTCTCATGTTGTTCAACAAAATGACAGCTCATTCAGCCCAGGACCACCAAACCATTGTCCTTTGTGTGGTGCAAGTATTTTGGATTCCTGTGACCCACCATTCTGCCCCCACATGCCTTGTCTTCAAGGATGGCACCCAAGACAAAAGAGCCATCATCTGCATGATATGGTAGCCCCTCAGCCCCGATGCCCCCTGGGACATAAATCTTCAGCATACAGTAAGCAAGCATAACATCTGGTCTGACTGACAAATAGACAGTGACAAAGTATTTCATACAGTTTGTGTTAAAGCAGCGATTGAAAACCTGCTAGTTGCACCAAAGAAAATGAGGATGTACCTTTCCAGTTCTGGGCAGAAAGGAGACCCAAACACACTCAATACTCTGAGGACTTTCCATCTTTACAATGAGCACAAAACAAAACAAGAGTGCAAGAAGCTCTGTTAAAATTTAAGGTAAATGCAGAGCAAAAAGTAACGGATGTAGCGCTTTGTAGCAAAACCATTAAAAAATAGTGACCCTATAGGCTTCATATGATGAAGTGCTTCATGCTTAACTCATTCACTGCCATTGACGTCTATAGCCGTCAATGGCAGTGAATGAGTCAATGGGTTTAACTCATTCACTGCCAATGGCTGGCAGTGAATGAGTTAACAGCAAACAACAGTGGCCACAATTTTTTTTTCCAAAGAGTGCATGAACCCAGACTTGACTGGGCTTTCTGTCCCCTTCATTTTTTATTTATTTATCCCCTTCCTCAGGTTTTCACACACACACACACACACACACACACACACACACACACACACACACACACACACACTGCTCTGTCTTGTACCTTTGGCTAAGCTCACTTCACATGCTGGAAAATGGCTTGACAGCGGAGGCCGATGTAACTGTCTTCCTTCTGCAGTCAGAGGGGCGAGCATGAAACAATTCTCCTGACAGTCTTGACTGGAGCAGCATCACCATCAGGCGGTCTAAGTCTGCGAGCTCCACTTCACCAGTCCAATCACACCACGAGAGTTTAAAGGCGCCATGTCCTGTATGCTGTTCCCCGCCGTTAAACAAGCGGAGACTGTCCTTGGCCATAAAACCGTCTGCTCATTTGTTAAAATGTTTTCCTGGTAACTTGAACATGCTGGGACACCTGTGGCTAAAGCACAAATATATCTTTTTCCTTTGAAAACAGTAGCACTGGCATTTTATTGAAACATATGTTAACCTCCTAAGACCTGAACTCTTCCACAGCAACATTTTTAATTTCTCTATGATATTTGGGCAAATTGGGATCCGATGAATGTAAAAACAAAGAATTACCAGATATTTTTTTTACCTGATTTTTGTTTCTAAGAAAAATGAGTGCCACATATATGATATTCGTTTAAAATTTCGATAGACCAGTAGCAGTATAATGTCCTCGTAAGTGGATATCAGGACCTTGTAGAGCAAAATTGAGTATTTTGCTCTAGATAACCCAAAATGTGATGTCCACATATGCGGACGCCAGGTCCTAGGAGGTTAAACTTTCACCAACAGGCCAATGATACCCACTCAGTTATTGTTGTAATTGACTTAAACTAACTCCCTGGCAGAGCCCTTCGACTGCTGTCCCTGAATAACACTGCATCCGAAAGCAAGTCCAGTCCACTGAAGATATGACAAAGTGCTTACTGAAGGGACATTAAATGTGAATGTCACACAGGTTTGTGTATACATTGGTTTGCTTGTTTTATGTGTCCAAAATAAAAGGCTGTAAAGGTTGTAAATTAACTTCATGACTCACACACCAGACTAGAATTTGTTTCTACTGATTACAGTCAATGTTTTTTTTTGGAAACTTAACATTTAAACAACACAAAGACTATATGTGAAAAATAATTTTTGCTCCTGGGTTGAAAAGAGAAGAGAAGCTATGGTACATTAAACCTGCATTCTTTCTAATTCTGAGGAGGTGGAAACGCTGCTGATTTTAAAAAGAAGTCAGACTGTATGGATGTCTGTGAGACATCTCTTTCTTTCAACTATTTTACTCTTATTTAATACAGTTTATTTTGCAAACGATGGTCCTATTTAAAAGATATGTGCAAACATATCACAGAATGAGACCAAAGAAACATTTCTCTTTAGGTTCAGTTTTTCCGCCATTATGCATCCGTGTATACTCTCTGACTGGACACATCACAAACATGTTTGATGTTTCCATTTTTCTTGTCTGGCCCTAAATTCGATGCTAGATTCCTAAACTGACACATCAAAACTTTGAGAACACCTGCTTTAAGGTTTGCCCACCAAATGAATGATGAGTTCCTGCAGTATAAGAACGCACTGACTGATGACAATAATGCTAAATGATGTCTGGGTGCACTCGATGGACCGGAGAAACGACCACCGTTCTCCCTAACTAACCTAAATTCAAATATAAAGACTCTTTTTAATTTTAACTGTTTTTGTTTTTTTTACCTAAAACAAAAACATAACTTGCAGCCGATCTGCCTGAAGTCTAGAACCCATGGACATCACCAAATGTTGTGCTCCTCCCTTGAGTTGCTTTGCCTTCAGTTGGTGAGTTTTCCGAAATAAAAAGCATGCTCTATTATTACTGAGGTCAGTTGAATAACTTTGCAACTGAGGAAAATCTTAAGAAACTCTTAGGCTGCTTTTGCAGCATTTGGCTAAATCTCAGCAGAGCATGTAGCCCTGCACACTTCTATCAGCAGTCAGATCATCGACAAACCGTGGCCCTGTTCCACTGGCAGCCATACATGCCCATAGCACTGCCTCCACCATGTTAGACAGATAATGTGGTATTCTTTGGATCATGAGCCGTTTCTCTCCTTCTCCATACCTTCCTCTTCTCATCTGTTTTTCTCTCATCCTCTCATTTCATCTGTGATATTTTTTGTGGATTATTTTAGATGTTTTTAGGCAAAGTCTAATCTGAACGTCTTGGTGTTGAGCATAATTCTTGTAGATGCTCTGTACTTCCATTCATGAAGGCGTCTTTTGATTGTAGACTTTTCTTGACTAGGTTAGATGCTGTGAAGTAGTTTTTCTTAACTATGGAAATAATTCTGTCATCATCCTCTTTAGCCATCCTCTGGGGTCTTCCAGGCTTCTTGGTGTAGCTGAGTGTTTTTTTTTTTAATGCACAGTATTGTTTATTCTAAACTTGAAAACTTTGTGTCTGTCTGATAGGTTTATTGGGGTTTTTGAGCCTAATAATAGCCTCCTTCACTTGCGCTAACATCTTTGGGTCTCATATTAAAATTATACTGAAACTACAGTGGACAGTTACAAAATACTAACTCAACACTTAAAAAAAACTTCAGATATTACGTCTACTTCCTTTGTGATGAAGCAGTAAGAGAACAAGCCTCACCTGGCCATAAAACTGCTTGATAGTCGATCGCCACATTCATTTTTAACTTTGAAGACAGAGGAATGTATAAAAATGCCTGTAAAACTTGAACAGTTTTTTGTAAAACCCCATCAATTAAAATTGTCTGTTTGCACTGCAACCACATATTGATTGATTTCCAGTCATACTGGTGATGTAGCACAGAGGCAAAACTACAAGATCTATGTCTTTGTTTCAAACATTAAAAAGGGCGATGTACAAGTCTTCATCTACAGTAAAATGCAGCTCAGCACTGAATAATTTTTAAACCACTGGTTGTCTGTTTGCTGTTTGTCACTTCTGGTGCAAATGAGCTGCACAAAAAGCAGTGAGGCATCCCACCGGCACAGTCCACTATCTATACTGCGGTTCTGCATAAAGAAAACAATTCAGTTTTGTGGTTGTAATGTATTCCACCAGATTTTGTTGCAGAGATGGCAAATAAAATCACTGACACACCATGCCCTCTCACAGATATCTTTTATCTTCAGAGGTTGTGACCGCAGCAGAGCTCCAGACTACTTTCACCAACTCGATCTGACCAGTTTAGTGCTGAGTGCGTCTGCCACCTGGCTGAAGAAGCAGTGGCATTTTGAAAAAAGCCTGCTTTTGTCTGAAAGCCCAGAGAAATGTTTTCTGTTTCCCTGCCTCCTCAAAAATCAAATGGATTTTCTTTTTGCAGCAGAGGAATGAAGGGAGGGAGCGAGGAATGAAGGAAGGGGGGGAAAAGAGGGAAAAGGATGGATGGATTCCTTTCAACCATCACCTTTATCAGCCATCTTCTCCTCTGTCAAGGAGGATGCCTCAGAGCTCTGCAAAATAAATTGAGGGTTATTTTCTTATGAGATGCAGACTGAGGGGAAGGTGATAACAATGACTTTTCGCACGTCATTAAAGTCGTTTTTACATCTGCTTGTGGGTCCCAGCGGATTGTTTTCTTCCCTCAGTGTGACAAATAAATATCTGATAGATGTTCAGCACTGCCTGATGTGCTGTACAGCACTAGGCCTGCAGCCAACATGGAAGGTTACTGTCACTGTTGTAAAATTAAAGGTGCTTTCACAAAAGTACATTTAGGACGTTCTTCAAAGGCCTCTGATCTGCACTTTCTCAGCATTGTCTTGATTTGCATCCAGCTGCATTTTATAGGACTTCTCCTGCCAGCGGTCAGTGTTTTTTTGACTCCTCCCTCAGTATGATGAAATATTTGACTGCAATTCAGAACGTTTCTGATCTCAGTGCCCTTTCTCAGTTCAGTGGATGGTGCTAATGCAACTAAAACGAAAAGTGTAAATTAATTAATGGAACTTTGGACAGCTAACAACTATATAAATAGATGACACAAAGGGAAAGACAACAACTAAGACGATTGTGCTTTCCCCCCAACACACTGCCTGGGATGACTAATGTTAAATAGCTTAAACAACATGTGACTTTCTTTGTGACAGTTTTAGACATATTTCACCTGAGTTCATCAGTGAGACCCTGATAGTAATTTTCTCCACCAGATTTCTTCCTAATATAAATAAATCTCGCGTGAATAAGTGTTCTCAGATGAGTAATTACATTATAGTTACAATTGTTGTAATTGTTGTTACTTGTGTTACAATAGTTCTTAAATTATCTGCACGCTGGGCTCACAGAAAGAAAAAAAACATCAAACAAATGTTTTTTTCTTCTCTTCCTGCAGACTTATGGTACAATCAGCTTCAGTTTATGTGCAGTAGGAGGCAATAGTGGAGCGGTACAGAGATGCAGCTTGTGGGGAGTGGAGACAGGACATTATTTTTTACTGTATTGCAAAAAAGGACAAGGGCATAAATGGGAAAGTGGAAATTGCATCCAGGACAGAAACCACCATGTTGCTAACAAAACATCAGCTCTTTACAAGAATCTGACAGACAGCATGCTAATGCTAAGCTAGCCAAGAATCCAGCGTGACTTTATAGCTGAGAGAATGCCGACCCCAGCCCAGCAGCCAGACCCTGAACTTCAACAGGTAACAGAAGGAGTGAAGAACAGTCAGGCTGCAGACTTCGTTTCTACCTACTCATGTTTCTAAAGAAGAATCGCTGTGGCGATCGCTTCGAAGTCACTTTGTGCTGGTTTTCATTTTTGCTTTGTGCTGTCGGCTTTGTTTTCATATCTAAATATGAAGACAAAGATCATAAGTGTGTCCTCATTAGGATAGGGACTTGTGCTGCTGTGTGCATTGTTAACTGGTAATTATGAGACAATGAATTCCAGGTCAATTTACAGAGCAAGAAAGTAATGTACATACATGCCAAACCTCCCGATTTTTCCTGGAGAATCCCAAATTTCAGTGCCCCTCCCAAAAATCTCCCAGAGCCACCATTCTCCCCAATTTCTCCCAATTTTCCACCCAGACAACAAAATTGAAAAACCATATCCCAGATTGGCCCAGCCAATTCCAGCTTCCAACAATGGCTACTACTACTGCAGCTACTTAGTTTTAATATTACTCTTATTACTCTTTCTGGGTCACAAAATAAACTTTTAACATATTTTCAGGCGAGAATGTAGCTGTGTAAACTTCAAATATCTGAGCCGTGGAGAACAGCAAACTCCCGGCACATCGTTTTCAAACCCCCGCGGCCTTTCGCTACTCAGGCTAAACATGATATATAAGTCACTTAAATAACTTAAACATGTTATTGTTTGGCCTTTTTCAGTGTTTTATTTGTTTGTGAGTAAATCAGTTTGGCTGAGATTAAAATTATTAGATTAAAACTTTTTTTTTTATTAGTTTTTTCTGTTTTCACAAATAGTACATAATTAGATAACATAATAAAGTGTACAATTCAGAACCAAAAATAAATAAATAAATAATAAACAAAACCAAAACAAACAGACTGATAACTAGGCACAGAACACCAGCTCAGTTCCATCTAAAAAATAAATAAATAAATAAAGAGAGAATACAATACAGTACAATACCTGTGGTCCCAGTATTACGCTGCAGTTTGAACACTCAAGAGAATCCTTGTAACATAATATTAGAAACATCAGGTTCCACATAGTTCAAGTATGGTTCTCACACCTTAAAGAATTGATCTGTTTTTGAGTGCAGTATACATGTAAGATATTCCAATGGCACTTGATCCAACACTACTCTTTGCCAACCTTTAACAGTTGGTGCTTTTTCATAAATCCATTGGAGTAGTATATTCTTCCTTGCCGCATAGGTGAGAACACAGTACAATCTCCTATTATTCTTGGATATTAATCGCCGGCTGGGGAGACCCAGTATGAGAGACCATCTCCAATTCACAACCGAAAATCTTCTCCATTTCAGATAACACATTAGACCAATATTCTTGCAATTTCAAACATGACCAGAAGCTGTGAGTTAGGGTAACAATTTCTGTCTTACATTTGAGGCACATGGGTGAAAGGGTAGGATTATATTGATGTCTGCGAAATATGGATATATGCATTCTGTGTATGATTTTTAACTGTATTGCTTTAAATAAAACTTTATTAATCCCTCAGGAGGGTTCCTCCTTGGTTTTCACACAGCTGAATAAACGTCAAACAGAAAACTGATTAAACAGAAGTGTGGGATAGTCGAGAATTTACGCCAGCGCCCAGTTATATTTTTAAACAGCAAGGAGCAGACGGCTGAGTTTCACTCCACCGAGAGAGATTGTGACATAATTCTGAAGGTTAGACCGTCCAATTTCACAGTCTCTCATTTCCGGTCTACTCGGCTTTCGGAGGACCCGGCCCACTTAGACCGCAAAGGCCGAGTCCTCAGGTTGATGCAGGTAGATGCAGCCTCTGAATTTGGACACCTCCGCTGTTTCTGGCCAGACAATAATAACTGTGACATTCAACTTATTTTATCCGATAAATAAACATAGTAAAATTCAAGTTTTTTGTGTGTATGTGTGTGTGTGTGTGTGTGTGTGTATATATATATATATATATATATATATATATATATTTATGCATTTGTATACCACTCTCCCCCCCCCAACAGACCTAATTCTAAGGTCTAACACTAACAAGACTAACAAGTAATGTCTAATACATTACTTTTATGAAGAATAGCCCCAGTTATTGTGGCTGCCTCTGAGTAATAATTCAAATAAAACTGATATAAACACATCTGTCGGCTGGTTACTTTATTAGTGGGTCTAACACATCTGTAAATCTAAATCACTGAATTGAATATATAAACACACAAGGCTGCAAACACCCACATACACATAAGGCTTCATACTATTGCACCATTGTGTGCATGTGTATGTGTGTAATACCTGTGTGCTGCCGTTGGGCCCAGATTAGCTTGTTAAAATAGAGCAGCACCGTTAGCGTGCACGTCGCTTCAAAGCCGAGAAAAGGCTGTTGATCAAGGTGAATGCTACGCTTGTCGCCTTGCCTCTCCCTCACATTCAATCACCCACACGACCTCCTGCTGCCTGCCTGTGTGTGCGTGCGTGCTGCTGCGTGTGCGAGGACCTGATAGCATGTGTAACCAGTATGTCTTGAACAAGTTTGCCAGTTTGTGTATCCATGTGAGGAAGGGTGAGGAGTTGATTAGGAAGTGTGCGGTCGGGGTGAATTTGTATTTCCAATGCTGTGTGCTGGAGTGTGTGACTTTTGTGTTCATAGAGATATTATGACTGCACGTGTGTCTATGTGCATTTTTCCAGCACTTATTTCCCTTTTCAACAGTCAGCTCAGTGGCCCTGAAATATCCTCGCAAAAACCACAAGACTTATAGTGAAAAGGGGCTGATTCTGAAGTTCTTTCAGAGACTGTTTGAGGGATTTGTCAGCAAATAAGATGAAAGGAAGCAAAACCTTGAAGCTAAATGAGCAGCAACCAAAAAGGACGACTGATTATAACTTCACACCATTGGTGGGATAGAGAGATGGAGCAAAACAGTGTGTTAATCCATTTAAAACTCATGTTGGACCACACACACACACACACACACACACACACACACACACACACACACACACACACACACACAAAGACCAAACAATAAAGCCATGCATGTATTTTTGTTTCACTGCAGTTGCAATGGACAGCATGTTGGGCAAGGCTTAGCACTGTTGCTTCCCAGGCTGAATCCAGGCCAGCTGGGGCATTTCTGGGTGGAGTTTTTGGAGTGGAGTTCTCCCTGTGCTTGGATGGGTTCTCTCCAGGTAGTGTACTCCAGCTTCCTCCCATAGAGATTGGTTACCAGGTGTGAATGGTCGTCTGTCTCTGTGCTAGCTCTGTGACACACTGGTGATCTGTCCAGGGCGTAACCCACCTTTTGCCTCATGACAGCTGGGACAGGCTCTGCCTATCTCTGGAATGAGCTTGTTTTGGTCAGAGGGGAATTTGGGAGCTTTGAGGTCGGTTTATTGTTTTGGGTTCTTTTTTGCCTTCCAGCAATTTTAGGTGAGTGTCACATGTCAAAGTCTAAGCTTCATGAATATGAGCACCAGTGTTTCCCAGTACTACACTGCAAGGCAATGAGATGATCAGCTGTGTTCTGTTCCCTCCCTGTGTTAATGTTCTGGCTGGTAGTTCAAATAAAACAGGCGCAGTGCTCGTTTTATGTGACACTTCTGCTCTTGTCTTGATGTTCTCTTATGTAATTTTAAAAACAAACAGCTTGGCCTTCGGGGTTATGATCACCTTCATTTGCTACCTACCAAACATCTGAAAATGGGCTTTCTGTCTGGCCTAATATTTATTTACTACAAGCTTTCCTGTAATGCATACTTATATTCCTCAGCTGAGCCCAGCACAGGCAATAATGCACCATGCAAAAGCTAGCATGGTGCCATTAGCTGCACTTGGAATATTAAATACATGTGACCCAGAGAGCACATATTACAGAATAGCAGTGGCCAAGCCTGAGGGGATCGTTGTTTCTACGGTGAACTGGATTCTCGGCAACAGCACTTAGTCTCCATTCATCAAGTCATTTCTTGTTTTCCCAAGCAACCAAAAAACAGGGGCAAGGTCACAATTTTCACAACAGGAGTAGGGAAAATAAGAACAATATATTTAACAAAACAACCTTGCATAATTATTCATCATTAGCTGCCCCCCATCAGTCTAGCCCTTGTCATTGTCATGACAACAATCTCCTGTGCCTGAATCCTCCCTTGCACCTCCCACTGCATCCCACTCGCCCTCAACTGTGAAACATCAGTGGGACAGCCTTCTGACTAAACATCGCCATCAGGCATTTCTCTGGCATGCAGGAGAGCTGCTCGAAACTCACACGTCCTGCTCATCGCTGAAGGCCATGTTCCTTACATTCTTACACTGTGACCCAGCATGCCACTATGAAAGTAATGTGAATTCAGACCAAAGGGCATCCATCAACTTTTCTCCATTCTTTAAATAAACAATACCAGCTAGAAGCTACAGTGCATCTGAGCCAGCAGCAATCGTGTCCACGAGGCCGGTGGATAAAAAATAGCTAGAATGGAAGTGAATGAAGCCCTTCCATGTAAAGTCTCCATGCTTATCTCAGTGCAAGGCAGCCTTTTAAAAGATACTCTTAATCTCAAGAGCGTCACTTCCTTCTTAAATATTGGTTTTAAAATAGCATGTTTATTGTGAGTGTCGCATGCATGATAAAAAATCTGTAGCTGATGTGTGGACCGCTGTTGGTTGATATGTACTCAACCATGAAAGAGGGCAGGATTTGCAAATACATGCATGCAGTAATAGGTCATATATTGATTAATAATTATATATTTGTAATACAGTGGTCCCTTGTTTATCGCGGGAGTTACGTTCTAAAAATAACCCGCGATAGGTGAACTCGGCAAAGTAGCCAGCTTTATTTTTTACAATTATTATAGATGTTTTAAGGCTAAAACCCCTCACTACACACTTTATACACTTTTCTCAGACAGGCATCGACATTTTCACACTTTTCTCTCTTGTTTAAACACTCAAGTTCAAACCTTCGTAGAAAAACAAGTCCAGTATAGAATGAAACCAAAGGCACCCGCAGGTCCCTTTGACGGTGCAAAACGTTTCGTCGACATTGTTGTGTTTGTTGGAGAAAACTTACAAAGATACAGTACAGCTCTTAAGAGTCAGTCTGCTAGCGATCGATGTAGACTTGACAAGCTGAACGCATTCCGTACTGTACAGGAGACACGGCACGGGGGAGATTGATTGACAATGTTCTACAGCCAATCAGGACGCAGAACACAACGCGCTGTAAAAAAGAAAAAAAAAAACATGCAAAATTGCACAAAAAAAATCCACGAAACAGCGAGGCCACGAAAGATGAACCACGTTATAGCGAGGGACCACTGTATACAACATGTCATCAGAATGTAATTGTTATTTTCTATTTACCAAATTTCAGTTATGTGTAAATTTTCAGTTTATTTCCAGTGGTTATCATAGAGTGTTATGATAAATGTCATGAGATAATTACAACTGAAGACAGTAATTATAAAAATATATTCCTATATTAATTATGGTATGTAAGGCTTTAGTGTGCGATCCAGTGTATCTGACATGAATATTACATCCAGCTTAGATGTCTGCTTAAAAGTAATAGATCATAACAGAAGTTATAATCTTTGTGTCCCACATGGTTCAGTAAAGCTCCTTCATGGTTATCAACAGAGAAAAATGGTTTCGTTTGGATGTGAAAGCGAAGCAGGAAGAAGATTCCAAATCATCTAGTTTACTGTATATGTGAGCTAACTATCAATAAACTGTCATTTGTTAAGATTAGACTATTCAAAACTCTGTTCTCTACACTATATCCTTAAATAGCTTTACTTTTACATACATCCTGTACACATTTTCCCAAAAAATAACCTACACTAAGAAGTAAGAGAATAAGCAAAGCTGTAGGTGAGATCAAAACTTGAGCAGGAGGAGGCCAGTGCAGAAGCAACAAAACACATCAAAAACCAAGTATGGAAGTTGAAAATAGGCAAAAGTATTTGTGTGTTCAAAGAGAATACACCTGAGAATACTATTAAAAAAACCTCATGTGGGAGAAAAAGGTAGTTTCTGCAACACAGAAATATTCTAGATGTTGAAACATGTTTGTTACACAGAAATTACATCATGAAGCAATGATGTCACCTGTAACCCCAAATGTGCCGGATGAATGAGAAGCGTGGCAACGAAATGAAATGAATCAATCCACTAATTGCAATACTAATGCCCCTGAATCCTCCCCTTAAACCAACAATTTGTTTCTCTGATAACAACAGTGAGGACCATCGATTCAGAGAAGCCAGTGAAAAATTGGCTGCACTTCAGTTGAACTACTTAATGTATGAAAGATTCAGGATTTTTAAACAAAGACTACATATGTGGTCCTCTGAGATCTTCTAAGGTCAGTCGGGCCCAGAAAAGGCCCCGTGGCCAAAAGTACCGCACAGTTTGGATGTGTATAGCTGTATGGATGGCAAATAAATCTGCAGTTAAAATGTTAAAAATTGACAGACTTGCAACAACAATGCTGAAACCTCATCTTTGACCTGGCTATGCACTGGGAATCCCTTTTTCATGAACTGGCCTTCTGTTCCTTTGAAAGCAGAGGGAAGGAGCTGTGGCAGAGAGCCAGACTGCCAGGCTTGCCCTTCTCCTCCCCCCCGCCCCAGCGTCCTGCCCAGCACTGTCACCAAGCTCATGGTGTCCTCGCTGTGTCCTGACTTAAGGTAACGGCTCCAATTTCACAGTTTAATTATGGCTAATCTGAGGAAACCGAGCCAACGCTAATGAGACAGCACGTGCTGGTGGCCAGCACTCGCTGGGAGAAAAGTGTCTGGACAAGGTGCTGCGGATTTACAGCCCGACTCTGTGGTGTGATCCCAGCCAGAAAAGGGTGAGGTTTGGGAAAGGAAGTGTAAATCTGTTGTAGAAAAAAATTAAAACAACAGAGAGTGCACTATTTGGATTTTAATGCTCATAAACCCACATTTTAGCATAAAAATCGAGTTCCCTTAGTGTTAATATTAACTTGTCCCTTCAATTTAGTGTCCTAATGATTGGTATAAAACTATGAGCACCCTTCACTTTGATATAACTTGTTTTTGGCAGGTGCAGCAATTTGAGGAGAGGCCAAGATTGAAAGCACATTTGTTATATAAGAATACATTATTGCAATTTCATCCAATGAACTGCCTTGTCTCTCAAGTGAAATCTCCTTTCCTATGGCAAACATTTTTGTTCAATCATTCATTACCCTCACACTCAAAGAAGAAAAAAAACATCACACTCTCAGACACGTCTACATCAAGTTTTGGATGACTCATGTTGACAGACAGCAGTGGTGCACAGGAATTAGACTGCTGATTTCGTAGCCTAAACCTGCGGTCCCCAACCTTTTTTGCACCACAGACCGGTTTAATGTCAGACAATATTTTCAGGGACCAGCCTTTAAAGTGTCGCAGATAAATACAACAAAATAAAATGATACGACCAAGACAAAAACTGTGGTATTTTGAAAATATAATAATAAATGCAAATTCACTGTGTAATTGTGCTACTTTATTAGAGAGAGTAACATCCTCCTATCTGCCCCTTAATGCTCTCTGATCGCTATGGTAACATGTAAATATTTCTTTCAAAATAAGACACACAACACGGGAAAAAGACCCAGGGAAACCGAGTTAACGATAAAAACCCTGAAAACCACAAACGACTCACGGATCAGTACCGGTCCGTGGGCCGGGGGTTGGGGACCGCTGGCCTAAATTATAACAGATAAATTATGAACTATTAAGGATTTATCAATGTGGTAAATTCACCAGCACCAATGATGGCTCTCAGAAAGGCACAAAAACAGTTTGCTCCCATAGTTACTAAACAGAGAACAAAAATACAGAGTGAGATTAAATTAAAATAAAAATGATTATTTTTATGCGTGTGTGTGTTGTCCAGCTATTACTCATCATAAAACTTATACTGTGGAAACTGAATCTGTTTACATTGTCACACTGTAGTGACG
Source organism: Mchenga conophoros (assembly GCF_057382185.1). Lineage (NCBI taxonomy): Eukaryota > Metazoa > Chordata > Actinopteri > Cichliformes > Cichlidae > Mchenga > Mchenga conophoros. The sequence continues at coordinate 7,051,639 of NC_140543.1, read as the reverse complement.
TAGCTTCCTTGCAGGGACAAAAAGCAAGTAAATGGACTGATTCTACTTCTACTCTCCCTGAGTACTCAAAATGCTCTATATAACATACTAACTACCATTCATACTCTGATGGATGCATCGGCGAGGAACTTAATATCTTGCCCAAGGATATTTGGCATGCAGACTAGGGGGAAACAGGTATCGAACCACCAACCTTCCGATCAGTAGATATCCTGCTTCTGCCTCCTGAACTACAGCCACCCTGTACATATATGTTAAACCACTGAATGTTAAATTGAAGACACGTTATGAGTTTAGGGTTAAATTCAGGTTAAAGTTCAACAGGTTGCAGGTTGAAGGGAATCTGTAGCAAATTTAAGTTTTTTCTCTGACCTTCAGTCACCTTATGAATGGATTCTGAGAAGTACATCAACTCATTACTTTTTGCTATATTATTAATAGTCAAGGTAACTGGTCCCTTGACCCTGCACTCACAGTCACATTGTGACGACAGACTTTACTAGTTTTAATATTAATATTATTGATATTAAGTTAGAGCCAAAAATGACAAAACAGGAATTTAAACATGTTATTGGTGCTTCAAATAACAGACATTCATGTTTTATTTTATGTATATTTAACATAACTTATGGCCTTAATGTGGAATATGACCTTGGGCGACTTCTTTGCAGGTTTTTTGCAGCCTGTGTATGTTTCATATATAAAAGACTTCAGAGTTTAATGGCAAAGCTTTACAAAAATAAATAACCTTTTCTGTTATTTTCTTTAAAACTACTTTTTTACCGTCTCCACTAAGAAACACTGTCTCTAGTAAGTGCTGAAAGCAATGCAATGACCTTGACTGTTTTCAGTAAGTTGCTGAGTGGATGACACATTTCACTATATTTGCATAGATTTACCAATGTATTAGGAAATAGGAAAAGATTGCTTCTGTTTTTTATGAATCAAAGTTTCAGGAAATCAACACATTTTCCATCTCTTGCAGCCCGTGCACACAAGTCCCTCCCTCCATCTTCTCCATATGTGCATCCACTTGCATCTTTGCCTTGACTTTGTATGCAGCGACTGAACCTCTCCAATTAATTGTGCATTAAGTCCAAACTATACTTTAAAACATAGATACACTGCACTGCAAGGAATTTCTCTATCAGCGTACTAGCAGCTAGATTTACCAGTTGTGACTTTACATTCTGCCTATAGTGAACTAGAAGAACAGTCTCCTTCTGTACAAACTGTACAGTAGAGCAAACACTATAATACTCAGTTGTTTGTTTGGTGCTATCACATCGTTTATTCATTCATTGTTGATGTATAGACCAGCTGGGATCTTTCTGTGTGGAGTTTGTAGTTTTTTCCTATGCATGTGTGGGTTCTCACTGGGTACTCTGCCACCCACTCGCAGTCCAAAAAAATACATGTTAGGTGTGATTCTAAATTGGCTGTAAGTGTGAATGTGAATAGTTGTCTGTCTCTATGTTGGCCTTATGAGGGACTGGCGACGTGACCAGGGTAAATCCTGCCCAGTGACAGCTGGGAAAGGCTCCAGCGCTGGAGCCTGAACTGTATAAGCAGTTAACTAGCTGAAAAGATGGTTGGCTGCAGAATTATACTAAGCAAAAACAGTGCTTCTTAACACCACATGGCATCACGGAATACTGTAAACACTGCAATTGCAGTAAACAAGCTACATATACAAATGTTAAATGTTATTTATTAGAATTTTATTGTGCTATTATCTGAAATAAAAAGCAAACATCTTCAACCTGAGAATTTTCAGTTGAACAACAATCAGCAACCCATCACAGACACCTTGAAGACAGGTATCTATTACACAGAGTATTGTTCTCATTTCATGGTGGGTGCATGTTAGACTTTAGGCTATTTAAGTTTCATCAAAACACAGACAATCTAATTCTTTCCTCAGAAATATCCGTGCATCTACAAAGGGACAGCAAACTCAGTCAGGGCCCGCGATTTCAAAGGGGGAAGTCCCTCAGATGTCCTTTGTAAGATAACAGATAAAATTCCATCAACATTCATATCTTTTCCCCCCTAAACCTGGAAGAAATGATCAATTTGCTGAAATCTGCAATCATGAAATATCATTATTTTTTATTTCGTTTTGCTTTGAGGTAGAGGCGATTGCAGTGTTCGGGGGCTGGCTAAAAAGCAGTGGTATTGGTCTGAAAAACAATGCAATCTTTTGAAAGTATTCATCACCTGATAAAAGCTGCCAAGGTCAGACCTATGGGAGATTGCGCGATCGAAAACATTATTTGTGCACTAGGTTGTTTGCCTGGAGAGCACTTTTAAAGGAGCAAAACTGCTTGGGAACAGCAGCCGAGGTAGTTGAAGTGCAACTAGTGCAGGTACATCAAACTTTCCTTTTAAAAACTCCACCATTATGAGCTTGCATGATGGCTGAGTGGGTCAAAAATACTATGTAAACAAAATCTTTGATGCTTTTCTGCTTCTGCGCTTTGAACTCTCTAATAAAGAAAAGTAATATTACACAGATGATAAAGAATACCTTTCTTTTCTTTTTTTTTCAGCTGAAATTTTCACCCACTTTAGCTCAGGTTATGACTCGCACTGGGCTCTCTGAAAACTAAAGCATAAAAACATGGACTTTAAAACTGCGGTTTTAATGCTTTGCATGCTTTGATGTCTTCACTTGTAGGCTGACTAGGAGCAACTGTTTACAACCACCACAAACTGAACTATGTAGTTGGGCCAAAGAACACAGGTGTGTCCAAAATATAGACTGTATATAGACTGTATAATGGGCAGAGCGGCTATGAAAATCAGCTTTAGTGTTATCACTGTCATCAACATTTTTTTAAGCAGGAGTGAACATATTTCGATGAGAAGAACGGTCTGTACCAAGGTGTTGTAAGATAATAAATGTTTTTCCTTTAAACTTGGTTGCTTCTGCTTTTAGATAAACTCACCTTTGGAGAAACCATAAGGTGGCATCTGAGGAACTGCCACAGGCTTCAAGTTTGGACTGTACTGACTACACAGATGTTAGCAGAGTGTTCACTTTATGTGAACGAAGGATGCTGGCTTAAATTTATGACACATCTTATAGTACTCTTTAAAACATTGTAAGATGTGTAAGATGTAAGATTTAAGACACAGAAGACAGTCAGGGGTAAAGTGCCATTAAAATGAAACATTTCCAACCCACAGAAACGTATTTGACAATGTTTTCTAAAACTGAAGTGAAGTGATAACGGTCACAGCACTTAATTGGATGCAATTACCTCTCAAATAATTTTTGCATGTTATAACATAATTGTATGCATCACATGCATGTATAATAATTATAATATGACTGACCTTATTCCATGTTAGTCATTTTGGAGGAGCATGTAATTTCATCTGTTAGTTAATGCACATTACTGAAAAGTTTAAATGCCACAGCTTACCTGACTGTTGTTGCTGACCAATTTTCATCCCTTTATTACACAGTGTACCTTCACATCTGCACAGTGCATCTTTGATGGGTGCTTACAGCAGTATAAAGATTGTCTCAGTCTAGTTTCTTGAAAAGGACATTGATGTCAAATGACCAAAAACTAAGGAATGATTCTAGTGCTCTGTTAAATTTCCACCCAGTCCTAACAAGTTGTACCTAATAAAGTGGTCTGTGACTGTACTGTATATTGGATTCAAAGTATATACTGAAGTTAACTGTGTGGCTGCTAAGTTTGCTAACTGTGAGAATTAGAAAGTACATCTTTTCCTACTTTTCAACTATCACTGTCCCACTCAATCTTTAGTTAACTTGCTCTTTTTTCTGTAGGATCTTTGGAGTCATTTCATGCATTTCTTCCATGCACAAAAACATAAGGAAGACAAATATCACCGATGCCAATACACAGTTTGCATGCATTGTTATTGGCTGTGTAGCTTTGTCCTTCTATTATGGCTTAACCTGTTTTACTTTATAATACTTTTAATAGTGGCTGAAATTAGACGCAGCAGGATGCATTATACTCAGTCATCATCAGCATAGAAATTCATTTCCTACTGTTTGTGATCAGCACAGACAAACAAGAGCCAACAGTGATATGATAAACTGAGAATTAATTTGTGCTAATTGCTCACCACACTGCTCATGCTGTGACTGAGAACAGCTACATTAGCCAACTGGAATACGACAAACAACAGTAATATGAATTAAGTAGCCCATTATATGCAGACAGAACAACCAACTGGTGAGAAGTCAGGTTTGCTGCTGCGACTGTGAATGTGAGCCAACAAAAACATGAGGGGAAATCTGCACAGTTATCCTATCAATCAATGTGGCATTGCTGATCACTAATCAAAACTAAAATACACACACAAGCATATCAGAAGCACTTTTCATACAGGAAAGCAGGATGAGGAGCATGTTCGTTTCAGTAGCAGTTTAAATGTGCCATGCATCAAAGAGTTCACATTCAACTTTCAAATTACAAACACCATCCATCCATCCATCTTCCTCCGCTTTATCCGGGGCCGGGTCGCGAGGGCAGCAGCCTAAGCAGAGAAGCCCAGACCTCCCTCTCCCCAGCCACCTCCTCTAGCTTATTCGGGGGAACACCAAGGCGTTCCCAGGCCAGCCAAAAGATATAATCTCTCCAGTGCGTCCTGGGTCTTCCCCGGGGCCTCCTCCAGGTGGAACATGCCCAGAACACCTCACCTAGGAAGCACCCAGGAGGTGTATGCCCGAACCACCTCAGCTGGCTCCTTTCGATGTGGAGGAGCAGCGGCTCTACCCTGAGCCCCTCCCGGATGGCTGAAGGGAGAGGCCAGCCACCTTTCGGAGGAAGGGTGGCTGGGTAGGGACGTAGATCGACCGGTAAATTGACAGCTTCGCTTTTATGCTCAGCTCTCTCTTCAACAAGACGGACCGTTGCAGGGTGCGCATCACTGCGGCCACAGCACCAATCTGCTCCCTTCTCCCATCACTCACGAACAAGACCCAGAGATACTTAAACTCCTCCACTTGGGGCAGGAAATTACAAGTACATTTAAGCTTATTTTTGAACTTACAAATTATATTATGAACTTAAATACAGTTTCTCCAGTAGGAAGCTTTGGTTTTAAAAAAGTTAACCTTGAATTGGGAAGACGTAACTTATTACTTCTATGTATTGATGACATTAGAAAAAGCCATGGAGAGTTTATGAATCAACTGATCGATAAAAAAAAAAGACCTAAATCCTTTTGATACTATTCAAAGGAACAGTGAGAACAGTAGCTTGAGTTTGGATAATGTTGTCGATTCTTGTCATTGATATTTTTCATTTTCCACCTTAATACATGTTTTTTTTTTTTTTTTATTGTAGATTTGAATGGACTGCACTATGACAATTATATTACAATGCTAAGAAAACAGAAATTACCAATTTTACAGCCACACTTCAATTTCAACTGCTCCTCAAAATGTTTCCATAGATACAGTACGACTAGTTTTATGTTTCTGTGAAACACTAAACTGCTTGTATACCTGCTGCTGACAACAAAAGCTTCACCATCATTCACTGACGAATGGCAAAGCAGACAAGGCAAACAGTATGATATCGTCAGTGACCTTTGCATCCAGGTGGATCCCAGCAGGCTTTGCTTAAGTTTAAATCACTTCCAGTACTGCAGGCATGTGACCCATGATGACATATAGATTTCTTTTCTACTGGTGCTTTCAATTTGATTGGAGCATCAGCTTAACTGTTAAAACATAAATTTAATAAAAAAACAAAACAAACAGTCACATCTCACCATGCCACGTGTGCCAGCTGCTAAATACCTAAAATCTACGTGTAAAATTGTATTAAATATTAACTCATCCAGCACGTCTGTCTAAATAAGGGATTTGTGAAAACTTTTGGAGGAGTAGCAAGGTCCATGAAGTTTGATTGAAGGATGACAGTAAGGAAAAATAAAATGTGTGTATTTATAAGGTGCCACAAAGACTTGAATAGAATGTCAATGATATATTATTTTCCATGAAAAAATTGGATTTTCAGTTTAGCAGCCGGCACAGTTTGAATGAACCATTGTAAAAGGTGAAGGAATGTCTCCCACTGTCTGACGTTCACCTTCACATGTTCCACCTCAACAAAGACTGTGCCTCTCAATGAGAATATGCACCTTTGTGAGTGTTCAGTGAACTTGCCTGACAAGCATGTACGCACATATGAGTAGCATCTATAGGAACAGATGGTCAGCCTCGAAGGACAAAGCCTTACAACTGAAATACATTATATATGTACACAATAGTTCATCCCTTTAGTTGAACTTTTGTACAGGTTTGATAACGTTAGGAGCTAAAATAAGTTCATTTTTCCCTTCAATCACTAATCAAGGAATTGATGTCAAATTGTGTCTCATGGGTAGGAAGAATGAGCTGATATTTTAATGTAATTTTGTAATCGCTTAATTTGTGAATGTCCAGATATTCACAAATTTTGTGTTTACTAAATTGAAAAAGACTGCAACACAAAAAAGTTAGAACATAGAAATTAAACAGTGATTGGCTCTTTCCAAGCATTTAGCTGCCAGTTTTAATTATGACATAGCTGACTGATGGCATCCTGGTTAATTATAGTATAAACTGGAGAGGTGAGAAATACAATTATCTTAACAAACATTATTCCAGTGACAATCAACTAAGCTGAATGAGCAAATAAAATTGTTCAGGTTAGTTTAGCCTCACACAGATATTTGGCTTCCACAACTGACTACGATGCAGAAACATAATTAATTTGAATTAATTTAAAAACATTTAAAATTTTCTGTTTTTGTATTTTGACATCACATTTCTGGTAACGGTGTGGCAGCTTGTGATGCTACACTGACACTTTGTTCACATTACTTCCTGTGGACTAGTGGATTACTGGATGATGCTGCAGATGCTATGTCACAAACACATCCACAAACCAAAGAGGATACTCTCCTGTCCTTAATGCCAAATAATCAAAGACTTAAAAATATATAATCATGTTATTTACTGATTTTAGAATGTATAATTTTAATATCCTTTTATTTTGGTAATTGATGTGGAACAAAATGTTTAAAAAATGGCTATCACAAGCTTAACAAACACTGATTGATGCTCCTTAAATTGCATGATTGTGTAATAAACAGTCGAGTGTCTGAAATACAGAATCATGAATACAGAAAAGGAGCAAGTCTTCACATTTTAGTGTCTGGAAACGCCTAATGACACTGAGCTCTCTTTGCAAACAGAGATTGTATATTCTTCTGCAGGTTTGCATTGTGATTTGCATGCAATTATGTACATATAGATTCACTCTGCATTCCCAGAGCCAGCACTGTGCACACCGCCTGCACACACACCCACTCCACAGCTGTATAAACAGATCAGTCCACCATCACACATTAGCTCTGTCAGCTGTAGGACTGCAGCATACATCAGACAGGCCTCTGATGCATTCTGCTAACCCCATGGAGGGAGGAAGATATTCAAGGGAGCTTGTAATGGTTGTTGTGGTGGGTGGGGGTAATTACGGTTGAGCCTCCGGGTCCTGACAGACCTCTCTGTGCCCACCTGGGGAGCACTGTGCCTGCTGTCTGTGAGCCTGCCTGTCAGTGTCCGGTACACTCTGCAGACGAGCAACCACCCTCCCAGCTAACAGAAACCTTTAGCAGCAGATGCTACGCAGTGTGTGGTGCCGCTGTTGCTACCGGCAGAACAAGGGATTTGGGGAAGGCAGATGTTCAGAGGAAGAAGAGCACCACGTCAACACATAAACAACCAACAAGATTACAGAGACACTTCTGTAGCATTGCATATGTGCATTTTCTATCTTCTTCTGCAGTTCTTTCTTTGCTAGTAAACACATGCATGTTATTATTCTGTTAGCAGTAATTGTTTATTTTGTTGTTGTTTTTTACTTCAATCCAAATCCAATTCCCTCCTTTAATTTCCCCACCAGTAGCTCCGGGGTTGGATAAGTGAAGGTATATGATGTTTGCCCATGTCTCCATGAGCTTACAAGAGCTTCAGCAAACAGCTGCAGCTAGACTTAACAACTCTCTGCTGCTAAACTATTTCATTTGAAGTCAAGACTCAGTGTCTAAAAGAACAACCATAGTTCTCGTCTTTTTTATGCATTCCAAGGTTTGCATGTTGTAAACTGCCTTACATCCAACAACGTTATGTTGTCTGCGTTGTTTGTCATTAGAACCGCACTAAAAAGAGGCTGGTGGAGAGGTGGAGCATGGATAAAATAAGTTTGATCTTCCACCACTGCAGAATCACCAGTGCACCTTTAACATTTGAATCCATATCATTAGTTTTGAGAAAATCATATTCTTCTAAATCAAGTTGGGTTAGAGAGCCCCTAATGTCATCCAGTTCCACGTCATGTGAATTTCTGCCATGCTGGATCTAATTAAAAGTGCTATGACTGCGAAGCAGGGTGAGAGATTGAAAGCTGATTGACCAAAACCAAACCTGATGTCAGGACCACATTTGTAGAATGCAAAGTATAGGACAGGCTCATAGGTTACCATACATTTTCAATAATAATGTGTTTATCTCTGCAAAACGTTTTTATGGGATCTCATTGGCCTGAACTCTCTGACTGTCCATCATTATGATATTTAGATGGTGAATTTAGAGTGACATCACTCAGATAAGGCATCTTTGGATCTGCACTTAAATTAAAAAATACAGTTAGTCTCAACTGAATTTGGCTTTGCAGCATGAAGTACACTGGGTGTGTATATGGGGATGAAAAGTTTCAGGCTGGGAGACTGAACACAAGTTGAACAGTTAAATTTTCTTTGCTTTAATCCTTTCCAACCAGAGACGGGGTTTTGCCTTGTTTGGTCAGCATCTGTGTGAACTCTGTGACTTCAAGTTAAACGTGGAGCATCTCATTTTCAATTCCTTTGTGTGTAAAACATAGTTGATATTACACATGGGAGAAGATGCTTTGGAGTTCAATATTAGAGATACTTGTGTTAATATAAAGTGGTTAGTAAGTAAATGACTACATATTTCATGCCAACACTGAAAGTATTTCTGTTGAATTGAGGCTTTGCAGATTACATTTGTTAAAAATTACTTTCTTACTACTACAACTAGAACAATCTGTTAGCAACCAAAGTAATCTGTTTGAAGTAATTGAAGTAATCTGTTATATTGACTATACTGTATATTCCAAATACTGTATTACTTTTATGTTATCACTCCTTTAAAATTAGCTTCTGCATGTTTGCTGTTATGTCCAGGGGATGTAAAGCATGCAGGACTAAGAGCCACATGTTGGTGTTTTGTAGCATGAGCTCCATTCTCCTTGTTCGGCCCTCTCTAGATTCACGATACTGTAATTGTGTCTACTTGGTTTGGCTACGTAAAAAGAAAATAATGGGTATGCAATCTATGTACAGAAGGAGTGGAGCTCAACATGGAAGATGCTGTGAGTGGGTCGAATGCTGATTGGTTGAAAATAGGATCAGAACAGGGAGGGAGTGACAGCGAAGTTCCCCATGTAGAGGGAGAACATCTTTGGTTTCTTTGGTTGATTGAAAGAGTAACAACACTAAAGGAAGAGTAGGCTGCGCACTGGTTGTTTGTGACAACTGGTGACATTGAACGGCTACAGCATGTAGACATTCTGCAAAGCTGTGCAAAGGCCCTGCGAAGGACTGACGCACAATCATGTTGGCTCATTTTTAGAGCTGTGCTTAGCACGCAGGCTCATCTTTCAAGTATATTGTAGAATTTCTTAGCAGCTGTCAGGCATCAGCTTACTTATCAGCCACTATCAGCTTGTGAGAATTGCACAAACAATGTGTTATGTTACTCATTCCAACAAAAAAGTACTCTAGCACAATACTTTTTGATGCACCATACACAACATTGCATTTAAGCTAATGAACTGTTTATATGATTGTTGTTAAAGTTTGATTGTTGTATATAGTTGCATTAAAAATAAGCACAGAGACATTCTGATCTTCCTCTGCATTTGCAGACACTGAATTGTTTATGTTAACGAGTGACTTGACAACAACACCAGTTACCAATAATCATGCCTAGATACTGCTGGCTAATCGGGCAGGAGACGTAGTTAATGAGAAGGGCCATTTCACAGTATCAGATCATTTGCTCAATGATGTGTATAGACAACAGTGATGCAGTGTGTCCAGTCCAAATTACAGCCCACTATTAAGGACATTAGACTGAGCCCACAGGTGCATAATACCATGCTTGATGCTAGTGTCATTACCCGCCTTGTTTGCTTGAGCGCAGCCTCTTGGGCATGCATTTTTGCCCAAGAGAAAGATCCAGACCGTCGAGGTGCATTGAAATTCTGGGCTTTTATTTTCATATACCACTTTTTGTGGATGACCTCAGCTGTACCTAACAGCCCATTTAGCACCTGGGGAAAATAGGAAGGGGGGCGTGAACATTGTATGCCAGCTGTCTGTTGTGCCATGCTGTTTGCCAGAAAGCCCAGCGGGTGTCCGCCAGCGACCTGTAAGCAGACTGCCGGTCTGCTGAAGTGTAGCTCGCAGTCTGAACGACGCACGCAGTACGTGCAGAGCAGAATCCAGACGAGGTGTGAGACGGGGCTGGCTAAACATGGAAATGCTAAGCTGCAGCGACACGCTCGGGCAGTGAAGAAAACACAGAATGCTTAAAAGGAGAATGCTCAACTTTTTCTGCATCAAAATTATACATGATATTGATGTCAAATAAAACCAGTAGGGCCATAGCTGTAGAGAGTTTACAAAGGAATCTACTAAGATTTGGAAGAAAATAAAAAAAAACCCCAAAAAACATAATGTAGAAACTCATATCATATCATATGCACACTAATGAAGCAACAGGTTATCAAAGTAATGCTTTTTTTTTTTTAAATTAGATTTCACTTTCCTACAAGTGCTATGAGGTTATATCTTCTGGGACTATTGGTCTAGACTAGTTTAATAATAGATGGAGTTATATAGTTATATAGCATTGATCACTGTATTTTGGCAGCTTATTTCTATTTCAGTTGTGTCTAATTTGAATGATACAATTAGCCATTACCAAAATTAGCAAAAAGAAAAGGCTGAGGCTGTCCAAAGAGGGAAAAAGCAGCTTTTTTGACCTTTTCAGTTACACCTGCCACATTTCACATGCAGCAGGAAACACATGATTTTAACATCGTGGAGTCAGTCTGATAAACTTTAGCTTGTAAATGCCGTGCGTGTCAGACAGTGTAATTCCAGTAACAGCTAGCTTCAACTGTGTGCATATCAGACAAATTAATGTGCAACTTCAAGCCGTCTAAATAGCTGTTTCCGTCGTGTTGTAAATGTCCATTCAAGCTCACTACAGCAGTGCCACAATACTTAATAAGAGACTGGAAAGATGTGATATTTAAGAAGAGAAGTTTTTGTGTAGCTGCAATCACAGTGGGACCTTGTACAATATCTTTTTCTGGTGCAGAATCTTGGCAATTACAGCCACAGCTTAAACCAGAAAACACTCAGAAAGCTCACACCGTTAACAAGGTGACAAAAATTCTCTAAATTAAATTAATTAAAGAATAAGCATAAATATGTGTTCTATATTATTTAATGCGAGCAGGAGTAGTTTACGACAAAATATTCCAGAAATATATTCTTTTATAAAAAAGAAAGAATAAATCTTGAAAAATCTTTAAAATATTACTTTTCTGTAGTCGAAGCAACAAATCTGCCCTTTTCTTTAGTAAGCAAACTGTCTCCTGTAACCAGGTAGGCCACACAATCTGACAGACACCTGGGTTACATCTCAGCATGCATCTGGCCCTCAGGGCTCGTGTGGCGAGCTGTCATTACCATATCAAAGACGCGCCGCGTCACGGCCGCAGAGAAAAAGAAGAGCCAGCACTTCAACAGCCTCTTGATTCAATTTTTCACATGGAGCTATTTGAATATCTATGGCAGGCGATGCAGATGGATGCATGAGTGCATGCCCAAAACACACACACACAGATAGAAATATAAGAACTCCGGTGTATTTTCATACACATGCAGGTCCATCCTGGGTGCATATATGTACACAGCTCACATGCATGGCAGTGGTTTGATTTTTAATCATTTATTTTCTACCTTGTGATAAAAATTGCAGGTGCAATGGGATGCATCAGCCAACAGACAACCTTGATCCAATATGTGAGTCTCTTTACTTCATGAATATTCTCATTCAAATCCAGCTCTCTATTCAGGCACCTGGGCAGGCTGCAGACAACAATACTGTGTCATTACGAGTGATGCTATCACTCTGCTCACCGAGACCGCAGACAGGAATGTATTCTCAGTGAAATCATTATGAAAGCTGCTTGTTGTGACTCACTGGTATAGAGCAAGACAACAAACAACACGGATCAGAAATTCTTTTCATCACCATCTCAGGGATGAGAACGAATCCCAAAATCCAGATATTCTGTTGTGAACGTGGATTATAAGGAAATTACATTCCACCTCTATGTAATTATAATAATGCATAGTGCAAACTGGACTAAGCCTTTTTACAAATGTTACATCAAAAGGTTGACTAACACTTGTATTTAATGAAGAGCTTTGAGCCTAGATGTCAAATTTTGTTTTATTCTGCCACTGTAATAAAATATTTCAAACCTGATTTGTCTAACTGATATATATGTGAAAACAAGAGCTTGCTCTTCTTTGCTTGCCTTGTTTAAATAAAGGTAATACACAAATGTCTGTAAAAAGGAAGGTGGCATCCATTCAACACTATTAGGCAATTAATTTTTATCTAACTCTTTCCTGCCTCATACTAGTACACTTCATGTAAGGTTATCAAATAGGCAGTTCAGTTGACAAAAAGTCGTTATGTGTTTTCGAAAAACAGCTGGAATAAGCATTTGTTCCCAGTCTGTCACCTCTATTGTTGAAATTTGATTAAGCTCAGTCAACTAAACAACTACTTTCGTGAGGCTGTTAAAGGGTGTGTAGGGGTCAAGTGACAAAGAGAGAAATCCACAGACTGCTTCTTTCTAGCATTGCTAAGTATGCTATTTTTAAAAAAGCAATTAGCCATACCGCAGAAGCTCAGAAGCGCTGGCGCTACCTTGGCAACCAGTGTCTGTCACATGACCCTTGTCTTGCACATTCAAGTGCTCACTCAAGAGTCTCCCAGAGCAATGCTGTTCAAAAACTCTGACTTAGGTAATGATTACATTCCTTAATAAGGATCCAGACAGGGTTTCCAGAAACATAATGCAATGTGACAATTATATGTCGTGTTAACCGCAAGTGTTTAAGTTTATGTATCACTGTGGAAGGGAAAACAGAAATGAGCTAACATGTTTTCACTTTTAATCATCAATGCAGCTCAAAATTTAAATACTGGGATCATAAAATGCCTGATTCTTGCAAAAAACAACTAAAAACTGCAAAAGATCTCATTCCTCAAAGTTGTATTAAATCAGCCGTTTTGTGGCAAATGGCCTTTTGGCATTCTGGTAAAAGGGAGTGTTTGCTCCCGCCCTGTATTTTAAATAGCAGTTACATTGAATTGTGATGGAAAAAGCGATCCACTCCCATTGTTTCTTATTTTTTAATTTTTTTGTGTCATTAGATTTCCCTCCTCTATTTGTGAAAAAGCTCTTTCAAACAGATTGGAAGTGCCTTTATTTGCAGTGAAAAAGTGAGCTGGATGGGGTAGCGTGCGAATATTGCCACTACAGGACAATGGTTGCTGCCGCAGCAACCTTATCTTCCACCTTCTTCCCTCCCAACAAACATGCATTCACTTAATTGGACACAAGTCTCAGTGTGGAGAAATCTGTGCCATGTTCTCCGTGGCCTTGGTGATTGAATGATTTCCAATCCTGAAGCTACGTAAATTAACGGCAGTCAGAGTGAGAGATAATGAAGGGTACTGCAGGGGCAAAGTATAATTTAATGTCATTGGAAGATGCACTCTCTATTAGGTTAGAGTCTATTATTTTGCTTCCTCATGCGTGCACACCTACCACTCCAGCGACAATAATCAGCATAAAGAAGAATTATCACCTTTCTGATAGTGCCAAAAATAACAAAACCTGAGATTTTGTTAAAGCTGAGAACCTCTAAGATTTACACACGGATAAGATAAAATAATCTTAATGCCATTCATTTATGGTGTGGGACAAGATTTAATTCTGAAATGGCCAAAGGGGGCACTTTAAGAAACCACACTGGCCCAGTGTCATATTATAACCTGCAGGGTTTGCATTGTGGGCATTTTTTGTGCCTAAATTAAACCGAGCTGCAAATAAAAGGGTAACAGATTAGCGAATGAAAACAAAGCAAAAGGCAAAGCTCTCAAACAGGACGCAAACCACGGCCTAGCTCACAAACTTGTGACAGTCCAACATTATCCCTCCGATCTTCACTGCTCTTCAAAAGAAGACCATTATGTCTCAAGGCTCAACGTTGCTGTGGCCAGTGAATCACCGCAACAATGCCAAGGGGCACTTGTGCGTATTCCGGAGCCGCCAGCGTCTATGAGAGAACGGCAGTATTTGACTCCCTGGGATGAGAACACGGCGGTTATTTAATGAATCTCTCAAAATTAAAAGCGTCCTTGTAGCCCCAACACCCTCGTCCCTTCTGATTTAGGATGAGCATTACTCGGGACTACAACCATTAAGATGACTTATGTTATGTCTCTTGACAAGAATCCACCATTTGCAGTCGTGAGTGTTATCTCACCTTTATACACAGAAGTCATGTATTTTCTTAACACCGCTACAAAAAGTCTGAAAGAGCAAGTCAGGGTTCAAAGCAGGTGTAAAATGTCCAACTTTAAAACAGGACATCCACAAATAAGACATTTATGCATCTCCGAATACCATTGCCACAAGATTTCTGCAACCCTAACAAACAGATACCAAAGTTTATCCGGACCTTGAATACAGAAGAGTGACAGATTTTTAAAAATCCTCAAAATGTTTTCTTTTTACTTTCAAGAACTTACTCACATTCCTCCAACAGTGTTTCGCAGGATAAGTTTTAAATGAGAATTTTATGACGCTTCAGATGTCGTTCAGTTCATCCAAACAGCTTCAAGGCTTTAGAGCTCTTAATGGCAAACATAAAGCTGCTCGCCACAATGATGCAGACAAAGAAAGAGCAGGACTTAGGTCACAGTCCACAAATCAAAGGTATTGAGCTTGCAAATTAGTGCTTTGATGGAATGATTTGTAATTTAAGTGAGCAAACGGCGAGATGGACGAAGGTCAAACAGAGATGAAGACAATCTCCTGCATTTTTTACTGTTAAAAAAAATGCAAGAGATTGTGCCCTCGAGTAAGGGTCAAATAAGTTGCTAAAAATCAGAACACATTGAGCTCACAGGATAGTTTTTGTTTTCTATGATGTTTTCTTTCTAAATTGTACTAAAGCAGATGTTTCAAGAAGTCCTCAATTAGAATCTCATATGGGCTTTTAATTCCTCTGTTTAAGCAATCCCAAAATGAGCTGTAGGACTCTGTCCACTTTAAAAGACAGATGAGACAGGCACACATGGCAGTCAATTAACTGGAGTCTCGTTTAAGGCTTTTTTTTCCTATTTACTCGAGTATACTTTTTGCTGTGTTTTTACTTGCTGTTCAAAACTGTTTCCTATGGGTTAAAATTTCAAGCTTGCAAGTCGGTTTTCTTGGTTATCAATGTGCTGTCTTCCACATCATCTAAAGGATACCAATGCATTTTTTATGTACTTGTCCCCACAGCCACTAGTAGTTTTACATGGTAACTACAGCGCATAATAACAGCTTTCATTCGGGGATATGTCAAACAAATACATAAGACGCTTACTGAAGCTTCAATGGTGTCATGAATTAGAAAGACAACACATTTCAGAACTACTGTTGCAGTTCCTCTGAAACGTAGTAGCTCAGTGTAGTCGCAAATCATGAACGAGCCACAACGAACAGCAGGAGATGTGCTGATTCACTGTGAGACGGTTGAACTAGATATAAATGCTGCAGAACAGCAATGTGATGATTTTAAAGCACAGATATTTGGAGCACTGTTTTAGCTCAAGCAAAACCGTGTTTAAGTTGGATTAAACAAGGTGTCCAAGAAAATCTCAAAGTAAAGGGATTTTTTGTGTGTAACAACAGAAGTTTGGATTTTAGATATTGTGGAGCTGATTCATTCAAATACCAGTTGTATACTCAGTTTTCTTCCAGTTATGGGATGTCCTTCCAACATTTTCCATCTTCTAAATCCAGGCACAGCCTAAAATACACTTTTTTTTTATCTTGTAACTTAATGAGAGCATTTTAAAATCCTTATATTTCCATTAAAGTTGACATACCGTTCCCGTGTAGTTCTCACTCATTTGCCACCTTAATACGCTAGAAATTCAGGTGCGTAAAGTTATACAACCCCACAATAATTTATGATCTATTTTAATGCTGGACTGTTTTGTCTTTATTGGTTTTATTGCATGCAATTTCTCCCATTACCTCTTCTGCTGCAACAATAAATTTTCATGTTATCTCCATTCCAAATATACACAGGCATCAATGTGAAAATGAGAATTCATCTCTCAAACCTGCAGGCCTGTTCAAGTCAAGTTTTCATGTCTGTGAGAAAACAAATAATCTCCTCTGCACTGTTGAGAGACTAACTTTTCTATTTTTTATTTTTAACCTGTCATCTGTGATGTAGTATGCTAATATTCTTATTTTACAGAGTATGATAAAACTATAATAAACACTGTATGGGGTGATGATGGATGCTGTGTTGCAGGTTGCGACTCGCCAGTTTTTGCTTTGCCTCTGTGTGGCAGGCTGAGCTAAAGGGGTTTTCTTTGCTTCTCTCCCTCTCTTTCTCTTACAACTGAGGTTCGATTGGCCATAATTGGCTGCTGTTTGCAGCTAGGTATCGATCACCTTGAAAGACTCTCCATGCCATCCCTCCCTTCTTCCAACCTCCCAACTCTTTCTGTCTTTCTCTCCCTCAGTCACTTACTATGCCCCCTTTTCCAACCATTTCTCCCTCAGACCTGCCACTTTGATAAGCATGGTGAATGGCGCGCCATCATCGGTACAGCCTAAGCCTTGAATCAATAGGGGAGTGCAGATGCTCAGCAGTCTATTTACTACAGAGATGGTGGAGAATAGCAATGCTAGGAGATGAAAGCCATGTAGGCGAGAGATGGAGACAGGTGGAAGAGATGAAGCAGCCATCACGCGCCAAGACCCCTCTTAGACCTTACTGTTGGTGCTGCATAGCTTTTTTGTTTGTTTGTTTGTGTGGGTTGTTTTTAATTGATTTACTCAAGTGGAGTTATAAAGAATGCAGTGCATCATTAGTGACAGTCAGTGAGGAAAGAGATGGAAAGTAAAGGAAGATTAATGAAATTCTGTTTTTCATGAAGTCGTTTCTGCGATGACTCAGCTGCTCTGAGAAGTGTCTACAGTTACTATCAAACACAAATATGAGGAATGTGAGTTACCAATTAGAATAAATGAGTTTCATATTTTCATACATTTTATGCATTTTTTTGCACTAATGCACAAGGTTTTGTGGTGAAAAGTGTTTGCATGCTACAGCCTGGAAAGACATTTTGAGAAATTTGAAGTTCAAACTTAGCAGCAGTAGGTAATGAGTGCACCTTCATACATTTCATTTGGGTTTGAGACTCCTGTCACATTTTGCTTCACTAATCACATGGACGTTTGATTAGCCTCAAATCAAAAACTAAAAGTAAAGTGTGTACTCACATCGGCAATCCCAGCCTCCAGGATGCTGACCTTGGCTTCCTTCTCTAAAGACACCTTCTTCTGGACTATGGTAAGGAAAGAACAGAGAGAAAAACCCCACAATGATTAATGAACTGAAAAATGTCCAACAGTATGTTTTTACAGAAAATAATAATGAATACTTTTCTAGCCCCCGGCAAAAACATCGTATATGAAAAAGTTTATAATGCTAAATCAGCAAAGCAATGTTCATTTTTTAAACATTTTTGTGACAATGGCAACGGAACAAAACTGCAATAACTTTCAAACGTAACAACAATGTCTATTGCATATTGTTCCTCCAAACAGGTAGTGTAGATTAACTTTAACATGTGATTAATCCTCAGTGTCCACAATAATGCATAATAGGCATCCATGTGTGTACAGTCATGACTATTAATCAATGCTACAAATTCTGCCAAACAAGCTATTAAACTCTGTGCTCAACTGGCTCACAAAAAATCAATGCTTCCTCCTTCCTCCTCCTTAACACATGACGTATAAGCAAAACCAGAACATGATTTATAGAAATGCCTTGAAAATGCAGCTTGGTTAATTTACACATGATTGATAAAGATCCTTTGTAGAAACTATGGAAGCATCGTTGCATTATGAAGCACAAAGACATCAGAGAGATATAGAGAGTTTGTAAGAACAGCGTTCGCAAACAATCCTTCTGGTGTAGAGAAGAACAAAAGTCAGGTAGCCCTCCATCTACCACACTCCCCCTCTCTGAAACTTTACTAGCTCTATCCTCTTCAAAACCAAGTCTTTTTTGGACTTTTGGACTTCATATAATACCTACACTACTTTACCTGATCTAGTCTGACAAGGCCTGTAATTGGCTTAATGCTACTGTCACGAGCTACATTTTCTAAAGTCTAAAAAGAGAGGCCAGAGGAGGCACGGGAGTCTAGTGCCCACTCAGACCACTTGAACTGCAATATGCCAAAAAGGTTCAATTGGATTTTATGTCCAGTAACAACAAAGGGTCCTTGGTGGAGACACTGAAACCCTACTGACCCCCTAATGTTTGCCAAGTAAAAAGCATTTAAAAAGAATAGAATAAAGTAGGCATAGAGTAAAGTTATGTATCAGTGGGTGGTTGTGGCTTGTGATGCCAAATATAAGTAAAAAAGTGCTATATGCATACCAGTGAAACACGGCTAGCTGAACAGCTGGAACTGTTCTCCAGTGTTTTTTGTATTCAGATTGATGTCGTCAAGCACTGCCTCTTCAGTCTTTTAAGTGTTTTAATTATCAGACACAAAAAGGGAATATTTATTCAGCCATACCCATGACTGCTCTTTAAGGTTCACTGATTGCACACCATGAAATCTGACAACAGGACTGGTGTAAGAAGGGCCTCTTATGAGATCACAAAAACAATCCATGTCATCATTCACATTCTCAAATATAACAAGCTTATGCAGTAGCAAGCAGCCACCATAGGTGTTGTAAATTACAACGCGCACTTGGCGAGTGGTCGTGGCTGTTTAGTGGAATATATCCTATTATAAAGATTTGGTTAAAGTCCAATAGGAAGATCGTATCGCTCACATTCGCCTGTAACGGTAATTTTCTGCAGTTTCTTCTCATTGCAATATTTCTGAATTTACTTTATTGCAACTATCCCATAAATTAAAGCAAGAGCATGGTCTACAACGAAATGTGGATTTTACCAGACAGGTCGTCATGGCGTTGGTGGTGAAATCACTGAGGTTATCGTGCAGGCTCTTCGCAGACACATTCATTTACCAAATTAACCCCGCCCCCACCCCCCCAAAAACAAAAAAAAAAACAAAAAAAACAAAAAAAGAAAACCTTCCACAGGGCTCAAGAATAAATTCTACCATTGCAGGTCCAAATGAGCTATTACTGTAGCATATCTTCACTTTATGAAATATGAATTTTTAACCCGACCTGCCGCCAGGCAAATATTAAAACAAATTTCCACACAAATAGAATTAAACCCTGCGCACAGCTCTCTTTTTTCATGAGCTTAAAGGGAAACAAATGGAGGTCTACAATTAAAATTCAGCAGAGCACATATTAAAGCCAGAACAGAAACGATATGAAAAAAAAGAAAGGATACGTAATTGCATTCACTTCGCTTTGCATCTGAATACACCGGTGAGGTGAAAGAAAGCGAGTCTTCTTTGTTGACACACCAGGCAGATGAAGGATATGCAAATAGAGCCCCAGCTCTGCCACAGTCCAAATTCACCAGTGGCTTTAATAATTAGTCTTTCAATTCGTCATTCACTGGTCAATTTATGCCAGATGTTATGCAACCATAGATGCTGACCTTAAACACCACAGTCCAAACGAGCAGCTCTTTTGAATGTATAAAGCCAAAATCAATCACAGGTGGACACTTCCTTCTGTTTAATGTGAATGCCTTGGTTTCCATGTGGTATATGGAGGGGACTCGTTTAGCTCTGTCACGCTGTAATAAAAAGACGCTGAAGGGTTAATGTTGTGGCTGACTGGTACTTGCAGGCCCCAGACAAAGACGTATGAACACCTTGTCTGCGATAGCCAAGTGGGCCGACATGTCTTAATAGTGCTGTCAGCAGGGAGCAGCAGCAGCTGAGAGAAATAGAAGCTGAAGTGGCTGAATTGGTTTGTCAGTGGCACCTGCTCTTATGCTCACTGAGGAGCATCTGAACAGACTTCTAGTTCAGCGTTAAAAACCGATGTCTCCATCAGACGTCGGTTGCAACTTGTTAGGATTCTTCAAACTCATCAACACCAACTCAGGTGTTTTCCATCACTTGTCAAAAAGGTAAGACGCCTGTTGTGACATCCCACAACGGGCAGAATTCTTGAATGGCTCAGCCTTCAGAGAGCAGTGTAGCAGTTGCACGAGATAATCTGTTAGTTTGCTCTTGGAAGCCACATGAATCGCATGAATTATTGATCTTCCCCTCGCAGGAAACATGACTTTTCAGTCTTTAAAGCTGTAGCCACATGGTACTTTTCCAAGGCTGAATTTTAAGTGAACCTCTTGAACTGTCTAAAATACTTTAAAAGGACTGTTTGCATGTTTACTGAGAAAGAAGGTGTATTTCTCATTGCTGCAGAAAGTACCACCGTAAAACAGTTTGGCATTGGTGTTGCTTGTGCAAATGATTTTCAGAGAAAAGTAAATGTCTATTTGTGTTACTTTGCATGGAACAGGAGGGAAAACATGTAAAAAAAAATGCATTATTCACTACATTTCACAGATAAAATCGGTTTTATTTGATTCCATTAAATGCCTTCAATCGTTCTGTTGATTTCATTTCTTTCTGAGGCTGCTGCTACTTTCTATGAACGCAAGTTGTAGTGCTGCCAATGCACTGATTTGAACAAAATCTTTTAAAGGATTAATTAAGTTCAAATGAAACACAAGCAGAGACGGTAAACAGCAGGCAACTTTGGGACCAGACTCAGTGAAATAACTAAAGATGTTGTTGTCTAAAGTGCCTTTGGTAATTGGTGAGGCACAACCTATTTGAGTTGCATCTGCAGGAAAGCGTCGGTGATGGGTTCTCTCACACACACACACACACACACACACACACACACACACACACACACAAAGGCAGACACATCTAAGACACACACACACAAACACTCATATTTAATTCCTCATACAGAATCAGAGTAAAAGGCCTGATATACACAAACAAACATGAAAGCACCCAACGTGATTTTGTTGGGACAGAATCAGAAATCTCTGCACCAACATGGCCACCCGTCTGGTTCCCTAGAGTGACTTGCCTTGCGGCCAGCAAGCGTGACAACATGACAGGCGGCGAGCTTCTTCTAATTAGTCGACAAGTCTTTGGACCTCCCAACACCGCGGCACCGCGGCCTCTCCGAAATGTAGCCAACAGCTATCCGGACCATCCACTCCTCTTCTCTCCTGCAGACTACAAATGACTCCAAGTCGAATGAGAGCACTGCTCGTGAACAAGCGACCTGAGGTGCCTCATTTGTACCCCAGCGAGCGTTCTCTCCAAAACCCAAATTGGATCCATTTTTAAGAAGCTGCAATGGGCAAGGTGTCGTGATCAGAGCGACTGGCAACTTTTCTTTCAGCCAGACAGGCAGCAGAGTGTGAAAATAAGATGTAATGCGACAAAATGGGACTGAAGCAGCGATGGACTGCAGACTGAGAGCAAGCTGAAGGGAAATGATCTATACTCAAATTATTCACTTTTTTCCATTTCGAGAATATTCCATCTTCCATTGTACCTCTCAGATACATTTGGACTGCAGGGAAAAATTGGGCCTGAAGGAAGTAACATGGACCAAATCTCATTTCTACAACTGAGGCCCCTTTATTTTCCCTCCAAAACACACAGAGGCGCTTCATTTGTCACCGGTGCCACCCCCGTCCTGAATTTTGCTTTATGTTAACTCAATGTATCTGAGGCGCCTAAAGGGAAACACAGCGAGTGCTGGGGATTCAGAAATGCTTCATTTTTCACCGTTGACAAAAGAGAAAGGCCCAGGCTGGCTCCACAAGTCCTGGACCAACAGAATAGATGCTTTTGCAGCACTGAGGGTTCCTTATTCCAACCACTAACCACCACCCCAAAGAAGCAAACCTCTATACCTCTCACTCACCCTCCTGGGTACATTTCAGAAGCTGTATAATGAGAAGAAAACAACAGCCATCCTTCAAAGGCACAGAAACCAGTGCAATGCCATCACTGCAGTGACACACTACATTGGTGTAATCACATTAGTTCATCACGAGAGCAACAATCCCTGAGCAAATTAAAATATATTGCAGGCTGTTTGCTTTTTTTCCCTGTGTCCCTACAAGATCTGGTCCAAGGAGCACAACCATCAATTAATGTTGTGCAGGTAATAAAAAAGCCAGCCGGGATTAAGAATGCTGTGGTTAATGAGGATAGGACAGGACATAGCGCAGACAGATAGATATTTTACTGTAACAAATTGTTTATTTTGCATGTGTAAACTCCTTGGAGTTCTTCCTTATAATGTTTCTCTATTTTAAACTGCATTTTAACTTTTAACTTACAATAATGAAAAGTTTGTCAAAAAAATGTTTTGATCAAAAATGTCAAACTTGGTTTATGGGAAAGTAATTTTCACGAGATGGGGATTCTTCAAGTATAAAAGAAAGAAAGACTTTCTAAGAGCACAAAAAAGAATAAGATCTTTTAAGAGAACATAAGATTTTAGCTATTATCCCCTGGGTTTGAGATCTGGCAATTGTGAGGGCTGCAGCATTTTTAGAGGCTACTTGTCAAACTATTAAGAGCCACTCTTGTGGCACATGAATCGGGGTGCTGTCATCTCAGAAGAGACCACTCTTATAAAGATAGAAATTCTTCATCACAGGATGATAAAGGTGATTGCCCATAAGATCTTTGAAATGATTTCCTTCTAAAACGAAGGAAGGCTGACTGCACAGCAAAATCCCTTCCACAGCATCAGACAGCCTCTCATCCTGGGGAGGGTCAAGGGTTCATGTTTTTGTTACCAGACCATATTTGGCATGTCTTTGTCAAATGTAATAAATTGATGATTGTTGGGTTTTTCTCTGTATGTATTATTGTAGTAGAGTCTACCTTACAATATAAAGCTCGACTATTGTTGTGATTTGGCGCTGTATAAATAAAATGAATTGAAATTAAAACATAATTTCATAATAAAAGCAACAAATTATTAATACATAATTTCATGCACAACCCGTTCGTCCAACAAATAACTTGACCCACTGTGTATATTTTTTCCTTGCAGTTTAGTGTTTTAAAGCAAATTTCTTCAGTTATGAAATGGTTACTGTTTCCTGTCTCCCTTCAGAATCTAATTTCATTTATTACGTGATAAACGCAGAGCAATTCAAATATTTTGGATCTGAACGCTTCATCTCATAATCGACCCTACAAGTCACCAGTAATTGTGTCAAAACAGATTTGCCTGTCGTTTTTTCAAAAGCATCTTAATTAGATATTGTTTCCCTCTCACTTGCATTAATTTGATTTCTGATATCAACTTTTCAGCCTTCAATCTGTTCCTTGTTGATCACCACCCCCAACTCCCCTAATTCTTGGTGTTATTGCCTGCAGTAATCTGGGATGCAGCATGGACCGGTGTGCTGTGTGAATGTGTGTTTGTGGGAACGTGAGTGTCAGATGAGGAGGGAGGGCTGCGTGAAAACAATGCCATTTGTAATTAAATTCAAAAGCAGGGGGCCGAAATGGCATCTCGGGCCACCTGGGGGATGAGAGACCATCGAGGGAGGATAGAAAGAATGATGTGTAGACTGAGAGAAATGTGATAGACAGAAAAAAGAGAGATAAAGAGCGGGTGAGGGAGGGGAAGGCCGAGAAGAAATAAGAGCTTACTGAAGAAGGCTCTGTCTTTATTCGCCCCGTCCTTCAAACTAAGAAAGAAGAAAGCAGGAATCATGCCAATAAATGAAGTCATATAAATAAAGTCATCTAGTCACAATAAAGGTGAACCTACTGAAGTTCAAATTTAGCATCCAAGTGGAGAAAGAAGGTGATTTTTGAATGTGGCATGGTTGTTTGTGTCCGATGGTTTGAGCTGAGTATTTCAGAAATTGATGATTTAATTTCTCACATGACTTTTGGATGGTGGGGTCAGAAAGACACAATTAAACCCCGTAGTATATTTGAGTATTATTAGTGACCATAGCGATCCCTTTATGGCCACAGTGTACCCATCGTCTGATGACTCCCTTCAGCAAACCGTGTCATGAAGCTCAAATCAGCTCAAACTGGCTTTTTAAACATGACAATGAATTCACTGAACTCAAATGCCAGATTCTAATCATGGATGTGCAGTCGACAAATCTGCAGCAACTGTTTGCGATGTAGACGAAAATCTCTTATAATCTTTCCAGCACCTATTAAATCTAAGACCCAGAGAATTAAGGAAGCCCTAGGTATACATAATAAAGTGGCCTGTGTATGTTAATCACTTCAGCTGCTGTTATACTTTTTCTTTTTCCTCTGTTAAATCAAATTCCTTTTGGTAAGGAAAATAGGAAAGTGGCTTAACTGAACCATAAAGCTAATGTGCCACAAAATCAAAGCAATGACTAATAATAGGCTAAAATCTCTCCACAAAGCAGCAAAGTTTGAGTTCAGTGATTAAAATTGGGATTATTTTTGTTTGTTTGTTTTGAACATTATGCTACGGATCTGTTTTTTGTTTTCCATGATATAAACTTAACATCATGAGTCCAGTCTCCAATGTTGCTGATATCTGATTGAACTCCAGGATTATAGATGCACATATACAGTATATTAACCA
This sequence comes from Mchenga conophoros, assembly GCF_057382185.1. Lineage (NCBI taxonomy): Eukaryota > Metazoa > Chordata > Actinopteri > Cichliformes > Cichlidae > Mchenga > Mchenga conophoros. The sequence goes on along the minus strand of NC_140543.1, from coordinate 7,026,572 downwards.
TAATGTGTTTGTCTCGCTCGTTGCTGTGAACGGCGTTCTCTGCTTTAATTGATGACATTTAGCTCCTCGCTTCTGCTCCGTTTGATTCATTCACATTTTAAAAGGCAGGTATTAAACACCTCTGTTACTTTACATAAACAATTCATTAAGCCGATATGACACCGGGGACCCCGGCAGGAAAACATATCCCAACCGCCCACAACAATTAATGACCTCACATCAGCCGACGCCTGACTGCAATGAGGCAGGAAGCCGTATTCCAATAACAAGAGCTCATTAGTGGATCACCATTCTCATACTATGAAACATAAACCCACATGAACCGGCTATTCTTTTTTTTGTCATGTTTCTGTTTGGTATTCATACAGCGTACGTCCACCTTCCACTAGAGCAGCTGGGAAGTGTGTAAAAGAGCTTTTCTTTCTGAGAGGGAACTGTCATAAAAACGAATATTCCCAAAGTGGAGGTGACCTTTGAGAAATTGAGTCTTGAGTCATAAAACCCAATTCTGCACAAATGGAACTGACCTCCAGTATGTGGGAGAAAAAAATGAAATAAAACTCTGTTCGGGCTTCAAAATTGTGACGACAAACTGAATTTGTGCAAATTTGTGCCACCGTTCTCTGCTTATTCTGAAACCACTATTTTCGCTCTTCTCCATCGGAGCCATGATTCAAACTTTTGTTCAAATTCTAATCCCAGTTTTTTAGTTTAGTTTTTTTAGTTTTCCCATGCTCCTTATGTTGCCAGATTGTATGCATCAGAACTGTTTGTGAGACGGTCAGAGAGCTTTTTGTGAACTGGCACTATTCACACAATTTCACTGCACAAACTCAAAATCTTAACAAGTTTATTTGTCTTATTTCTAGTCAGAATTATCTCATTAAACTTAAAATAAGACAATCAGCTACACGGCAACATTTCAGTGAGCTAAAGGAAGTTGTTTCAAGACAGTGACTCTTGAAACTAGAGAAAAACTAGAGAATTTTCACTTGTTTCATTGTTTCATTTCAAGCTAAAATATCTTGTTTTAAGTAAAAAATCTGCCAATGGAACAAGTGAAAAATCTCATTTTTTTCCTCTAGTTTCAAGATTCACTGTCTTGAAACAAGTTCCTTTAGCTTACTGAAATGTTGCCCTGAAGCTGATTGTGTCTTATTTTAAGTGTAATGAGATCATTCTGACTAGAAATAAGACAAATATACTTGGTAAAAACAACAGCAATATTACAAATTAGGCCATGTGAAAAAGTTAACCGTTATTCCCAAATTTTCTCTTTTACACTTTCATTTTTAGTTTTGTCTTTAATGGAGAGGCTTTTGATTTTCATCATGGTTGGCATGATGTCATTATTCTAGCTTGGGTAGTTTTTGTGCCAACCCTGATCAGATAAGTCATCCTGAAGACAGGGATGCCAGATCAGTCAAAGCTCTCATGGGTTGTTTTCAAAATTGGCAAGTTTTTGCTGTAATTTAGTGTGAAGACTTAGTTTGTACCTCTAAATTCTTCTCATTCTCCTACTCTTCCCCTGACTCTTTCTTCATAATTCCTGAAGGGCGATCACGCTGATGATGCCTGGGCATGACTTAAAGCCATCACATTTTAATCCAGAAGACATCACAACAGCATCATTTCTCAAAATGTGGGGTAGTCGAGTAGACAAATTGAAATGCATCGTGTTTAAAAAGACCATCGGAATTAATGTAAGTCTACTGTAATCGTGTTGTGACTGTTTTAAGACTTAGACGTTAGAGGAAAAAGGATGAGCAGCTTTCATATGTAACATATGTTTAATATTATGAAATGCTATCCTTTAACCCAAACCATGATCTATTCCTTAATGTAACAGCAATAGTATTTACATGTGACCAGGAAGAGTCAAACCATTAGAACAAACACTAGCATAAAACAAATAGCTAGTGAGAATGCGGTGCTTCCTCCTCTCTGCTCTTTTAGCATTCTTCTTCCTCCTTCAATCTCTCACTTTCCTCCCTCTGTCCTCAGTGCTCACTTCTGTCTTCCTGCCACCCCTGTTATCTTCTCCCTACCCTCCCCCCTCTGAAGCAAAGTGCTTTCTGGGGGGTGTTTATAGGGCTGATAAGTGGCAGATGACAATCGCTTGGCAAGGCCAGAGATAGGGCTGCCAGTACCTTGGCTGCCATTGAGTGCCAGGCTTTACCCAGCTGTGCAGGGAGGGAGGGTGGTCCTGAAAGGTAAGAGCTCTCGATCTTCAGAAACAGGAGGACCGCCCAACATGTGCTGGCTAGTGGCAGTAAATAATGCTTATTGTTTGCTTTAGATGTCTTAATACATGCTCAATAATCCAGGTAAGGAAACCCTGGAAAGTTAAATCTGTTCATCTGGCCACAGGAGGAAACTTCCATCACTCACCCAAGTGACGTTTAGTTCTGCATAGTTAAGCATCACGAGGACTGCTCAGCCAGAGGCAAACATCCTCTGGCTGAGGGGATGGCACAACACAGAAGACCCACCTCACTGGGCAATGAGTCTGTCGTCTATCTACACCTACGGGCTAGTGGCCACTGTTTCAGTGATGAGGATGTGCACATCCTCATGTGAGAGGGAGTCCAGGAGGGCATTTATGTGAAAAAAGAACAACCATTGTTAAATTGAGAAAAGGGCCTAAGAGTACATCTTTCAGCAGATTGTGGAAGGGTGTGGTTAGTGGCTCGGCTGCAGGGGAGGGGTGGAGCAGCGGGTTTAGGGTGTAGTGTCAGGGGGGGTGAGACATCACAGCTGGTAAACATCAATAATCATACCTTCCCTGTTTTAGTAGCAGGGAGGAGGAGAAGCGCTAGCAGGAGTAGCAAGAGGAAGGAGCAGTCAAGCAATGAGAAGCCGAAAAGCTGCTCGCGAAAGCACAACAGCTCACACTGCCGAGGTTGGCTCATTCCTGCCACACCCTTTTTCACCTCTGACTAATGGTGAAGGCAGTTTGCAAATTTATGATAATAAAACTGAGCTTGTGAATCGTTGTTAATAAATAATACTAGTTCCAATCATTATGCAGCTGCAGCTGAGAACAAAGGAGTCAGTTTTTACATGAAACTGACTTCTATGTAAAATTACAGGAAAACGTCTTTGGTGGGCTGATTCTGACTTCAGCTCATACTACTCATAAAAAGACCAATAACAATCTTTTCAAACAGCTCTTAGAAAGAACGTAGAGTAAATAAGCATAGCTTCACAAAACTGTTGTTGTTGGGTTTTATTAGGACAGCCTGCAAAAGTTGGTGTGAAGCTCTGAAAAACAAATGAGTTATTGGTTCAACCACAACCACTGTTAGTTTAAATAAAAAGTAGAACACATTTATAAAAAGAAGATTTTTGTTCATTTTTGTATCAAACACAAACTTTTTTAAAAAGAATTTCAATAAATAATTACATTTCACTTATGTTGTTTACCAAAGCCGAACAATGAAATGACTGTAATCGTGTTATTTTTCCCAGCAATGCTTTGCATCACTGTTTCATTCACAGTAATTACATTGCCGCCTGCTCGAAGTTTTATTACTGCACTACATAAAAATAGTTTTGCGACGTAAAACTTAAACATTAATACTTTCGAGAAAAATTATAATGCGTTGTCAACTTAGTGGCCATCGTTCTTGCAAAAACGATATTACCAGGTAAGAGCAAATAAGGAGAAGAGGAGGGAGAGAGGCTCCACTTACTGACAAATGGACAAATGGTTTACTGACAAAAAAATTGACATGGAAAGCCAACACTTAACGCCTCCCTCCTCCATCACTCTGATGGATGACCTTTACAGTACATATGAGTCATCTTCTGGGCAGACTGGGTGAGAGAGCACGTTAGAGATTGAGAGGGAGAGAGCAGACGGTGGTGGTGCTGGCAAGCAAACCACTTGCCGTCTGATCACCAGGTGCTGTAGCACGGGCTGCCTCAGACGGTGCAATGGCATATGACGAAGTGGGAAAGGAAGAGGTTGACATGGGAAAGCATACAAACTGTGACTGTATACTTTTCTGAACCTCGGATTGATATTTGTTTTCCTGAATTGAATAAAGGCAAACTTTTCCTGTTATTCACCCACAACGTCTGATGATAAAATTTCAGCATAAGACCTCATTAGTCCAAAATTTCAACTTTATTTCAGCTTTCTTCAGCTGTAACACAAAGACTGTTGACTTCCGCCAGAATCCCTCATCTCTTGTGAATTGGATGGTCTGATCTTCAGTTCACTTTGTTCACACTTGGGATATGCAAAAAATCTGATCTGCTGGGCTGCATGCACATCAACCACAGAGCATGTCAGCGCCAAGAGTAGAGGCCTTCATGCGACCATCAAATCTGGAGTGACAACTGGCACACAGGCCACCTTGCAAACCTTAAAAACTGAGCCAAGACACAGTTCCTGGCATCTTCTCTTTCAGGGTTCTTGCAGTAATTCTGTTGTATGTCTCACTGTTAAGGCTACCCGTCTTCTCTTCACCTTTCTTTGCTGTGCACTGTCTTTGCTTCTCATGCATACATTCAATGTGAAGCATCTTGTAGCAAAGCTTTCAGTCACTGCAGTGAAATCAAACAATTGCATATGTGCTCCAAATCAGCATTTCACTTGGTTGTGAGATCTGTTTTTCTCTCTCTCTTGTTTGGTTTGTAAGCATGTGTATGTACATCAGTTAGGCTTGTTTGGAAAGACAAATAGCCACTCAGAACATGATTTGGAGTTTAAACACTAAGTGGAATAAATGTAGTTTTTACAACCATGATAAACAAAAAATAGATTTCGAATTTCCCAGTAACATTTTAAGATAACAGGTGATATCTAAAAGGCTTTTTCTTCTTTTTCTCTTTCTTATACTGATCTCTTAGTGTGGCATTGTAAGTGCCCACATATATACAGTATGCATATAGTGATCGGGCTTGTGTGTGTTCCCCAAGTAGCCTGCTGGCACTGTGACGGAGCCAAGGCCAGTCTGCTGGGCAGTCAGGCGGCGGGGGCTCTCGCAGGGGAGTCGCACGGTCTTCTCTTGTCCTGAAACTCAACTTAGAGGGAATATCCTCCATTATCACTGGAGGGAGGACAAGCAGTCCAAATACTAAAGGAGAAAACCTTGAGCTTTTCCCGCCTCCTCACTTCGCCTGTACAACAATGTATTCAAGGGACCGCAAATGCTCGAGGTTGCTCATCTTATTCATGCTGTGGCTGTTCTGGCTGGATGTGTGTTGACTGGAAGCCTTGACAGAGAGTACAAAACTGTTGCTTTTGTGTAGAAAGTATTGAGCAAAAGTGACCCTGGTGCAGACAGCTGAAACGACTGAACGAGGGAGCAATCGCTGTTTATCTATCAAAGTTATTGAAAGGGACAAGGCACTGAATTTAACATTTCTGAAGTAACTGAAACCCCTGAAACAACAACTGTTAAAGCAAAGAACCAAACCAAGTATTCAATCACATCAGGGGATATTGATGCGTTCGCTTCTTTGGAAATATGTTTCTTATTTTACAGTTTTCAACGTGCACTAGCTGCTCTACAAAATACATTTATTCAGACGTAAATGACAAAGCTGTGTAAAAGAAAAGCTTTTAAAGTTCATGTTTTATTTCAAAACATGGATCTACATCTACATCAAACTTTTCATAATGAGAGACAACAATGCTAACCAAACACTACAACTGACTAAACACATGACTTTAAGCCCTTTCAGGGTTTTTTTTTTCAGGAGTTAGCATTCAAACATGTTTTAAGAAATGAGGTACAGTGTGCAACACATTCAAAAGTTGGTTATAATGGCATTTGTGTAAAACAATAAAATAAAAACTTAAGCCAGCTGTCTTTGTAAGAAAAAAACACAAGTCCATCACAGAGCTTGTGCAGTAAGTTCATGGACAGATGGACGGATGGAAGGACGGACTTTTCAACCAAAAACATGTGACTGAATGAATCAGCTGGAAGGTACTTTCACCTAAAGTGACACATGCCTGTTTTAGTGTGTGGGGGTCTTTAGTACAGCTGAAGCTCAGAGAACAGCTTGACCTCACAGACTGCAGAGATCTAGACCCACAATCTATTACCACTGCACGATATATTGCCACTCACTTCAATTTGCTTAACATAGTTCTTCAGCCGGAGTGAGGCAGCTGTAACACAGTAGAGAGGAAAATGATAATGCACAGTAGCAGGCGTTTTCACTACGTACAAGGATTTAATGACCAATATCCTCTTTTCTATCAACCATAATAGTCACATCAGCCTAACAACAAATTCCTCACATATTCTTTTGACCTTATGAGCAAATACATCAAAGGACATTTACAAAAACTGGGCAACAAAAAGGAGCGACTTCACTTCTACAAACATATCTACGGGCCTGCACTGAAACATCCACATCAGACAAGCCACAGAGAAGGAAGGCACATTCCAGTATTGAGTTAGCCTCGGGGCACAGCGGCCTGATGGGTAACTGTACGATAAGACAGGCTGCTATGTCAAGACGTTATCCTTGGCCAATAAGCCATCTTGTCCTGTGGCTCCTAATTACAATCCAGGTGGGACGAAAATAGGGTGAAGTGATAAAATTTGCAGAAATGACAGCAACCACTGATACTTGTAACATCAGGATATCTGATGGAGATTAAATGTTTGCTGTTGTCTGCTGTCACACTATTTCTGCTTTCCTGTACTTTAATAATAGAAATATTACAAATATTATCTTAATTATTAAGGATATTAGTATTATCACTTTTTACACTTGTTGAGAGAGGATAGCTCATTTGGAAAAGGACCAGATGACTTTGAGCAGAAACAAGCAAAGGTGGGAGGGAGGTGTTGGGAAAGGAGACAGAATGCTGGCAGTACCAGTCAGGAACCTGAGCGGGAGGGTTTAGATTGTAAATAAAGGGCGGCCTCCGGCATACATAACAAAAGAAACAAAACAGCAAGCAAAACACACACACACACACACACACACACACACAATAAAAACAAAAAAGCCTGGGCTTTTTGCCACACTAGCAGACTTTAAAACAAAAAAACGGAGATGTGACCTGTGGGTAAACTGGCATTAGGCTGCTAGCGCCCACTCAGAAGCTACATATGTGGGACAGATTCAGAGGATAAGAAGGAGATATCGCTCCTCCCTGGGGCCTCCAGTGTATCAAGGCCTGCCTTTTACCTGCAGGGCCAAGCAATTTCTAATGTACTGAGTGTCAACAACAGGATGAAAGAGTTCACTATCATTAATGCCTTTTCTATTTGGAAGAAAAACAGATATACAGGTGGAAGCTGTTTGCAGTATACTGATGTATTTAAAGCAAACGGGGCTCAGTTTACTTTGAAAGTCTGCATTATTTCTCTCTATCGATCTGTTTATACACTTATTCTATACACGTCTATACTTCTATACATGTAAGTATAGTAAGTCAACAGTGCACACACAAGCCTTCCTTTCAAATAAACTTGTCTAACTTTGTTAATACCTGAGATTTGACCTTTTGAAATGTGACTGACATTTTTTCAGATTACATTTTGCCTCAAGCCTGAGAGAAGTCAAGTGGGTGAGCCAGCCAAAACACAATCACTACGGCATCTTTCTAATTTCCAGTATAATCATGATAGGGGTGAGACATTTTCTCCAAATATCTGGGGGAGATTTGTGGGGACTCAGATGGCAGAGCGGGTCATCCACCAACCGCAAGATCAGTTGATTGATCCCCGACTCCTAAGTAAATGAGACTTGTAATAGAAAGTGCTTTGAGTGCTCAAATGATTAGAAATCCATAAATTCCACCTTGTTTTGAAGATGCCAAGATTTGTTCTTAAATATATAAACTTTTTAGTCTTTTATCATAACTGACATGCACGTACATGAAGTTTGGATAAACTGAGGAATAATTATCCTACAGATTCTCAGAAGTCAGGACAGCTCAAGAATGTGTACCTTGATTTCAACGTGACATTCGGTACCGTCTAAATCACATCACTTGCAGATGTTTTGTGTGAATGTGTTGGAAGGAATTATCCCAGACTGTGTCTGCCCTCTGCTGCTTTTTCAGCTGCTGTTTGATTCCCGAGTAGCTTCTGGTTTCAATCTGCCCTTCGGCGAGCAAGTCCTCTTATGTGATCTGACACTGAGCTGTGTGCACGAGATCTGCTTTGTCTTACACGCACTCACACACATACTAGCGTGTCAAAGCCATAAAGAAACAAAAATGCACACAGATACACACGCACATAAAGGCTTTGAACACGGACGCATACTGGTGTACAGTCTAAAAGACAAGCAGAAACACCGTCGAGCAGTAAAGAACCTTCACACAGATTTGCACGCACAAAAACATATTGATGTGAACAGAAGAAACGCACCACGGATCCTATTTTTAAATGTACAGATCTGACATATAAAGTGCTCAGACTGATATGTAGTGCTGGATTTTTTCCTGTCTGATCACACAGAGGCTTGGGCAAATTGTGTAAGACTGTAAACAACAAGTTGCCTGAAAGTCTAAATTGCTCATTTTTCATGACCTATGGGGCCTTTTTTATTTTACTGATTTGATTATATTCCCAGACCTCAGCCACAGCCCTGCAAAGTGTTCTGTTTCTAAAAACGATGAACCAAAGTTACAAAAATAAATAAAAGTAAAGTTGAGTCTGTACTTAAGTATTAATGTTAACAACATTTATTTCAATTTTCATATTATTTGTGCCGTTTAAAGCATTTATTGCCAAACCTTTCATGTTTAACAGCTGCATTTAAAAAAAAATATTGCTTGTATTCACTGGAATAAATAAAAAAATCTCTACAAACACAGGTAAGCATCAGTTTAACTGTCAGTCATCCTGTTTCTGTGTGTGTGTGTGTGTGTGTGTGTGTGTGTGTGTGTGTGTGTGTGTGTGTGTGTGTGTTAGACAGAGGGAGGGATCAGGTTTGAAAGTCGGACAGATCTGGCGGCCAAGGTGACCTCATTACCGACATTTGTTCCGCTTGTCGCTGCAAATCACACACTGTGTCCGTCAAGACACGCCAAACGCCACGCGACCATCAGTAACCTGCCCATCTCTGTGGCAGGGGAGCACAGAGCTGATGCCTCCTGATCCGTGACCCCAGAGAAAATCGACAATATCGCATTCACATTCAGAAGGAGTCTGAGAAAATCTGAGGGTCTCTCTGGCTGGACAAGTGCGATGCAGTAAACGTAAAAGTGACCTCATTTAACAGGTTTGATTTCAGGGCATGAAAGGGAAGTTGATGTAGCATGCAGGCAGTTCCACCCTGACCTCCTGACTTCTAAAACGTCTGCTGGGCAGAATATCGACATGACCTGTGCAACAACTTGCAGACAGTTTATGATTGTATCAGGATGCTGTTGAATTGTCATCAGAGGTGTCAGCATTACACTGTCTGGGACCAGGATGATAACTCAACTTGATAACTGCAACTGTAAACTTGTCCTTTTCACTTAGGTCTCAAAGTTCAAGACTGCACAGAGTTCTTATTTGAGGGCAGTTAATAAAAAGAGCTTTATGGTAAATGCAGAAAACCAGAAATAGCTGCAGATATTTCTTTCTGCTCCTAGTATATCTGGGACAAATCTGAGATGTTTAAACCCCACTTAAGCCCCATAGTTTTAAAAAACAAAGCTGAAACTGCAACAAGTCTTCAAAAATATCAGACTGCCAAAGATCGCGTGCTTCTATAATTACCCCTGCGACAGTTTCAAAAATAACACAGGGATCACTAAAGGTTCATGTAAGCTTTGGAAACTGTGCTTGTTAAAATTAGACAAAGATCACTGTGGCGGAGGCGTGGCCCCGGGCGCAGCTGCAGGGGAGGAGTGGAGCGGAAGGCTCATCAGGGCGGCGCTGCGAGGCCGGTAAGAACAGCTGATGTTGTTTATGGACTGATGATGGTCTCCCTCCGCTGTGTTTATAGTGAGACGAGGAGGAGCGGCCAGGAGAGAGATCAGCTGGGCTCGTGAGCTGTCAGATTGTGTGACTGAGTCAGCTGTCAAAACAACAACACTTGAATAAATGTGGAAGTTGGCTGTACCTACCTGTGTGTGCGTGTGTCTGTGCCTGGCGTATTCCACAATCACGTTACAGGTTAAAACCAACAAGAAGTAAGTAGGAGGACTTCTGGCAAAAATTATTATCAGGTATTCTTCCTTTTCCAACATATGTCATTTTAAGATTCTGGTTTTGACTTTCAGAGCTCTTCATGGAGCAGCAGCAGCTTACATCACTGAACATTTATATCCATATGTCCCCAGCGGGTCCCTGAGGTCATGTGATCAGGGTGTACTTGAAAACTAAAGGAGACAGCTTTTTGCCAGAATGGCCACCAGACTCTGGAGCTCTCTCCCTCTGAGCTTGAGATCTGCAGACTCTTTTTCAGGAACTAAAAACATCTTTTTATTCGTGTGTTTGGTTCACTCTTTTTTTTAATGCTCTGGTATTTTGTTGAGTAGCACTTTGTGATGTTTGTTTTGTTACTTAATTCAAATTAATTAAATGTATTAATTAATATTCTTCAACATCATCAGGAATATGACCAATCATCCAAAAACAAGCTGTATTGTAACCCTGTCTACACCAATAAAATGGTCTTCATGCTCGCAGAAGAAGAACACACTATCTCCCAAAGCTGTCACGAAAAGCAAAATCATTTGATTCTATCCGATTGTGAGCTTGTGTCTTTAGAGTGAGTTATATTAGACTGGGACCACTAAGGTCTCCACCCTTGATTGGCAACCTTACAAAACACCTCTGGCATCATCTGTGGGAGCCCACGAATAAGCATTCCCAAGTACCTCCTCACGGCTAGGTTAAACGCCCAGTCACCAAGCACTTACTGAGGAGCCCATCCCTCAGGCATCTCTTGAATCACGCTTAAGTCTGGCTTCTCACCTGGGTTTGATTTGCCTTGGGAGACCTACTAGGGGCATGTTACTGCTGACTGTCCTAGGATCACTCAGGCTTGGAGTAGAGTGAGGTTGGGGTGGTATGGGCATCGGACTAGAATTCCTCATGTCTACCTTCTAGGTAAGATTTCTCTGCCATTTCCAACCTGGAGAACACCCAGGACATGCTGGAGAGACTATATTTCTTGATTGGCTTAGGTAGAAGTTTAGACTACTGACCGTGTGACTGAGAATAGTGGTAGGAAATGGATAGATGGATCTATTGGAGAGCTCATCTGGATCATAAAGTCCAATATCTGAAAGGAAACTCAGGTTATGGCAGAGGGAAAATATCTGTATTGTGGGTTATGCTTTTTCTTTTTTTTTGACAAGGGTGACATGGTAATGATATAGTTTAACAAGTTATATAGTTACGTTGGCAAGTTTAGTTTAATACTGCATTTTTGCACAATAGTAAGCTGCAGTAGAGGCAATCCCCACCTCTCTTTGTGTGTGTGTGTGTGTCTGTTTGTGTGTGTGTGGCTGATGGAGGCGGCTGGTGATGGCAGCAGCCAGTTAACTGGTGAACATATCTGTCTTGGCAGAGCCATTATGCAGGACTTGGTCCCATGCCAGCTGGCAGTGGAGCGAAAGAGCGAGTGTGTGTTACGAATGCGAATGTGTGTTACTGAGCGTGACTGTGTGTGTGTGTGTGTGTGTGTGTGTGTGTGCACATTCCTACTCGTGTTCACTGGGCTGCTTAAAAGACAGAAAGCCACAATCTGAGCAGTAAAAAAAAAAGTGTGTGCCTGTGTGTTTGCATGCATCTCGCTGTATCTTATCAGGAAGTGTGTGAGAGTGTGTGTTGGATAGCTCTCTCTATCAACAGCTGGTAGTCAGGGAAGCGATGGCCTGGCCACGCGTCTGGAGGAATGTGCTTTGGTGGCAGATCCAAGTATCTGTCACACACACACACACACACACACACACACACACACACACCCTGCCGACTTGCTCCAGCTGATGCTGATGCTGTATGGCTGATGCTGGATATTTCATTGGTTTCTGGAGAGGTTTTTATCTTTCCTTTCTTCTCTCTGTTGTGGAACTGCAGTCAGATTACTGAGAGATTACATGTAAAGTACAGGAGCTGAACTGCCAAGACTGTCAGTTTATTAACTCCTACCAATACTCAAACACACAGAGACGCAAAGAAACCACAGTGTTTGCTGAATGACTTGCTTCCCTCAGTCTAACTGTTCTTTGATTCCCTATTTCTTTTACAACTGTTGACCAGCACTGTTCAATACCACCCTATGCTGACAATAAGATGTTATGAAAACTTTTGTTTCGTCCTAACTCCCTTAATGGCCTAGCTAACCTTTCTCCAAGGTATGTGAAGCATCTTCGAAATTATTCACTTTACAAAATCAAGCTTCTTTTATCAGCTTTACAATTTAAACAGCTCGTGTTCTTCAGCGGAGGCCACATGAAAGCCAGTCCAGACACAAGTTTGATAACGTATTAAAAAAGAAAAAAAAAACAAGAAAAACTCTGGGTATGCCATTAACATTTAAAATAAGCTGGAATACAAATTGAGATGTGTCCAGTGTTTCCATGACAGTTAATGCTTTTAAAAGAGTGATTTAACTGGCAAAGAGACTGACTCACCCACCTACATATCCACCAATTTAATCATTCAGTTTGTCATGTTTTAATGGATTATGGGTTTGATAAAAATCCTGATAATTGCTTGTCATCAAACAAGTAATACCACTTTATATAATAACTTTCCTTCAGCATAACAAAAAAAAAAAATCTATAGCCATGCTTGAAGGTCTGTGACACTGTAATTATCATTGCACCTCAAATTACACCGCTAATTGTTGGACAGACATAAAATGTTAAGTTCGTCTACATCAGAGACTCAGGTCTGCATTTTCAAACTTTTCGTTTGGCTTTAACACAGTAGTGTTAATATTAGTATTATAGTTTGTACATCGTAAACCTGCTAAACTTATTAATGTGTTGTATGTTTCTAAGCACTAGAATATGGCTGACACAAGGAAGTCAAAAATATGTATAGATACAGTAAATAGACTGCATCAATACAGTCTAATGGGAAGTATTCTGCATTCCCTGCTTTCCAGTTGGATACATTTTAGTGTGAGTTGTGACTTCCTGAAACCATCCTCATTTCTAATAATCAAAACCAAACTCTAACAGCACAAGTGATGGCAGCATCTGAAAACACACAGACTCTGAATTGTGTTATGAACAGCTGTTCCTACAACACCTTCCCCATCAGCTGCACCGCTTTACTTATGAGATGAAAGGATAGCAATCGTCCTTCGTCAGACTGAATAACAGAACTACAATGAGCAGAATGAACATTTTTATTCGTACACGGAGGACAAGCAATATTTTTATCTATTCATCCATGGCCAAACACTGCAGCCTAAATAAGACTTAAAATCAATAAGTATAGATATATAAGCTCACAAATACTGTCATTAGTTGTGAGTTGAATGACGTTACTGTCGTGTCAAGACGACCTGTTCTGTGATCCTGGTCATTGTTTATAGTCTGACTACGAACACAGAGATTTTTAAAAAGCTTGAGAATGCAGCTTTTCCAGTGTCTTCCTCTTTTGTTCCTCTTGGTTGACCATTTAGCTGCAGCCAAAAAAACCCAATCAAACTCAATAAGCTAGTAGAACTCAGACTTTAAGGAGACTGCAAACACAAACCAGCAAATATCTGGTACCTACCAAAAATCTTGTTTCTTGCTTACAGATAATGCACATTCAAAACCAACAGATATAAACTCTTTACTAACTGTCCATGAAGGAAAGTAAAATTAAACATCTATATTGGTACATGGTAAATCCTCCGTGCTTCAAAAATCAGATTATATTCTGAGTATATTTAACTGTATTTAATTCAATTCATAGCACAAAATTACAGCAGTTGCCTCAGATAAATACCCTACAAAATACCACGAAAATGCAATAAAACAAGCCCGTGTGAGGAAGCATTTGGTGACAGTGGGAAGGAAAAACTCCCTTTTAACAGGAAGAAACCTTCATTCTGTAAATCTAGGATTTTTAGACTTTACAGACTGAGAAACTAGCTATGTGATAATGGTAATGCAGTGTTTGAGGTGCTATATGGCTCATTGTTCAACCTGAGTGGCTCAATATTTTGAAATATAATTACATTATATAATCATTGTGACATTACGTTTCTCCCAAAATGTACATCTCACATAATTTTGGAGCCTTAACATGATCTTTTGGGGGGGTGTTTCCCTCTTTGAGCCAAAAGTGACAACGTTTGAACAAGATGATGGACATGGGTAAAAATGAGGAAATCCAGCTTTCTGGATCTGACTAACAACAAAATCTTCAGTTCCACACACTTGACTCATTAACTTGACTCATGTACTTTCACAGATAAACTGTATGCTTCTGAGCTCGTTTACATTAAAAAAAATGTTATAAACCTCTGTTAGTCTCTTTACATGTAAAACATGGCAATGCATTACACATAATAAGAAAAATGAACCATCAAGAGTCGAGTCATGTGATCATGTCCTGACAGTATCTAGAGATTGAACCCCTTCACTGTGACAGAGTAGTCTACACAAAATGAGCTGAATCTCAAACAAGTCATGAGTCTATTCAATATTCATGCTTAGAAACAAGGCAGCAGCCTATTAAGGCGAGCTTCAAACGAAGCTGCTTATCTTTTTAATTAGGCCGCAGGTTGAGAGCGAACGATATTGCACTCTGAGCTGATGTATATGTAATGTGGAAAAGTATTGATTGTGAGGAGAAGTCGATGAGGGGGCCCATTCAAGGTTCTAGCTCCGTGAACTGTTCAATACAGGCGCTAATAAATAATATCAAAGGCAAAACCTGGCTAAAGGTGGACGAGATGAAATCTCTTTATAATGCAAAGCCCAGGGGGAGAAGAGAGAAGAGAGGATAGGAGGGATGGCAGATATTTCTTTTCGCAGGCTGCCAGGGCGACAGGATATTGCACAGAGTGTGCAGCTGAAGAAACAAATAACCCGTCTTTCATCAATAGCAGATTAAAACACAGACGAAAAAAGGGATAGAAAAACATTCCTAATTATATTTTCTGGAGTTTGTGTTTTTTCCTGACTGTTTTGACACAGCTAATATGCTTTTTCTTGAACACCACCCCCTCTCTTCACACACACACATTAAAAAAAACAAAAAAAAACAAACCAGCATCATCACCCTCCACCTTGCCAGGTTATCTAGGTCTAATAGGCAATATAAGAAGCTATTTGCACTTCAAGGTGCTAATGCAACACTTTCCTCAATCTTATTACCATCAATGTGAATTTCTCACCTGTGTGTTGACAAGTAGAATTACACAAAGTGTTTGGACACCAATATTGCCAACATCAAACAACCCCCTTCAAACCCGAGTTTCTAGGCAAGTTAGCACCCTGACCTTTGCCGGTCTATTACATTGTTGACTTTACTGCAGGAAGCTGCTTGTCACAAGTGTAATTTAAGAGATGCAAACCAGTCTGTTGTGCTCAGTAAAGCGTTGCTGTTTTCTAGCAGCAGTTTTTTTTTTTTTTGTTTTTTTAATTTTTACACTTTGGATATGAATCAGTTTTAAAGTGCTAAATGATGCAACATATTCAGTTGTTTCACAAAACATGTCCTCATATTTGGCAGGAAGTACCAGCATTCAGTATGTGTAGTACAAAAAGGTAGATAGAATTACATCACTGTAAAACTATAGCTCACTTTCAATAAGTTAAATAACTCATTTAGACTGATTTTTTTTAAGAAAAAGCTCAAATAAAGAAACAGATTTGGGCATTTACAAGTTTAAAAGTAAAGACACACGTGAATGACTGTTTCAAGCAAACTGAATGTGCTGAATGCGTATTTTTTCTTGCCTTCAACGTTTATGGGGAAACTTTTTATAACCACAATTAAAACCTACAAAGGTAAGAAAAAGAGACTTCTATGGGATTTTAAAACAGTCATAAAACAGTTTGAATGATGACAGCACAGCATCTGCCTTATTTTGCATTGATTTTATGGCGTTGCCATTTCTTTGATATTAAATTATTATTACTATTTCATATTCATTTACGATTTGTTGTGTCTGAGCTTGTTCCCTTTTTTATATTTTCTTCTCTTTTTCTCCAGTTTATACACAATTCTTGTCAGTCTGACAAGCAAACATAACCCTTTTTAATTTGACTGATATACTATGCACATTAACACGGCGTCAGCAAAGCAGTTAAGGTTACAACGCAAACATTGAGAGCATTGTCGTTGATTTTATGATGAATTAATAGTTGTAGTGCAAAGTAGTGGAGAGGATAGAAAGCTAGCTAGCTGGTGTGGCTCACTCTTCTACTAAGCAGCCAAAAGTTAAGTAAGCTAAACGAAGGTTAGCCAGAGTTGACAGCTCTGTCGCTTTCCTAATTTTTTTGCTAGCAGACAGAACTGACCACAAAGCCCTGAATTCATGTCATGTCCAGTGTAAGTGGGATTTATTAAGTTACAAATACTTTACTTACTGTAAAGATATTATCACAATGGGTCAATGTGTGTGCGTCTTTGTGTGTCTTTGTGTCATTAGTGAGTAGGTGGGTGGGTATGTGTGAGTAAGTAAGGGAATGAGTGTGTGTGGGTGCACGGCTGGGCCTGGGTCTGAGGCCCAGGTACCGGGCAGTTCTTTGGTGCCTGGAGCCCTGATCTCAGCTCACACCGGGGTGGCTGGTCTCTAGTGGGGTCGGTTGCCCGTCGCCACTGGCCCTCTGGGACTCCCACCCCTTTTGCCCCATCTAGGGCCTCCATCCTTCTCCAGCTGGGATGGGCGTGCAGATGTTGCCAAGACTCGTGGCCTTGGTACTTTGTGGTCTTCAGTAATCTTGGGGGCTGTGGATGGCTCAGATCCATCTCTGTCTGCGTCTGGCTCCTGGGGGGTGTCACTGTGGCTTCCCACCCTCATTTTCAAGTACATATGTGACAAAGACCCACACTCACATTCGACATACTCTTTCTCTCTCTCACACACACACACACACACGCACACACACACACACACACACACAAGATTTATTTACCTGTGCATTTTCGAATGTTTGTGTTCCAGGTGTTGTATGTTTGTTTTTCTTACAAGAGTGGCAGTTGATAATATTTCTATTTGTACTCTATCCTTTTATTACGTCTTCCCCAATCCCCCCCCCCCCCCCCAACTCCCTTTTATTGTTTGCTTGTCCTGTCTTAGACATTGTTACCCTGTATACCATATATAATGTAATAATTGAAATAACGCGAACAGAAATGAAGAAATATACACATAAACCCTAAACAAGAGGAGCCTATAGAGAATTTGTAGAGCTGAACTGGAAAAGGAAGATGTGTTTAGCACCACAGTGCAGATCATAACTCTGATTGCAAAAGCTGCCAGACAGGACAGGATCTGTGCAACCTCGCACAAAATCATGTGCACGGGATTTTTTAATTTTCTTTGATGTTTTAAGTTTATCCCTCTACAGGCCAAATCCACTGAGTGATGTTTATAGATGTAGGTAGACGTAGTCCCACGTCAGCTCATTCAGCTGTTATACTGTATATTGCTCACCAATGAAACATGGCACTGTAAATGGCTGGAGTGGAGCGATGAATCATAGGTACAGTTATTGTAAGATAAATTGGTAAGTACCAAGTATTTGTTTATTATGTTTTATTTCTATTGAATTCAAGGTTGTAGGCACATTACGGGGACAGACAGCCAAAGCCTTCACAATGTTAAAAATCATAATTTAAAGAGCAGAGATGCTGTGCACCACATTCAGCTAGTGACTTAAGTCTTAAAGAAATATTTCTTTCCTTCTAGAGTTTATCTTAGATAAACTAATGGAATACCTCTTCCTAGTATACAGACACAAAAGAGCCATTTGTTGTACGTTATAATTTAAAAACCTTGCAAAGCTTCTCACAAATAAAATACCAAATAGTAGTTTTTACCTGGATGTTAAAAACATGAAAGCCTAAGATCCCCTTTGTCTCAATAGACTGACACTCTTATCGATCTTATCAATTAAATGCCTAAAGTCACTCCGGATGGAAGTTCTCTGTTCTCTGCAGAAACTAGTCTTTGATCATATGACCACACACCCCAACCACTCTCTAACGTCTCCACGGCACACGCTCAGCTAGAAAAATCTTGTCAGCAGCTGCAGTTTGAAGTCCCCTCGAATGCAAATTGAAAATTAAGGTGCACTTCCTTAATCTGCTGTTCTAATCCAGCTCCGAAAAGGAGGTAAAAAGAAAGAAAATAGAAAGGAAAAATCCACAGAAAGGGCCACATTAATTATACACAAAAAGAAAAACTACAAAAGAGGGCCTGGTCTTTGAAGATACTGAGCACTAAATGTCACCCGCAGTCTTTGAAGCTCTCAACTGCCTTTGTCTCTCATTTCTCCTCTACATGAAACACGACGCGCGGAGAGACACTGCCAGCAACAGGAAGGGACACTTCAACTTGGGGGTGCACACTCTTTAATAAGAGAGATAAGAAATTATAAAAATACACAGTATACTCCCCTATCATGAAATAACTTCTTTTTAATCTGTGACCTGAAATTCACATATAAAGTCTGCACAATCAGATGCAGACTAAATTCAAATAGATTCCAATTTATTTGTTTACATTTTTTGCTTTAATTTATTATTAAATTACGAGAATTTATCTGTCTCAAACTGCAGCAGGAATAAATTGATAACTCAAATAAATCAAATCCTGCTTATAGAGGACTAATGTTATCTGAGGACGTCCAGAGATTTTAATATTTACAGACATTACTGAAGATTTTAATCCTATTAAATCTGCTCTTTTTGTTACTGTCGAAATGTTTTGTTCACTTCAGTGAGGTGAATATGAAGGTGACTGAAAATCTATTTTTTGTTGTTTTCCTCTTTCTATAAAAATATGCATATAGCAGAAGAGGAGCGTGTATGTAGAGTTACTGCACAGCGGTTTCAGAGTTGACCCACTGTGGGTCAATACATGTTCCCCGATACACACAGAAAAACGCAGCAGTGGCTTAACTCGTACTGCCTCGTGGTGGAATGCCTCGCCTGGCCAGGCAAGTTGCAATTTACATCAGTGTGTTTCCATGTTTATGCCGTTTTTACTCTCGAAGGACAGATCTCAACAATCAGCACAATTTTAATATATGCTGACCTGCACTGCCCATCAAGAGTTTGGACACACCCTCTCATTTAATGGTTTTTCTTTACATTGTAGATTCGCACTGAGGGCATCAACACTGTGAATGAACAGATACTGAATGAAATAAAACATGTTTTCTATTTTTGACTCTTCCAAATAGCCACACTTTCCTTTGATTACTGCTTTGCTCATTGTCTCGATAAGCTTCGTGAGGTCGTCACCTGAAATGGTTTCCTAACAGTCTTGAAGGAGTTCCCAGAGATGCTGAGCACTTGCTGGCCCCTTTGCCTTCACTCTGCGGTCCATCTCATCGTAAACCATTTCGGTTGGGTTTAGGTCAGGTGACTGTGATGGCCAGGCCATCTGGCGCAGCACTCCATCACGCTCCTTCTTGGTCAAATAGCTGTTACACAGTATGGAGGTGTGTTTGAGGTCATTGTCCTGTTGAAAAATAAATGATGATCCAACTAAATGCAAACCGGATGGGATGGCATGCCACTGAAGGATGCTGTGGTAGCCATGCTGGTTCAGTGTGTCTTCAATTTTGAATAGATCCCCAACAGTGTCGCCACCAAAGCACCCCCACACCTTCACACCTCCTCCTCCATGCAAGTAGAGACCATCCGTTCACCTTTTCTGTGACGACATGGCAGGTGGAACCAAGGATCTGAAATTTGGACTCATCAGACCAAAGCAGAGATTTTCACTGGTCAAGGCAAGAAAAAAAATACATATTCAATCCATTTCTTGGCCCAAACAAATCTCTTCTGCTTGTTGCTTCTCCTCAGTAGTGGTTTCTTTGACCATAAAGGCCTGATTTCCACAGTCTCTTCTGAACAGTTGATGTAGAAGAGTGTCTGCTACTGGATCTCTGTGTGGTGACTCGGATGAATTTATCCTCAGCAGCAGAGGTGACTCTTGGTCTTTCTTTCGTGGGGCGGTCCTCATGTGAGCTAGTTTCTTTGCAGCGTTTGATGGTTTTTGTGACTGCACTTGGAGACACATTCAGAGTTTTAAAATTTTTCAGACTGAGTGACCTTCAGTTCGTAAAGTAATGATGGACGGTCGTTTCTCTTTACTTAGCTGATTGGTTCTTGCCATAATATGAATTCTAACAGATGTCAAATGGGGCTGTCAGCGGTGTACGAGCCTGACTTCTGCCCAACACAACTGATGGTCCCAACCTCATTAATAAGGCAAGAAATTCCACAAATGAACCCTGACAAGGCCCATCTGTGAAGTGAAAACCATTTCAGGTGACTACCTCATGAAGCTCATTGAGCGAAAACATAAGTATGGCTACTTTGAAGAATATAGAATTTAAGACAAAAAGAGTCAATGTTAATAATCATAAATACACCCTAGTAACAGTGACCAGTCTGCACCAAATTTACCTCAAGTCGAGGGGAACATCATTTCAAAAAATTACTTTAAGGTGTTTAAGAGAAATTGTGTTCACAAAAATGTGAAGCCTGTGCAGAGAACCTGAGAGCAAAACGCCTCCAGCAATAGCTGTCACCAGCCCAGAGCCCATTAATGCTAAAAGTGAGCCACAGAAACCCATGAGGACTGGTACAAGTTCAGGACTGCCAGTGTGGTACACTGACCTGGTGTTTTATTTTTTAATGAACAACTATTGGAGTCTGCTGGTACTAAGGAAAACTTAGGATGTTGATATTTTTAATATATAAAATTGTGTTCTAAGAGTGATTACAAATCTTTTTATATTTAAGGACAATATTAAAGCCAAGCTTTGTTCTTTAGAAGTTGCCTAAAACTAGCATGAATTTAGATAATACATAATCTAGAACAATTAAATAGTTACATTTATTTCATATATAGAGAGATTGAGACCATTTCTGATGAGGCTTCAGTAAACAGATCAACTGAAGGGCCAGACGCATCTCTCAGGTCCAGTGTCACGTCTTAGATGGATTTTCTTTGCTGTTTCTTAAGGACATCACTTTTAGGTACCCTTCACCTGTTGAAGATACTGTTTTAAGTCTACAACTTCTTCTTTTGTCCTCCACTTGTTAGTTTCCTCAGATTTTCTAAGCAGACAGACCAACCCGAGACATGCCACATTTTCAAATAACAGCACAACACTACATTTTTAACCCTGCTTGTATGAAAAAAAAAAAAAAGTCTGTTAATCTGTGTTATCTTTGGCATGTGTCCGCTAAAGAAATTGGCACAAATTATTTGTTTCTGTCACAGGCAGCTTGTAAGAAAGTGTCTCTACAACACTAGTTTATCACTCAAGTTAGGTGAAATTTTTATGTTTGAAAGATTCACAGGTTAGAATTTAATGGCTTAGCTAAGAAGCAGCAAAAAGGCCCATTCCTCTGAAAGTGGTCAGGTACGTATGAGAACTGGACTGAAAATATGAAAAAGCTGCCAATGTCCAAAGAAAACTCCAAAAGGTTTCCAGAAAGCCCGGAGGGCGATTGCTCAAGACAACCTCAAAAAGCTTAAGACTTTTGCACAGTTCTGTAACAAATCAATGACCATTACTGCAAGCATGCATATGGATATGTTTATGTAAAGCAGTGGATTAATACAGATTTGATGTTCCAGTGAGTATTTTCCTATTGGACCTTCCAAAAAACCTAAAAATATCAATATTTCACTCAGTGCATCCATGACAAAGAAAGAACATTCTTGTGTTTCTCATAGTTTATGGATAACAACAAACATGGTAAAAGTAATATTAGACGCTGCATATTCACACAATACTATCTTCTGAAGACGATCACTGCATTGTTATTGTTGGTCTGTTCGATAGGATTTGTTGTATTGTATATTCTTAATAAAATGAAAATATGAAGACAGTCTATTTTTCTTTAAACAGTGAAAAACATCTCATGAGAAAACTTTCCTTCTATGGGATAAATAGGACACTGAGCATTACACGGTATGAGCTTAGTCCCAGAGGGATGAAGTAAAATAAAGAGAAGTGTGTAGACAACAGTCAATCAGAAACGAGGACACCGCATTCCTGTTTCAGGTGGGGATCAAGTCAGCCTCATACATATCCCTCGGGGTTTCTGTTTGGTGCTGATTTTCTCTCTTCATGAAGTTTTCCATGTACATCTTAAAACCTGCGAGAATCCTATCTGGATAGACTTCAGGTCATCTTCATATACCTTCACATGATGAACACCCAGCCTCAGAGCATTGGTTCAGTCCCATTTACACCAAAGCAGTCGCCCAAAATCTCACTAAAGCCAAAACATCTTTTTTAAACCTGAAAACTTGTGTCAGGTTTGAAATTGGAAAATAAGTAAACTCCAATGACACAGCAGAGGCCCTGACTTGCTCACCTCTACTAGAGAAGGTAAATTTCCATTCAGAGGATCCAGGGTTCTACGACTGCATTCCTATCCCCAACCGGATGCAGCAGATGGCTTCCCCTCCCTGTGCCTGCTTCTGTGTGAGGATTCTTCCTGATAAAAGGGAGTTTTTCCTTCCCACTGACACCAAGTCGTTGCTCATAGGAGATCTGATTGTTAAGGTTTTCTGTCAAATACTGTAGGGTCTTTATCTTAAAACAAACTGCGTTAAGGTGATGATGTACAGTATGTCATTCTGCATTAGCACCTATTATTTTAAGCTCCAGTTCAAAGGACCACCACAGAGCTCCCAGAGCAAAAGTATGTCTAGCTAAATAAGGCTTTGATACAAAATAAGAAAAAAAAATGATAGCTAAAAATGATTCAATATTTAAAAATACAATCTTAAGATCTATTTATTTAAAGGCAATCTGTAGTCGGTATTTGGGTGGATTGACCTTTTGAAAGATTTTTTTTTTTTTTTTTTTTAAATCCAGTGACTTTCTCCCAGCAGCTCACAGGGTAGAGCTGCAGAGATTAAATATTTCTAATGTTTTTATATTAACAGAGCATTGGGATATGTACAAAAGTAAAATTATTTTAATTTACAGCGTGGAAAAGATGTGCAAACTAAAGTGAACCACTGACACATTTTGCTAACTATCAGCACTTTCCCTGCTTAGCTCTTAAAATATTGATCCAATTCTCTCTCTTCAAAGCACTGATTGTGATTCCAAATTCATCTCTAACCAGTCCTTAACAGGCATATCCATCCCCGTTCTACTTTCCAGTGCAGACAGAACCCTGCAGAGCCAAATCTTTGTTAGTAATTTGACTTTTTTTATTCTCTACTCTACAACCAGTTTCTCCTTATCCACCCTCTCCCTTTGTAGGTGAAAGAAATCATGGGGAAAAAAGGAGACAGAAGAGAGGCAGACTAAAAAGAACAAGACTGAGAGAGAAACTAAGGGGTGGGGGGTGGGAGTTCGGGTACTTGAGTGCAGTTGTAATCAAGGCCTGTGCACTCAAGAGGGGCCAATCAATCCAACCGTCTGCCTCTACATCTCATCAGGCATCTTGAAGATGGCTAAAA
The DNA here is from genome assembly GCF_057382185.1 of Mchenga conophoros. Classification (NCBI taxonomy): domain Eukaryota; kingdom Metazoa; phylum Chordata; class Actinopteri; order Cichliformes; family Cichlidae; genus Mchenga; species Mchenga conophoros. The sequence continues at coordinate 7,003,013 of NC_140543.1, read as the reverse complement.
ATGAGTTGCTTGGTCCAGGCGGCCTCCTTGGGCCGCTGAGAGAGAGAGAGCTTCAGTAAGGAGTCCATAATAACTGCAGCAGAGGACAGAAAGGTCCTAAAAGTCTGAGCTGCAGTTAGAGCGCAACGAAAAATGACTGACCCCCTGCTGATAGCAGTGTTTACTGCCACAGAATTTTTAGACAGCATAGTTTACTTTAAGGAAAATAGGTAAAATGCAGTCTGGGAAAAAAGCAAATCTTGGAATAATGAAAGATTAATTATGTGGTCAGTAAAATGGCATACAAATGTTGTGTTTGACTGATTATTCCATTCATGTTCAGTTTCCTACAGTATGTCAAACCAAGTTGATTTGAATATTTTCATAATTTCCAATTTACTGTGTGTTTTCTACATATGACCTCTGTACAGCTGTTGTTACACATTATAATAAGAATAAAAATGTCTTCTTGCTTTGTGTTTCCCAGAATGTCCCCACCATGTTTACCTCTGGGGCAGAACATTCAAGCTACTGTCCTCTGACTTCAGTTGGGATGACACGTCCAGTGTGCCTGCAACGACTCAAGGATCGGCAACTTTCGCCTAACGAATAAAAGATCACTGGTTCAATCCCAAGAGGAGACAAAAAGCCATTTTGAGTTGTGTTAAGAAGAGGATCTATGTAAAGACTCTGTCGAACATGCAGAACATGCTGTTGTGACCTTTTGTAAATAAAGCACTGGAAAGTAGTTTTGACTACATACAGGAGGAATGCTCAATAAGCTTGAGTATTAGAACCACAATAGCAGTACAATAGCAAAAATAATATATGCTGTATGCCTGCATCTTCCACAGATGCAAATGAAATCATTTTAACGTTTCATTTTTTCACAGTTTGAATCACTGGTAAGGATATGTCAGCTATTAGCATATTAGCATAAAAATGATGGGAAAAAAAGCGATAAGAACTTAGAACAAAAGCGACTGTCGCTGTCGACACTAAGAGAAAATTCCACTTTTCACTCTAACATTTCAAAAACCTGTAATTTTGCAAAATTGCAGGTACGCTACGTTGTACATTATGGCAGAAAGGAACTTTAAACTAAGACAAAAAAAACCAGTAGGATGAAGAGGTGATAATTAGGAGCAGTCATCAGACAGACACAGTCATTAAATCTGAGGATATTAAGAAAATTCTATCAGATGATTTTACTCCCATCCATTCAGGTTTTAAAAAATGTATATTAAATTATTCAATCCTAGTGCTAACAAGTTTTTGGAAAGGTTCACCCTTGTTCTTCCGCTCAACTGGGATTACAGAGTTACTGGGCTATAAATTACAGGCTTTGCAGTAGCATTTAAATTAGGTAATAAATAAAATATGAACCCAAGAAGCACGCTGATACTGTCCTGTCATTTTGGATGTAAAAGATAAGGGCTGTAATAGCCTTTTCACCTCTGAAAAAAAGGCGTATATTTGATGTGTGTGTAGGTGGACTCTATATCTGCATCTGTTTCGGGTCTCAGACCTGTCACTGGTTTCCTGAAAAGCAGGGACACGAATGGCACAAATAACAAATTATCGTTCGAAAGTGTGAGAGCTGCAGCAGAGTTTAACACTCCCACATATCACGTACAAAAATGCCTCAGCACAGCCAACAGAAGCCCTCTCCTTCCACCACAGCTCTGTAGCTGAAGGGATGATGTAAAAGTGATGCAAGCACGAAGCCAGCTTCACTACAAGGTGGCCATCTGGGAGAGGTCTGCCAACCCCGCAGTCAACGTCAGGAGCCGAGGCCAACTCGCAGAGATCCTGCCAGCTGCGGGAGTGGGAGAGAAGGGTTGGAGGTGCCAGCAGGCCAGTGCCAGCATTGGGGAAATCAGGCCGGCTGCTTGGCTGAGTAGCTGGCAGGGTGGCTGCACGGTTGGCTCGGGGATCACGTTGCACCACTGTGCAAACTAGAGCTCGGCAAAACACCTGTGTCCTCCCTCCCCTCCTCTCTGCTCGACGGTAGGACTCACAGATGATTGCAAAGCTCCAGAGGACAGTGTACAGCTCTCTGCTCCCTCTGAAGTCGAACCAAAATAACCACAGGTGACTCTGGAACGGCAGGGGAGTGTGCAAGCTTTTTAAAGCTCGGATGAGGCATCTTGCAATTTCACAGAACGCCTACAGCTCTGTTGTGATGACAGGCGACGAGGCAAAATGCATATCACAGAAAATTGCATCACTAAACACCAGCACACACCTCACATTTTCCCTTTTTTGATCCCCCCCTCCCCTCCCCTCTTTGCCAACAGGTGAGAGAACTTCCACAATCGATTAGCCTTCGGCTTGTGATGAAAACTGATTAGCAGGTGAACTGCAATGAGGTTAACGGAAATAGATTTGCCTACTTCTGCAGGGCACAGAGAGACTGCTGGACAGATCCCAGTGCCCAAGCTGTTTCCAATGCAATCACATTGCCAATCAATGGGAACAATTAAAGAAGTTCCACACTGTGATGGCGATGACATAAAATCAGTCACTACTGTTAACAATGACAATGCATATGTCAATTTTGACCGTAACACTTCCTCTCTGCAATCATGCATCATGTCAGAAACAAGCAGGTCATATCAGAGCAGTGAGAACAGATTGATTTACCACAATATTATAATCAGGACTGCAATTTATTGATTTACACAAAATCCACATAAGGTGGTTCGAATCGACAAAGAAAAAAGAAAACATTGAAGCCACGTCTTTTTAACAATCAATTTAAATACAAGACAAGTAGTCTACCTTGAGAGACAGTTGATGCGAAGGCAGCACAACAGAGTTGACAATTTCCAGGCATGCAATTTGCGGAGGAATGGTAATGGTGATGGTGATGATGATGACGACCTTTGAAAGGCAGTGTTGGAGAAGCACTCTGCAGCTCTAAGAGATAACTTTAAATTGTCCATAATCACAGGATCTGGGAGCGTATAAGCTGACAAAGTCACAGAAAGACATCTAGCAGTACAGCAACGCACAATTTGACCACATTACTTAGGCATAATTACAGATACATTTCCTCACTATGTTATGACACACAAACACTTGCATGGAACTGGTGCTACGAGAGGGAAAAGGGAGTACTCGACTGCAGTCTGAGGTCTGAGGGCTTGCACATCAATAACAAGGCAAAGTGAGGTAGATGAAACACATTACTTTGACCTAAAGAGCTCAGTAATTACATTTGGCATTTTGACAAGTGTTTAGCTGCAGTGAAGGTCAGTCCTGTCAGCGAACGAGATCTATGCTAATCCAGTCAGACGGAAGAAAACCAGGAGACAAAAAGTCGAGCGAAGGAAAGCTCCGACGCAAACAACGCCTTTGTGAAAGTAACATAAACCCTTCCTCCACCCAGTCGTCAGGATCTGTTTTGAAGCTCTGTGACAGAAAGATATCAGCTGTCGGGATAAGGGTGAAGCTGCTTCCTCCTCTACAGCGGCCAGAACAATTTCCGCTTACTAAATAGCCACTTTATTATCATGCCGATACACCGTCGATTTAATTTGATAAAATATTAAATTTGCTGTACTGTTAATGTGATTAAGGCTTGATGTATAGAAAATACCCTTAACATCTGCGTCTGACTTTAATTTGGTTCTCGTGTGCTGCAATTAATACTGTTTGAAAAGGCTGGGAGAAGCAGGCAAATGTTCCAGGGTCCTGCATTATAACCAAATATCAAAGCAGTTTAAATATCCGCTTCGGTGAAATGGGTCGCCATGCCTGCTACAGAGTACGCCGACTGAAAGAGCTGCATGCTGTTGCCCAGCACTTGAGGAGCATTTATGGTGGAGTACAAAGTGTCCACGCTGGCACTTCTGATGTGAGTTCATCAGAACGAAATAAGTCTCGAAACAATGATTCAGAGCAGAATCAGGAAATATCAGATCACTTTTGATGCAGCTTTGGTAGACATGCATTGCACACTCTAAAATAAAACAACAAGCTTTTACTTTCTAGCTAGAGGACATCTGACATCTGAAGAAAAGATTATTGAGCATGTTTGCAAATGAAAACATTTTTGCCATCACATTTGAATGCATTGGTCAGGCTGTGAAGGGTTAATGTTGTGTTTCCTAGTGAAACTAAGCTGTTCAGCAACTAAAACTAAATTAAACTGAATGTAAAACAAAATTTTAAAAAGTTTTAAGTAATTGGCCCAAACTTTAAGCAAGGTTCTCTATTTAACATACTCGTGTAATAAATTTCAGTTATATGTTATATATGGGAAAAATGTTCTTTACAAGAAATAATTATTTCACATAATGATCAATATTTTCTCCCATTTTAACTCATAGTGACCTCCGTCAGGAAATTTACATGTCAACACACAAACCATCCTTCTGAGATAAAAGCAAAACACTGAGCAGCCACCTATTGTCTGCAGCTAACAAAGCAGGCTTCCTTTCACTTAAAAAAGGGGGAAAAGTGATGGCAGAAGAGTCTAAACCTGACCACTATCAACAGAAGCTGTCCTAACAGTGAACAATCACTGAGACTGCAAAGCTTTTCGGCATGTGTGAGTAACTATCTTCACACCAACAGGCATTATTAGCATGTAGGCAAAAACAACTGCTGGCAGAATAAAAAAAGAGAGTAGAAGTCAAGCGAACAGACGGTGAAGGATCAGGCTATCTCAGCTGCTCTCCTTCTGCTTTAAGTGCTAATTGAGCTGCCCGCTGTCCTGACCCTGACCCCCGGCCTATTCACAGGGTCCCGTTCTCACGACCGTGACGCACCGCTGCAAGTAGCCCCTGGGTCCTCCCGCCCACCCTCGGCCGGACAATGAGGGTCACCACCTCGCTGCCCACCATCTTGACATCCACCCCCACGTTTGACAATGGCCTCCGGTGGCCTCGGAGTCTTTCACAATGGATGGGCGCCCATGACAGAAGTGGTAACGTGGCTTCTTAAAATGCAACAACAGGTCTGGATAGCCTGACTGCACTAATCGGACCTTTTGGCACCCAGGGGCCGAGGTCAGAACCAATCCAGTGTAAGAAAAACAGGATCCAAGAGATTAGCTTTAAAAGATTTTTACATAATACAATTTAACTTAAGTATGTTTTTTTTCCAATTACATCTACTTGAGATTCAAAATATTTTACAATTTATTTTTTTTTACATTTTATAGGCTTATAAAGTCACTTGTAACACCTACTAATATCATCTCTTTTATTTATGTGTATTTATGTGTCAGGAGAACCATGTAGTATAATCTGATGATTTGGCCACTGGGGCAAAAGCTAATTTTGGGGGATTTCCAGCAACCATAGCAGCCAAATTTTGTCACTTGTCACAAACAAAATTAGAAGGTAACTCATTAAACGTCAGGCAAATGTCCAGTGGGTGTTAGTAAATGTTCTGTGAGTGGATTCTTTACCTGCGTGCAGAATAAATGCTGCTCAAGTGTGAGCGGTTAATAGGCAGACTCACTACGGCAACCAAAAGTCCCGATGGACATGTCGACATGTCCATCTACTTACAGAGGCTAATGCATCAGTCACAAAACAGCAACCATATTACGATAATGCTTAAAAGAAAATTGCAGAATTTTGGTGCAGTGTTCTTTTTGTAAATATAAACTCTTACAACCCCAATAACACACCTTATTCTTATGCCATCTTCATATTTATGCTGTTTTCTTCTGTAAATGAATAATAGAACAGACAGTAAAACTTAAAAGAAGTGGATTTACACACCTGGCTATGCCTGAGTGGTTTTATTAATGAAGTGGAAATGAGAATGGAAAATTGCAACTCTAAAAGGAATAAATGATTTTTTTCCTCATGCAAAATGTTTAATTTATGTAGTTATGTAGCTGCCTATGCTTGAAAAAAAAAATTTTTTTAAAATGTAATCATAAAAAATGAGAGTTTAAATGTTAAAATCTAAAATAATGAATGAAGTTAGTGTGATTAGCTTATCAGGTTTGAGTTGATATGGTTGATTTTTATTTGATATTCTCTCGTTTGATTCGATTTTTCAAACCTTTGACTATCTCCTCCGTCAGTTTTCAGCGTTCTCATGATTCAATTGTGGATATTCAAATTACCCAGAGCAGCACATGCACTCTACAGCCCACATTAAACGATGTGAATCCTCCTTTCACCATAATTTTTGTGCTTTAAACATCTTTCTGGCAAACAAATGAGGTCTTCGCACAGATTTGATCAAATAAAACGGAACGATTTTAAACACAGCTGCCATAAGCCTTCAACCTAAACACAAGAATTTGTGACAGAGGAGATGGAAGTCCACTCTCTCCCCTCTGCTGCTGTGTGACTATAAACGATGATAAAACGACGTCATTACAATGGCCGTGTAAAGCTTAATGTTTCAGAAAAGCACTATAAGCCACGGCTAGAGGGGATAATGTACGCTTTGGGATGGATTGATATTCTAGTTGAATATGACAAACGACACTTTAAAGATGGCCCGCCCACACTATTGCACTTTAGCTGAGAGGACGCCGTATTTCATTTCAAGCACGTTCTGTCAAATGTTTGCATTAATAACAATCGAGTCTCATCCGTGACCCCGCAGAGCCACCGGGCGCGGCGGGCGGGAAATGAGAACGCCAACAATAGCACTTAAAAACAGGAGAGAAGCCGTTGCATAATCAGCGTGTGCGTCTGTGTATGGTTGGGGTAAAAAGAAACGTAAAAGCATGTGCCCGTGCAAGGAGGTGGGTTTGCAATTATCAAGCAGGATAAGAACTAAAAATAAAATACTCATTTAGGTTACTTTAACTTACTTTGGTCCGATTTCCTACTGTGGGTGATATTTGCATGTGTGTGAACTGGACCCAAGGAGTATCAGGAATGTCCCCTCTCTCCCTCTCCCTCTGGACTGACAGCTTAGCTAATGGCAAACATTCCTTCTTTCTTTATTCCCCACTTCATCAACACCTTCGCCTCATTACTGTGAGTCACACACTGTAGTCTGCTGAACACACACACGCACACTCTCACACACCTTCACAATGTCTCTACCCCTGAATTGCACTGTGATAGAGAGTTCCTCTCCATGTGACAGAACAGCTTGAACCGAGTCGTTTTGAGTCACAGGATCTTGAAACAAAATCAGGTGGAACTTCCTTTGTGTGCTTTGGAAAGCAGAAGGTGGTAGACAACAAATTTCTGCTGATAACGAGCGACTTTGCACTCACAACGCCGCCCTTGTGAAAACATTTACACACCTGATTTCTGCTTGTTTTAATCTTCTCCACAATCAACAGAAATTACACCTATTATGATATTAGCAATAGTCACAACTGATGATTTTGCATTTATTACCATTTTTCTAAACAGAGTTCTGTGTTAAACTGTGCAAATTAGGCAAAGATCAGACTCCACATCAAGCTTCCATATTCAATCCATCAATGCTATCCAACAAACCAGCCTGGTTTCACAGGGAAAAAAAGTCAGGTGACTATGACCTCTCAACTTTAGAATGCATAGAAATGATTTGTAATGTGTTCACATTATGTGCAGCCACCACAGAAACAAGATTCAATTAGGGCGTTTGTTGTCTTGGACACACAAATTGGCTGGTTCATACGAGGTAGCGGCACAAAAGACCAATAAAATTAGCAGTGGCGGGGGTGGAGCTGCTAAAAACAAAGAGTTGCACTCTGGAGACTGGGATATGAGTCTCCTGTTGGACCACTGAGGCAATCTTGTCAATATTTCAGTGATTATTAGAATTATTCAAACACCTGAACCATTTCGTTCAGCTTAGACACTGAAACTAGCTGATGAAGGTCAGGAAAGAACATTTTGGGGCAGACTTACCTGAGCTGAAACACAGTGGTAAAAAGAAAAAACAGCACCATTTTCCATAGGCTACCTACTGTGATTGTTGTGTAAAATATGTGATGGTGTTGTCACCCCCACCTGAGATGGTACTCCTTATACTGGCGACAAAGACCTCGGAGGAGAAGCTTTTACCTTTAAGCGGTGACGGCATCTAACCCATTACTCATTTGAACCCATTATGTGCCACCTCCGTTTAGTGCATGTGAAGAGTTTGTGGCAATTTTTACATTTTTCGATTAAAAATAAAACACTGGTTCCTTCAGCATCGATTAATAAATCCTTCACGAAGGTAAATGTCTTTTTTTTTTTTTAATCGTGAGCTGTGATTGCCGTTTTTTTATACAGAGATCCTGTAGAACCTTTGGTTTGCTACCTGAGTCCCTCTTCCACACAGAAAAATTCACTTTATACCAGTGTTCTTACTTGAAATGTTCTTAATTCTTATGATGTTGACTCTTTAACTAAAAGTAAATAATCTCTCTCGGTGTGAGTTCCAAAAAGTAAAATGTGATGTATGGTTGTAAGTGCGTCATTTTGAACATTTTGGAGGAGGTGACTCATGCATTATTCCTCCAACTTACTTGCAGTCAGTCTAATGTGTGTGAGCATGTCCAGGGAAAGCTAAATGTGAGAGAGAAAGGTACAAAGGCAGCAGATGGTAATTTTAGCAGAGGCAAGTAGGGGCAAAATTAGGCTCCCTATTGTATTTTTACTTCTTTAATGAGATGTATTTCTTGAAAAAAAAAAAAGTTTGTGGAGAAACATACCTGTTAGGAACAGCTAGAAACTGCAAACAAGTGGCACATTAACGAGCAAGTCAAAGGAAGTTTAAGCTTTACACAGAAATCTGCTTATGCATCTTCAGAATCTAAAGGCAAGAAAAAAAAAATGTACTGGCTGATCTCCTGCTATGTACTGACTCATTAACTCTACTGCAGTTGTACCTTTTAGTTATTTATAGGATACTAATTGTCCATCTTATTATGTCCCATTTAACATTTAATTATGCAAACAGGGAAACCATCAGCTATCATCTGACGGGTTGATAGTTTTGTATGGCAGACTGCATGTATCGCCATGGCTACTCCATAGCCTGCTACCAAGTTATAAATCATGCATAAGTCACTAGCCCAGGGTTCTTAGAACAACCTGGCATTAAACAAGTAGTGTACAGTTGGTATTTTAAGCTTTTTATCCTAAAACAGCAACATGCTGAAGCCCTTTGATGCTTTATTACAGCAACATTTAGTATAACCATGTTAATCATGCTGGTTGGTTGGCTTTAAAGTTGTCCAAAAGCTGATTCTTCCTTGTGAGAAAACTTCTGTTTTTTTCTTTGTGTGGCATTAATGAAATAACTCATTCTCCAAACACAACAAATATCTGGTGTTCCTGTCTTGTTTTGTTTTTTTCTAGCTTGTTTATTTAGGCACATATCCAACTCTTCGGATGGATTTCCATGATGGAGGCAAACATGGCTGCTTGAAGATTTGTAACAAAACAGAAAACCCAGCTGGCTTTCTTTCAAAATGGACCAGTACCAAATACTTAGCCAAAGTGAACACAAAGGAATTGAATAACTTGCCACAAAATGCCTGCGTGGATGTGGCAGAATACTCAGTAGGAAAAAAAAAAGAATTCTTGGAGGAGTCATAAGTTTTGAAAAATGTTCATCTGGGGCCTCAGGTGCAGCAGCAAGCCAATGATAATGGGTTGTCTTTTCCTCTGTCAGTATAAAGACAACATTACTACCTACCAGCCACGTTGGCCACATCTGCGGTGCTGACGTTCTGAGCGTTGGGACTCACTTTGAAGGTCACAGCCGGGCCCACCACCCTGTGAAAGACACACATACACACATTTAGAAGCTTTACAAAAGGCATCTTCTGAATCTATTTCCCTTGGCGGCTAGGTGTTGTTTTTCAGACACCCGCAGATAAGAAGTTTTGCTCATTAAAGCTCAGCCACATGCACTTGAGAGAAAAAAAAAATGCTTCAACCTGTGGCGATCCTTTAGGCTGCTGCAATCCCCATCACCACAGCGAGATAACCTCTTGAATCTCAATGTAATGCGCCCACTGGCATTTAAGCACGCAAGGAAATGAAGAAAGGAGAATCAGGATACTCTGATACGTGATTCTCAGAAGAGCAAACACATTTCCAGCTGCCTGGTTTATAATACATTTACATTTTGATTCAATATATGGTGACTGTGATGCACTTTGCCATGATAGATGTAAATTCAAGGGGACAGGAACTAAGAGGTAAAAACAAAGGCAAGAATATGAGCAGAAAAAGAAGCAAAAGACATATGTAGTCCTTTTTAGGGTGCTTTGGAAAGAGCTTTTTTTACCCTGTTCATCCAACATTTATTCCAATAAAGCAGCTTGAATTGAAACACTGAGGGAGAGACGCAGAGAAGCTGGGTGGTCAGAGCCAAAGCGGAGTCTCCCAATGTGATTAACCTTTTGTTTTTCCTGCTGTAATTCAGACTAAAGGCCCAGCAGGAAGATATATTACGAAGTCCCCCACCAGGATGTATTGTGCGCCGCTAAAGGAAGTAACTGCTGCTGTAACAACACTGTTATAAAATATGGTGACATCATTAATGGAGCAGGTCCTATCCTAATGCTGCCGAAAAAAAACGTGTTCAAAGTGGTTTCACATTGATGGATTTAAATTGTTTTCATTGGTGCTTTTGAGTGCATTTTGCAGACTGTGGGGTCAGCCTCTTCTATTATAATAATTAAACTAAAAGGATCAGCAAAATAATTAAGAGAAATGTGCAAAATAAAAGCAGATTCACCTTTTGTACAGAAGCCCACCGCATATAATGTGTCTTGACTCTGTACTCCTTTGTGCTTTGCACTTCTGTACAAAATGCACTGCATGCATAGACCTATTGAACCAATGTTCTCATGCATTTACAAGCGAAATCAATGTAAAAATATAAGATTTGTCTCTAAAAGAGTACATTCTAACACAGTCCATCAGTACAGTGTACAGTACAATTTAGCCAGTCTCTACACTCTAAAAACCTCAAAGTGTTTACTTTTCAAACCTTTGTAAAAGTTGGATGACCAGCCTTCATTTAACATTATCATGAAGTATTTAAAACTGTTATTGTGGGATTTTAATTGGGTTTCTTGAGCCCAGAGGCCAGAATATCAAAGAAAAACATGAAAAGCCCAGACTCATATTCACATGTTGTTTTACATGTAACAGTAATTCTACATTATTTTAACATATAAGCTGCAACGACAACTAATTAGATGAAGTCGAATTAGTAATCCACGCATGTGATAGAAGTGTTCAATAAAAGATGTACATTTACCTTTACTTTTCCACTACACGCTGCCGTGTTTTCACCACGTTACACATATTTGTACTTTCATGTTAACTTAGCAGCCAAAGACACAAAATATTACAAAACGAGTCAGTCTGTCCCAGGAACACCACACAACACAGCAGCTCATTTTTCCGACCATTATTTCTCCTCCGAGGTATGAGGCCGATATATTTGTCACATCTATGAAGTGATTCATCAGCCGGCACAGGCACACTCTCCGTGTGTGATGAAGAGGTAAAATCGCTCATGTTGAGTTGATCACATATCCATCTGTCGGCCTCTGCTACCCAGGGCAGCGCCAGCACAAAGACACCACATTGACTTTGAACCTTGTAAATAACCTTGTCACTCACCGGGCAAAAGAAGCGCACAGGAGGTGATTTTATATCTTCTATTGCTTCAATTTATCATTTTTCAAAAAAACCCGAACATGTATTAACGCAGCTTTTGACACATTGTTTCTGATGATCGCAATGCTAAAAGCTTTTGGCCTTACACCTCGTCTCTCAATCTGTAGAGCAACACACTTTAATATAAACTTGAATCTAACAAGCATCCAGCAGCAGCATCATGATAACTAATTGCAAAGGCGGAGGGAAGGCGGTGGGGGTGGAGGCACTGCAGATATATCTGGTGTGCTAAACTGAAATCAAACACGCTCCCAGCTGAACAAAAGAGTGACAGGGACCCTGACTACATGACTGACAACTGAAGCAAACCCTGTCATACTGTAAGTGCTAAAACATCATTTTAGTCTTTGGTCGGCAAATCTTGAAATAAATCAATAGAACAGTATAAAAACAAACAAATTTAGTGATTAAGAAATGTAAAAGCTTACACAGTACTTTACACACTGAAAGACTTTAATGCTCTAGATAACATTTAAAGCCATCACATCATTCAGATGAAAACAACAAACAGTACTATATATTTAAATGATGTGACCATAAATACTAGAAATAGCCAACAACAACAAGAAACTCTAAAAATAAAGTGCAATAGAAACATTTGTTGTTGTAGAAAGAAAGAAGTGCATTTCTGTTTAAAAAATAAAACCCTTATTGTGCAGGATATGATACTTCTCTGCAGTAGTCAGAGAAGTACACAGACTTTTTAGTCAGCTGACTTTTAAAATTTAAGAGTTATGAGCAGTCGCATTTGTCAGGATTCAGTTCAAAGAGGGAACCTAAGAGACCAGAGACTACAAAATAATAATAATAATAATAATAATAATAATAATAACAACAGGGGGAAAAAAAGAAACTAGCTAAGCACAAGAACACAGAGAACTTGAAAGGAACTGTAGCAGGTGACCTGACATAACACAGAGAGAATCAGGACTACTTTACATTATTACACAACTATGACTACAACTATTAAGGGCGAAAACCACAATGCCAGAAAACACAAAGAACTAAAATCATTCGCCGAAAAAATATAAAGGAAAAGAAACTCAAACCTACAAATGTGTGGACCACATGCTTAAAAACACTTTGGAAATAGAGCTGGTGTTAACTTGTTGTTTTTACTGTCCATTTACTTAGAACGCACAAATTTACAATCATGCTCAGATGTGTCAGAGTCAAGTCAAACTATATAAACAGCTCCAGTTTCACCATCAAGAGTAATGACATTAATATAATGACTTTTTTTAAAGACAAGAAAAAAAAATTGCATACAGACCATAATACACACTGAAATGTATATGCATATCGAACATGAAGTGATAACGAGTTGGATTATTTTAGCACAGAAAAAGGACTGTGGAAGGACTCTGCAGGACAGAAGCTGCAGATTAAAGTTTATATGGTGTGTGAGTTTTCTGTCAAGTGCCCAAGGGGTAAATAAGATAGAGGTATTTCATTTGAACCTTAATGTTCACAGTTGGAGGAAAGGAAAGTGTCGGCTTTTGAATGCATTCACTATTATTTGAGTTATTATTTCACTTTGCTTGCTTTGAGGGAGACACATCCTTTGTGATTTTGTTGATTTGTGCCAAACGCTGTGACAGTTCTTAAAAAGGTATGATATAAAATATGATACAAAACAGTAAGTGTTCACACCTATGGCCTCAGTTTGTATCCAGTCTGTCATCATCATCATCATCATCATCCTCACATCCAGACAGTTCAGGCCCACTCTCTCCTCCTAGTGGCAGCTCTTAGATATGGACCTTCAGCTCAGACACAGACATTACATCACCCAGACCCTCATGTTTCAATAAAATAAATAATTTTTTTTAAACCTCTAGTCTACACTCACTGATGGTTACACAAGAACCATCATTATTCGGCAGCCAGCTACAGTCAAAGGCTCCGAGAAGCCACCCACATCAGCACTTCCCTCCCGCTCACCGCGTTGCCCTCAACCACTACCAGGCCAACGTGGCAGCTAAAAACATTTGCAAGGCCGTTTTGCTGAAAGTGCTCACCGTCAGTATTATCTAATCAGTATTGAATTGTTCCAAATGAAATGTAAGGGTGTGAGTCACTCTCCAGGTTTGTTTTGTGTCCTGGCACAGTGTGTAGGCTCACTTTTATGATTCATACGTTGCCAGTGTTGGAAGTTTTGCTGGAGGCTCGTCGAACCGCTGCTGATCTCTGGCTGCAGCCCCGAGAGGAAATTGTTAGAAAAGGGAAGTTTTGTTGTCTTTTCAGTGGCTGAGGTTTCACAGGTCGATGACTACTTTGTTCAGAGATACTTTTGTTGTTTTAATATACGAATCCAATTTCAAAGAAGTCAGGACACTATATACATAGATAAAAAGAGAATGCAATCATTTGCAAATCTCACAAACATACATTTTATCCACAGCAGAACACAGGAAACACGCAAATGTTTAAGCTGAGAAAATTCTTTTTGAATTTGATTTCAGAAACTCATGTCAACAAAGTCAGGGCAGGGACATGTTTACATCTGGACATCTGGGACATGATGAGACCAGCTGCTGGACCTGTGGGAGAGCCCAGTTCTACTGGACTCTTCTCCTTCAAAGTCGTGCTGTTGTAATAGCTGCATTATGTGGTCTACCATTGTCTTGCTAAAATATGTAAGTCTTGTCCTGAAAAAGCCATGATCTAGATGGGAGTATATATTGATATAAAACCTCCGTATATCTTTTCAAATGATCTTTCATTGATTTTGCCTTTCCAGATGTGCAAGGTGCTAATTCCATAGGCACTCATGAACCCACAATCTATCAGAGATGCAGGCCTTTGATTGAGGGCTGATAACAAACCAGATGGTGCCTCTCCACTTTAGTCCTGAGGATGGTCCTTTCCATGCTTTCCAAAAAGAACTATACATTTTGATTCATGTGTCCACAGAACAATGATTTCTGAGTCTGTGCAATGAGTTCCATTAAAGAATCATCCTCATTTTTAAATGCAGTCCTACCCAACGATCCAAAGAGTGGCATGGCTCCAATATTGATTTTTGGCTCTCTGCTTAGTGCACAGAGATTTCACCAAGATTCTGTGAATATTTAGATTATGTATCAGAAGATGATAAAATATTTAAAATCTTAACAATTTTATGTTGAGGAACGTTATTCTGAAAATATGTAGACCTTTTTGTCAGATTACAGATACTCTGCCCTCCTTTACTTCAGAGGAACTCTGCCTCTCTAAGGCTACGTTCACACTGCAGGTCTTAATGCTCAATTCCGATTTTTTGATCAAATCCGAATTTTTTGTCTGCTCGTTCACACTACAAATAAAATGCGACAGCAAACGAGCTCTAGTGTGAACGCTCAAAGCGGCCCGCATGTGCAAAAGAAGATGTCACACAACGCGCTCTGTTTAGACACAGAGCAAACAATATTGTTTGACTGATGGCCCTTAATATAAAGACTTCGGACTTCACGTTTCCCAATTTTTGCTTTAAGTTATTTTGTTATTTACATAATAATGTAGATAACCTAATAATTATCCTTATTGCTGTTTTAGAGAGGAGCGGTGCTTCAAAGGATAGTTGCAGATTTCTGTCAGAATCTGCAGAATATGCAGTACAAATAAAATGTTCACGTTTCTCCAACGTTGTCTTCCCAGCAGTTTCACCGGGTGGCCAGGAAGCGTTCGCGATGTCTTATCGGGCGCTTCTCCGGTGCTGATAATTGGCGTCTGTCTTGTGTCAGTGACGTAAAAGACGGATTTAATGCGACTTGACCGTTCACACAGCAGTCGCTTTCTGAAACATCGGATATGTATCGGATTCAGGACCACATACGAAAGTGACCCAGATCGGATTTGAAAATATCGGATTTGTGCCGTTCACACTGTCATACCATGATCGGATATGGGTCGCATAGGGTCAAAAAAATCGGATTTGATGCGCTTTTGCCTGCAGTGTGAACGTAGCCTTAGATGTTCTTTTTCAATCCAATTTTATTTATACAGCACCAAATCACAACAACAGTCGCCCCATATTGTAAGGTAGACCCTACAATAATGCATACAGAGAAAACCCCAACAATCATATGACCCCCAATGAGCAAGCACTTTGGCGACAGTGGGAAGGAAAAACTCCCTTTTAACAGGAAGAAACCTCCGGCAGAACCAGGCTGAGAGAGAAGGAAGACAGGATAAAATTTTATACCCAATCATACTACAGACATATTTCGAATTAACCTAATTAGTTGGAACATTTTCCTTCAGCTGTTTCCTTTGAGTACCACTTAATTTTTAAGCCTTTCCTCTGTACCAACCTTTTGAAACGTGTTGCTGCTGTCAAATTTAAAAGGAGCAAATGTTTTTCATGAAATAGTAAAACATCCAGCCTTTTCTGGAATTGGGGCTGTACTAAGCTGCTGAGGCTGTGTAAGGTGTCTGCAGTGTCCCTGCATGGTAAATGGATGAAGTTTGCGCAGTGGATAGAGGTTAGGTGTATGAGGTGTATGTCAGTCTGAGCCCTATGTTCCTGAGCTTATTTATTCCATTTAAGGTGACTGCTGTTGCCACAGTGGCGAGGAGCCGGGCAGCCTTGGAAAATAAGCGTGGTGCATCTGACAAATTGTCTAGGCGGCTCCCCCTGCTGGGCTTTCACTGCGCTCACAACAAAAGAGACCCCTGGATTTCTCTCCCTCTCTCTCTGCCTCCCTTGCGCTCTCTGTATCTCTCTCTCTCAGTCGCTCTCTCGTTTTCTCTGCCTCCTATCCATCACTCTCCCCACTGTATAGCTCCCTTCTTTCATTCCCAGAATAGGAGAACAAAGACAAAAGGTGCATTAGAACAGGGGAACAGTACGGGCCACCCAGGGACTCAATGCAGCAGCCGAGCAGCACGGCAAGGTGCCAAGCAACGACGGGGGCCAAGCAGAGGGGGTGGAGAGAAAGAGTGTGTGTGTGCGCGCGTGTGTAGGTATGCATGTGTGTGAATCATGCGACCCCAAGCCACCCAATCCCCACCTGTCCACACACTCTCACAAATAGAAGACTGTAGACATGGATTCCTACTCTCTCTGCTTCCCTTCAACCCAGGCCGAGTTCAATTCAATTTGGACGTTGCTTTATCAACAGTGAATGGAGTTACACTGTACAATGCAAGTATAAAAAGCAATGCTTTCCTAGTACTTCTATCCATTTAACAGTGTCAAAATTTCACCTCTTAGAAGACAAACACCAGCCAACATGAACTGAAAAACCAACACCAAAAAATATGCTGTACTAACAAGATAACAAATAATCCAAACTAATTCTACAAAGCACCAAATAAACTGTGAATTAGCGTCCTCGTGCTAAACTTCAAAGGAAAATGCATTTTAAGTAAACTTCGTTGTTTTGTTTCCGGAGCTTTCAGTTTTATCTTTTTCCACCTGTTCAGCTGAGTGTTACATTATATTGTGCCCATCGTGCACCACACTCGAAAAAGTGAACAACTGAGGCTAGAAGTATTCTTCATTCTACCATTTTTACAACACAGACTGAGAATTCATATACAGGTTTTTATCTCACCATCTCATTTTTAAAAAAACAAAGGGAGTAGATTAGTGACTGATTGATGTTTTTTGAGTTTGGTCACCTTTAAGGATTTGATATCTGAAATAAACAGTTGACATTTTCACATTTGGACTAGTATAACTGTCACCAATATACTGTAGAAAACTACACAGACCAGAGTTTAGGTAAACTCAACGCATTAGATTGTGTTAATCAATGTTATTTGAGGCCTAAAGACTGAATGAATTTTGCATTATAACACAACACATATGGAAATAATCAGGCAGATATCTAACAGATAATTTCAGAACAGCCACTGCAAAAGATCAATCTCCATTTGCTGAATATGGCCTTGAATGAAGTCATGGTTCAATACTGAAGATCTGTTTGCTCAGTTGCGTCTTTATTCGTCTGCAGGACGTGTGAGTATTTGCTATTCCAAGTGTTCGATTTTCTTCATCGCTTCTATTTTCCAATGCTGTCAGGATCCCTACATTGACGTCACGTCCCAGTTGTCTTATGAGCCTTCTGCCTGCCAATCGGTCCTCGAGCCAATCGGTCTGTGGACCGGGACCAGGCTGTATTTGTTATCAATGTGCAATCTGCCGCTATATTTACACGAGACTGAAGAGCACTGAACATTCGGTAAAGAGATGGATGTTGTTGTTGTGGTTTATTTCAGTGTCGACTGACTCATGTAGTGCTGTGGAATGGCAGTTCAGTACAGCAAAAAAAAAATAACCTGGGGGAGCCCTGCCCATTATCCTAACTTCATCTAGTACCATATTCCATGAAGATGTCTCTCATCTCTTTGGTTACCTCAGGAAATGGTGCCAGAGGCATACTTTTTCCTTATTGGTTCAAATTTCTGTAAAAAGGTAAGTGAACCCTGAGTTGGGTTAGTTTGTGTAATAAAGAGCCTTCGGAAGATGCGGACCTCCGGGTTTTTAGCAATATCTCAATGTTCTCAGATCTCAGCAATTAAGGGAATGGTCAGGAGATCAAAGTTTTAATTAACCTTGCAATTCACCTATTTTCACATTTCAATGATCAATCTCAGGCTGTAAAATCCTATTTAACTGTGACCAGACACATGTTTATTCACAGATAAAATACAGCAAACACCGTCTGTAGGCTGGCTATAATCCCCAACAGTGTGTTCATATCCAAACCCCCACAGTAGCAATTGTTTTGCTGTTGCAGCTCACAGCATTGAGAATTCAATTGATACTCCATGCAAAGTCACCTGTGGAGGGGAAAGACTGAAAGGGAGGGAGAGAAAGTGAGGAGGTGCTGAGGGGGCATAAAGTTACTTACAGAAATATAGAAAGGACATACAGACTGAGACAAACTAAGAAAGCAGAAACCTGAAGGAGGGAAGACGAAATAGGAATAGGTAGAGGCAAAGACGGAGAAACGAATAACAGAATGATCGAAAAACAGAAAGACACATGGAGAGAAAGAGTTCAGGCAGAGTTCATTCTCATTAATAAATGATTGTAGTCAACGGCTGCTCGTCTCTAACACGTCAATACCGTCGACCAACAACGCTCATTGCTTTATTACCCCCTCAGAGCAGGAAAAAATGTTGACAGAATGAAAATAAGGCGACGTCCTTGGGTTCCTAGTCTGTAAGGGCACTGTTTTCCCTTCCTTTTTTTTCCCCCACTTCTGATTTTAATGCTTTCTGCCACTCTGCTTTGATCCCACCAGTTTGCCCTCTCTGATCCGTCATGCTGGAGGGTAACTGTGGAGCAGCCGACGCTGCTCATCTTCTACTGGGAATATTTGAAGAGTTTTAGTATGTGATGCTCGCCCTTTGAGAAAATTGCTGCCCACTCCAGCCTACAGGTACGAAATGGTTGTTGTTGAGACGGTAAAGCAGACTATGGATGTTGTGACTCATCTACAGATCTTTGCTCATACGGTCTCTGGTTTGTTAGAAGGTTGAAGTGTTGCTGAACTGAAAAATACTGAAGTGTTTTCTTGATGTTGTTCTCATTTCTATTCAGCGGTTTGGCTGCCTGACAGCTGGTAGGACTACATGTCCAGAGGCGCCGCTACATTACAGGGCAAAGAGAGCTTTAAACGACATCGTAAGCATTTAAATGTTTTTATTTTTAGCTTCTAGAACAGAACACATGGCTGAGGCTTTGAATTGTGGGTGTGCGCACCTGGATTGTGAGGACAAATTCGTTAACAAAGACACACTGCGAAGAACTGGTTTAAAGATAAGCAAAATGAAGAGTTAGGCAGGTAGTGGGGATAGTTACAAGTTTGAGACGATTTCGTAGTAAGGGGTAAATAAGGACCTGGTTTTAAGTTGTATTAATCATTGTATTTACCTGTAAAAGAGCTAAACCATGCCGGTAAATGAGTCAAATGACCCCTCAGGGACACAGTGGTTAGTGATGGAAAAAACAGAACAACAATGTCTTCCCAGCTAGGATTCGTACTGCTCAGATTAATCCAATATTCGCTTGTCTTCTACAGTAGTTTGATGATAAGGAACATGACAGAATCATCTGTCTCGAGCTAACACACACTGCTCCATCTTTAGCGGAAGGGAGGCTGGGTGTGTCTGGACATAAAGGCCATAAAAGTAAGAATCAAGATTTTAAACTGACACCTACATTTGATTAGAAGCCAGTGTAGATGCTTTAACAATGGTAAGACATGACAGAATTCATAAGAACCTTTGCAAAAGAATTTGACAGACTGGAGGAGATTATTAGATGCTTTAGACCAGGAGTGTCCAACTTCAGGTTTTAGGTGTGTCCGTGATCCAACACAGCTGATTTAAATGGCTAAATTACCTCCTCAACATGTCTTGAAGGTGTGTTGACCCAGGGTGAGATCTAAAACCTACAGGACACCGGCCCTTGGGCCAGGAGTTGGACACCCCTGCTTTAGACAGAGCATTACTACAATCTAAGTGGAAGGGGATGAAGGCATGAACGAGCATCTCCAGTTCAGTTTTTCAGACAGCAGTCCTGAGTTTAGCACTATTTCTTAAAAGTCAAAGATGGAAGCTAACCCAAGATTCTTTGCGTTAGCATCTACAGTGAATGAGAAAAAGCCCAGACACTGTCCAATTTGAATAATACTTATTGGAGCAAATAAATAATTGTTTTCATTAAACTGCAAAAAGTTATTTGCTATCCAACTATTAGTTGCATTAAACCAATCAACTAAAACTGATAATTCATAAGGTTTGTATGAGAGATACAGTTGAGCGTCATCGGCATACAGATTACTGGAAATGGTTTTGAAACTTCTAATGTGATCTAATGGCAGAATATACAATGGAAATAAATGGGGGCTTAAATCAGATCTTTGTGGTGCAGCTCATGATAAATTTGAGCACTGAGACTTAAAGTGTTTTATCAAGAAGAAAAGAAGTGAACAAATCCCCGACTTGGCTGGATATCCTTACCATGTGGTTCAACATGTGGATTAAGATTTGATGATCAAGTTGCAAGAACTTTGCGGTCAATTCGTGGTATTCTCTTGCTCCGTTTTTAAAGATATGATCGACACATTATTTAAACCAGTGAATCAGACTGGGAGAAATATTTACTCCACAAACTTGCAGTGATTAGATGTGAAGCCTTAAGTTGTTTCTGGATCACTGAACGACAGGCTTTATTTCAATAAGAAAGTGTTCAGCTTCTATTTCAGGGTTTTTGCTTGCATGCAGGAAACGTGTCACCTCCAGTGTTCTAGCTCTGTTGTAAACAGACTTTCTTTATTGGCATCCGAACTGGAACAGGTGTGACTTGATCATTTCTCAATAGGAGCGGATTATTAAGAGCCTCAAATGCAGTAAACGTGCCAGTTTGTGGTTCTTTTTATATCCCTTTAATGCAGTGTGAAAATGAAATATTTAAGCTTTGAGAAAAAAAAAAATCACATTAGGTTAGACTGTGATTTTCACCCCAGACTCCAGTAAGAAAAAGCAGCATTAACACAGTGAGTGCACTGCTTTGTGTAACCAGAAGATTAAAAAAAAAAACCCAAAAAAAACAAAAAAAAAACAGATGTACATACGAGAGCTCAGCGAAATCAGTCATCTGGATTTTCGCCATTCTAGCCAGGATCTTCATCAGGTGGAGGCCGTCGTCTGTCTGGAGCCCACTGATGATGACGATGAAGAAGAAGAGTGCAGGGCAGGAAGAGAAGAAGGGATCAGAAATTAAAAGTTAAACATACAACAGGTGCAATTTACTGTGCAATTTGTTTTTAAAAACAGGCTTTAAACAAGTTATTTTTCCTTCTAGTGATGTATCAGGTAATTTTAAAGGTTTTCCTTATTTTCTGTAGATTGCTCTTCACTGGTGATATTCCTAATATGGTTATTTTAGACAAACAGCTGTAGGTTTTAGCACATAGGCCCCGCCCATCTACCACCAAAACCATCTTTTTGCAAGGAGGAGCCAATCAGAAGAAAGGTGTAAACAGATGAGTGGTTGCTGGAGGTTGCTGGCTGTGTTTAGGTGAAGTTGATCCGAAAGGTTGTGGTGCACAAAATAACGTCTTTGTGATTGCTTTGATTAGCATCTAAATGCCTCAGCTGGCCGTTCCGTGAAAGGAAGACACCAACTTATCTGCAAACATGAACACTCTCAATTTCCGGTTTATGTCCGCTCGCTAAGCAGAGCAAGTGCTGCAGACAAGTCGGGATCTTTCATGCAAACTACAGGTAATCTGTGACTAAAGGAAAGTTTTCCAGCACAACACTGTATAAATCTTTACAACCAGTTTTACCTAGCAACTGCCAGCAACCCCTAGACAGCCTGTCGTGGGGTTATTGACTAGTCTCTAGGAATATGTCACTGGTGCTTCAGCAATTGATTTCACAGTAACTGCAAACAGCCTCCAGCAATTCACATTTTTCTTCAGCACGCTCTGGTTTCCAGTGGGTCACTGACTGATCCCTCAGCCCATGTTAGTGGAGTCTTAGAAAAAGTGAACTAAGGGGCTGAAGAGTACTCTGAAGCATGAATCGTGCAAAGCTATCAGAATAGGTAAGGCTTGAACTGGTTTATGTAGAAATGAGAGAAAATTAAAAGTAAATTCTTTGAAGATAAATGTTTAATTGACATTTCTTAAGGCAAGTGAATGGCAGAGAACTTGAGCGTAAATAGTATGGAGATGAAGAGCAAAGTGTTAAATGCCAGCGGTCCCCAACCCCAACCTATTTATGTCCTACAATATTTTCACGGACCGTGTTGTGGATAAATACAACAAATAAAACCAGTACCAAAAAAGAAGAAGACTTACCCATAACACATGGGACAAGACCCAGGGAAACAGAGTTAACAATAAAACGATTAAAAAAATTATGATAAAAACCCTGAAAACTATAAATTTCACACCCGAGCCTCAATTCTCGCAGCCCGGTACCAAATGACTCAGTCTGTGGCCCGGGGGTTGGGGACCGCTGATCTATAAGACATACTGGACATGGGGAAGTTCTCCAGACATATCACTGTATCATTAAACCCACTAGTTGAAGGACTGAACCAGAAAATACAGACAAAAGCAGTTTTCCACAAAGCTCCCAGGTGAGTTCAGATAAGTGTGAGATAGAGAGGTGGGAAGTGCCGTTTGCCAGCGAGGTGAACGCTGAAGAGGTCACAAAGGTCACAGGCAGAAAGCTTGATATCACTGCCCGCTCCATCATTTTATGCTTTACAGCATTTTCTAGCACATAAAATTACTTTGGCAGTATTCAACAACAAAAACGACCTGTTTTGTTCACAGCTGAGGATTACCTCGATCTAAAAGAAGAGAAAAACACTTCATCCTGAACCCTGATCTGCTGTTCTGGCATATATGCATATTTTTGGATAGACAGCCATATTAATGGCATTGGCTCATACTGTTTGACACATACTCTACAGCAATAGATTTTAACTACTTTAAATCAAGTAAAGCTGATGTAATCCTCCCAACACAAATTTCTTTACTGGATATTTTCAAAAGCAAACTTTTCTTTTCTTTATTTTTAAAGTAACTTAAGAAGGAAACATCTATGCTTCTATAAATGAGAATGCCATCTGTGCAGCCTTATGTGTCTGACATTACAAATTAATAGTGTGAAAACTTCTTAGACATGTTATGATATATATGTTTTGATATATCAGAATGAGGACCCAGATGCAGACATGAGTGAGTGAAGGAACAAACGTTGAATCCAAAACTTTTTTGTAAACAAACAAAAGGTGACTAAACACTCTGGGAATAAACAAAAGCTAATTCAATAAAATGGTAAAACTAAAGCAAAGATTTAAACGATTAAAGGAGCACAAGGGAAATAAGTGAGGCAAAAATAGGCTAAAGAATACCTACTAATGTGACACAGGTGAAGCCATTAAAGGCAGGTAAAGGCAAATTTTTGAGGAGGGAAAAAGCCAGAAGGAAACCAACAAGGAAAACAAATTACCAAAATAAAATAGGATGTGACTAGAAGTAACAGGCGAAGCACACAGACACAAAAGGTGTAGTTAAAGAAACAATGCTATGACAACAGAAATGCCAATCCAAAAAGCATGCAATGTCAATTATGTCCCGGTCAGCAGGGAGCTGACTGTGTTTTGAGTGAATAGTGGGACCCAAATGCAGACACGGTAGGAGACGGAACCGAGTTTAAACAAAAGGCGAGCCGTTCACTTGGCTGATAAAACGTGAACACAAAAACAAAGCAAGCGTGAACATGGCAAAACCTAACCTGACACCTAAACTGGGAAATAACTAAATAACTATGAAAACTGTGACGAGAGACATGGAACTGAAATAAACCGAACACGAACCTGATCAGTAAGAAGAACTCTGAGACATGACGTGAAACCAAACAGACGACCTGGCAACGACTGAATCAACACACAAAAACTAAATACACACAAAGGTACACACAAAGGGTGATCAGAGGAAGTGGAAACACATTGGAAAACCAGCTGACTGGAATCACATCGTGACACTAAGCACAATGAACAGAGAAACAAGACTTTCAAAATAAAACAAGAATATAACGGGATGCAGACATGACTCATGACAGGTTAAGAAACACGAAAACATCAATTTGGCTTTAAATGACCTCTTCTTTAATACATAGTTTTGCTTTTGATGATAACGTAGTAAAATTTAGACGGGGAAACTCACTGACATTTCACCAAACCGTGAGAATAATGGCAGCGAAATAAGGGAATAACAAATTAAGCACTAAATTACCAAAGCCTCTGTGCATGCTTAGGGCCAATGGGACGGGGAGAGGTTGTGCGTGGCATGTGTTTGCATCTGTGAGACCATAATTAAAGCTCAATATCCCAACTCCAAGCTAATTGCTTGCTGTCTGCTGTGGACTCATCTGACCTCCTCTAAGTCTCCTCTGTGGAATTCAAACAAGGAAAGCAGACGCTTCCAGACATCTGCAGGATATCTGCACATTTCTGGAAATACAGCTTAAGCTGAGAAAGAGTTTTGCTGCAAACTGTGCAAATCACTCAATTTTTAAATGCACTTAATTACAAAAATTAGCAGCTGTCTCCGTCCTTGCATCTTGAACTTTGATGTCCAACACTTGCTGGATTTCAACCAAAAAATGTTTTCTTCTCTTTCATCATTTTTAGTTTACTCCATATTAAAATCTTTACTCTAGGTGTCTTCCTAGCCTTATGATTTCACATGCACTGGACATGTGACCAAATAAACAATCATTTATGATCAAATATGACTGTCAGCTTCAGAGTCAAATCCAAATAAAAATAAATAAATTGCAGCTATTTACAGAATTTAACATCTTAGGGATCATGAGTTTAACTGTTTTCTTTGACTATAAGAGAAAATGACTGAATGTGGCTGAATTACAGTTAATAAAAATGAGACTTGCTATGTATGAAAATGTACTGACAGCCTGTGATTTGTCTCCCCTCTCAGCCTGGAGAGCAGACAGCAGCTTCAACAGCCCACAGCCTGAGTCAGTCTTCACTGTGCAGAGCAGCTGCTTCAGATCTGACATCAGCGATCGCTCTGCCTGCAGATCCTGAGTGTTGATAGCTACAATGGAGACCTCACAGCAGCTTTTACATTAGCTCTGCAGCATGCAGGGTGTTGGGTTATGATCCCACTCAGATACGACAGCCTGCCTCGGCAGGATTTCTTCTCACAGAGAGACGCTTTGATTATTTTTATTCTATATTTCCTTCCATCTCACTCTTACACAATTTCAGGGAAAATGGAAACTGATAACAGTACAGCAGCAAGTACAGGCCTGTACTTGCTCATCTGATGATGATCTGGCTTTTTGATGGAGCAACAGCTGGACAAATGACTTTGAATCCAAAGGCAATAATTACCAAAGTTGAGAAGGAACTTTTGCACAAATACACAAAAACAACAGGATTATTCCCTGTGCTACCCTGAATTCTATTACTCTAAAAAAGTCTAAACAATTACTGGATGATCTAATATGAAATTTAATGAAGATATCCATGGACTCCTGAGTATAAACCCCATTTGATGACCTTTCGTCTAGTGGTCATTGTTTTCATGTCTCAACATCTACTGCGCAGGGTTAGCACAAGACATTGTGCAAATGTTTTATTAGACAAGAAAAAACGAATTTGGATATCAAATTATGTTTTCCATTTTAAGCATCAGTAGGGAGGGATGGATACTTGACAGGTACTATACGCCTCAACTCAGGAGCTGGCACCATGTTTTCCAGATTCAGATAGCAATATAATTTCACATCAATCCATTTATCCATCAACAGCTGCATTGTTTTTTATTTTGAGCATAAGGACTTTAAAATTTAAAAAGCATCAATTTTAAAGTGTAATGCACATGTTACAAAGCTACATCGGCAGCATTAATACAACATTTACCACCAGGTTTTATAACAGTACTGCTAAATGTCCACACAATGCTCTCGCCTTATCATTGTTTACAAAAGATAGTAACAGTCTACTTAGAATGCATGAAGGTAGAGGAGGGTAACTACTGGTGATATACAGGGGACGAATATCAAATTCATATGCTGATACTATTCAAACTGTTATTATAACTATTTTCAGCGTGAGAGTAGTCAAAGTACTACTAAGTTCAAACCTCTCAAACCTTTTAAATGTCTAATATTTAGTTTATTCACAGCAAAATCAATTAATCTTCCTGCAAACATTTTTTGTGTATTTGTGAGTATTTTCTCACACAGTATAACACATGTGTAGGACAAACTATTTGGACACTACTAAACTTCCAGGAAACAGATGGTCCAAAATGGAGAAAGTTACACTTGCTTTTCACTCCAACGTGTAAATAAAGGTTCCTTGGTCATTATTCGAGTAGTCCAGAGTATATTGCTCACCAGGAAAATATGATCTATCCATCTTCTGCAGACCCCAGTCGGATTCCTGTTGTTTGGGGACAGAAGCGCCTGAGGAGAGGATTGCTGCATGTAGTAATAGGAAAGCCAGAGGTTTCACTGAACAAAAGCAAGGCTATTTCTTCAAACATCAAAGACATCCCTTCCCTTCAGGGCTTCTCCACTGATCACTCTACTATGAGCTGCCTCAGCAAGTACATGAGAGTGAATCAGGAGAAAACCAGTACAGGCAGACTGTCATGCCTAAGTCTGATCAGTAATAATGACAACTAAGGAGAATGCTGTCGGTAAGACGGAACAAATGTCAAGTCAGCGGCATGAAAAATAGAAACAGAGACGTCAGAATAAACAATTTCTGTGAATTTCTGGATATAACATATAAATACATATGGGGCCAACAGAAAATGAAAACTAAAAAATTAATTAAAAAATGAAACCTCCGATGGTCTACAGAGATTTTGACTTGTATCACGAGTAATTGGAAACATTACTCGTGATAACAGTTAGATAACAGGTTCAGGTTAAGGCAACAAATTCTGGCTGGAATTTGATCATCAAATCATCAAATTATAGATTATCATTAAAGGAATTACACTGGAGCTTTTTATGCATATTTTTACATCAAAGTACTAATTAGAGTGTGTGTGTGTGTGTGTGTGTGTACATGTTTAGACATCTTTGTGCGGACAGAAAATTGGCACGCTACTATACTTGTGGGAACCAGTCCCTGTCCCCATGAGTTAGGCATTCATTTTTTAGGCTTAGAGTTAGGGAAAGCATAATGTCAATCAGATATCCTCACTAAGATATGACAACAGGTGTGTGTGTGTGTGTGTGTGTGTGTGTGTGCGTGCGTGTGTGCGTCTTGAGCACCAGGTGTTTTCCTCCAGCTGTCATGAATCACCCTGTCCTCCTCTTCCTCCTCCTCCTCTTCCTCCCCTCCCCAGGCCACAGGAGGAGATGATACTCTAAAACCACCAGGATGCTCCTGCTATCAGCTTTCACCTCAGACGCTGCGCCAAAATGTCATCACATCGATCTTGTTTCGCATGTGGCCCTGCATTTCATATATTTTTATTCCTACTGTGATAGCTTTGTTTTGGAGAGGGACTCGACCTCAGTACGGAGCATTTCAGTAGCTTTAAGCCAAAATATGAAAAACGTTTATTCAAACAACCTCAAATTCAGCAACGCATTCACTAGAGTTCACAGCCATTCAGCGGCCCAGCTTGAAGTGAAGAGGAAAAATGGTTGTTGAGTTAAACAATTTTACTGCGAGTTCTTAAATTATGAGTTAGGTGTGCCTTTGGTTAATGCAGTGTTGAAGGAGTTACAGTACTGAGCAAAAGTCTTTATTTCTTAGTATTTTGCTTCCAAGCATCCAGACTTTCTTGTAATCTTTTAAAGATGTCTTATTAAGCTACTTAACACTGATCTGTGAATCATTCAAGAATAAAAAGGCACCTAATTCAAGAACCAGAGTTCAGGCTGAAGAACAAATGTGGTCATACCAATTAATGACTTTCTTTTGTACCATATTTCCATGTGTGTTTACATGTTTCAATAAACTGCTGCATGTATTTCCCATTTCCCTAATGTCTAATGTCACCTCAGAGAAATTATGTGTTTGCACAGTACTGTATGCGACCATGTTTGAGGAAACAAGAAGCATCTGTGAATTATGTATCAACATTAAATGGTGTTAATACATAGTTTTTGTTATTGCCACTAGTTAAAAAGTATCAATAGATATTACTGGATTCTTTGATCTAAAGAAACCCTAAAGCTTGCTGACTTGACTGCTAAATCACAGTATGACATGGAGCAGTCAGGTACCTGGCAGCACAAATCAGATGTTCTTTAAAAGCTAGAGATGACTACTGGTGGCCCAGACTCTCACTGCATTCCTCTGCTTTTATCATCTTCTGCTTGTTGTTTGGTTTAATACATTCGTTTTCATCACTCTGTCCCTGTAGTCAGACGTAGCAAGGAAAAATGTCCAAGGTTTTCTCATTGCTCAAACAAAAAGCTGTGGGGAAAGATGTGGCTACTGAGACTAGTCTGGCTCAGAAGATGGCTTGTTTCACAAGAAGACATTCTTTCAAGGGCCTTTTTCTTACTGGCACATTGCGAAGTGGCATTTTTCCATGTTGTGGTTGATGCTGCACTTCACTCTCAAGAAGAGGTTTGACACAAAGTGAACTGTCAAGGACAACTTTGGTGTTCTTTTGAAGTTCAGCAATCTCATAGAAATGTCAAGAGTCACTTTGAAGAGTCACTGTAAAGGGTTAGAGAGGAATCTGCTGAGTACAGTGACTGAACACATCTTAAACCTTCCAGCTGTTCACCTAGGATCAGAGCAAAGCAGCCTCTGAGCCCGTTTCATAAAGTTACAGGAGCTCAACCATGATGTTAAAGGTTGCCGTCAGAATTTCTGCAACACTGTCAAAGTAGTTTTTGTGAGCTTTTGTGAGCTAAAGTTTTTTCAAATTAAAAAAAATAACTTGGTTCTGGCTCCACAGAAGAAAACCCGGTGCTTTGTAATTGTTCTTTTAACCATATATTTAGTTAAAATGTTAAGAGAATCTACAGAAAACAAAGAGTAATACAAATCTAACCCATTGATAAGATCTTTCATCTCATACTGTTAGATGCTGCAGCCGTCGCAGGGATACAAAGGTATCCTTTTGCAGCCCCACCTTGAGGCACCGTCTGCAGATAGCAACAAATTATAAGTAATAAATCTGTCAGTCAGTAGTACACACATTTGTCCTGTGTTATCAATGTTTATACTTGTGTATGATGTATGGGGAGGTCAGGTGAGTCTAAATCAAACACTTAATACAAAACTAAGAAATAACGCTTTATTTTAGCACCAAGAGGTTTTCTCACATGCGGAAAGCAGCCGTAGCTGAGGCTAGTCTTGTTTAAGCTAAAGTCACAGTATTTTTACTTCAGTTATCAAAGGTCTGTTTGGAGAGGAGAGGAATAACATTTGAACGGTAAATAGAAAAGTAATTGAGCAGCTTTACACTACAAGGTCTTTAAGTGTTTTCTAACTATAATGCACACACCCTGACGGATACACTGCGGGCACTTTGGCATTCAGGATCTTGCCCAGAGAAACTTCAACGCACCGGCCCACGGGAGCCGGGGATTACACTACTGACCTTAAGATTGACGATCGATTGGTGCTCATGAGCTACAACCAAAGCGCCTTAACATTGCAACATTTAATTTTGCATTCGCATATTTGACACTTTTTATTGCCTTGAAATTTTTCCGCACTTCATAAACACAAGTCATCTAATTTAGAATTTCTCTTTCTTGTAAAACATAAATACATTTGATTCTCAAGAGCAGCTGTGACACTAAGCGGCTCTATGGGTAAAGAAGAATCATTCAACCTTACTGAATGGGGCTTTTGAAGACCATGGTGATTAGAAATTAGGTTTCCTATTTATACTGTAATGATCTGTATGCTACAGTTGAGTGACGTAAAGTAAGTACAAAGAAAAAGCTTGGACTAAAACGGACATCATATTGTGCTTAAATAAAAACTCCTTCATTCAGCATATGAAAGCCTTGAGTAGGACCTCCACACCAACATCCCAGAGATGTTTTTTCTCTATAACATAACATTTAAGGCTCTTCTGTTGTATAGCTCAGAGTGTCGAGTAACAAGGACAAAAAGAAAGAGACTTGCCAAAGACCTTGAGCCAGAATTACACCCGCTTCAGCTGAAAGGCGAGCATGAAGGAGTTTCAAAACCAGACACAGGAAAGAGGATTTCTAAAGAACTTCAACCTCAGACTTGAGGAACAGAGGAATCAATATGGAAACGACCCTGTCCTTTGTGTGAGTAAGAAAGAAGGAAAAAGATGCCCAGTGTGCTCTTGTTGCATTCTGGGTAAAATTTGCAGGGACAAAGAACGAGGGTTTGCAATTTCTCACGTGGAAAGCACATTTCTTTCTTCACCTACTGTGAAAAAAGCTGGTTGATCGCTACTGTGGATTACCCAAAACAAAGGTGAAAGAAAGTTTCTGTATAAGCTCTAGACTCGAGATATGCATTTTGAAAATTGAGATAAAAAATTTTACTTTCTACATTTTCCAACCTCTTCAACATCCAAGTGGGTCATTGGTGACCTACATAAAGGCAGAGTTAAGTTGGATTTCAGCCACATGACTAAAAAACATTGATTCATAAGTTAGAACATGTTGCCTTTCAAACTGAACAAGCATCTGGCTTTCTGTTATTAGACTTTTATTTTGACATGCTATGAAATTTCCATGAAAAAGCCAACCTTCAGTTCAGTGAGGTTTCCTAGCATTTGTTTATGCACAGCACTTCAGGAACCTTGAGACCCAGTTTGGGCCAAGCTTTAACTGTTGGACAGATAGCCTCACATTTGACTCTAGAATACACTGACATACACAGTTCATTGTTCACTCAATGACTGCAAGGTGCCCAGGTCCTGTGGCTGCAAAACAAGCCCAAATCACCTCCACCACTGTGCTTGACACTTGGTATGAAGTGTTTGCTGATATGCTGTGGCACTGTGCATTGGTCTCCTTGAACCAAAGAACATTGTTCCAGAAGTCTTGTGGTTTGCGAACCTAAACCATGTTGCCATTTTCTTCTTAAAGTAAAGAGTTTTCCTAGGGGACCCTTCCAAACCACGGGTACTTCTTCAGTCTTTTTCTAATTTTACTGTCAAGAACTTTAACATTGAATATTCTAACAGAGGTCTATTGAGTCTGAGATGGAACTTTTTCTAAGCATTGCACAATCTGACTTTGGGGTGAATCTGCTCAAACAGCATCTCCCGTGGCACTGTGTAAACACACGCCTGAATGCTACAGAGGCTTTAATAGAAGTAGTTGTCACACTTTCTAATGATCAATTAATCAGCTCCATTTCATTACAGCACCTGGCTGCAACTTACCCTTTTAATTTATATTATTTTCTAATTTCTGGAAGCAGTAAAAGTGTACTTATTTCACCTGAAAATAAATGATAAATGCAAAGTGAATTGTAATTTTGATTGATTTTTTACTCTTCAAATACTGTCCATCCATCCACCTACCCATTAATTTTCATCCACTTATTTTCAAATATGTCTCCTCCAAAATTCAATTGCAGTTTGCCTTTTACATGTTCATCATTAAATCTGTACTCACTCTGTGTCGGTGATGACATAGCCAAAGACATCATCATCTTTCTTCATCTTGCTGGCTTTGACGTCCAACTGTAGCTCAGGAACGTGCATCGTCTTCTTGTGAGGTTCATCGTACACAAGAGAAGCAGGAGGGGGTGCCACCTCCTTGATCCAGCCTGCCACCTCCAACAGCTCCTCTACAGACTGGGTGGTATCCTTCTTTTGCACCGCCACCCCTACTTCGCTAGTCCGACTCTGGACGTTTTCCAGCCCCACCTGCTGCCCTCTGGGTGTTTGACTGGCATCGTCATAATGGTTTTTAGCTGGGGGAGGTCCGGTGAAGGAACTTTTGTCAAGGTAGGCGAGAAGCTTGGTGAAGAGGCTGCCACTCTCCGTCTGAAATAAGAGCCAATGAAATATCGTGGGTAAATAGACTGGTTCTTATATGATGCTTTTCTACTCTAACTGCGCACTCAAAGCGCTTTATACAACTTGCCTCACTCACCCATTCACTTTCTTTTTTCCTATGTAAGTCCTTCTATCTAACATTCTTACGCACTCATAGGTTAATCGGAGAGCAACTTGGGGTTAGTATTTTGCCCAAGGATATTTGGCCCGCAGACTGGAGCAGACAGATCAAACCACCAACCCTTACAATTAGTGGGTGATCTGCTCTACCACCTGACCTACACACAGCCACCCCAAAACTAGGTTTCCGTGTAGCAGGAACAAGTTTCTCCCCTCACTGTAGTACAGTGACTCTGGTGAGACTTGAACCCACAATCTTTGAATTTCATCTGACACAAACCAATAGCAATCCAATGTGCTATCCATTGCACCACAGAGCCTGGTAAGACAGTAGATGATCCAACTGTTACACAGAACTTAATTTATTTCAGACACCTAATTAAAAAAAATACAAACCTGACTAATGAGCTCAATTTTAAGCTTAAGACACTTAAGACATAGTGTCTCTAAAAGAACATGAGGCAACGTCTGTAGCAACCGTATCTAGGGATGGGTATCGTTTAGGTTTTATCCGATACCGGTGCCAAATCGGTACTTTTGAAACGGTGCCGGTGCTCAAACGGTGCTCAAACCGGTGCTTAAAGAATGGAGAACACAAAATTGGTCCAAAAACCTCTCATGTTCAGCTGGTTTTTTGTAAAAAGATAACAATGTTAGCCTTTTCTGCAGCTATAGGGGATTTATGGTATCACTCTTGGCTGGAAGCAGTGCTTAAACAATGGAAAAAACACAAACTTTGTCCAAAACCTCTCATGTTTAACTGTTTTCCACTTTTTCTTTGGTCATTTTAGCCTTTTTGGCCAGGGTGAAGGGAGTACCTGCCATCAAACAAGAGGACAGCCGCATGTAGCTATGATGATGTTTGCTAGTTCACCTTACATGCATTAATGTAATAACGTGGTTAGCCTACTCAACGTAAATTACACACGAACAACATTAAGCTACTCACGCAGAGAAGAACGGCTGCTGCTGCATCATCATCCGTCATCATTTCTGCTACACTGGCAGGGCCAGGGGCCAGGACTCTATTCTTCGGGTTTTTTGGGGGATATTGCTAACTCCGGGTCCGATAACAGGCAACCCACGCACAGTAGATGCGCTCGGTGTGAGGTCTCGCAGCAAGCTATCATACGGCGCATTTCTGGGCTTTTTAAAAAAACGCTATGCGTCACCAGATGTTTCATCGGATTTGAGGTGTTACCTCCTTTGACAGTATCACAGTATCAGCTTAAAGCACTTGTTGCAGGCTGCTGAGTTTGCATCTTTTGCTGTGAAGTACAGCCAGACTTTTGACCGCTTGGCCTTGGGCATTTTTAATCCGTAGCTCTGCATAAAAGAACGCACGTACCTGGACCCGCCTACTATCCTCGGAAACGTAAAATGATTGGCTAGAAGTGTATCACAGCTCAGGAAAAAAAGCACCGAAATGTGCGCTGCTTTTCGGTCTGGTTACTACCGTTTATGTCAGAACCGGTGCCATCATGGCACCGGACACCGGTACCCATCCCTAACCGTATCATAACGGAAAGAATCCGTGTGGTGCTTTTTCTAGTTAAATTGCACTGCTCCCAGCCAGTGCAATGATTTGCAAATCCCATAAACTTATGTTTTATTCACAGTGGGACACAGAAAATAAATCCAATCAAATATGTAAACTGAGAAAGTTAACAATTTTAAGAAAAAAAATCTGATCGTTTTAAATTTGACGGCAGCAGCATGTCTCAAAAAAGTAAGAACAGTGCCATGTTTACAATGTGCAGCATCCATTCTTCTTTTAAAAACAGTCCATAAACATCTAGGAAATGGGGAGACCAGCTGTAGGACTTCTGGGAGAGGTATATTATCCAATTCTTGTGTGATATAATATTCTAGCTGCTCAGCAGTCCAGGGTACTCTTTTTCCTATTTTCATTTCATTTCATTACAATTGCTTTCAGTTGCTGAAAGATCTGGACTTAGTGGCAGGCTAGCTCTGCACCTGGACTCTTCTAAAACTGTACGAAGCCATGGTGTGATAATAATAGATGAAGAATGTGATTTATCACAGTCTTGCTGAAATATGCAAGACCTTGCCTGAAATATGTGTCATCTGGATGGGAGCATTTGTTGCTCTAAAACCCACGTATACCTTTTAGCATTGAAGGTGCCTTTCCAGATGTGCAAGCTGCTAATTCCAATGGCTCGAATGCACCCCCAAACCATCAGAGATCCGGGCATGGATCCATCCTACCTTGTGCCAATAGTTCAGGCTGGTACTGGTGGTTTAATGCCGTGGGAGTTATTTTCTTGGCACATTTTTGATTATTTAGTATCCACTGAGCATTGTTTAGCCTACCCGATGGTTGCTTCCAGCAAGATAAGGTGCCATGTGACTAATCTCAAACATGAAAATCAGTTCACTGTACTCAGATGGCCTCTACAGTCACCAGATCACAACCTAATAGAGTACCTTCGGGATGTGGTGGAATGGGAAATTTGTCTGTAGCCAACAAATTTGCAGCAACCGTGTGCTGTTAGGCATACTTAATGAAGTGGCAGTTAAGTGTCTAATGAAACAATATTGAATCAAGTTCTTTTTCTTTTAAACTGAACTTGTGGGAGTTTTCCTGTTGCTGACATTAGCGTGTTGGCGATCTGCAGCTACAGGCATGAGGAAATAATTGCCTTGAATCAAAGAACAGCCACCCTGTCAGACTTATGCTGAATAGGGTTTTAATATGCTATTATTCTTCTGGTCCTAGCTTCAGGGTAATTGCTCGTCTTGTCAAGAACTACATCTCACTGCAGCAGCAATGCCATGTGAGCTAAAAACCTAGTTTGTTCTGTCTCTGAGCACTTTGAAATACAATCTTCTTTGCAACTTCAAATTGTTTTTTGGGACCAGCAAGATGCATCAGCCTGGAGGGAATTTTCAACGAGCAGAAACAAAATAAGAAATGAGTACAAGAAATAAGCACAGAGAAGACGTTGCTTCTATTCCGGCGTTGATTTCAGCAAATCTTATCATAAATATATTTTTCGCTACAAAACACAAATAAAAAGTAGTTGAAAATGACATATTACATTTTATTTGTAAAGTCAGATATATGGACAAATGAATAACAGTCCCACAGTCACGAAATCCCTTTCACTAAGCTGAATGGGTTTTTATCAAACACTGCAGCAATAGATAACTATTGCTCTAAAGGTAGTGCAGCATTTAGTTATGTGTCAGCATGTTATCTGACATAAAGCTGTGTGATAAACATCAGTCTTCTGGATTGGAAAGTTGTGTATTTGTTTGTGTTTATGGACACATAATGACATAATGTCAATGTGGAATTTTTGCATTCTGTAAAAATGAAAAATATTCATTCTTTCCTTATATCTATCTATCTACCGTAATTGTCGGGCTATAAGCCGCTACTTTTTGCACAAGCTTTGAACCCTGCGGCTTTTAGTCAGGTGCGGCTTTTCTATGGATTGTCCCTGATTTTTGTCATATCGTAAGACGATTTGTTTTGTTTGTTCCGCTGTTGTACGGCACTACGTTGCCTGGCGGAAGGGCATGTGATCAGACACACAGTATCGGGGTTCAAGAGTTGTAGTGCCGTACAAGTAGCTCGAAAAACAAACTTCAAAGTAGCGCTACACCTTCAGCGGGAGTCGTGGATGGTGTGCGGCAATAAACTTGCGAAAAGCAAGTTATGCTCAACTCCACCGGTGGAATCTGACAGCGTGGAAAAGTGTGAAAACATCCATCCATCCACCTGAGCCTAAAAGGTAGTCTGAATCTATTTTTCTGGTGTGTAGGTTATTGTTATGTACTACATTTGTTACTCGTTTTTGAAGCACAGCACATGTTTCGTACTTGTAATTACCGCTACTTGTACATATACCTAAAAAGTTATGTACCCATAACTTGTTTTTCAAAATATTAATAAAAGAGATGTGTCTCCAAACAGCCATCTCTTTCCTGACAATTAGCTTTGTGCATATTCTCTTACATATGATAAGTCAACATTGAAACACCTGCGGCTTTTAGTCAGGTGCGGCTAATGTATGTACAAAACAGGATTTTCCCCTGATTTTAGCTTGTGCGGCTAATATTCAGGTGCGCTTTGTACGGTATCTATCTATCTATCTATCTATCTATCTATCTATATATATATATATATATATATCTATATATATATATATATATATATATATATATATATATATATATAGATATATATTAGGGGTGCAACGATACACAAAATTCACGGTTCGGTTCGGTTCGATACTTTGGTGTCACGGTTCGATATTTTTTCGATACAAAAAAAATGTTCATGCCTTTTTAATTTGTCATTTATTAAAATTATAAATATATATTTTAACTCAAAAGTACAGTTTTTAAATTTAACCCTAACCCTTGTGCGTGTTTTTTATTTTGACAGCGATTTCACTTGTCATGTTTGCATAGTAAGCTAACGATTAATAAGACGATGTCAGAGGAATTGGTGCACAAATTATCATCACTCACAGATCAGTGCTGTCGCTCTCTATACACAGTTCGCACGATTGCAAAGTGAAAGCAAAAAAACAAGCGCAAATTCAAACGCGATTTCAATATGTCACATATTGACAGTGGCTCACCGATGCCAATGACATAATTACCCAGCTACATTTCCGAAAGAATGCAAAAGCATTGACATATATTTTCCTTCCTACAATAGCCCGACGGGCAGGGAAGAGATAGATTTTGGTAGCCCGACTGAAAAAAATCGCTAGCCCCAGGACGTCGGGCTAGCGATATTGCGAGCCCTGTATCTGATTGAGGAATCACTCATCTTTGGAAAAGAGAGTTTATTACAGAGAAATGTCTCTTTCCAAAATAAAAGCTATACTATCCGCTTCTTCTGGGCTATATTCTCAGCAGCATAAGGAGAATCATGTGCTAACGGCTGTTTAAATGACTCGGCTAAAGTTAGTAGCATGCTTGTTGTTTTTGTCTTTGCACTAGGATGATGTCGGCGTAAATGTGCAGTCATATTCGTTGTGTTCCCACTAGTGCTTTCAGGTTAATCTCGTTGAAATGACCTTAACGCCACAACATGGCAAATCTCCGTTAACGAGCTACCGCCGATCGCTCCGTGCATGGGGCTAGACGGCCAACACGTTAACGAGCTAACTGCGCTAACACACTAGTTCACACCAATGTAATTGAGCACTGCATGGCACATCCAACATACTGTTTTACTTTAGTCCATGACTGGCTTACCTTCAGGGTCATACGTCACATGAAAACCAAAATAATTCCAAACGCCAGATCTGAATGAGGGTGGGGGAGGTCCATGTTCCAAGGAGAGCTTAACTTCTGTCTTGCTAGCTTGCCCTGCGCTCTTCCTTCTGAGGATGCTGTCTGTGTGGAGCGCTCAGTAGATCTGCGCTCGACAGTGCAGCCTAGGCGGAGTAGTCGAACGCAGATTCACTGAGCGCTCAACACAGACAGCATCGTCAGAAGGAAAGTTGATAAAATAAATTACAAATGTTGTATTGTTCGATACATATGCGTACCGAACCTAAAGCACTGTATCGAACGGTTCAATATCGATACGAATATTGTTGCACCCCTAATATATATATATATATATATATATATATATACATACATACACACACACATACACACATATATATACATATATATATATGTGTGTGTATATATATATATATTGATCTATAGATATATAGATAGATATAAGGAAAGAGTGAATATTTTTCATTTATATACACTTATATACACACATATATATATATATATTTGTGCTGTCAGCGTTAATCTCGTTAAAATTACGTTAATGCTATAACTGCATTAATCTGGAAAATCTCCATTAACAAGTTACCGCAGATCACCCTGTGCGTGGGCCTGCATGGCGTCAACTCGTTAGCGCGGTTAGCTCGTTAGCGCGGTTAGCTCGTTAACGCGTTAATCTAGTTAAAATGGCATTAACGTAATTTTAACGAGATTAATGCTGACAGCACTAATATATCTACATACATACATCAGTAAGTATGAAACAGGACAGATGGAATAAAGGCATTCGTGTTCAGAAACACAAATCAGTAGAGTTTCTGACTATTTCACAAACTGCCGTGATGACCTGTTGTCATGGCTGTAGTCACATGTCTGGACAACACAAACATTTTAAATGCATGAAAAAAAAATTAGCTTGTTTTAGGGTTTTCACATTTTTAACAGATTGAAATTTCCGCTTTTAAATCAGCCACGATCCATTTAATGTCAAACTAAAGCATTTCTGCATGCACAAGTCTTCTTATTTAAAATGCAGCACTAAAGTAACTGGTTAGTAGTGTGTAACACATCACAGTCTGTTGGTTATTCATAACCCGCGAGCGTTCTGATGTCCTTCGTGACAGGACTTTCTTGATTTGGTTGGTTCTCACGTCTGTCTGGAGGTGAAGAAAAAAACCTCTGTTTCATCAGAGATTGTAATCAGGTATGCATTGACTTTAAGATGTTCCTCTGTCATTAAAATCAAGGTTCTGTCAAAGTGCAAATGAAATTGGCTTTAAAGATCCTTTGTTGCCTCTATCAGGAGGAATTTTAAACAGAACAAACGCACATACTGACTGATGCCTTGCTGAGAGCTTATAATCGCCCCTCTATCTGGTCATAATTATTTTTATTATGTAGCTTAGTAGTTTAGTAGAGTCCAAGACAAATTTCCTCTTGGAAACAATTAAGTATCTATTGGTGATCTATCCGCTGAAATTTTAAAACTTTATAGCAGAATCACATTTGGTTTTTTAGACACACATCTCTCTACTATACATGCTAGTATTTCAACCACTGCTTTGAATAAAAGAAATCTGTGAAATACACTAATGAGTTTACTTTTTTTTTTTTACCCAGGTTTCAATTTACAGTATAAAGGACTGAATCAGTACAGCGTCGTTGTTACGAGTTCACCTTGTTTAGCCTTAATTAATTCCAACTCACTCATTTATCCACTGCTCTCCCGATTCCTTAAAAAATGCACATGTTCATATCAGTCCGATTTATTGTGGAAGATTGTCTTCATTATTTGAATAAATAAAAAAAGAATATTATTAGTGCATACTAGCAGTATAACAAATAAAACTTTGGGACTAAAACCTGATCGATTTTGTTTTTTGTTGTCGGCAGTTCATTCTCTCGCATGAATACTGAGTTCTAGATAAATTCTTTGGGCAGTGATTTCACCCTTGCAAAATTTCATCTCACTCATAATAAATTACATAACTGCTTACAATGTCAGCCTTGGCTTTGACATTTAAGTCTTCCCTTTCTGCTACTCTGATTGCTTACCTTGTCCTGCATATTTTGCTCCTCTGTCTCCGTGTGACGCTCTGTTGGGAGAAAGAGAATAATCATATTGATACATTTGTGTTTCCATTCAAAGCGGGAGCAGAAAGACAGAAAAAGAGGTGGTATATGTAAAAATTCATTCAGAGCTAAAAGCTGCCAAATTTCAAGGCCATTTCCTTAAATCAAATTCACCATTCTCTAATATTTTACTGATCTGAATTCACCCCTGTGTAAATTTATTTTTCACTGATGCTGAAAAAACACTAGAAAACGTACATAAATAACATATCCACTGCGCTCTGACCACAGTTTTTAATCATTTAGTTATCTGTTGAGCACTTTTAGTGATTGTGTAAACATGCAAAGCCTGAGTGGCCTCAGTGGACAATAAAACATTAACACTGGCTGGGTTTATGTTCTGCATTGAGCACAGGATGCTTATTTATTTTCACATTGATTTTTATGTTGCACTCTTGTGGCAACTTGAGAGCTCCGTTTTTTTGTTTAATCCAGCCTACACAATTATGCATGTATTATAGACTTACTTTCCATCGCTTACTCAATACTTTAATTGCGTAAAAACAAAACGAATCACTATAAAATTACCTTGAAGTGCTGCCAGTGCGACAGGAGTGCTCTCCTGAGGTTTCAGGGTAGGAGCATTCCCCAGCAACTCATCCCTAGGAACCTCCCCCGCCTCTTCCTCTTCTTCTGCTTCTTCTTCTCCATCACTCATCTCTCCTTCCAGGTCTCTCGGTCCTGGTCCCCTCATTCGGCTCAGGCCTCTGTTTAATCCCTTGTCCTGATCAACTACCTGTAGAGCCTCAGCTATCAGGCTCGACAGCTGGTCCAAATCCTGCGGTGTCAGCGTATCCATGTCCACATGCTGCCTGTCAACATTCTTCAAAACGTTCTCGATGAACCTCTCTGGAGGAGAGATGGAAGTAAAATAACAATGAAAGACAAAGAAATTATTATCATTAAAGCAGACCAAATATTCTAACTCCACGCTCCATGTTTGCATTCTTGGACTTGTATGATTCATAGTTCAAAATAATATTTATTGATCTTGTGCTGGGTTTTGGTTAAGTCACTCAGTTTACCCTCTGTCAGAAACAAGCTGTTTTAACTGCCTTTCTACTAGCTTTAAGCCAGCTTCCTTTTGATTGGCTGCCCCTCGTGACCAGAAGGTTTGAACAGCAGGTGGGTGGGAGAGCTGTGTGTCTGACATGACATCCTCAGTGTATAGATTGCTGGGATTGCATAGTGGCTGCATTATTTGAAATTCTGGACATGTTTATTATGATCGTGTATTTCTAAGAGAAAACAAGAAAAAGCAGAATCAGTCCCCATTAAAACCAGTTATGTAGTTTAGATTAGAGGCAATAGTCTCACTTCTCATGTCTGCTGTCTCTCTTCTGATCTCAGCATTAAATATTTTTAGGTATCTTACTGTGACGATGTGAAAGCTGTGATTTGTAGCAATGAAGCTAAAGCTGTTTATGGAGCTCCTTTCAGGTTTACAGCGAGCTTCAGCTTGGTGTATAGCTGTCCACTTATTTACTATTTACTTGGCATCACATAGCAACCACAGCAGACAGTTGTTTTCATCAGAAAAGCCCTGTGTACCAGCACCAAACAGCAGGCAGACATTTAGCTAGCTAGTGAGCACACAGTGGAGAATTTAGGAGACAGATATTTCCCTCAGGACTCAAAAAAGACACAGAGAATCGATACAAGAGTTATATTCATTAGGTGGACACTGGACTAAATTTAATGCTGTTCTGTTTGCTGGATGCTTATATGAGTTCATGTTCGCTAACAAGTTTGCTAAGTTAAAGTATGAGGGCCTGTCAGTGTGTGCAGGTTTTAATGCACAGATAAAAATGAAAGTTGAACATCTACAACTATCATAAGAACTGGGCGCACTACACGTGATTAAGTTTACCTTTGAGTTAACTTTGAAAGCCTTATAGCAATTATTTAATGGTCCTTGCTGTGAGCTAGTTTTTCCAAAGTCATGCAAATAATGCTCATCTTTATGGAAAAAGAGTACAATGTGGTTTTCACCACAAGCCCTGTGTGTTCAGTGTAGCCACAGAAAGAAAGAAATAATAATAACTTCCTTATAATGAAGACCCAGCCAGCGTCTGACAGCAGGCTAAGGCAGAAACATGCTATCTGATTCTAAGTGTAACCACGCTGTGCTACAATTTCCTTATTTCTATTCAAATTTGCTTTACTTTGAACGATTCTCTTAACTTCCTGGCACCACTTCTGGTATTCTGCATGGTTCAGTCCACTCAAAGAAAGCCATAACTCACAGGTTCTCCTTGTTGCTTGTAATAAAATTATGTAATATCTGGCAACACTGACAGTTCAACACGTGTGTGTTTACATGTTGTAAGAGATACGATTGAAAGTGAAAGACGTCCTGCCTGGAATTTTGCATCTCAAACACGCTGCAGACTATGATGAAATCCATCATGGGTAAAATACATACCATCAACAGACGTGAGTGGGTCCTTGGGTAAGGCCCCCTGAGGCCTTCCCATGTTCACAAGTCTGGATTTCGAGGTCTCCTTTTTGAGCCCAGAATTCTCTATTCTGTTGCTGTAGAACGTCCTCAGGCGCTCGAATGGGCTCGCTCCCCCACTGTGAAGGGACGCATGCCCGGAGAGATACTGCCTCAGGGCGCCCAGGAGAAGGTCACCCTCAGCCTGCGTGGCGAGGAGCTGGTTGGCTGGTGGTCTCTGCTTTTGCACGGGTTGGAACGATGAAAGAGATGAGAAGCTGGAGGGAGGTGATTTCTGAGCTGAAATCTGGGGCTTGGAGCGATAAAGCTCTGCAGGGATGCCGGACTGGAAACGGTCATTCTGGAAAACACAAGCATACTGTACAAAGACACTGATGCTGAAGACACTTCCACCAGCTTTCCAATAGCAGAGCTTTTGCTCTATTTTCTGAGAAACAGCCACACTGTGGCTGAAGGAGAAGTGCATGCCCCTAATACAGTCATTTCAAAACACGACTCTGGATGTGAGCATAAAAGTCCCACCCACCTGCTGTTTGTGAGGGGCAGCCAATCAGGAGAAAGCTGCCTAAAAGGGGAGTGGAATTAAAGGAAAACTACCTCAAATGTTTTGTTTGACACAATGGATGAACTGAGAGGCTATGAAATGTGAATCATCCAAACTCCAT
Organism: Mchenga conophoros; assembly: GCF_057382185.1. Taxonomy (NCBI): domain Eukaryota; kingdom Metazoa; phylum Chordata; class Actinopteri; order Cichliformes; family Cichlidae; genus Mchenga; species Mchenga conophoros. Next base: position 6,960,283 of record NC_140543.1, on the reverse strand, counting down.
TAACTATAGAGAGCTTAAGTAAAAGCCTGAAAATTCCCAACCATATGTTGTAATGTCTCAGAGCAAATAATTAGACCTCGAAATAAACAGACCGCAAGGGACAAAGTATAACTGCAAAGTAAAGCATAAAGTAAATTATAATTACTTTGCATTGCTTGAGCATTCCTGCTGCCTAGAACTTTAAGATGCCAACCATCTCACTCACCAGCCCCTTCATTCCCAGTCATCCCTCTGTCCGATGTTTAATGATGACAAAAAACTGGCTGCGACAGAAAAAAAATCTGACCAAAAAATATGAGTCATGCAGAATTACTATTTATGCAGATGCTGGATCCAAGAAAATGTCCCATCTGCTCGTCACACGTTTAAGGCTGAGACAACGTCCTAAAATAATGGGACCAACTGTATGTGACAAGAATGCAAACCATCCTGACGCCAAAGTACAAAACACAAGCACCCTGCCTTTTTTCTTTCGACACACTTTGGCTTTTCTTTCTTTATAACACCACCAATCCAGTAACCTTCGTGTTAGTGTAGCCAATTTACTTCTAGACAAAATGTATGCAAAATTAAATAGATGTGCATTTGCTGAAAACATCTAAATGTAACGTTTCTTGTTTTTGTTCTTCCACTAGATTTAGAGAGAGTATCTGGATGCATGAAGAAGCACTTTGCTTTATTATTAAAGGCTTCATTTGAACAAAAATGATTATTGAGATGAAAAAGGCCATTTTTGGGGAAAAAAAGTTATTAATCCATTTATGCAATCATATTAACAAATCCATCAGCTACAACAAAAGCAAATTGTCACTGCCGGCTCCATTAACGCCCACCTAAGAGCACAGAAATGGCACAAGCCTGAGTAACGGCAAAATTATCATAACAATACAGACATAAGCCGTTCCTCACAGTTGTCATACTTCTTTATGATTTGTGTGTGCGAGGCCCCCTCTGGTATTTGTTGCTGGCAGTATCTTTATTCATTTACATCCCTCAGTTGGTGATGTTTATGCCACTCGTACCCGAAGGGCCCCTTCAACCCTCCAGCTCCTTTTGGCTGCCACCAAACAGGTGAACCTGGATAGAAAAGGCCATGAGCCTACAAGCGATGCCTGCAGGCTCCACGCAGTCGTACTCGCTTGGTCCTCAGTACAATTCCCCAGCTGGAAAGAGGCCTCTGCAGGCACAGCAGAGGGACGCAGTCGCGCCTTGAGTTATTAATTAGAGCGGTGAACTCCTGAACTCTCGGCTGGTATTATTTCCCTCATAACGGTCAAGCTGGGAGAAGTCATCAGTTAGGACAGAGAAGCAAGAAAGAAGCGAAGGATGACAGCGGACCACCTGCTGTGAAGGTGTGCGCGTTTGTGTCCTTTCAGCGTGTTGTGCGAGCGTGCACTGTATGTGTGCACGCTTTCTTTTCAAACTGAGCCAGGTGGCCTCGAATGGAGGTCGAGGCTAAATGCAGTCATTGGGATAAAAACAAATTCCTCACATATTCTTCGGTTTTCAAATGTGAGAACAGGACCAGCGGGAGCTGAGGTTTATGTGGCACTTCAGCGATATTCTGTCATTTGCGCTTCATTACTTTTGGGCTTTTTTGAATCCTTTCAATTAGCACACTGATAATTGATGTATAGAGGTGAATTAACAGCTCCATATTTTCACACTTGGACTCTACAAGAGGAACTTTGCATGATTCACAGTATACTGGGCCTTGGTGCAACTCAGATCATTCACTGTCAAACAGACCCCAACTTAAACCGACCTTTTCTTTCTGATTAGCTATTTCTCATGAACAAAAGTACAGCAGGTGGGTGGTGCTTTTAAGTTTAGTTTGAAGATCTTTGCCTTCATTGTTTGTAACTTTACCCATGTTTAATTAAAGCTCCCACCTTTGAAGAAGATAATATGTAACAGAAAATAATAAAAAGCATAATAGTTTCTGTTTACTTGCTTGAGGCAAAGAAATTCCAACAAATGGCAAGAAAATCATGAACCGGAACAACCAAGTCCCAGAAGCCAAACAGAGTAAATGTTTACCTTGCTTGGTGCGCTCAAGCTGGAAGTAGATGTCTTGGGAAGGAGGCCAAGGCGCTGCAGGTACATCTGGAGATTTTTGCCGAGTTCTACCTCTACCGGTTTCACCCTTTGGTCCACTGGGTCCATTGCTTGAGCTACTGGCCTGTGAGAGTAGAGAAAAAGATGAACAAAATGCAGAAATTAGTCACTTCAGAGTAGCACAGTCAGATAACTTCATTGCAAAGACGTGCAAATGAATTGTTTTTCCTCCAAATGGAATTATTAACATGATGCCATTCTAAAATTTTCATATATCTTATATTAGTATTAGAAAAAAGGCAAAAAAAAGGTCACAAAGTAAAATAAAAAGTAAGAAATTAAAATACTGGCAGCAGCCAGTGCTACCCTTCAGCCTCCGACAGCAGTAGATACACCTGTGGTATAAATTTTAAAATCCTAGGTGACAGAAAACTTCACCTCACTGATATTTGAACTCGTTGAAGATTTTTAGTAGATACACCAATGGTATCCATTTGAAAATCCTAAGTGTTATCTTTCTCGAGTTATTGTTTTCACAAGATTTTCAGACAACTTGACCTTGAGGTCAAGGTCACCGGGATTCTGACTTGTCCAAAATGTTTAGTAGATGCACCTATGCTATCAAGCCCTATGCCGTCTCATTTTCGAGGCATCGTGTTCACAAAGTTTATTGTCCACGCTGCCGGCCTGCCAAGTGGGGTGACGACAAAACTAAATGAAAATTATTAGGAGTAAGATAAAACAGAAGTGCAAATCTACAAATCTACATGTCCTTTGGTCACAAAACTATTTGAGCTAAATAAACATCTGACCTGATCTCAGTGGTGTAGAACGACCCAGTCTGCTGTGGTCTGTAGGGAATCCTTCTCAGTTTGGATAACTCCTTGGACAGAACCTGCTGGGTGGTATCATCTTCCCAGGTCAAACCTACAGAAAGAAACAAGGGGACCCTTTAGAACTAGAAAGACAGGAATACATACGTTAACAGGACACAAGCAGGAAGTCCAGTATTGCCCAGGTGCATATCTACTGTGCACCTGTAAGTCTCGAATGAATTAAAACTGCACTGAAGTACAGAAAAAGTGGGTTGTATGCATGAGCAAAGTGTAGCCGACACGTGGTGAGTATGGGATAGAAAGACGGAGAAGAAATTGCTAAGCATGCAGTAATTTCCCTAAACTCATTAGGTCACTCATTAGCAGAGGAGACGAGGAAACAGCGGGTCGTCCTTGGAGACTCCAGCGAGAGACTGTTTCAGTGACTAAGCAGAAACCGTCTCTCCTCTAGCTCTCCTGCTGCACTTCAGTTGTACAACATGATGAGCTACTTGGGAATTTCTTTTACACATCTTTACTTAAACAAACGATTAAATATTTACACCACTGCCATGATGAAAAAGTGAGGTCAGGGGTTAAACCCAGAATGTGTACATCCTACAGTGAGATCAATGTCCACGTAAAAACAGTAAATAAAGTACAGTGAACCAAATAAAACAATAAATACTACTAGTAAGATGTTTGTTACTTGCCAAGAGATGTGGCTTTGCTTTTGTGTTCTGCATTTATTACCCAATACCATCTCTGCAATAACGTCCTAATGAGGGAAAATTATTCTGATTCATTTGATTTGATTTGGACATGCTTTTTCCCATGAACCTTTTTAAAACATAAACAAGTTTTGCTCGTCTTTTTCTGACCGCTCATAAACTGCAGTGTGGTTTTATCTATTCTGTGTACTTCTATCCAAAACTTACCCAGGCCATCTGTGAAAGAAGCCATTGTTTCAGACATCAAAGATGATCACAACACGCAAAACATTATAACTAAAAGCATACATAACATTTATAATATTCATGTAGTTTCAGTTAGTTTCCAGAGTGGATTTTCTTGTTTCTGTTTAGTTTTTGTTGTTTGAAAATGTTTAACTTTGGTTTACATTTATTAGCTTAAGTGTTTTTTTTAGTGTTTTTAATTATTACTCTATAGAGCGCACGTGTCAGAGGCAAGCTTTACAGAAGTGAGCACAGGTGTTGGAATGAAAACACGCAGACTTTAGAAAGCAGCTGACTCATAGTCATGTTATATTATTAGATTACATCATTATACGGCACCTGAAGGTTTCTTAATGTTTGTTTTAGTATAAGCAAACCACAAATGTGATGAATAAGGTGGGGCGAAGCTCTAAAGAGAGCTATTTTACAGAATTTATGCACATGTATATTTATGCACAATGAAAGAAATTTCAATATTTCTTTCACTGAGATGAAAGAAATATTATTGGAATTTTCATTAAGTGAAAATTTCACTAAGTGTTTCAGTGAATCTCCTGACCACCTAGTTGTTTTTTTTATATCTCTGATATTTGATTGTGTATTGTGTCCTTATTTGGTATTTATGCATAAGCTATTTGTATCTGCTGTTTAAACAAGTGTTCAAGAGCAAGAACAAATGAGTAGTTTGAACGTTTGTGTCTATTTTCCTCTAGGTAATGATTTTATTACCTAGTTGTCAAGCTGCCACTGCAGCAATGTCAGCCAGACATTCTTGTGGATTTACTGGGCATGTCAAAAAAAAGTGTTGCATTTCAGCAAGTGTACAAAAGGACAAGGCTGATGAGCTGCTTGGGCATTCACGTCTGTTTCTTATACTTAACATGCATTCAAACACAGTTTTTTGGCAACTGAACAGAGGAGCAGGCGCCAACACCAGATGGGGTAGCGGAACGAAATGTTACCGGAAATATGGCCGCGCTGCGCAAAGCACAACACGAACGGAGGCATTTGGCAGATGAGCGATGACGTTGCTGAAAGATTCAAGTAATGCAGACTGTAGCTCCAGCTGTGATGCCACAAGATGTGGGTCCACCACGGAGGACGTGCACTTGAAATGAGAAGGGAAATATCATCCCTGTCAGCTTCACACGCAAAAAAGTGATAGCACATTTTGAGCTGAGGGAACTGAAAACTGGGGAAAATATTGATAGATAACCAAAAAACATGAAGCATGATGACAAAGAGCAGCCTTAAATCCTGACAGCAACAACCTCATTGGCAATGCAGACCATGGAGAAGTCCGACTACATGAAGTCAAAGTCAGCAGGGACGCAGCCAAACAGATTAGACGTGCATCAGCTGTTTCAAACCAAGTTGAACTAAAAGTTAAAAGCTACCATCTTACTGCCAAAAAAACACCTGTTGTAGAGACAGAATATCAGCGTTTTACTGTTTTAATATAGGATTCCTGTCCTGAATGATTAATGCTACATACCACTGCCTCCATCTGAATATGTGACATGCAAAACAGCCGTAAGTGTGAATAAGCCCCAAACTTCAGTAACAACATTAATGTTTCATAACTTGCAGATATTTAAATATAGATAAAGGCAGTCTTTCAAAAGAGGCATTTCAATCATTCACGTGAATGAGAACCAGACGAAAAGGATTACAAGGTTATACAATCCGACAGCAGGAATATGAATTACCACACGGGTTTAGAGAGTTTTGAAACTATGATAACAGAATGCAAAATGAACATTAGAAGAGAAGACCTGAATGTAAAAGGTGTAGAAAAGGTTGCCCGGAGCAACACGTTTTGAAATGAGGATGCTTTTGCTCAAAATTAAGTCTTTCCCGAGGTTTAAAAAAGCCGGAGTCGAGAGTAAACAGGAACGAGGCTGGAGACAAAAGATGGAGGCGATGAGTTCTGAGAAGAGTCACATTCTCTCTCTTTTAGCTCTGTTTAAAGTTTCCACCAACTCCCAAGTGACGTTAATAACCACTTTTCACCAGCTCGTGTCTGCCTGTAGCCGTCTGTTGAGCAGGGAGTGCATGATGGTGTTTTAGAGGTGATTCACAGGATGATTCTCTTTCGCTTTGTCATTTCTCACAGTGAGCTATCACCAATGGTTAAGAGTTGCTTTAAATCCCCAACAAATCTCAGCAAAAGAACATCATCATCATCATCATCAGACCCACTGAAGAGCAAACTTGTGTCGCAGCCTAATTCTTACTGAGAAAACCCAATTTGTGAAAACAAGACAGCCTCCAGAGCAACAGAAAAAATTCGGCGTAACATTAAAATGAAGGAAGAAACAAGATAAAAACATTTAGCCTCCTTTCATATTTAGCATACTGGGAAAAAAACACGAAAATTTTGAAAATGTTCAGTAGAAATGATCTTTTTTTAACTGTTAGTTTTACTTAAAATGTCCATTCCTAAGATTTTAGCTCTATAAGACGCACTGCAGAACAATCAGCATGTTGTGAAACTGGAAAGCGCTGCCAGCAATAATCTCATTGCTGCCAAGATCTCATACCATTTCTAGTTAACCAACAACAGCACCATTTTTTTCCAACTGAATTTACACTTCTGCCTGTATCATTTGCGAATCCAATTAAACAAGCTCAACTCATTTCAGAGCATCTCAGCACCGAGAAACCTCCTTTAGACCCCCGCAAAATGAATTACAACCCCAACTGCCACGAATCAGGCACAAGCCTCTCTTTAACAGCTGCACAGCGTGTCAGGCCAGCTTTCGCCATCAAAGAGACATAAAACCGAGCCTTTAATGGCAGCCACGGTGGCAGAGAAAACGGGCGTTAGCGGCGGGTGAACAGACGGCATCTGACACGACAGGTTAATAAACGTTGGAGCCCCTGCCAGGATATTCAGAGTGACTCCGCGCATCTCACAGACTTAACCGACCACAGAAAAGCGGGCAGGAGGTTGTCGGCCAGCTGAAGTATGAGGTGAAGGTCTATCAGAGTTTGAAGCTTTCACAACTAAATAAATGAGACTGTGGTCCTGAAAGAAATTGGACTGAATTTAAAATGCGATGATGTACCTGCAAGGACTCATGGACTATGGAAAGCTTAAGGACATAGGTTGTTACATTGTAACAGGTTGTTAGATTGTAAAGCCCCTTAAGGCAATTTTGTAATAAAAAAAAACCTTTGTGATTACAGTTATTTAAATAAAAAGTCTTTGGAAAATGAAATGCATGTAGCTTGAGGAGGTTAGAGGTCAGAAAAAGACGTTTTGGAAATGCTCCAGTTCAGTTTGCATTTTCTCAACAATTTTGTATTGCACGTCCTCCACAGTTAATAAATGATGCCCGCCTGCTCCACAAATACCATCGGCCGTATTCACTAAGAGTCACGCTAATTACAACCATGGGCAAAAACACTGCAGCCTTCCACCAGTTTAGAACTTGATTTATCAGCCGCATTTATGCAAATTTAATTTCCACAACCTGAAGTCCAATTACAATCACTGCGGTCCTACAAAACAGCAGACAGCAAGGTGAGAAACTTTTTGGATCACTGGGTAAAAAAGTCACGACATGTCTTTGCCAACAAATCCCAAACACTCTGAAAATAGAAGCGATGTAGAATGCTGACAATTTTCAACCGTGTGTATATATTTTTTGTAAATTACTAAAGAATCAAAGAATCACACTTTAGTCTCAGATTCAGAAGATCTTTGATTATCCCTGAAGGCATACTGTTTATGTGACAGATGCTTAAATGAACAAATGCTGTAGAACTAAATAGGATAAAACACAGCAAAAACACAAGAAAGCAGTGGGATACAAAATTGTGAATCACAACGTTTTTGATTTTTCCAAGTGAAAATGTTCAGTTTTTTAGCAACATGAGCAAAAGATCCCACGGGGAAAAGAGGAAGGGAACTCGTGGCATGACTTACAGTGAATTTGGAGCTGTAGAACATAAGGAGTCATGGGACAACTGATAATAATGATAATAATAATGATAAAGGCAAGAGTTATCTACTGTTAAGTCTCTCAAAGGTGGTGCGGGGAGGTTAGTGTGTTTTTGATGTCGTGTGCGAACTAAAGAGGACCATCGTTGCTGTGGGCAAACAGCAGCTGTGACCCTGACGAGGTGGCTTTTCAAATGACTTCACATCTGCAGGGCCTTTAGTGAGCAGTGCGAGTGGGAAGAGGGTGTGTGTGTGTGTGTGTGTGTGTGTGTGTGTGTGGGCGGTTAAAGGGGGAGAAACAGAATTGCAGCAACAACTTTGTGAAAGATTCAAACCGTTCACAAAGAAAGAGAGAGGCAAATGTACTGTGTGCTAAAGGTTAAATCTCGTCTGATTTTTGTAGTTTCGATATTACCCCTGTTGATAATAATAACGCTGTTACTAAATGGGCGTACAGTGACATTAACTACACTCAGAAAACACAGACGGGCTCTACAGTGACAGACGTATAGAGTTTATGAGGATGTACGTAAATGGACTGGTATTTGTATAGTGCCTTTTGACTCAATTGGAGCACTCACAACACTTTTTTTTTTTACTACACACACATTCATACAGCACTTTTATCTTTGCTCAAGCGCTTTTTTATCTGACGTTCATTCACATCAGGGGCAACTCTTGGTTCTGTGGTCAGTCCAACGTCTGTGGGATGGTGGCGAACCTGTTTGTTCTCTCACAGGGTTGGACCTATAGGTTAACTAGGTGGGAAAAAAACTAGTTGTTTGACTTAAACATCTGGGTTGGTTATGGATGAGCTCATAACATTATCCATTTATTAAATGAGTTCTTTATAAAAACAAAATTGACATCTTTTTTATGTCTCTCTTTGACATCCGTTTAATAGCCACCCAAAAATGTTGTGTCATTAGTGAGAGCTGCAAATTAGCTTGCGTTACTCAATTATAGAACAATAACTAACGTAAATAATTAACCAAAAATAATCAGAAGAGCCTGTGAGAAGATCCCACAGTAAGGTGTGGACTGAAGCCTGACTGTAAAAATTGGCCAATTCCATTTTTGGCCTTTTATGTGCACTTCTATCATCGGTGGTTCCACCAAATGTCATAAAGTTTGGTGTCACATTTGACCAGGCTCTTAGTTTCAATAATTATATTGATAATCTTTATATTTCATCTATGAAGTATTGACCCCATCAGTGGAATGGTGTCCAAATCAGAATAAGAAACGATTAAGTCATCTTACAAAAAGGTCCAAAATCCAGCTGCTGCACTTAATAGGTCTTCTAAGTGTTTCATGTGTTTTGTCATCTTTGCACCTGCTTTAGTTTAAGATCTTGCTGATCACTTTCAGAGCTCTGTACAGTAAAATGCCTGTTCACATTAGCAAGCTCTTGCTTCTGCTCTATAATATGCAGGTCACTGAGGGCTTCAGACTTCAGACCAAATCTTGTTGTTCTACACTGAAAACCAAAGGAGACTATCCATTGATATGCAAGATTGTGGCTCCTAAAAGATGGAATGCATGAGCATTACATTTGAGATCTGATGAAATTACTGAAATGTTTATTTAAGCATTTAATGGATACTGTTATGTCTTAATATTTGTATTTTATATTTGTTGATTGTGGCTGTGGGGCACTTTGTGATCCTTATGTAGAAAGGTGCTGTATAAATACATTTTACTTACTTACTATTTTTAATATGGTTCCTGTGCACTCTTTTATAAATGAGGCTGCTCGTCACTCCCTGCTGGAAAGCACCAAGCTCGGCGCAGCAGTGACTGACGACTGATCATTATGTGTTTGCCCTGCAAACAGATTAAAAAGCGGCAGGTGTATGCCATAATGGAGACATGTGCATATTAATTTGTACATCAGATAAGATGTTAAGAGTGAAATCATCTGGGTGAAAAGCTTCCTGCATGTTGGATCAGCTGACTGATCATAAACCGGCTTCATGTGCTAACACAGTGTCATGCTATCATGGGACATGATGCACTGAGCTTATCCATCACCTGCTTCTCCTTGGAGCAGATCAACATTTTGAAGAAACAAACTATTTTTTTCCATGAAGCTGCAGCCAAAACACCATCAGTAGCTCAGCTTATTGGGAAAACTGGAAACAAGACTAGAGCTTCCCAGTGACTTTTGCGATGTGAAAACCCTAACAGAAATTCAATGTCAAAGGGAATAAACATAAAGTATTTGCCTAAATGTCCAGATATCGGTCTGACTGTGGACTCTTCTTTCCACGTGCGCTTTTGTGAATCAGGACATCAGTTCCCATATCCTAAAACAGAGCTGATGGGCATATGGGCGTAGGATCGTGTTTGTAACAGGGAAAGCAAAAGGACAGAGTAAACCGCGTTACCTTTTTAGTGAACTAGCCGAGCCTGAAATGCAGATGCTTTAGTGTCTTTAGAGTTTTGTCCTCCCTAATGGCTTCTGCAGACAGCCGGGCCCAAACATCTCATTTGCATAATTCATTTCACTTCAGAGCTCCTGACAAATGCCTCCAAACTTGTCGCCTCTGTGAAATCGGAATATTTCTCTAGCTCTCCCGCTGAGCTCCGATTCGGAGAATTAAACCAGAGGACTTTTTTTTTCTTTTTTTGGAGAGGGGTGGGTAGAGGAAAGGGAGGAAATGCACTAAATCGAGCTCAAAAGAAGGATGGTGTAATAAAAACACGAGAGAAAAACTCCTCCCAAAACAAATGTACTTTTTTGAAATCATTCTCTTTTGAGTGGTCAAGCACAAAAGACTGGACTTTCTTTTTTTCCTGCATACATGAGGTCCTGTCATTCAGAGCAAAGCTGGATGATGAAAGGGGATGAAATCCAGCTCAGTGGGAGGTTACGCAGGTCTCTGCCTCCCTCTCGTGGTACAGCACACTAACAGCAACTTAGTGCAGCAGGAAAGACGACAACTGATCCATCTGTTCGTTTCTACACAGGCACAGCAAAGGCTGATTAAACCAAAAAGTCAAATAACAAATATTTACGCCATAATGCTCACTCGGGCCGTTCCTTCTTTCCTTTTTAGTTCATTCATTTGTGGGATAAACAGCTATATTGATGTATTACTGTAAGCATGGATGCAACAGTGAACTCTGGCAGAAAGTAAACCACTTTATAACTAATTCAATTAATCTCCTCGGAACCGTGATCCATTCATTAAAAACTCAGACAAACTGTGGTTTAAAGCCACAAAATTATATTCTAAACTTTGACAGAAAATACAGAGTTTTGTGAACAAGAGTGGAATAAATTTAAGATCTAAATCTATAAGATATTTAACATATAACTAAAGGAAAATACGTCATACAAATCTATATAGAGATATATATAACTTTGGATTATCCTGGTTGTATCATTCAAAGGCTTCAATAATTCCTTTATTGACTTTATTTGGCTTTTCTCAATCAACAAGTGCAAAACACAAACAAGTTCAAGTTCCTGAGAATAGTTTAGCTTTAATCTTTGGTCTCATTGTTCTTTGAACAACCAGGTAAAAAAGAAAAAAACATCTGTTTGACAACAGAGACAGAACGTTACATTTTTTCATCTCTGCCTTTTGTGATGAGAATGACATCAGAGTATTAGGATAATCAGGATAAGGCACAAGACCCATGAGACTGTTCTGTTTATTCACCATAAAAGCATGTCTCTATCAATAATGAATATCCATTTGACTAATATACTGCAGACTGCAGTAATGTAAACTGCACTGAATTTCTGACATTTCTGCTTTAGCAGTAATTGCCAGTGTGACTGCGACAGCTACCTGTACAGACTCCAGCAGAAAATACAATTTGAACAACTGCAAGCTTGCTGACTGGCAGCTAACATTTGGGGCAGGCAGCACATAAACTACACAAAATTGACCTCACACAACTTAATATTGTCGAAAAATTGCCGACAGGATCAGTGCGATATGACTTGAGAAGAAAAGTCTGCACCCTGCTGGGATCTGATCTGCTGCTTCACATCAGAGCTTCTTTTCTGGATGAGATGGATCAGCTCAGTGAAGATCTTCTCACTGTGCTCCACTGTTTGATCAGCAGACTGATTGATGGCCTCCACCTCCTGTTGAAGCAGCTTCACATCTTTCTCTCTGTCCTGGATTCTCTGCTGGATGTTTTGTCGACTCACCTCCAGCTCTCTCTGCCTCTCAGTCCTTTCTGCTGCAGCTGTGTCTATTTTCCAGTGCAGACATCACAGGCCACATCTTCAGGTCCAGCATAGCAATGATCAGCAGGAGCAGCTTGGAGTCCAGTCTCCTTCAACTCCTCCAGTAAGTCTGCTAACATGCTGTTTTCACCAGGACAGGCCTCGGTGTGAAGGTGCGTCTACAATGGCAGCTGCTCTCTTGTCTTTTCGTTTCTTTTTTCTTGTCTTTTCTTTAACCCAGAAGCTTTTAATGCAGTTCATGTAGTAGCTGTGTCAATAAGTAACAGTCACCAGAACCTCGAGCACACTCAGACTGATCAAAACAGTAGAATTTCCCATTAGTCCTTCTCACTACACCGCTTCTCCTCAATGGTGACAAATGTCTAAAAGCCTCACTTCACACTGTGTCTGTGCACAGTTTTAAACAACACTTACTTCTCTTCCTCTCTCTTTACTTGCTAATATGCTGTGAATGAGCCTTATGTTGACTACATCTGTGCAGGGCAGAAAACAAATAGCTTTGCGGTAAATCAGGAAGAAGAGGAATGAGTTAGCACTTATTTCTGGAATTAAATCCATCTTTACAGACTGAAAAACAGAACATGATTTGAGGGGATCCATTGTGAAAGTTTAGATGTTTTTTAATGCTGAGAAGCCACAAAAAACGAAATTAAGAGGCAATAAAATCCTCTCTGGAAAATATATAAGAAAGGTAAAATAATGAGTTTCATTTATTTCACTTAAAACTATTTAAACTTAAAATAACAGACATATTTATTTTAACACACTGCTTTATGCACACCAGAGTGTGCACATTTATAACATGCAAGTATCTCTGATTGGGTTTGAGTGAGTGAATGGAAACTAAAGTAGGAAAGTAGTAAATGTGTCGTACTGAACCATGCAGCTCTTTTTAGCACTCTCAGTGACAGCATTAGCTCAACTCCTTCTTCAATCCCTAATCCTGCCTTTAAAATCCCCTAACCTGGGGAAGTAATTACAAATCAAGAAAACACACCTGCTTCACAGGCGTCAAGGTTATTTGGGTAAAATGCACATATTATTCCCACTGTATATTTATAAATACATACTGTGGATGCATGCATACAATCTTGATCTGACCAAGTGAAAAGACATTACAGTATTTGGGTGGAACAAGTCTTGTGTTCCTATATGACAAGTTTAAACACACTTATTCTACCTTGGTTTGAAAAATAATCTCAAATCAGTTTGTGATTATATCCTACAAAAGCCACAGAGCTGAGTGTGCATATAATTTGCACAGGACCATGATTATGAAGATTATGAACTTGAAGTTGACACGGCACGCCACTTTGTGCGTGTGCATGTTCTGTGCAAACGTACATACACATTTGGGCTGAGGAAAGCAGAACATGTGTGCACGTGTTTACCTCTGTTGGAAAGCTTCTCCAGCAGCATCCTGAAGCGCTGCACTACAGATGGGGAAACATCGTAGGTGTAAATCTCCTTCACCGGAACAGAGTGACACCTCCCAAACATGCCATCTGTCAACACGTAAACAGACACTTTCAGCAGAGATTATAACTCGTGTTTCTATTTTGCATTTCACAATTTCACACTGAAAGGCACACAGTTTCTTTCAAGGGGATCTATTCTGACTGCCCTTGTTTTAAATGATGTAAATATAGTTTTACAGTGGCGCATGTTATATTAAACATGGTCAAAGTTTCAGATATTGAGGTCAGCATAGGTGCAAGTAATTCATCACAGCCAAAAATTAATCATAAGAAAGCAACCATAAAGGAAGGGTGGTTGCTAAGACTGGTTGTGTCATACAGTAGGGATTGCATCCAAACTGTGAACCAAGCAAATCTATTCCAGTTAAGTTCAAAAATAAAAATATGAATGTACTAAAGTTCTTCTTTAAGACCTAAACGTTCAGAAAACCAGGAGTTTGGACCAATAAAAAATTGGCAGTTTGAGTAAAAACTAACGAGGACTGTAAAACATAAAACATTTAAAGCAGCATATTTTGTTAGCAAACTGTTAAACTAAATCAAATTAAAGGTTGTATTGGGAGGATTTTTTTGCCCTGAACTGATATTTAATGAACTCAGACATACAAGTTTCTTGATTACCTAACAGCAAAACGCGAACCCCGGCCACCTCTTTTAATGGGTCTTTATATTTCAGCATGTGAGCGCCAACCTTAGGCTAACGTTGCTGAAAGCAAAGTAAATCACTGTTGCCAATTTATTGTGAGGGTTAGGGTTGTGATAAAAGCAAAAGTTTTCCTACAATAAAATGAATATTTAAATCCAAGAAGAAGAATCAGAAAAGCTCATGTGCTCAAAAACATGCAACGAAACTGAACTGTGTCACTTTTCACAGAATCCTTGATACTGTGATTCTGTAACAGTGTCGCACAATTTTAGGAGTATTTTCCAAAACTCAAGCAAAACACTGAACAGACAACAAACAGACACTTTAATTTCACATGGAAGTTCATCTCCTTTATCCTTATCCTCTTTTATCCTTTTATTGCTAAACATGGATCCCAATGACATGTAGTGTGACTCTCACTCACTCATACTTCCTTCCAAAAAGCCACACAGTGGGTTGTGTTAATGTGAGCTGAAGGAAAAGGAAACCGTGGGTTGAGAAAGCGTCCAAAAAAGATGAGTCAAATTACAAAAATAAGCTGGACTATCTTCTAACACACAGCCTCTAATGTCGAATTATCAACCTTGAGCTAAAAGAGAAAAGGATCATATTCTTTGTGGCTCATCAGGTTTCACAAATGCAGGAATGTAGGAAATATAAAGTTATGACTGTATATAATATCTGCTTATGCAGATCTTTTCACTGTAGTGTAGTCTGGTCAACATTCGGTGTTGGTGTAGTAGTAGTGGCACTTATAATGGTAATCGAGTGAAAATAAAGCTCTAAGCAGCAGAAATCACTACAAGAACATTTAAACATGCTGCTTTACAGTTCAAATATCCTCCTGAAAAATGTCCAACAACCCACTGTTTCAGTAATATCAGTGACAGTCTAGATTAATAAGAAATCAGAAACAGAATCAGAATATTTTAATAATCCATAAGGAAATTATGTGGGTTAGAGTTGCTCCAAGACAATTACAGTAATAGACTGAACTAATTAAATAATACAATATATTACAAAGATTACAAAATACAAGAAATAGCTCTAATATGTGCAAATAGCTCAATTCTAAAATAGTATTAAATAAGTAAAATATATATGGTAAAATGTATTTTTTATTATTATATTATACCCTATTATTATTTTAGTATTTTATGGCATATTCTGCACACATGAATCTGTTGTATTTAAACAAAAAGTTTCTGGTTACCATGTTCAGTTCTGATTTTGTCTGAAGGTTAGAAGAGAGAGTTAACTGGTTAAACACTGTGACACGATGTAAAATGGAAACTTCACTATTTATTAAATTATTCTAGTTCTGGTTTGTAATTCTTGGGATTTCAGAGGTTGAGATATTTGTTAGACCTCAAAATGTTATTTTTGTTTTTTATGTCGCCTTTTGTTGTCACCGTCTGTCTGCATGTGTGATGGGTGAGGGATCGTCTATAAATACTTGCTTCTTCTCAGTCAAACTGGAAACGGGCATTTAACGGGCAGCTAAGGACAAGTGCTTGGGCTGCACTGCTGTAATTACTCACAAATGTCTCACTGGACGCCTGTTCTTTTTAAAAATCAGACTGAAGAGTGAGATGCAGTGTGAGAGAGTGAGAAGGCAAGAAAATAAAAGATATCTGGTGATATTATCGCTGCAAACTAATAAACGTCCTTAAGATTACACATGTTTCGGGCTCTTTGAAGCTACTTTGTTGCTGAATAAATTGTGTGGAAAATACTGATAAATCTTGCGATACTATAACAGTTTTGAGTAACTTGGGACATACCAACATTACACTAGCAACTAGCGTGTCATTGTTGTTTACTTCTTTTTATATATTTTAAAGTTGTGTGACAGCATCACGACCAATATTAAAAAACAGGTATTTAAACACTGTGTGACAGAACTACCAAGGTACAGATGAGGCTTTTTGGATAAGTCAAGGATCATCTGTGATTTCTAGCTATGTTGAAGTGCCTTTGAACAACAACACAAACTCCAAGTAAGATTCGTGCAAAGATGAATAACTAGGCATGACTTTTTGAGGTCATAAATTCACATTTTTAGACTGCAGTTTTTATAATGGTTATTCTAGATGCTTCCGGAAAACTCTAACTACATTTAACAGATTGGAAAATGCTTGATCTTCTGTCTTTAAACACAGTCCCAGTACATTTGTTACAGGATGCAAGATCCAAACGCCAATACCACTTGTTCTGTATCCCGGTGACCATTTGTCAGTTTATTACAGAGTTACGTTAATTGACAGACAGTTTATTCAATTCACAAAGGATATACTGATCCAATATTTTCCTCCAAACAAACATTCCAATAAGTCGACTCAGTGTCTGCCAATAGCAATTTCCCTTTACAATACTTAATCTATATTTCTGAATACAATGCGTGTCTCCTTCAGTCCTCAGCATTGTAGGAGGACTGATGAGGCAATCTTGGAACATTTTTCTTTCCAAAGCGATCCTGATGCCTGGAAGTAAAATGGAAACAGTGAGAACTAATTGAGGCTAAAGTGATACTGCTAGTATCCTTAAGCGTTTCAAACTTTAACTGTGACAAAGTGCAACAAAGACAAACAAGATCCTGAGTAAAGTACCGTGCCACAGGCCTTCTCTCTTGTTCAGCTTAGATCTTACAAAACGCCATTTCTCTTCATTTTCCAGAAGGAACATCTTGAATTATCCCTCATAATTATGCTCATGCATATCCAAGTCTCTGCAATTTATCCCAGTTCACTGCCAGAGGGCCATAATTCAGAGCCAGACATGTCTTCTTGTGATTTATAGTCGAGACTAGAGCATTGAGAAGATTCACCGGGCCATTCTCAGAAACAGAGGCTGTATCAAGACGAAGGAGGTCGACTGGCAGTGCTGACCAGCAGCTGCTACTTAAAAATAACCTTTGATGGATGGAAGTTATATAATACACAATGCTTGAGCTTAGCAATGCCTGCTCTAAGATTGATAAAAGATATTGTCTTTGAATGTGTATGTGCTGTCAGCATGAAGTCTAATCTACATGTGTAGTACGCGGTGTTTTCATACTTGATTGTGACTGACAAAAGCTGCAGTCACAACTTTCTTCCAACTGAAATTAGATGCAGTGTTGTTGTGCATTTCTGGACTGCACCGTTGGGACACACTGGCGGAAAGCAGCAACCTCAGTCCTGCCTAATGAACTGGATTAAGACATCTTAATGGATCTGCTGCCTCTGGGGACCTGCACAAGTCCTTCCTTCGCAGACTGCACTTCACAAGATCAATGATATCTGGCATCACTTGCCAAGGATCTGGCTGCTTTTACTGGCTCAAGAAAAGTAAAGGGTTTTCCTAAATACATGTCATCAACTGACTTTAGCTCCCGTGGTTTCACCTCACTTTGCTTGGTTTGATCCATACTTTAATCCATCCATCTATCCAATTCTATTCATTTCAGTTCAGTTTTACTTATTTGGCCCCAAATCACATCAACAGTTGCCTCCAAGCACTTTATATTGTACTGTAAAGATCATAATAAAGAGAAAACCTCAACAATCAGATGGACCCCTTATGGGAAAGCAGTTGGCGACAGAGGGAAGGAAAAACTCCCTTTTAATAGGAAGAAATGTCTGACAGAACCAGGCCTGACTTATGCGTATAAGACCCAAAGGTGTTCAGAAGAACACTGATTTATAGTATCAAAACCATAATGAAACTCTATATGAGCAACATTATGTCAGTATTATTATATTCATCTGAGTGTGGGGGGGTAGTGCAGAAGGACATGTACAAAAGTGACACTTTCCACAACAGCTGTCTTTGTAAAATCTACTGGCTACAAAAGATCTCTAATGAGTACCTGTACAAGAAGACCGGATGTCAGATCAGGAGGCCAAGATGGTTTGAAAGAATTCAAAAAGCTAGCCGAGAGGCCCAAGACCACCAGGCAGGGGACAACGATCGCAGAGATGGAAAAAACTTTAATGGGGTGAACGAAGTGGTCAAACCCAAGACTTTGTCAAGTGAAGAAGACGTATATCTCCCACCAGGGATAGTATCCAGCAGCAGATTAAGCCAATGTAAGCATTCACTTAAGCCGACTAAACATTGTATGGGGGTGAAAACAGCAACTGCAGGAACTCTTCATTTGGCCACTAAATAATCCATCAGCCACCAACATGCGGTATGGCAATTTGATGAGCACCGCCCTGGTATATATAACAACAAACCTAGAGACCAAATTATCCACAGATCAACCAACCCTGGTCTAGTTTGACCTATGAGATGGTCTCCAATTTTCAAACAAATATCACTTTGTCATTAGTTTGTTTACAAGGACGTGGCTTCAAAGCAGCTCTATTATAAGATGAAGGGAGTATAGTTGCAGAAATTTCCCTCAAAAGATTCTCAAGCTACACACGTTTGATCAATAACACCACCCACACTGGCCAATTAGTCAAATCAGACAGGCATAGAGCAAATAAGCCAGTGACGGTGGGGGCTGTGTGAAATCATTAAACAAATATGCTTCCAACTCCAGTGAAGTGTTGAGCGTTAACGCCGCATCCTGACCACAGCTCCCATTAATGAAGCACTTCCTGACAGCAAAAGCACCAAGAACTTTTCTTTTTCAGGGAGGTTTTGCTTTGATCTGACTTTGAATTTTTTTTTTCCAGTGAAGCGACTTCATGCAGTGTCATGTATTAGCGGTAAAGGTTTTGATTTATACATGTTTTAAAAATGAAAGAAGATATGCTGAAAATCAACAATATGACCAGTGAGAAGCAAATTCAGATTTGAGTCAGATTCCAGACTGGGCGGGATGTCGACTGTTGAAATGGATGTTCGAGAAACAGTATGCAACAGGGCGCAGATGGGTAATGGGCCAGTAAAGCCCTGCTCCTCTCACGCCTGTTGCCATGGCAATCTCCACCGAGTGCTTTTTAGCTCCCTCGCAGCTAATCAAGGAGAAACAGGGTGGAGGGGGCGAAACAGAGCACCCTCCTTTGTCACAGGGCCTTCTGTGTGTTGTTGTTGTTCCGTCAAGAGCTGACATCGCCCATCTTGGCTGATACAAGGATATATATATATATATATATATATATATATATATTAGGGGTGCAACGATATTCGTATCGATATTGAACCGTTCGATACAGTGCTTTCGGTTCGGTACGCATATGTATCGAACAATACAACATTTGTAATTTATTTTATCAATTTTCCTTCTGACGATGCTGTCTGTGTGGAGCGCTCAGTGAATCTGTGTTCGACTACTCCGCCTAGGCTGCACTGTCGAGCACAGATCCACTGAGCGCTCCACACAGACAGCATAGTCAGAAGGAAGAGCACAGGGCAAGACAGAAGTTAAGCTCTCCTTGCAACAGGCAAATTGAACGTCATTTAGATCTGGCGTTTGGAATTATTTTGGTTTTCATGTGACGTATGACCCTGAAGGTAAGCGAGTCATGGACTAAAGTAAAACAGTATGTTGGATGTGCCATGCAATGCTCAATTACATTGGTGTGAACTAGTGTGTTAGCGCAGTTAGCTCGTTAACGTGTTGGCCGTCTAGCCCCATGCACGGAGCGATCGGCGGTAGCTCGTTAACGGAGATTTGCCGTGTTGTGGCGTTAAGGTCATTTCAACGAGATTAACCTGAAAGCACTAGTGGGAACACAACGAATATGACTGCACATTTACACCGACATCATCCTAGTGCAAAGACAAAAACAACAAGCATGCTACTAACTTTAGCCGAGTCATTTAGACAGCTGTTAGCACGTGATTCTCCTTATGCTGCTGAGAATATAGCCCAGAAGAAGCGGATAGTATAGCTTTTATTTTGGAAAGAGCCATTTCTCTGTAATAAACTCTCTTTTCCAAAGATGAGTGATTCCTCAATCAGATACAGGGCTCGCAATATCCCGACGTCCCGGAGCTAGCGATTTTTTCAGTCGGGCTACCAAAATCTATCTCTTCCCTGCCCGTCGGGCTATTGTAGGAAAAATATATGTCAATGCTTTTGCATTCTTTCAGAAATGTAGCTGGGTAATTATGTCATTGGCATCGGTGAGCCACTGTCAATATGTGACATATTGAAGTCGCGTTTGAATTTGCGCTTGTTTTTTTGCTTTCACTTTGCAATCGTGCGAACTGTGTATAGAGAGCGACAGCACTGATCTGTGAGTGATGATAATTGATGCACCAATTCCTCTGACATCGTCTTATTAATCGTTAGCTTACTATGCAAACATGACAAGTGAAATCTCCCGCAGCAAGCTTAAACATGTGAGAGGTTGATCGCGCAGAGAATCGCTGAGCTTATGTGAGTGCGCGTGTAAAAGCATTTCAGTTCTGCTGAGCCAAATAAGACAGGTCAGGGTGAAGAAGTGACAGCCAAATAAAAGCTTACCACAAAACGGAGAAGTTATGACAAATCAGACTATAGGGCAAAAAGAAAGTGCAGCTTTATGGTTTCATGGACAAAAGAATTTCTGTGGCTGCAATATGACGAGCTAAATAACCAGGGCTGCACATAAGTGGTCCGCAGGTGCGCATTCGCTGTCAAAATAAAAAACACGCACAAGGGTTAGGGTTAAATTTAAAAACTGTACTTTTGAGTTAAAATATATATTTATAATTTTAATAAATGACAAATTAAAAATGCATGAACATTTTTTTTGTATCGAAAAAATATCGAACCGTGACACCAAAGTATCGAACCGAACCGAACCGTGAATTTTGTGTATCGTTGCACCCCTAATATATATATATATATATATATATATGACAATAATTCGTTTTGGGACAAACAACTTATTATTATTCTATTAATGAGCTTGAGGTTCTTTTTTTGCATATTTATGGAGCCCTCGTAAAACATGAAGAGTTGCTGTTTGGTGTTAAAGTGGAAAATAAATAAAATAAAAATAAATAAAGAGAATCTGGTGTGTGGGGCAGGTGGTGAGTGAAGATTGAGCTGTTCTTGCCAAAAATCTCCTGCCTTTTCAATTTGCTGTGTGAGAGCACATGAAGGCACATTTCATGTTGCTTGCGGAGAACGTTCTCCCTCAGGGACTGCCGAACTGTCCAAACTGCATACGGACAGGCTGACACTGGAAGGCAAAATCCAGTGACTGGTGATAATAAAATGACATGCCCCTGGCATGACGCACTGCCTTTGGACTTGGACACTGTGCCATTTGGTCACAGGACTGTAGCCAGCTCTCATTATTATTCTGTTGGACATTGTGACACAAAACTTGATGTTTGTCCTATGTACAAGTTTAAGATCCATAGTGAAATTGCTGATGTGCACCTGCGAGTAGCGAAAGCAGGACTTTCAGGGACCTATGAAAGCAGAGGTCCAGGAGTGCACGCCCTTGAAGGTTCACCTTGCTTTTTAGGGGTGAAGTCACGTAAAGTTTCCTCAGGTAATTTGTTAAAGTGTCCTAACTTTTGTTTAGATGTTCACAAAAAGAACACTATATGGTTAAAGTAAACCAGTCTAGAAAAACACATCATATTTGCACTCTTGTACTTGTATAATCAGCTTTTGTGAAGACCCCCCTGGTCTTTTGACCTAAACTAAAAATCACAGGCTATTACTGTTTTTACACTCTTATTAGCAAAGCCACAACAGCACTCAGCCTGCAGTAAGCAGTTGAGAATAAGCTTTCTTATAGCTTAGTTAACCAATGTCAATTAAAGAGCGCCTGGAGGCCATACTCTCTGCTGGAAATCAGTATTTCTGTGCTGAGCAAGCTTCTTCAATGTGAGCTCTATTACAGCTCTGACAGTAAAGCCAAGGGACCCAATCAACACCTGGAGGGCAGCACAGACTCCTCACAGAGCGGGAGATGAAAGGCATGTTCCAACTGGACTATAAGCTTGGAAAAAACACCTTTTTCCTCACAGACGTCCACACGTTTGGTGAGAATTGTTTTTTCTCCTGGATTGCTGTCTGTCTTACGCTGATGTTCTAACACAGTCTGTACCGATGAACCTGATGGGAGCTGTATCCTGAGGAATACCTGTGTGTCGAATCCCGTTAACTTTGCGGTGCTAGGTGAAATTTGAATTTATAACACAGGACAAGCAGTTTGATGTGAGACAAAATCACCGATGTGAAGTTTACAGGATTATCTGCAATTGATTTTCACCTGTGTATTCAATCAGGTATGTTTCACTTTATGAATCACGTTGAGCAGCGTGGAGCCATTTTCATCAACATCTCATTAAATTTGCAACCTCCTAGTGAAGAAAGCAAAACATCTAAGGAGTCACACGTTGCTCTCAGAAGCTCAGTGATACACGACCTCAACAAAAAGAAAAGTCAATATTGGATTTAATAACAGTTTAATAATTTCAGCACTTTGATGTTGTCGATGGACATAATACATTTATATCCTCAATATCTAAAATTGATATTGAGCTACAAAAAATGAAAAAGAAAAACAGACTGTAAAAGATTAAAATAGGATAGGATTAAAATGAAGCTAGTTTAATGGGTTTGTAGTTTTATTATTTACAGCACTTTTAACATGGAAAGCAAATGTTCTGCTTCGATTGTGTTTAGTTGTTTTACTGCAGTCGTACTCGTTACCACTTTTATATTGAAATACTTTTGCTGGAGCTCTGCAAGTTTTACAAATATGAACCCTCCAGGAGTCTAAATCCATCGGAGCCACCCATATGGAAAAGATATATATAAATCTTATAAAGTTTGTATCTGTCTTGTGTGAAACTTGTATGAAAAGCATATAAGAGTGAAAACAGATATAAGATCCCTTGAAAAATTATATAATGAAACTTGTATGTTTTGGATACTTACTAAAACAATGTATGAAAGTAATGCGAAAGTGGCCACTTTCATGAGTAAATCATGTAAGCCTTATATGATTTACTCATGAAAGTGGCCACTTTCATGAGTAATCACATATAAGTTTTTACTATTTCTTTTCCGTATGGGCAAAACTGAGTCTTGAACCTGAATATTTTATTAGGCTGGTTGTGCATTTGGTCTGTTTTCTGAAAATGTTTTGGGGCCAAAGAGGTTTTACTTTTTCAAATACTGAAGAAAAACTTGGAAAAACTTCAGGTAGAGATTGTGAGTAGGCAGCTTCATTTTAAGGAATGAATAATAAAATTAATTGATTAACAGCTGATGAAATGGGTTACCAGAATCACCATTTCCAATTCAGATCCAGTAAGGCTCTGATGAATAATAATTAAGTATTTGGCTTTTGGATAGTCAATGGACTAAATATCAAAAATATAAATTAATAAAAAATACAATCTTTACATTATTACTTTATTAAAGTACTCACAGTTGCATCCTTACTTCAAAAACTGTTAGAAAACTGTAAGTTCAAGCAGCCATTCTTATCTCTATGGCCAGACTCAGATGCATGCTGGGGCTAAAAATGAACACCAGCAGAAGCTTCTACACTACAAAAAATGTCTGTCTGTACAGATGGTTATGTATTAAATCGCTGCATCTGACTGAATTTAGACAGTTTACCGTATACGATACGTGAAGTGATAAAATGGCCTGTTTTCATAATATTACCACTTAATTCCTGATCACACCTCCAACGGGAGTAAATTAGACCCTCTTACTTAGATAACACTGTCTGATAACTCACTACTGTGTCAGTCTGTTGTTGTGACAGGGACTTTCTGCAGCGTAATAAAGCTGACCCCGGCGTTCAATGTTCTGGCTCTAAATGCGGCAATGCTGAAATGACAATCACAATGAAAATGTCAAGTCGGCGACCAAGCTGCGTCGTGCTGCTCAGTTTGCCCGCCCTTTTTCCTTTTATACCCGCTAATGTCAAGGTCACTTGCTTGAAAATAGCAAAAAGTCCACAGAGGTGGGTGGACTCCATCATCACTTCTTACTGAACTGTGGAGTATTGCGTCAATCCATGGAAACTGAGTGATACCGTGGGTGCTCTGGACTCCTCCAGTTCTAGTTTACAAAGGGTCCAATTCACCTTACTGGGTGACTTTGCAATGTATGAAAGTTACAGTGAAGGTGTTTATTATTATTATTACTTATTTAATCTAGCAAACATCTATTCCTGATTTTATGATCCAATGTCAGGAGAGTTAAAAAACTTGTTTCGGTCATAAATTTTAAAAAGAAAAGTGTACAAACATACATGGAAATATAGTTAATAATACAAAAAAGCCTGAACTCTAGGTTACCTTTTATTTTACATAATCTTTTTATAGTGTTCATCTACGAGCAGCTGTCACCTTTTTCCAGCATTCAAATAGTTCCCAGTCGTCAGATAAAACGAACACCCTGCTTCCTGAGAGTATTGAGATATCATTTCAGCTAATACACTTTCTTTTTGATGCAGAAAAATGTAGTGAGGGAGACAATGTCCTCAGCTAAACAATATCAGGCTCAGTCAGTGTTTTGTTGTTTCTTGCAAAGAGTATATGGCCAGCTCAGGCAATCAGAGTTGCCAATCACCAACACAACAGGCTCGCATTGTCTACGGCAGCAGCTTGACAGCAGCTATTGAGGCAGGTCAGACACACTGTGCATGAGAACAATGGCTGGAGGTGCAGTCGCCGTAGCTTCTCCCCCATGAGAGCCTCGCTTCACATGACTCAGCTACGAGGAGCTTTTCAGTCTCTTTCAAACTCAAAGTGTGGCCAAACTGACAAACAGCACCCCCACAGTGATGCCAGTAAATCATTTTAATGCCCAAGTTGATAGATGCGATGTGAACACGTAAATAAGGAGAAACACATCGTGTTAGTGTTGGGAAATGACCACTCAAAAGCTGGACACCTTTTCGTCTGGAGAAACGCAGCACAGTGAACACTAAACAACCATCTAAGTGAGAGCCGAGAGGCTCCTAAAGATCTATGAAAGAGGCAAAGCAATAAATTGTATTTACTACCCAAAGGCAGTGAGGCAAAAAAACCACACACTTCACAAAACTGTGTGCACCAGTGAAATGTGCAGAAGAGCTGAGATCCTTCTCCCCCTGTTTAGCTGCTGTCTGACCATAGTTACAGAGCCGTGATGAAAAAAGGTACAACTTTGCTTCTTTTTACCATTTGAAACAGTGAGACCATTATTGGGTTGACCTGCTGAGAATGCTTTTTTTGCAAAATGTTGTCCTGGAGACACCTACTGTTACAAGAACAATAACAAAGGCGCTTTTGAGTGCTCTGGCAAGTGTTTTGTGTCGGATACGGAAAGATTTTTTCGCAGCTTTGCAAGAGTCCCAAACAGTTCCAAGACTCTGCAGGTCTGCAGCAGATGCTGTTGTTGTTTGACTCGTGAATATTAGCTCAACAGCCAACACTGCCAACTTATAAATGGTAAATGGATGTTTCATCCACCCAATTTTCACACAAAAGCGCTTTTTTTCTACATCTTAGTGCTTTCTATCACACATTAACACTCTAATGATGAACACAGTATCTTGCCAAAGGACACTTGCAGACTGGAGCAGCCAGGAATTGAATCACCAAACCATCCAATTGTTAAATATCCTGCTCTACCTCCTGAACCATAGTCAACCCTTCTCATGTAGAGTCATGCTTCGCCATGTGAGCATCACATTTGAAAACACTTTACAGTCCATCACAGCTCCCTCAGACACCATGAGACCTCAGAGGAACAGTGCTCTGCTGGCTTATCATAATAGCAATAATAATGTATACTTTATTGATCCCCGTGGGGAAATTCCTCCCAGCCCACTGAAGGAACAGTGGGCTGGGAGGTCAGTTCCTTCATCATAATTACGCAAATTCTCACGATCAAAATACAAACAGTAATTATACAATTTTAAAAAATCTTGTCTATGGTCTTCAGTTTGTGATTCTAAAGCTGGTTAACAGAAAAACAGGAGAATGCAACTTCCCTGAAGGACGTGAACTGGACTTTGACTTTGACCCGATTTTCACCAAAATTAAATCACCTCGAGCTGTTTTCAGTTTCATCATTTTTTACTTTTAAATTTTAGATATCAACAAAACAAGAAAAATAACCTTTATCATATTCTATCTTCACGCACAAGACCCCACACCCACCACTGCCTCACCCTCTGCACTGAGCTTGAGCTCTACCATCTGTATCTACCATCCCATAAAAATTAAACATGATATCTTAAAAACGACCAACGTTATACTGCTGACAAACAGATAACTAAACCGATTACATACATAAATATGCTTAGGGGCTACCAAAGAATGGGACAAGCACTAAAGGGTCAGGGCCCATTCCCACGCCATACAAGACCCACTCATGAAGTAAAACAAATGTAAAGCTAAGCTCAAAATAAAGGCAAAATTTGTACTTTATATTCTACAATTGAGGACACAAACGTCTTTCAGTACAATAGTAAATTAGCTGTTAGTATCGTAATTTTGCCACGTAACCAAAAAAAGGAAATTTCTTTGTCTGAGTCAGAGAAAGTTGCCTACCAAGGACTGAAAACTACAAGAGTGGCGATTGAGGATTTAGCTGCAAGCCTGTTCTGATGTGCGTTCATCTGCTGCTTAAATCATGCTGCACAGTTTTAGCTGGCACAGGCTCCAGCCAATATCTCCTTATCAGGCATGAAAACATACATATTTATCTAATAAAAAGGCAAAAACAAATTGGGCACATAAGCCACCAACGTTACATCATTTTGACAAAGCAAGTCATCGGGTCAAAAAAAACAAGGTTTCCTGCTTTAGATTGAATTAACCTTAAAATAGAAAAAGAAACATGATGCAGTTTATTTATTGTATACAGCCATCAACATGTTTTTACTTGTAAAGCTGCCATTTCCCTCCATCACTTCTTTGAGACCCAATTTACATGTTGCAGATGACACATGACGGATGTTACTGGAGGCAGTCACAACAACACAGACGGAGAGCCCGCCTGAGCTCAGCTAAATATAAAATCCACCGTGGACATAATGATTTTCTCACCACAGGAGACACACGCTTTGTCTTTCACTCCCTCCTGTTTTGTCAGAATAAGATTACGGAGCGCATTTTTAAAAGGACAGGAAATGACCAAGCGAATAAATCTCACACACACACACACCCTGCCGGTCAGCTGGGCACGCACCTGTACCTCCTAACAGACCATTCACATGCTTAATGACATCATAACATATATTATTCCATTCTGTTATCTCTGCTGGCTCTGTCTGTGCCTTAAATCCTGCAGAGCTGTTGATAAGGGAAGCCTGTTCTGCACAGCTGATAGCTTCCCAGTAAACCGATGCATCCTGATGATCGCTGGTTACAGAAAACAAAAGGCTGGCCATAGAGATCTAGAATGAACTCTGCAGGGTAACGTGGTTATCTTCCCACCAGACCCAGTTAAGTATGAGATAAAAACGTTTCCAGGATTCAAAAAGACATTTTCTGTGACCGGCTTTCAGGTTTTGGGCTTCTTTTTTTAAATTCTAGGTTGATTCTCAGCAGGGGTGTCTTTCCTCTCGTAGCCAGAGAGGCAGCAAGGGAAAGAGTAAGGCAGCTGTGACTGTGTGTAATTATAAAACACAACACTTGATTCTAAAGAGGGCAGCATGAATTTTCTAATAATGCACACATTGACACCGTGTTTGCATAATGTGAATAGTAAGCCAACATTTGAAAAGTTGTTATGGACAACAGTGTTGTTCAGGGGCCTTCTGACTACTACAAAGTCCAGGTGTTTTCTTAATCTGAGCACAAACTCCAGGTTTAAAAAGATAAATTACACACGTAAATACAGAAAACTGCATTTCCATCAACGGCCTCTTGATGCTGACCCCAGAAGTGAGTTAATCGTCACAAGTACTCATCTTAAAATACACAACTTCAAAGCAGAAATAAACATGTTTATCACCTGGAATAAAGAAAATTGCTTGGTGTCTATTGCTAATTCCCTCCCAGGGAGTTGAATATGTATCTAACTCAATCATGTAATATCAGACATACTTTATATCTAAAATCATAACGCATAATTGAGTGATAAGTGGTGCAACAGAACACTTGTTCTCATTTCTCTCATATTAATCTGATATTTTGTTTTTCACCAGCTTAAATCTCATTTAATATCACGGTGACTCACAGATCAACATTTCTAACCAGCTAGCTAAAGGCTAATAAATTTTCAAGGGTTGAAAGTTCAAATGTTTCAGAGCATTTTGCAGAACAAAAAGACATCAAAAACACAATGGGTTTTTTCATAATCACTCAGCAATTTAAAAAATGCCATTCAAAGAATATAGGTGTAATTTAGTTGATAGGAATAGCAAAATTTGCCATAGAGCTCTGAGTAGTGATCATAAAAGATGCATCAGAAATACTAATTTTTAAAAGTTTTGGTGTTTAACAAGTTCAGTATACCCAGGGCATCTCTCTGTTATCTAGATTTACTTACCCTAACACTGGCTGTAAGGCCAAGCTTTACATGATGCTGATTACTATCTTGCTAAGCTAACTCAGCTAACTCAAGGTTTCTCCTCTACGTTCGCATGAAAAGAGTAGTGTTGGCAGCATCTGACCAATCACAAGTCTTGATATGTACAGTGGCAACAGAGTGGCTGATTTTTCAAAGGAAGATGAAGCTGTACTATTAAACTGTATATTAATTAAGTATTACTTAATTGTATTGTTATTATTACAAACAATCATGGAACAAAGTTGCATTTAAAAATCTATATTCAATACTGATGTTCAACAGGAAAAACAAAGACATTAGATTTGACACAGACATTTAACAGAATATTGATTTGTCAGTAACCAAGGATTTCTTATCTGCTGATTTCTAATCTGGAGATATGAAAAATCACTCTGGTTCGCAGCATAAGTTACCAAGGCGATCTCCACCACTTTTGTAGAACTGAAAATCCAGGCTTAACCCTGAAGTTAGCTGGATAAGATGAAACCTCTGGACATATTTTCTCTCCTCCCAAGCATCAGAAACCATCTGTAGTGCCTTTTCATGTATACTGCAATCGATATGTGTTTAGTTGTACTTAGATAAAGCTTGCTTACCGTTGACGCAGATCTCATACGGTGAACACAGCTCGTTCTCGAAAAGGCAACCTGTTAACAGAGAAAGATACAAACAACAACTACTTAGCAGGTTCACATGGAACCAGTTTACACAGATGTTTGCAATATTACCTCTTTTGGGTATTCTCAGTCGAATACTATTTTTCCACAAATTTCTTTCTCGAAACTTTTCATGCAAATCTACTTGCATGCAAATTCCAAAAGACAACATCTGTTTGAAACAGCTCTTTAATTCTGGCTTTACTGGAGTAACTGAGATATGTGCACCTCTCAATTACTGTTTTATTTTAAGACCGCAAAGTGAGAATAAGTGACTTATTAAGACGTCATCCCTTGGGGAGTTTTATATATTGCTACATTTGTCAGCCGTGGGCAGCAAAAGCCTGCAGTTATCCAGAGTTAACTCCGGGGCGAGGGGGGAACAGGATGATGCATCGAACCAGCTCCTTCACTGCTCCGCTGGGAAAGGAGAAGAGGCAGCTATATTTTATTCTATCCACTTGGAGGAGATCTGGCAGCATACAGGATACTGTTACACTTGATGTCTCTGTGCCTGCCCGTCTCTGTCCTGCAATCTTGAAATAGCTGTGTAACATAATGTTCTGCAAACACAAACAGGATTTACAGTATTATACATTAGCAGTGTTGATTAGTTGGGCAGCAGTTGGCTCGGTGCTCTCCACGGAGCTCAATAAGAATGGAGCGAGATATTGCTTTAAGGTTTTTAATCAGTCTTCTCTGTCTGCAAACATCTGACTCAGATTCTGGTGATAAAAATATGAAAACTATCTGTGTGTATGTTGTTAAAAGAAACCTTAACCTAAAGTATCACAGAGGAAAAACAAAGTGCTGCAGAGGATTGAGTGGATCTGTTTAGTAGAAGCAGGTGTAAGCCATGTGCATTAAGTCTGCTTCCTGAAACGGCTTGACAATAAAAGCCTTCTACCGAGAAAACCTGAGAGTGTCTGATTGTTGCAAACAACAAAAGTCAGCGAGGTTAACCACACTGTAACTGTAAATCTACCACTATCCTCTACCCCCCACAGCTATAATAAATATTAGCACTACTCCTACTACATAGCACTGCACAAAACCGCAGCTCAGAAATCAGAAGTTAGACTACAGACCGTACTGCCCACGTTTCTCCAGATGATGACTTTTGGCTTTAAACTTGCACCTGCAATGTTGCTCTATTTTTTTGCAGGTGCAGCTTTGCTCCATCCACAGTGTCACACACAGATCGCGGGACATTTGGTCACCTTTTCACGATTATGGTTCAACAAACCACAATTCCCCAAATTATTCCCAATGCATATACAAGAAGCGTTCATTTTATATTAAGAATAGCCTAAAAAACGTAATTACAGATTTGACAAGAAGTGTGTGACTGTATATCTGTGTTCATTTACAACTCAGTTTTGCTATAAAAAGTAATAACTTTTTATCCAAAATGAACATTATACATTATAAAGGAACATTACAAAAGGAAAACACCCTTGAAAAGTTAGTGTAGATGTTGCACAATTTGTCCACCGGAGGGCGCTGTGCAATCTCCCTGTTGGCAAGACGTGTTTCAAATTTTACAAACAAGCAGCTGATGTGAGCAGAGTCAAGTAGAGCACAAACCAGTAATCCACCACTTATTATACCATTATAACAAGATTGTTCTTAAACAGACCTGTCATATCATCTTATTAAAAACTAATAAATAACTGCATATAATATATGCTTTGTGAATCTGATTTCTAAATCACCAAATATCAACATCAGTCTAAAAAACCTTAAATTTGTCAAGCATATTTATGAGATAAAATCTATAGAGATTTTTCTACTGACAAATGTTCTCTAAACTAGCTAGCTCATAATTAAGCTAACATGATATTAAGTGCTATAAACACACTACATAACACATTTCAGTAGGTCAAACCAGAAAAACAAAGGTTCAAAAATCCCCTCGTGTTGACTTTTATTATTTCCAGTTGACTCATTTTCAAACAGAAGCAAACTTCTAAAATATTACATGAACTTGCACGACGTGGGACGCTAAACTTACTGTATTACTGTACTGTATCTGTCAAGTGGAAAATGGCATGTATCACTGCAATGTGCTGCATAAATGTGTGGGGAACATCTAAAAGCAGCATAAATACCAGAAGCCTAATTTTTCTGTGCCAAATGCTGCGTCATAACAAGACTGTAAATGTCTGAAATATAACTTTTGTTAACAAAAATCTGTTTACATGCGAAAAGTTTACTTAGAGAAGAAATGCACAACAACTTATTTGCTGTTTTGAAGTGAAAATAAATCAAGGACCCTTTCGGAGTTCCAGCTCACTTCTTTTTACCCATGATGCAGTTTGTGTCTGATGGAGACATAACAGAGCAAAGCCATTTGCCATAAGCTTGAGTCTTGTTTTCCGGATATTTTTTATGTTTCTGTTTTTTTGTAATTAAAAGGAGAATCGCCCACAGCTGTATTTGTTTACATCTCTGCGGAAAAAAAGATGAATAAATCACAGCAGTTTCCAGCAGAGGAAACCTTGTTAAAAGCCAAGACACGTAAGAAAGAAATGCTGTTTACAAAGAGCCCGAGTTTCATTACGGCAGCTTTGAGGCGTTCGTGCAGCATTTGGACCACTTTCTGCATAAAAAGCATAAAAAGAACAAAAAAATATGCAAGCAAGTAAATGGATACAAAGATGCTAACAAATAGCAGGGAATTACAATGTTGGAAAACCAAACGCTGTACAGATTAGCTTTTTCTGGGTTTTTGGTTGATTTTTGTGTCACTGTTTTTTTTGTGTGTGCGTGGGGGGGGGGGGGGGGGGGGGTGTCAGAGTAGATCTCACATGTTTAAAACTATGTGAACGCACCAAACCTCTAAATTCTTTATACTTTGGTTCACACTTTCTCCAGGGTCTCTTTCTTTGGACATTGGCTACTTTCACACTTTTTACACTATATTATGTGCACTGTGTCCTTACATTTCTGGGGAAAGTATAGGACAAAAGTTCCAGGCCTAAACTGTCTAACTGTCTACAGCCAATTAACATTATCTAAAAGAAATGTCCTTAAGAAAAAATTAGCAAAGACCTACAACAGGACCTGAGAAGCGCATTCTCGCTTCAGCTAATCTCATCCGAAATGGTCTCAATGCAATATTAGCTCTCAAAAAGATGTTGTTAAGGAAGGGAACTAAGGAGAAAAGGCTGAGGTATGCCAAACTGCACATGAACTGGCCTTAAAATCAGTGGCAACGGGTCGTGAAGGAGTAATGAACTCAAATATAAGATTTTTGGGTCAAATTGTTCTTAATGTACAGAGGCTGGAGAGAGAGGTGAGTGTCTACAGCTGTCTGTAAAGCACAGTGGAGGCTGTGTCATGGTTTGAACTAACAATGTTTGCAAACACTGCCAATGCAGTAAAAGTACACATAAACAGAAATGCACAAAATTATAAGTCATTTGTCCTTTTCTTTGACCCAAACTTCACTGTTCTACAAAAACCTCCTTTACAAGCTGGAGTTCGTTTATGTATGTTTAAAAGATATTAAGTGTTGTCAAACAGGGTACAAACATCATGATGATGATTCTTTTGATAATTATTGCTAATACATTAATGTCTAAACTATACATTTTAAATATGACAGAGTCAATGTAAATGTCCACAATAAACTTCATTGTGCTTCCAAAAGAAGACACTAAGATAAAACAGATAAAATCAAAAGTAAGGCAATATAAACATTTTTCCCATTTCACTTCCAAGTAAAAGGCTTCTCCAGTCAGTCGGAGGGTGATGATAAAGAAGATGACTCTGCATGCTCCTTTTGGACTTTTGCTGCCACCCCAAGTTTCTTCTCTCTGGTTTCCTCCCTCTTTAGCAGCCGAGTGTGAAATAGGTTGCAGCATCGCGCTGTGGACCGAAGCCAAGGCGGCCACACGGGAGGAACAGAATTTCAATCAGCTTCACCCTGTGAGCAAAGACCAGTGTCCAGGCTGTGGCCTTTAATGCCTCCTGACAGGGCCATTTTAAAAAAAGAAGAAGAAAAAAACACTACATGTCCCACAATGCCATATGTCTGTTTGTATAAGAGACTTGTTGATCTTGAGGGAAAGGGGCTGGGGCCAGAGAGTTAACTCAGCGCATTCATTAGAAAGATACTTGGATAAAGCGTTGCATTGGCAGATGGATGGATGGTATTTTTTCTATATATATTCAAAGCAGATGCACCCATAAAACCTTTAAATACACTTTACTAGCAGCTAAACTTTATGCATTGGAGCGAGGCGTGTTCTTTTCAAACTCCCGAATTGACTATGTGCAATTATTGCCCTCTGTCTCTTTAACAGCAGACAACTCGCAGCATTTCCTTCAACCTTCTCCTTTAATGTTCTGTTTTCCACCACACAATGTTATCTGTGCAGCAGTGTTTACATCTCCGGACAGCAGATAAAAGTGGAGGCTGCAAGACGCAGCCTTTTAAAAGCTTTCCCCGCCTTAGTACTGTTATTTTTAGTCTGTCTAAAGGCTGACTCACTTTTAGGTTTTTCCCATAGCTGATAAAAAAGGGGCTTCCTTCGTGGCAGCCTGTGTGTTGTCTACCTACACTGTATATATGTGTAAGTGGCACATACATCCTGTAGTGTACTATGGCTTCCTTTTCTCTCTTTGTTTTTTCAGCCCATTTTGTCTGGGCTTCAGCTCTGAGAGAAAAGATCAATCACAACATGCCCGACATGACTTCTAACAATTTAGACAGACACAAAAAGAAGGTTTTGGAAGGAAAGACAGTATTGGATTTTTTTTGTAATCATTATTATTTTGTTGCAGCAAAGCAGGGAAATCCATTTCCCAATTTGGAGGTGTGCACAAACACCCCTTCTTAAATTGGAAGTAATCTCTCTTCATCATCCCCGCCTCGGTCTCCTACAGTCACAAAACAACTCCCTCCGTCCCCTTCCCTCTCCTCCTATTATCCTTTTCATCCACATCCACCTCTATCCATCTCTTCCACAGACTTTTCAAAGCCACAGCATTGATCCATAGTTGAATGAAGCAGCAAAGCACTGCTTTACTGTCGCTCTTCATTACATCTGGAGTGCACCGTGCAGAATGTGGAGTTTTAATTTTTCCAAGAACCAAATGTGCATTTTTTGTGCAGGCACATTGAATCATTTAGTCTTCTATTGTTATTTTGGTTAAGCTTGAATGGCATTCAAAAAGACTTTACTTAGAGGTAAAACAGAACATAGAAACACCTGAAATGTTGGATCTAAAACTTTAATGCACAGGAAAGCTCAGGGCACATTGTTGGATGGTATAAATAAATCTTTCAGGGAACACTGAACAAAGTTTTACTTGTTAAACTTTATCTGCTAGAACTTCTTTTCATATTCAGCTAAATTGCAGCAGAGACTGTATATGTAAAACACAGACAGGTGCCATCTGCATTATACAGTAAGTCAAAGTATCCTCAGTTCTAATGATGCACGGCTTTAAGCCTTAATTCAGTTTAAATGGTCCCGATGAATCATGATACCATATAGCACTATCGTAGCCTAGCGTTAGCGCTTCATTATCTCTACTTGATCTCTACCTTAAAAGAAAACTTGCCTGCCAACTTTCCAACATAGCATTTTCATATGACTGTAGCACACTGCAAAAATGTGTTATTGGAGTTTAAAAAGGGCATTTACAGGATTTTGTATTGCTTTGTACAGTAGCACTGCTATTAGCATTAGCCATGTTGCTAACCACTGGTAGCTACTTCAAGCTATGTTCCTGGAAAAGTTTTAAAAAAATCATACGGCTAGCTAGCATAAAAAGCAATAATCATTGAGAGATAAGCAAAGAATATGTTCATGAATACTCCTCTTCAACCTCTTGTTTTGTAGCACTTGCTGATATTCTTTCTGGTAAGTACAAATTCCTTAAGATTTAAAGTGTAGTAAACCAGAACTATCAATCAAATGTTCAGGCGACAACTTTCAAATTCAACAACATAAATTACATTTAGCAGTTGCCAAAAGCTGTACTGCGATTTGTATAAATATGATTACACATGTAAGCGGTGTGATATTGAAGGTACATGTAACCTCTAATCACTGCTATACACTAAGCAAACATACATGTAACTGATGACTCCCTCCTCTCTATTGTGTTTAGCATGTACATCAGTGATGGAAAAAAACGACACATTTACTCAGTGTGGAAACTGTTGGAAGACATAAATATCCAGGAACTGACTGGGTGCACTCTGGTGAATCCAAGCATCATTGCACGCAGGAAGAACAACAAACCCTGCAGGGCCAAGCAGACACAATTCACTGAGATAACACTGAGAATAGATTCAGTTTCACCTGCACTGTGACAAAAAAGCAAAACGGGGAGATATTAGTCAACACAGCCAGAAACAGCAATCTGTAGCAGGCAGGGATTAAGAAGAAGCAGGGCAGCAGTGAGTGTGGCAGGCTCTTCATCACACCTTCAGTTTCTGCACTGACTCCAGAAGACTCCAGATTACTTGATATATTGATTAATGGCAAGTCATTCTGGCAAATCCTTGAAGCAAATGAAACACCAGCCAGACTTCACCACATGATGATGTCAGATTTATAATCACTCATTTTATTCTTCCCAAACATCATCCAAAAAACAACATTAGCATATTTAATAATGAAAGAAGGACAGTGAAATAAAAAAAATAGGACTTTATTATAAAGCCAGTATGGATCTGCCAAATACCTACAGTTAAAGTAAACCACCTCAGTAGCTCTGCAGGCCTGGCCCGACCCAACCAACCTATCAGCACAAATGAAAAGTTAATGAGCGTTGCCATGGTGACAGTCACACCAGGTGAACAAGCGATGACCTTCTCCACATCCAGGTTAATGATTAAGAAGAATGACATCTCAGCATAGTCACTAGTTGGAATCCCAGGAGGGAAAATCTGACTCACAACGAGCCTTTACAACAAAAACTCACTGTGACCAGCACAAGATACATGAACATAAATGATAGATTAATAAGATGATAGAAGCTGATTGGTCTACCAATAACATTTATGACAACATAGTAATTATTTGAACTGTTTAATTACCCAAAAAGCAGCTGCATTATTTTTGGTTTGGGCCTTTGATCGGACAAAATAGGAACAATGGATACCTGAGTTTTTCTGATTAAAAAAAATGTTTTTGTTTATTTGGTTTTGTGTTATTGATTACCAAGTTTCTCAGGGATCATTCATCTATGATACAAGTTCAAAATTGAAGTAAATGGCCCACATTTTATATCCAGTAGAAATGATACAATATTTTAACAGGATGATGTCCCATTCCATCAAAAGAAATCGAAGACTCATTCTATATCTTGTTCAACCGATCTCTACTTCAAAGCCAAAACACAAAATAGATAAAAGTGAAACCCAAAAAGTGGCGATCCAAGCGGTATGTCTGGGCACGGTTCCCACACAAGAGCTTCCACTTCATCACTGAGCACAGATGATTCCAGCTAAGGGGGCATAAGAGAAACTATCAGCAGTGATGGATGATGTTTGGTAGAATACTGTGGTAGGATTGCAGCATCTTGCTGCTGCCTCTGCAAGGCAAAAATATTTCACTTAAGTTATTCAGTCTCTGAACTTTAAAACTAGAATTTTTTACGTTTCTAGTGTGTGAGACCGAGGTGTATGCAAAGAAAGTAAAGATTTGGGTTATTTTGATGGAGAAAAAAAACGTGGCATCGTCTTTGAATATCTGATACTTTAAATAATAAGCAAGTATGTCCAGCCAGGTGTTTGAAGACAAGCACAAATGTCATTTGACTCACTTGTATTCATTAAAAACACAATCGGAAAAGGCAGAATGAGCTAACTGCTTCATTACATCATTACACACTGTAAAGGTGGTAATAATTAGTGTAAACATTAACTATGCAGCTTAGTATTTGATATTTACTGTAGGAGTTTAGCTTTGCCTTTCTCAGGCCAAGCTAAATATTACTCAGGTTTAGGATTACAAGCTAAACTGCCCAAAATGAATGAATAACATGAAGGGCAATAAGAACATTACTGTAGTTTTCATTGCTTGCCACATGAAAGAGTCTGCTAAAGATCATGCTTAAACAGCTTGTTGGCATTATGTTGAGGTTTTGGTTCAAAAGTTCAGAGAATAATAACTGAAACCAAACCTTCATTTTCAAGGCAAACGCTTCTCACCACCCACACTTTTTTCCATCGAACTCCTTCAGTGGCAAAAATCTTTCCTAATCTACTCTTTGTCTGACCTTTTCCAACCATGGAAACCTGTCTTTATAAAAGCTATCTGTGTATTTCAAGACTTCTCACACACACACACACACACACACACACACACACACACACACACACACACACACATTAAAGAAAAAACACACACACATGTGAGAAAAAGCGAGAGATTGCCCGTGCCTTTAAACAAACTGATCATCTTCCTCTGAGCAAAAGAGATTACAACATGATAAACTGCCTTAAAATTTTTAACAAGATCATTGTAAAGTCATTGCTGACTACTCATGAATTTACTCCATCAATCCTTAAATGTTACATGAAATATTACAGCTGTAATGCAGCAACACAGGAGATGAGAGATACCGGGAAAGTATTGGGTCTTGATATCCCCTCTGCACCCTGGTGCTACCGGTCCCTGAAGGCATATTACAGAAACTTTTTAAATATCCAAAGAATATTATGTGCACAAGGTCAGTGTAAAGTCACTTTTGATTAGAAATTAAAATATACAGGTCCCATAAGGGATAATGAAACCCACTCCACTTTCAGGGTAATATAATCCATGTTTACAGTTTCAAGTTCTTTTATGAGGCGGGTTAAAAAAAAGAGAACGTTATTAACTGAACTCCAGGAAACACTGTCTCTGTTTATAGATGCGACTCACTTTCTATACTTCCATTTTTGGACTTTTCACTTCAATCCTACATTTATCTGACAGATGGAGTATAGATTCAACATGAAACAAGTTAATGCTGCTTTCAAGTAACACCCCAAATTGTCATATAGCAGCGGTATACTCAGAAGTCATTCTTAACAAACACACATGTTCTCGAATGTAATATATTTGCTAAAACGTAGAGTCTGATTAGTGAGATCCCAGAATCTAAGATATCCCAATAAATTTAGGAGAAAGTAACCAATGAAATAGGTCGCGGCAGATGGCCCCGCCCCTCCCTGAGCCTGGTTCTGCTGGAGATTTCTTCCTGTTAAAGGGAGTTTTTCCTTCCCACTGTTGCCAAAGTGCTTGCTCATAGGGGATCATATGATTGTTTGGTTTTTTCTCTGTATGTATTATCATAGGGTCTACCTTACAATATAAAGCGCTTTGAGGCGACTGTTGTTGTGATTTGGAGCTATATAAATAAAATTGAATTGAAGGAAACAAAATGTAAAACAAATGATTAACTAAACGATCTTTTTTTTTTATATTTAATTGCCTTGTAGTATGATGGCCAGGCCCTAAGTAAGATAAATTCAGTTGTGCAATAACTGTCCAGGTACATAAGGAAAAATAAATCAATTCTGATACACAATATTATGTTCAGTTTCCCTTAAACAGTATTGCGATGGAAGCAGTTTAAGAGTAGACGGTTATTGTTGCCAGAGTGTGCCAGAAGCAAAGAAAAAGAAACTTACTTTCACTTTGTCTCCCTTGAGGTTTAATACATGTAACAAATGTCTTTTTTTTTTATGAAATTATACAGAAAACTAGATTTACTTGATATTTCGATGCAAAATATTAACAAAACAAAAGAGTAGATCTACTTATTGAGTACTAAAACTCATACAGAAACAGAAGCCTGTGCGGTGAACATAACCGAGCATTCATAAACTCCAGGCATTTCTCTGAGGACATGGTGGAGACCAAAGCCAGAGCTATAAGACAGTGACCAATGGGAGCAAAGCACTCAGGGATGCAAAAAACATAACTCCAGTGAAAAATATTGCAGCTCAACAACTCTGGATATCAAACTAGGTACATGTTTATGAGCATATTCCCAATATCAAAACCAGTCATGAAAAAAACAAACAGCAAGTTGAAATCTTACATGTTTAATTTGCTTCCAGCTCCTGGAAATTGCTCTGCGCTGTGTGGCAACTGCAACTTTACACAAACAAGCCCAGGAATCATATTTCTCCAAGACAGTGACGGAAAAAGACTGAAACAAAGGGAGACCCATAGCATGCACCCAACTTCCTACTAACAATGCGATGGACCTTAATTTACAGATGATAATTATGACCACTAGCAAGAACCACCAGCTGACACTGATGACGCAAAGCGATGATTATTTCTTGTTTGCCCCATTTGGAACATTGCTACACCTGTCGGCTTGTTAATGCCACTGACTGCTCACTGATCAGTCAAATAGCGCAAAACCAGACGCAGGACATAAATCACGCCACCTACATTCTTGTGATGCAAATAAAACAGCATCCAGCTTCACAGTGCCGCTGGTGTTCAATGACTCTAAATGGTCCCTTTAAGTTGGAGACCTGTCAAGTAGCAAAATAATGTAAAGGTACAGTACAGCATTTTAAGGAAGAAATGTCAAAACAGCACCACAGGTCCCTACAAACGTGACAGCAGTAATAACAGGTGCTGCTAATATGAGTAAAACCCTCTCGTCTGATGTATTTCAGATTTGTTTATTCCTGCTCCTTCAAAAACATGAACGCTGAAATGGAGACTTTGTCTCTGCTGCTCGTCTCCACAGCTCCACGTGTCCTGTGGTTGCCATACTCTCTGTATGCTGGTTATGTAATCACAGGGAAAGAGGAGAAGGAGGAAGAGGAGGAGGGTCTTGGATACATAGATACACACACCTCCCTCTCAGCACCAGCTTCTTCCTGCTGTTCGTCCCGTACTCACCATCGTATACAGCAAATCTCTGTATCAGTCATGCTTGCAGGCGCCAGGTCTCAAGTCATTGGGGGAATATGAGCTATTTGACTCTATTTATAGACTCTACAGTGCAAGCGAGTGCGTGCACTCTTCTCCAGACACACGCACATGTTTAAATTTCCGATCAATAGCTGCCTCTGTCAGGAGCGCAGAGCTGGAAATTTGAGAGTGCATGTACGATCCCATTTTTCATTGCTTTGCAGTGATGTTATCACTGATGGCTGCTTTTGTTTACAAGCGGGTGTAAACAACCCAGAAGGGCCGTGTGTACGATCCCTCTTTCTAATTTCTACATTTTGAGTGTTGAATCATTAGCTTCAGTCTTTTTTAAAAATAAATATATTCTTAAAACAATATTTTAATAAGATCTGGTATTTTCTCTACATTAATTTAAATATTTAATTTGTGGCTGTTATAGTTTTTATTTTAGGTATTTTATGTATGATGCCCGAGACCAATTTTTAATATTTGAGGTTCTTTTTTGGGTTTTTTTACATTTCTTTCCTTTTTAAAAATGTAAATATATGTGCTAACCACGATTATTTTGCAGGAGTTTCTGGTTTGTGCATTCTTCAGATTATTCAATAGTTCCATTGCTGTCACAAAGACTTCAGGACTGGCAGATTTAGGCCTGTTTTCACAGTGTAAAAAAGCTCATTTAGCTGTGTACGCTTCACTGTGTCATGGTGTGTTGCTCTAGCAGATTTCCTGTGATGTTCCTGGGAGCTCTGGCACACTGACAGCGGATTATTGCGCTGGAAATGAATCGCAGGATCGCCGTGTTTGTTTTTCCTGCGCTCAGGTGAAGCTGCGGTGAATCAGCCTGCCGGTTCGTGGCAGTTCGCTGATACAATATTTACACAGACCACAACAGAAACAGTCTGCCCCCCAGGTCTCTCTCCAAAATGGCTCTGAGGATAACTCCACAGGGCGCGGACGGAGCTCCGCTCTGTTCATCACGGAGAAAATAATCACCCGTTAATTTACTCACCGAATCGCCTGTCAGCAGAAGCGGGGAAGGAGCTCAGGGAGGCGAGGAGGAGGAGATGGTGGAGGAAAGAGAAATGCAAAGGATCCATGTCTCGTCTGGGTTATTCTCTCAAGTGTTAAAAGGACATTTTTGGTTTGGTTCTTCTTCTTTCCCAGTCAGAGCGGCCCCTTCGCAGCCGGAGGAGCGGAGGAGACGGTGGATGGATGTTGGAGGAGAGGAGAGAGGATGCTGGGCGTTTCTGCTGCTGGAGGCTCGAGCTCTCGCAGCATCAAAACACAAGCACTCACACACTGTACTTCCGATAGACATTTTCCAAAATAAAAGCTCAAATTAAAATAATAATTATTAAAACTTTAGAAACACACACAGGGCGGATCTACTGCGGTGGCATGGGGTGCCACCTTAATTTGCATAGTGTTCTTTTTAAAAAATAAGCTTTCATTAATACTTTAAAAGTAAGACTGAACCGACAGTGCAGTTTAATGACATTTTGTGTAAATTTAAGTATGTAATCAAATTGTTACATACTTAAAGTTACACAAAATGTCAGTAAACTGCACATATGTTTTTGTGAATGAAATGTTTAATTATGCTAGGGTTTAAGCCAATAAAAATTACAGGCAATGTTTCATGAAACGTGTATACTTACTGCATTTGATGCATTTTAACCATATATAGATTATATTACAGAATGTAACACCTGCATATGTGTAAAGAAGTGCCTTTTATTTTGCCACCCCGCCTGATTTACATGCCCCCCCCCCCCCCCCCCCCCCCCACACACACACACACACACACACACACTACATGGAGATAGATAGATGGTCATCGCGCACATTTATCTCACCTTTTGCTTATATACAAATGCAGATGCAAACATAAACACTCTAACAGCTGTCTATATGCACATCGACCCTAGTGGAGGCATAGTAGACTGTCTGGAGTATTTAGGAAAAACATTTAAATTGATCAAATTGATCAAAATACTTTTTTATATATATATTTTTGATGATTTTGCTTTATATGTATACGCATAGACGTATTTAACCGTCACTGCAAGGTTCAAATTTTACGTCACAACCGTCTTTAAAGCTTTTATTTTGAAGGTTACATCGCTCTATATCCAGATTCAGTTTTTTTCTGACTTGATGATTTAACAAGGAACTCTGATTCAGCACTACCGCTGCCTTCAGGTGCTGTCGGAGATAATCCCGTTTTTGAGTAGAAGGCAGATGGGAAAAGGGACGTTATTTATATCTACCTACCGAGAAACGTCAGACTTGAAGAACCGGGGATAGACATGGGGGGGAAATGAGCCAAAGAACCTGAAATGTGTGATGTTGGGTGCACAAGAGAAACATTTTGGATGAGCATCTATGACTCCTCTTGATAAATTAACATTCTATTTAGGTCATGGAGTCATTTCCAAAAGAATTAGCAAGCCTCAGTCAATCTCAATCTATAATTTTCATTTCAGATGTGAAAGGAATTTGCCAAGTGAAGGGAACATGATTAAAATACTGCAAAAGTGTTTAATTTGCTTTTAAACTACACTTTTCTACATTGTTTTGAGAAGTGAAGTGCACCTTAGTTCAACGCAGTTTATTCACATAATGCCAACCCACACAATAATCACCTCAAGATGCTTTATACTGCAAAGGAAATACTCTTACATTACTACAGAGAAAACCCCAGCAATCACTCATTGTTCAAACCTACTGTTTGTCAGGAACAGCCAGTTTGAAGAAAGTTG
Organism: Mchenga conophoros; assembly: GCF_057382185.1. Classification (NCBI taxonomy): domain Eukaryota; kingdom Metazoa; phylum Chordata; class Actinopteri; order Cichliformes; family Cichlidae; genus Mchenga; species Mchenga conophoros. Next base: position 6,917,442 of record NC_140543.1, on the reverse strand, counting down.
GCATAAAAGCAGAGGAGCTAAAACAGCTTGCGTCAGACAGACAATGAAGAGGATGAGGGACTTTAAGCAGCGAAAAAAGCGACTCTACAAGGGCTCAGGAATAAATAAAATGGGCTAGAAATGATCCTGGTAGATCTCTTTTAAAGAACTATTGAATCTTCATCAACCATTTCTGTTTTATGTCACTCCATGGGAAGATTGGAGTGACTGGTTTTAACCAGTCAGAACTATCTGAAGAGATTAAAAGCTTCTCCTTTGCCACCTTGCTGCTCAGGTCATTTATGACAAACTTGATGAAATTAATTGTACTGTGTGTGTGTGTGTGTGTGTGTGTGTGTGTCAGCATATCTAGGAGCAATCAAAGTGGGTCAGAGTGCGATTCACACAGGTTTTTCCATCTAGAAGAGCAAATCAGTGCTTGCAGAGGCCTTATCAGTCTGTAGGTAAATACTGAAGCATCTCTGACGTTTACACTCAGGACAGGAACAAAATGGAGACACAAGCACACACAAATCACTGACTGATTCTGTCAAACTCTTTGACCTCCTACTTTGTGGTGTGTTCAGGGTCACATAGAGAAACGTATACAATCAGGATAGCTGTGTTAGTGCTGGAAAGGCTGGAAAATGCAGCACTTGTAAGTGCAGCATCTTTGAGCAGAAAGTAAATAATGTGATATCTTACCAGCCTAAATCCATTTTTGGATGATTAAACAAACAAATCATGCAATCCCTTCATTTTTCATTTTAATGACAGCAAAAACTTTCACACAGTCTGAACACATATTGCATAATTTTATTTTCTCCTTATAAAGAACAAATTCAGACAATCTTCTGCAGAACCTGAAAACCTTATAAAACTGAAAACCACAGAGAAGACGCCTACTTCAGCTTGTTGCTAACATAGATAATTGGAGCACCTTTCACTTAAAACATAATTTCCTCTCACACTGTAATTTTCATATTAAGACCTACTGAAAACAAACAACATAACACAGCCCATGCGCTTGCAAGAGCCTCATGGGACACAAAGACTATCACTGATAAATGCCATGTCGTAAGCAGCACTGATGGGTACGGTGTTTTTATGACACAGGCCCCATGACTTCACAGTGGGTTACACGGCAAATCTAAGAGCTTTGGATGATTCATTTTATAAACAGATGAAACAGAGCAAATTTTATCGTTTCTGTTTGTTCCCTGTAAAATAACAGGATGACATTTTTCTGTCCATTAAAAGGATTTTTTTAAAGGTGAAATTCACTCTTTTTTGCCATATGTAGAGTAACAAATGTAAGCTAAAGCAGCCTTTTTACACTCTGAGTTACACTGAACAGATATCGAAGTAGTGGATTATTATTTACATCTTGCACATGTTTAAGGAAAACATGGCTACAGATCTATTTCTGACCTCTGACCTTTTGTGTCACAGTAACAGCTTGGTAATGACACAGTTCAATGTTACATGACAACAGTTATCAAACACACAGCAGGCTTCTGTGGTCAAAAGCATTTTAAATTACTCCCTACTGTAACTATGCTCTTCACCTCAAAACCTCATATCCATCCATCCGCTTTGGGGTCATGGGGGGCTGGAGCCTATCCCAGCTGTCTTGGGTGAGAGGCAGGGTACACCCTGGACAGGTCACAAGGCTAACACATAGACACAGACAACAATTCACTCTCCCATTCATACCTATGGGCAATTTAGTGTTTCCAATTAACCTACTCTCACTAACTGCATGTCTTTGGACTGTGGGAGGAAGCCAGAATACCTGGAGAAAACCAACACAAACACAGGAAGAACTTGCAAACTAAAGACCCTGGGCTGATGGTGGAATTGAACTCAGGACCTTCTTGCTGTGAGGTAACAGTGCAAAACCCTTTACCTCAGCGCTAACTTCTGTTAGACAAGTATCTACGGCAAGAAGAGCTGCAGTATTAAGACAGTTATACATTCAAACAATTGGTCTGTGCAGAACTGGCAAGTCGACAAATACCACACAGGCACATTTAAGATGGCACTGAAGATTCTTCTGTAATTGTGGGCTGTGAAATTGTGATTTTAAAAATAACCCGATACCAGATTTACTGGGTCAATTCTGGCCCCTGGGCCTCATGTTTGACATCCCTGACCTAGAGGACCCATCAGTACTGTGAGCACAAGGCAAATGGGTGAGCAATAAACCATTTGTACCTGATGTAGAGTTCAAGATTATTCATGTTAAAAAAGGTAGATCTGTTGGTTAATGTTGTATTTCTTCTAGCCAGATTTTGTTTATTTACAAGGCCTCATCTTTACCCATATTGAATCCCTACAGGTAATGAAAGTTTAAGTTATGCCAAAGGTCTCTATTCAAGCAAATGACCTCACCCCTGGATAATGATAAAAAGTGTCCTTTGTTTTAACCCTTCTTTTATATTTCCTAAATACACCATTATTTTAACTGTTGTCTGTTATCTGTTGTTATTGTCCTTAGCTGTTAATGTTAATTGCATTGCACTTGCAATTTTTAGGTAATTTTTGCCTATAAAAATTAAAATCGCTAACACGTCCTGAATACTCCATTTGATATCTTATTAAAGGCAGATTCTATAATACATATAATATGTAATAATTTCCATCAATAGATTAGATATAAAGATGACTATTGTTTATTTTCTCATAATAAATTATTGTAAGGTTTACACAGAAATTCCTTAAAAGCTGCACACCCACTAGAGAAACACATCTATAGTCTTAAAAATGACAACAAAAAACACAGTCCTGTACAGCTTCATGCTGCTATAAGCCAGCCAAAGCTCTTTATTAATTTTAAAAGACATTTAGGAGACATTCAGGAACAAGGAAGCTGTTTTAGCAATTTGTTGCTTCTTTCCAAACATGTAAATATCTCTGGGTCATGTACATTTTAAGGCACGAGATAAATTAAGAAGACACAGAAGTGAAATCGCTTTTCAGCCCATATGGAATAGAAGAGAAAAAGAAAATTCCCATTCTCTCTAACAGCAAATGTAACACAAGTCTCAAAATACTAACATGTCATATACTATAGTTTACTTGTGAATTTTTCCCCTTGCATACAGAATATTTATAATTATGTTGCATGACACACACAAAAAAAGGAAAAGAAAAAAGTAAGGGTCATTTTCACCGGACACACACAATACATGTAAAACCAGCATTTAGTTATGTTATGTTACTTCCATATGGGAGAAGACAAACTTGACCCCAGAGGCACAGGTTTCAAATCTGATGCTTTACAGACAAGACGGGAAACATAAATAAAAAAAACATCAAGACATTAAAATGCAGTTAACATATATAAATGTAAAATACTTTGTCAATGCTTGATGTGAGCACAAGGCAAATATCCAGAAGTTATATTGTGAGAATCCAAGGTCAAACTACCCCAACTTTTATCAACAGAAAATCTGCTGTTCTTTGGCTGCGTCGGGTCACATACACAAAAGCTATGGTTGTTTTGCATTTCTTTCTGATATAAATCCCTTCGGATTGTGTGCTGTAAAGTCAAAACTGTATTTAAAAAGATATAGAAAAAAAACCACGGAAGATCATTTTCAACTCGTGTCTGTGCACCTTCCTTCAGATGGCATTCGGAGTTAAGACTTAAGTGGATTCATAAACAAACTGAACAGCTGATGCTAGTGGAAATATGAATGCTACCGCAACAACAACAAAACCTGCTCTGAGTGTTACGAATAAATTTTTAAAAGAAACATTTGTTTCACTGAAGAAAATCATGTTGCCAAATATTTTTAAAGCCACTATGTGTAGATGCCTTCCAATATGTAATCCCTGTGAAATCGGGTGACATAAATGAACACTAGCCAAAACATTTGTTGCAAAGAACTAGCATTAACAGAATTTCAGTTAAAGAAGAGCATCAGTGAAGTGAGAATGATGAATTACTTTATTATATCAATGCAGGAAAAACAAGACTTTTACTGCTTTTTATCAACACATATAACAGGAAGTCAACAGGGGACAATAATAAATTAATAAGAAAAAAAAATAAATCCTGGGGCTACCACTGGCTTCTTCTCAAACCAGACAATTATATAATTTAAGGTTTCCTCATAAAGAATTTTTGGATTTTTCACTATAATGTTAAGCTTCTACCATAAAATGTAAATAAAAGTTTAAAAACAAAAAAACCCAAAATTGATTGTCATTATGTCTTTTTCCATACGACCAATGGAGACTGTCCGTGGACAATTTACACTTCTACACATAGTGGCTTTACGTACATGGAGGATGAGTGGGTGATCCTTAAAACACTTCTGTTAAAATACAGTTTTATGATAGAATAGTAACACATTTTGAGAAAAATAAAAAACCCTGTAAAACTTAAAACCAGCAACTGTCGAGATGAGTTAGCTTAGTTTAGCTTAGTCTTCTGATGAGCCTCCCTCTGCAACCAAAACATCTTAAACTTTCAAAACACGGCTTGTTAATTAGTTTTACCGATGTTCAGCTATCACTAATAAAAAAAAAAGGGGTTCCTCTATGTGGTCTTTAGTCCCATCACACAACTTTGCTGTAAATAATTATTTTAGCCAGCTGTTAGTTTATTAATAAGGTTACTGATTTCAAAACACTAAATTATCTGTAAGGAAAGATAACGTATATAACACAGCACCTTATGGTACAATAAAAGATCATTTTGAGGTCATTTGGACCATTTCCATTCCCAGAGTGTCGAATAATGCCAGACCACCGATGTCTCGGGTATGCATTGAGATGTTTGGCATCTGTGCACTGACTCAACAGCCATGGCCAATAGTGAGAGTGAAATAGGTCTCACTCTACACTTTTTACAAATAGTTACTTGGTTTTGTTCAGCATTTTTTTTGTCCAGGTTTAATGGGCAAACCTGTAGTTGTGGTGACTAAACGTAACCCAAACAGTGAGGAAAGAAATCCCCCCAAAAGGACACACAAACTTTATTGTTAAAGTAAGCTAAGCTAGGCTAAGCTAGGATAAGCTAAACTAGGCTAAGCTAAGCTAAGCTAAACATCTTCTTGCAGAGACCTGTGAGTAAAACATTTTCATCAAAATGTTAAACTATTCCATGAACTTTCAACACTATTTTTTTTACCACCTCTTATGGTTTAAAAAAATTGTACTTGTCTATAGATGAGTTTTGGCGATGTTTGCACTGAGTAAATATGATAATCAACAGATTTAAAAAAACAAACAAACAAAGAAAAAAAAAAGTGCAATATTCATATTCAGTTTTTACAAAACAAACAGGTAACACTTAATAATGGCCTTATTTCAATGTAAACCCAGAAACATGCCACCAAATAAAACAACACACGTGTGTGCATATCATTATTTTTGCTTGGGTTTTGCACACACACACGCACACGCACACACACACACACACACGCACACACACACTCGTTATTACGGTGAAATAAAGCCAGTGTATTGCTGTGTTACCCAAAACCCCAACTGTGCTAAATAATAAAAATACTCCACTCTTTGGTGCGACTCTGTCCAGAATGTTTTTGCATTTAAAAAATAAAAATTAAATCAAATGAAATGAAATAAAATTATAAACAATCATTTGGCCAAGTAAGACACCACGACTCCTTCTCACTTCTACAATACACCCCTGTACTCTGATTTGTCCAGCATCACTGTACATTATTTACACACTTGTACACTATCATTCTTTGTGGAAAGACAACAAAAAAACAGTCACTTCTCTAAATATAGAATATAGGTTTCCATAGCACTACACAACGTAGTATAGTTCTCTACATGTATATACTCCCTTTAGCCAATCACTCACTTCTTAAAGGGAAGGTTTGCCTTGCGACTGATGTGATTAAATGAGTGTCAAAAGCTGCTTTTCTTAATCAGTTTGTTTCTTACAGTTAGAAATAATGAAAATTATTAGAAAACACATCGTACTGTAGAGATGGAAGTGAAGTGAATATAAAGTGGAAGTGTGGTGATATGATGACGATACTAATGATGGCGACTTAAAGTTGGTTGGACTTGGCCAGGCCATCTGAGCTCAGCTCATACCTGCAGGAGGGAAAAAGTAGTTTAGAGTTTGCTTCATAATCCATGAAATCTAGCTTTTTGCAACCTTTAACGTCACATCGCTTTCATTTATCTCCACTACAGGCACATTTGCCCTTTCTCCAACTGTTGTCCTTATACCAGTGATTTATAAACTACTGATGGATGTTTACTGTCATACAGCTTATTGAATGTTTGGCCTCAGGTCTGTGCCTTTTTTACAAAATCAATCTCACAATATTTAAGCAGAAAATTGACTAATCTTCTTTCACTTGAGAACTAAGTCTTCGCTAACTAGTGATGGATGAGCAACAGTGGCCATTTTATCCAGTAAATAAGCCTAGAGACATGCATTTGTAATCCACAGACTTTAGACCAGGGGTGTCGAACTCCAGGCCTCGAGGGCCGGTGTCCTGCAGGTTTTAGATATCACCTTGGGTCAACACACCTGAATCAAATGATTAGTTCATTACCAGGTTTCTGGAGAACTTCAAGACATGTTGAGGAGGTAATTTATCCATTTAAATCAGCTGTGTTGGATCAAGGAAACATCTAAAACCTGTAGGACACCGGCCCTCGAGGCCTGGAGTTCGACACCTGTGCTTTAGACGATAGCCCACTGGCAAAGCCAATAGCCTCTAAACAGTCTGCACAAAAATGACTGGCCAATACAACTTAAATAAATAAATAGTACAGAAAGGCCTTTTTTATATATTCACGTGAGATGTGTTTCTAGGTAAGGCTAGCTCTAATCCAAGCTATTGATGCATTCACAATATTAATTTCAAAAAATATAATGTAAAAAATAACTTCATGATATTCTACTCAATCAAAAAAAAATATATACAAGCAAACTTACATTTGAACTCATTATTCTCCAAGCCATGCTATGAACTCAATATGACATAATAAAGTAAACTGTATTTGTTTTAAATAGATTTGAAGCGAGATGAACGACTAACCATTGTGTCCAACCCTTGGTGATCTGATCATGAGTCAATTCCACCATAACCTGATTAAAAACAAACAAAAACAAACCCACAACGTTTTCTTATACAGTCAAAATGATGCACTTCATAGAAATATGACACCAGAAGCAGAAAGAACAGCAATACTTGAACTTTTAGACAAAGTCTAACAAAATGAGGCTTCTCTCAAAACCAGCGAAATTTCCACTCTGATGGCTTCATTGTGTTAAAGAAATGCTTTTCAGTTACACATAAATACAGACAATAAATTAAAGATGTCTGCACCTTTCCAAGCAGGCCTTTGTGTTTGGAGAGCAGACCTCCACCGTTCTTCACGGCAACATCTAGATTCCGCCTGTGGAGCTCCACGAGGGAAACGCTGAACTCAAACCTAAACAGGCAGAATGACACAGTGAATTTTTTTTGAGCTTTGCTCTGCTTATCAAATGGCTGAAAAAAAAAAAAAAAGTGAGAGGGGTGGACTCACGTCACATCGTAGACCGGGTTGAGGTTTTTCTTGACTGTTGGAGTTTTCCTTCGACCTGACCTCCGCTTGTCGGGAAGCAGGTAGAGCCGGACGTAAGGATCCGAGCCATGATCAGTGAAAGCTATGAGGTTTCTGAGGAAGTCAACAAAGGGTAAGAGTCAAAACACTAATGTGTCTGAGGAAGAAACACCCCATTTTTTTAATTACCTGCAACTGTGAACAGCTACGATGAGCTTGTTTCTCTGGGAGCTGTGTCTGATCGTCAGCTGGATCTCCCCCAGGGGGAAAAGACTGGGGCCTGAACCACTATGAAGACAGAAAATACATCAAACATGCTCACGATACCCGAGCTGTAATGACCTCTTAGGTTTGTTGTTGCACACTATCAAAACACACTTATACACCAACCAAACAGCTGCCTTTGTTGTTCAACATGTCCTTAAATCATGATATAAGATGTAAAAATATTAGGAACTATTGATAAAGACTGATAGATACTTGTGAAACTGCTCGAGTCTTTGCTGCAGCTCCTGAGCAGCGTAAGGGTTGGAGATGTCTGAAGCAATGCTGGGAGTTGGCTCCTTGCCACTGGCCAGGTACTGCTGGGAGCCTGAGATGGCCAGGTTTGAGGTGCTTCTCCCAGTCTCCGCCAAGCTCTTCCCTCCTCCACCTACACTGCCATCCTGCCCAAAGTCCATGCTTTGCTGGGTCCTCATAGTCTCCTTAGCTTCTTTCTGCCTGTTCAGCATCTCCTTGGCTGACACGGAGGATGATCTGGGAATGTCTGAGGTAGAGGCGGGAGGCTTGGGCGATTCTGAGGAGATAGAGGGCCGTGGGGTCGAGTTGGAGGACTCGGATTTGCGGACCTGCACTGAGGACGGGGTGGAGTTTGAAGCTGTTGAAGTGCCCTTATCTAGACTCAACACCTGAAATCATTATCAGAATAATTATTTTCACAGTTTTGAATGGCATAAACAGCAACAAAAAACAAACCTAGGGAAAGGCATTTCTATATTTTTGTTTTGAGAAAGAGTTCTAGGGAAAAGTTAGTCAGTGGATCTTTATGTCAGTTTACCTACAAATAAGATTTCAACACAGACGTGCGCTGTGGCATGTTTGGTTTCTGTAAACTTAATCACAAAAGAAAAGCATCATATAGACTGTTTTCCACTCTGGAGAGACACCAGGTGGTTAACTAGTTTTAATATTAATGATGTAAAAATGGGTAATGTTACTGCTGCCTTACAGTCTCAAATCTTCTGTTTAGTTAAGCAGTACTGTTAGCATTCACTTGAGAACTGCTGATAAGCTTTCCTATGAGGGTAAACAGAGGCCTGTGCAGGCACTGCCTTCTGTTCTGCAGAAAGTGTGCTGAAATTCAAAATCCAAATCATTACTCGTACATAGTTGAAATGATTCCTCAGAAAAGGTTAAAATGTCATTAACAATAACACTTTATAAATAAGTGATGCAGAAGCAAGACATGTAATGTGAAAATACTCATTGAATTTGTTTCACTGAATTACAGTGGGGCAAAAAAGTACTGTACATAAGGTCAAGAGTTTGAATTTTTGATGTTTTATAGAAGCAATGCGATGCATCGTCATGGTAGTGGAGCAGTATGTACAAAGACTCTCCCCTAGCCTATCATCACATGCGTTTCTTCATCAGAATCTCTAGAAACCCAAATTCTCAAGTCACAGAGTGGGACCTGCATCGTCTCTGGCGAGCTTTATGGCTTCAAAGGAAATTGGCTTGGATCATTTTAGATCTGAAAAAATCATCCTTAAGGAAAAAAAATCATTGCTCCTTTACCCGCAGAGCCATTTTGATCTTGAGGGTACAGCTCGGTCCAGAGTTCCTCAGAGGGAACCTCTGGTTCAACGTCATCTCCTCTGCCTCCAGCAGGCGAGTCAGGGGCAGTGTTAATGTCCCCAGTGAACAATCGTGCTTCTCATCCTTCACCTGAAATATTAAGTGTGATGAAGTTTTATTTTAAGGCATAATGTAAGTTACAGTTCATATATTCCATTTTATAAGCATTTAACTGTTTATAAAATCAGCTGAATGTCTTCATACCTCAACCTCCAACTCTTGGACTTTGGGATTGTGGATGAGGAAGGTGAAGGTTTCCTCCCACAACGGTTCATGAGTCTTATACTTGGTCTGGAAACAGACAGAAAGGAAGGGAAGAAGAAAGTATCAAGCCAAGATGGATCATACATTCAAAGTCAAGAAGCAAGTGTACAGGTACAGGGCTCACGTGCTGTGAACCAATCACAGCCTGAACGTACATTTATTTACATTTACTAAAGCTTTGATTCAATTCATTTATCAGTCTTTTATGTACAAAAAATTGCTGCAATTTTCATAATTGGCATCTTGGGAAATTAATAAATCAACCAAATGTGGATTTTACGTGCTCTCACCTTACTCTCGTAGGACTTGTGTCCCACTCTGAACTGGACAAACGGGCTGGGATCACTGGTCACCTTCTTACCAGACTACAGCAGGACAAACAAAAAAACAGTAATAATATTGGACTGGGTATGCAAGCATTATATATAACAAGAGTGAGTGTTTCTTTGGACTTCAGTTTGAAACAAAAGGAGTGACACTGAACTCCACTGATTAAATTAATTTCTATCTCACACAGTGTCATTTTGTGACTTTTCAAGAAAGGAATTAAAAAAAAAAAAAAAAGGACAACAGGTAAAAGTGCCCAGAACCAGTTAGTGTAGAAACCACACCAGATCATTGTAAAAGAAAAGATTAGAAACCAAAAAAATTTCAACTGTAGCTCAGACAACAACGCTGTTATTGACAGCACACGCTGTTAGAATCGGTTTTAGTCAACAAACACGATGAGAGGAGTTTGTTAATGAGTTTTAAAAACAGGAAACATGATCAGTTGTGAAGCTGCTCTGGATGCTACAGCAGCACTTCCTAATGCGAACATGACCTAATGAGTTTTAATACAACAATCCAGATTTTTAGATGTTTGATGTGATTATTTAGTCTGCGAACAGCAATAAAAGTAACATTAAAATATTTAAAAGAAGCATGTCTTTGCTGAAAATCCCCACAGACCTCTTTGCAAATCACTTCAAACAGGAACTATTTTCTTCTGGCGAAAGTAGTTCCAGTGAAAGCTCTTAATAGTGGGTCTGTGAACCATCACAACAGACATGTTAGTCTCACTGTAAATATTTTAAATGCAATTCTTGGAGCTTGGTTGACCATTTCAAATAAACTCCTTGACTGTTTAAGGTTGCAACAACTTTCCCTAAAGGTTGTCTTGAGTGTCTAAATCAGTAACAGTATCCACAGGATTGGTAAAGGGTATCGCCACAAATCAGCTGTGACTTCTGACTTTTAGAAGAACTACAAAATAACTATCAGTAGCAAAACTTGTAGCAACGGGAAACTGAGAAACAAATTCAGACTACTCAGATCAGTATTTTAAGTTTTAGACGTTTTTCCCTGAATGTGCTTAACGGCTTCATATACTACATGGTCAAAAGTATGTGGACACCCTTTATCTTCAGTTTCAGCAGAAATCCCAGTAGAGCAGCTTTTCCCCATCTCCCTGTGCTCAGGTCTCTTCTTGTTAAAAGGGAGTTTTTCCTTCCCAGTGTCACCAAGTGGTTGTTCATCGGATTACTGAGGTTTTATCTCCTAATACAAAGTGCCTTGAAGCAACGTTGTGATATGGCGTGATTTAAATAAAAGTAAATCTACGTGCCAGCTTGCATCAGCTTATGGCTCAGCTGGTTTGCAATTCTCTCATGGTGAATTGTCATTATGCTGCTTCTGCAAGCCACTCTGTAACCCACCTCATCTCCAGCTTCACCATTTCTTACATTTCAATGTCAAACTGTTGTGGGTGAGGGGATCTTGCTGCTCGGGTCCCTGACTTTATGGTTGCCAAATGTAGGGGCAGAAATGCCCAGAGGTTACAGAACAGAGCCACACGGCAAATAAACATGACCGTAAGTAATATAACAATGCTATTTTGACTAATGCGAGCGTTCTTTAACTTAATGGCAGCATTCATTTTTTCCACTTATTCAGCATAACATTGCCCTCAACCTTAAAGCTACATACATAAAAAAAAATTGTTTAGAAATCCCCCAAACTGATGTCTGACATCGAATTTATCAACATCCACAGTCGGAGAAACCATATCTGTAACTTTCCAAAACAGACACTCCAACATCCACTGGCAATCTGTCGAGCTCTTTTGTTTATTTCACAACAATTAAGACACTTTTCTCAAACAAAACATTGGAGTCCACATACTTTTGGTCACATTGTGCATACTGTATTTCCTTTATATTATTTCCCCTCAGTGTCTGATCGGGATGGGTGTGCTTGGTTGCCGTGGCATTACCTTGATGGCCTTACTGACCGAGCCCTTCCTCAGCCCCGCTTGGTTGAACTCTAACGGATTGCGCTTTGATTTTCCCACAGGGACAAGGAAGGAGAGAGCGAACAACAGCACACACAGACACACACAGACACACACCACCAGGTTATTTGGGAAAAGAGGAGCATGCCGGGAAGAGGTGGAGGAAGGATTGGTGTCAGCACATCAACACCATCGGCATCACCAGATGTATCAGGATGCACCGCACAGTGACAAAGACAGAGAGACAACATGAATGATCACATGGTTAGTGTTATTCCCCAATTAAACCGTGACATGAAGTTAAAACTAGAGCTCAACCAACAGCAAATTCAGGCTGACATACACCGATGAATGAAAACATTTAACTTTTTATTAACCGCGTTGATATAACATTACTTTTAGACACTATTAAATAGTTTGGATATTAAAAACTCACGTCTTTTTCTGTTTTAATGAAATATTGAGGATTCTAAAAGATGTTTAGATCTACAGTTCATTTATTATGCAAAAATATCAGCCAAAACACATTGATTGGACTCTAGTGAAAATACCACAGCATTAGATAAGAGTCAGTGGATACAATGGACAAGAAAATACATGGGTGTCAGAGAAAAATGAAAGTCAGATGATTTGTGATATAGTAATGATTGGGGAACAAATATAAAGATTTCTAAATGGAACGAAAACAATGATATTAAGACCATGGACAGCAAACCCAATGAAAAGTGTTTCAGTGTTGAGCAAGAACAGAATGGAGTGAAATGGCAACAAAACAGAATGTAGCATCCTTGTTATTCAACTTTCAACTACATCAAAGACAGAAACCAATTCATTTAGACAGAAGAAGCATTGTTGGGGAAAAGGAAGGGTAGCTGTACATGCTACTGTAAGGCTGTCATCGAACATCATGTTGATGGCTTGTTTACGCTCAGGGTGGGCCTTCATGCGTCAGGTTTTGGGAATTAGTGAGAGACTTTAACAGCCCAACCATGGACAGAATAAATATGTTACGCCCTGGGATGAGCTTGGGTTAGAAATATGAAGGTTCAGTAGGAATAAAATGGCTTTGATGTAACTACCCCCTAACCCTAACCCCCTAACCCTCAAGGGGTGTGCGCTTATCTGGCATTTAAACTAACAGATATACACATGCTGATACCTTTACTGGTCAATCTTATAAAACCTGGTTATTGTTGAGTTTTGTTTGTATGCAATAACAGTTAGATACTTGATATCAAGGACAGATAACCTATGATCATTGAAGTTTATCCTCTCAGATCTTTTATACCTCATTCTATAATTAACCATTTCTTCCAATGAGGTCCATTACTATCTATAAAAATCCGATAAAAGACGCCTCACGAATTTTAACAGGAGGACCCTGAGGCAAACCCTTGAGGTCAAGTCAATAGTTAGATGAATGAGATGATTCAGCTAAAGGCTACTCTGAGTGCGCCATCTTCAGATCTCCCCAAAACACTCAGGCCTCACCGAACGGACTGACCCAAAATAAAAATCGTTTACAGCCACACCTACACATTGTATTGATAAAAGATTGAATTCAGCAGGAACATATGAAAAGAAGCTTCTCACATTTCACATTATCATTCCTTGAAAAGAGACACGTATGTCTACTATAAATTAAATGCCATCTTAGCATTCACCATTACACAGTCTGTGCATTACTTTAAAAATAATCACACTGGCTTCAGGTTTTTGTGGAGCTCTGGCCTGTGATGTCAGAGTTGAAGTGAGTGGGCACATGGGAAGGGGAAAACCTGAACACACAATGGGCTTAAACAGGAAGGATGGAGGGAAGCAATCCACAGAGAATTCAGCCTCCCTAACCTAAAAATCTCACAGTGGTCAAAATGCATGCCTTCCTCCTTACACACTTCAAAACAACTGAGATCAGTAACTTTGCCCCTGTTTTTGGACTAAATCAAGTCTGTGAGCACTGAAATGAACATAAATTTAAACTTTTGATGTCTGATGTGTTCGAGAAGACTACATCGAAATGGTTCAAACTATTTTCTGTTTTTTATGCTGTCTCATTGCAGAACACATGGTAAGACTGAATAGCTTTTAACAGTATCCACAGAGCAGTATTGATTTGTTTACCCTTTTACAGTAAAACTCAATTGCTCTGATAAAATGGAATCTGTGTCGGCAGCCAAACAGAAAAACATCAGCATGGCTTACTTCTTAGGAGGAAATGAGCCGTTGAGACACTGAATTAGCTGCGGTGAAGAGAACATGAAACCTGATTAGTAGAAACAATGTACCATAAGTCTACTCATTCTGCGAGACCACTAATATCTTGTAATACACAATAATGGTGGAGGAAGGATGCTTTTGACAGGCCTTAAATATAAACCATCATTGTGGTTTTGATCATCTTCCAGCCAAACCCTTTTCTCATGTTCCTCAGCTTTGGAATCAGTCAAACCAATCAACAACAATTTAACAAACAATAATTATATTAGGGAATCTAACCCAAGCACACGTAGGGATCCATGCTCATCAGGCAAACAAACAAGGAAGCTCTCTAATCATGCCATTCTCACACTGCAGGATGCAGAAAACTGCCAGCGGACTCACAAATAAGCTCCGATAGAGAGAAGCCGTGTTCTCGCAAAACACGAGGCCCGACGCGCGCCTCTCTTTTAAGTAGCCAGAGCCCAAGTTCCCCTCGAAGACACTCTTCAGAGGGAAGAGGAGGTGAGGAAGCAAGAGGAAAAGCAGAGAAGAGGAGGCTGAAAAGAGGAAGGTCAGGTCTGTGCTACAGAAGTCAGAAATGAACAGTTCTTAACAGAGTTAGCTTTTTACCACCTGTCACAAACAGCGAGTGAGTTCATGTATGTTTCCACCGTACAGGGAATTTGAAATGGTATTCTCTGTGTAGGACGACAAAGTAAAACTACCACATTAAGGAAATATGCTGAATATGTTTAGAATATAAAATGTAGTTTAATTTATTTTTTTAATGGAGATCTTGAGTAATATTATAAACCATTCACCTCAAACTCTTTGCTGAGCTTTGGAGGTGAAGTCAGTACTGAGCAGCACTTCTGCTCTTCTGACTTAAAGACAATTTTTCTCTTCCAAAGCAATTTTCAATCTTCAGCTTTTTACATGAACTTTTCAGAGCTTGATTTTTACTTGTGTGCTTGCAAAAAATATGAAAAGCTTAAGGTTATTACAACAGATATTACGACAGAGAGAAGAACAAGAAAAAAGTTCAGAAAGCAGAAAAGCAAGAGGCCGAAGTGATACAGGCAAAAATTAAACATAAAACTGATCTCAGAGACTGCAGAAAAAACAAAATCCCAGTGAAGAACTAAGAGCTCAGCAAACACTGCAAACACTGGTTCATTGAGCTTTAACACGCTTAGATCAATGAACAGAGCAGCTATATCAACATAATCATCCTCGTCTTTCAGCTCCATACATTTAGGATTTAATTTCTGTTTGAGTAAATTAACGCTGCTGCTGTTCATGAGTGCGACGTTCGGCCGGGTCGACTCACCGGAAGGTTTCTGGCCGAATCCAGGAAGACAATGAGCACCGCAGACGAGAGGCCGTCACTGGCTTGACTGCGATCTGCTCTGATGCCCGACAGCATCTGGGAGGAAAAACGCAAAGATAGGCTCAAGCAGAGTTAAAGTTCCAACCAAGCAAGACAACATCTCACATAGCGAGTTTAAAAATGTAAATGGAGTGCTGGATTTAAGCTCCCTCTGGCGACTGTACCTGGTCCAGCCTTTCAGGGGTGGACAACAGAGACAGCCACTCCAGTTTGAGGTGTAACTTCCCTGTAGCCACATCTTCCAATGGAAACCACTGAAGTGAAGAAAAGTTGTTGTTATATTTCAGGAAGAGCAAAATTGTAATTACAGCAAATATCATCACTCATTTACTTTTTATTGAATTACTTAAAATGATGCAAGTTATAAAAATAATTCTTAATTAAAAAAATGCAACTTAAATTCACTAGTTCAATCTATTTGTTTGACATCATTAAGTTTGATTGGCTATTGTGATGTCAGATAATGCAAAGCAAACAAAAACACAACAAATGACATCATATGCCTGTGCATCAGGGTCCTACTGAAACTTACAAAAACATAACATTATTACAAAGTGCAAAAGAAAAACCCAAGAGTTTCCACTTGCATGTGCAGAAACAAGAAAACAGCATTAAAGTCTAATGTGATAAGTGAATAAAATTGCTAACTGGATAATTAAACGACTGAAATGTTACTTTAAACCAGCAGCGTGCCAAAAGCATTGAATGCAGCACACACCTCATCGACCTTCTGTTCCTTCTGGAGCTCGGCCATGTTGATTGCAAGACTGGAAAAACAAGTTATGAAGAATTTAAATACAAATAAAATTTAAAATCGCAGTGTAATATCCTCAAATGTCTCATTTTGCCAAACGCCCAGTCCTAAATAATATCAGCAATTCACATTTATCAAAGACTGTCTGGGTGTTTGCATTTTTTACAGGGAAAAAAATGAATTAGTTATAAATATAAGCTGCTGATGGAATTTCCTTATTTTTGCCTTCTGTTGATTAAATTTTCACAGAGGGTTTCAGAATGAAGCTGACTCATCACAGCACACGACACACTGTGTCGTGACGCTGCGCAATAATGAAGTCTGGTGGGAAATGAAATTCAGACACGCAGCGCTGCTTTCATTAAACGCCACCAAGGATTCGGTTTGAAAGCTGCGATTGCTTTCAGAGGCCTCGTCCTTTGATGAAAACCTGTTACGAATCACATCAAACAGCAAACAGTAAAAGTTAGTGAGAAAAACACTGATAAGATTTTTTAAAGAAGTTTTCTTTAAATATGAATTGCGTGTTTCAATTTAGAACGCCAGTCATCAACTTAATACTACAGTAAATAAAGCTGAAAATATCTAAACATTATGCTTTCTCCAAGCCAAGGTGGCATCCTCAAAAATAACAAATATACTTAAAAAAAGAAGTTAGAAAAACAGAAAAAGCACCACACTTTTATTTATTTATTTTTAGCCACTAAAGAAGAATTTGTTTTTGCATTTGACTTGATAGATGAATAATTATTTAACCATCACATAATTAGAAAAGTAAAACGCTAAATTGACAGCTGTCGTTTTAAAACAGTCTTCTGTGACTCAGCTAAAATCCAGCCTAAGAAGCAGCGTTACCTTCCCAGAAAGTCGTCCTGATCAGGGTCTTCATCGAACAGTTCAATCTCCATACTGCTCCCCGAGTGATCATACACCAAGGCCTGAAAATAAACTGCATTACTACATACTGCACACACAGTACACACACAAACAAACGAGAAGGCGCGGCTGCAGACTGCATGGAAACACATTGACTTTGTACTGAGCAGGTCCACTGCTGGTGCCAGATCAAAACAAGACAACAGATTACATCCAATTAGATGAAGTTACTAATTTCTTACTGTCAGGAGAAACATTTATTCATCATTATTGCTCATTCACCTCTTCCACAAAGACAAAGGGAAGGGAACAGATAAATAAAATATGTTTCGGTGGCTCACAAATCAAACCAGATGAACATGATAAATATTTAAATCACATCCTAAAAAACCAAACTCATGGACAGATTTATCTTTGGTCTCTTTTTTGATCAAAATATTAAAGCGCAGAACAAAAAAAACCCAACCCATCATTTAGTCTTGATTTTTAGTTTCTTTAAAATCTAAAAATTAAATATTAAATCTTGTCACTACATGTTATGTGTTTATGTATTTTAATGGTGCAGTTGGGGCAGCATAACATGTAAAATCCAGCGGAAACAGCTTTCTTAGCCGAAAATGTGCACCCATTATATTACCTTTATTAATTAAAAACTCAACGGAATCAGGAGATTGAAAAAACCTCCATATTAAATACTGTTATATGTTACAACAACCCTACAAAACAAAAAAGATATCGGACAATATTACACTCTAATCTTGTCACCAGTGACTCCGTGCAGCGTCTTCTGAAGCTTACCTCATAAACTTCGTTCCACTTTGGGTTTACGGTGTCGCGGATGACTTTGCTCTGATAGAGATCCGTCCCAATCTTGATGACTCCGTACGGATCCGACTTCCCTTTGACCAGCCCTCCCAGGAACTTGTCCTTACGCAGCAGTTCCTGAGCCTCGATGAAGTGGATTCTCAGGATGCACTGAGGACACAGAAAGATTATTATCAGAGCTTCTGAGGGCATTGAGGAAATCATCTAAATTACAGATTTATTCACCCGTTTAATTTATTTATTTATATATTTTTTTAGCAGCTATAATTTACTTGGCTGCATTGTGTTACCTTGGGAATGGGAAAGCGCAGTCTAGCCATCTGGGCCTCTGACACTAGCGGGATGTTGATGCGGTTTGGCAGCACCAGGTAGCTGTAGATGATGTCCTGCAGTAGATTGTCACATAACCCACTGACAGAGTGATGGACGGGGAGAGAAGGAGAGAGGGAAGATGACGAACAAATGTAAGAAATCATTAAAACTGATGTTATATTGTGTTAAAATATCCAGCTGTGCAAAGCGAGGCCCTGGGCTCAGGCATGCTTCCCTCTGGTTCCAGAAATGCATTTAGTGGCTGAAAAACAGATCTTTACCCATCCAGAATGGAAACAGCCAACAAGTATACTGAGACAGCAGTAAATGCCAGCTGTTGTTTGTGTACAGATTCAGTACTGTGGTATGTCTAAGTATATGTGACAGAGTCAGGTGACCATACAGTTTGTCACATATCTGAGCCACACCCATAAGAAGCACACGGCACACTGATTATGAAGAACATAAATTCTGAAGTAATCCTCAGATGCAAAGATGACAAAAAAGCTAACAAATAAATAGAAGACAAACAACCATCTTTCCTGTGCAGAAGCAAGCAGACAGAAAGGCTCTGCCTTCTGAATGAGCTGCAACTGCTTGGCAGGAATTATTTGTTTGGTGGCAACTACCTCCAGGTAAAACTGTTCTAAGATAGGAGTAATCAAGACACCGTTTCTGGAGGAATCATGTTCTTATTGAATTTCTGAATAGTAAAAGTTCAATCACCTCCTCTGTATTAAGCCAAAATGATCTCTATTTGACAGCAAACTAAATACTGTGTATGGATCATCCTTTGATATTTGACCTCTTTCCTCTAGGTGGCAGCAGCATCCTGTGTAAGGAACAGCATCGGCTGCTTTCAGAAGGGATGACTTAATCCTCTGGAGCAGCTGATTCTGGGTCAGCTTTACTCTGGGATTTCACATCAGCGCAAACTTGATTTTAGTGTCGACGCGCTGATTCCTGAGCTGCTTGCTTAACTACATAACTGTCTCCAGATGAGATTAAGTGGTGCAATTCTGCTGCCAGGCCCATGCTTAAAGACTCAATGAAGTTTCAACACATCCCATCAACCCTATAAAAGGAGCTCGGTTTGGTAATAGACTGAACGTTGTGTGTGTTTGTGTGTGTGTGTGTGTGTGTATGTGTGGCATTAATGCTGCTATTCAAAAAGGAAGGAGCTAGGGGTGACCTCAGGTTTTCCTACTGTTTCGGGGCTAAATGCAAATACTCAGTGAGGAAATATGAGCGCCCTCACGCACAGGAAGAGGTGGGTGGGGCTATCGCAGGTCTGTAGCTCAATCACCACACACACACACACGTGCACACACAAAAGTGCACAAACACACACACACTTTCTTTGAACTTGCTGAACAAGGATAGTTACATTTCACAGGGTGGAGTTATTTGGAAACCACAGTGTTTCTCTGCTGACAACAAATAGTAAACCACCAGCCAGCAGCAACATGCCAATGAAGGCGTAACAACACAGCTAGCAGTGTGCTAACAGCAGGCAGGGCAGGGAGCTGTGGCTCTAAAAAGGGTTTTAAATGAAGCGAACTTCAAGAACTTAAAAGTCAGTGGGGAAAAAAAAAACCCACACTGGTGCAGACTGACATCCCAACAACAACTGGATGGACTTTTATAAAGACTGGGCTCTCTGAAGCACACTTTGATGCACTCTCACACTGTGTGACAAAAAAATTGCTGCACCACTATCAAATCATCAAGAGCATAAAGGCTCCTAACAGCCCTTTATATACACTTTACTGTACACTTACGTTTAATAGCACAGTGATGTTAAAAGGCAACACCATCGGACAAGAGCAAGAACCTGGAAGCCGAACTAAACAGAAGATGCTTTAAACGCCATCTAGCAAACACACCACAATGTTAGCGCGAGACAATTAGAGCTCGGGTCTTAGGATCTGGGCTGGACTCTGCTGTCTGTTTCTCTGCCAACACGACGTGGTTTTATATTTGTTGCCTTCACAAGTCAAAAAAGTCAAAATAACTCTTCATGCCGTTTTCGTAAAAGTGGTGTAAGCGCCACGAGAGCCTCGTGTAAGCCTGGTTAAATACTAACCTGAAGTGGTTAATAACCTGCATCACTGATCACTGTTATTAGTGTTAGACTGAGGTTAATGTAATAAGCTGTCAGCTCACATTTGTACAAACATGAAGCATGTTCATGTGCCTTTGCTTTCAGCTGAGCTCTCTCCACTGCTGCAAAAGGTAAAAGCACAAACCGCAGGAAGCTCACAGGCTGTAAAATTCATTAACATAAACCTTGTTAACATTTAGGACGATTATTCTCTTGTAAAAAATACAAATTGGTAGTTAAAATAAGAAGAAGTTTTGACAATTACTTTCATCTAAGGTTAAACACGTCTGTGAATTCAATTTCAGCTAAAGGCAAAACAAACCAGAAAAAGTCAATAATGACAAAGTTTGTTGTTACATTTTGACTTTAAGGGGGAAATAAAATAAAAATCCTCTAATGCATCAGAGACACTTTTCACATAAAGTTTCATCACGTATCATCGACTTTGGCAGACGAGTTAAAGCAACAACTTGAAGGTCTTCTCTGAAGTTAAGTTATTGTAGGCATAAAAGACAAGCATAAAATGAAGCACATGTAGTGATAAAGATTTCAGTGTCTTTTTCTGCTGAACATCTATTTCACTCAACTAAGGGAACAAATGACCACACAGCTGGATCTGGCAAACACATTTGCTCCCTTTAAAATGGAATAAAAGACCTAAAGCTTAGAAACCAAAGACTTCTCTGTGTCCCTAAAGATGCAAAAAAGAATTCCTGTCTGGAAAATCTTCCCACAAATCCAACCAACATCCCATCTCTGTCTGTGGCAGGTCTCCTTTCATAATAACACAGCTAAAAATATCAACACTTAGAGGAAAATGAATGGTTATAATCCATTCTGCGATCCTGCTTTTAACGTAATAGTTTGAGCATCAGAGCCCGAGAGCCTGCTCGGGCTGCGTGTCTCTTTAACGTGATTCCGAGTGATCAGCATGTTTGAGCTTCCAAAACTGTAACGTGGTGAAACTCATCGAAAGTGAGATATTTTCTGATTTAAAATTAAGTGATCCTAGTTCAGCCAGACTTTGATGTTGTGTCTGTTTTCAGCTCATACTTCCAGGCAGCTGGGAAAAGAGAAATCATGAATCTTGAATGAATACTAAATAAAAGATTATGTGTTACAAGACTTTTCATTTCCCATAAAAAAGCAGTTTGCTTTGAATTGCCCAAATTACACTTCTAATTTGTGCCTTTTCCCCCCACAGTTTTGCAAAATAAGAGTTTTCACAGCTATTTTAATAAACAATCCAACTCTAAAGGAACTAATAGCTGATTCAGGGTCTGATTTCTCCTGTTTTTGTGTTAAACACTAATATTTTGCAGTTGCTGCAGCTGGAAGCAAGCTGAAATCTTTGCGTCATGTCCAGGTCAATTAATATTTCCATGAGCTCAGCAGAATAAGGAAAATATTCTTGAACGGAAACCAAAAAGGAAAACAAGTCTTCTCACAAAACACAGCAGTGAAAAGCAACTGGGTTTTATTAAAGGTGGGTAAGCCATCTCTCTGCCTCTCACTACAGATTAGACGCTCTCTGCTCCCACAGCATCCAACTTTAACTCACAGACTCTTAAATCATCTCAAATAACGTGCCCAGCAATTCTCACAATATGTCATAATAATGCACATCTGGTTTTTATGTTAGACGAGGAATTAAAGTTTACACGGCATTAAAACAGGAATGAAACATTTATCATGCTCAACAACTTCCGCGGCAGCATGTGAGCTACACAAAACACTCTGGAATCATGGTGGGTGACAACGCCCCCACCAGGAAGAGAACGGTAGGTGCGTGTTTGCGTGCTTGTGCATGAGAGACAGAATAGTTCCAGTATAACACAGTTTAGGTGAAACAAATAGCCTCAAACATCCAGTGACACTATTACGATGCCTCAGTGGGACAGCAGTCATTGCTCTGTGATTCATCGCTGCATGTGACAGTCATTGCTTTTGAAAAAATTCAATCAGAAGACCGAACTTCTCTATTTGACTTTAGCCATCTTGCTCTCCCATAACAAACCCTTCCCTGCAGTGTGGGGATGCCAGTCTCTCCAGTTTATTGGAACTGAACTGAACTTATAGAATGTCTCCTGCTTTCGTAATGCAAATAACTGTCAATCCAGCCTGTAACACTGCATGACACCCTCAAAAATCACACCGATTTTATTTATAAATAATTATCCGCAGGTACTTACTTGACACCAGGAATGTCCAACATATTTGTGAGCCCAGTCCAATTGATGTCCAGCAACTGAAAAACAGACAAATACTACAATTTAGACTTAGATTTATTAACAAGAAAATTAGAAGATGAGAAAACAAAGCAAAAGGCCATTTGGTGTTTTCAAAACCTCAATGCTTCCTGATGAAAATGTGACGACACAGAAAGATAGAACATGTTTAGACTGGGTTTTTGAAGGTTTCAGAGTTCGGCAAGTCTAAGAATTTTCAGGAAATATGATTAAAAATTCCCTCTGCACTCACGCTTTATAGTGCTTAAAAAAGCTTTTTGTGCCATACTAAATGTGAACATTTTAATAAAAATTAAAAAATGTGAATGAGTCAATACCCAAATATAATCTCAGCAAAACCACAGATTTATTCTTTTTTCTCCAAATAATAAACCAGACAATTTTCAACTATATGACAGTTCTTAACGGTATACTTTTGTTTTTCATTTCATACAGATGTTGAAGCCAGATGTTGAAATCATGTGCTTCCACAGTGCAGTAGATAACTCTTGATAGGTTGCTAGTTTGACTGCAGCTGGAGAAACATATCCCCCTTAGGGGGGTCAGATCAGGACGGGCATCTGGTGTAAAACTGCCAAATCAAATGTGTGACAAGGGAGCAGCCCAAAGCAGCTCGATGTAGATGCTGAAACAATAAAGAGTCTCTCTGAGATCTTCTCCTCAAAGACGGGAACGACCAAGGAGCCGAGCTCTAAATTCAGTCGATATAATCGATACGGATGCTTCCCGTGTGAACGCACACAGCACTGACTGCAGGCATTACTTTATGCTAACAAATAATTAGCTGCAAGACATTAAGTCTACATTATAAGAGCTAATAAAAGAGATCAATGTCATCATAACATTTGACAAACTCCTGACAAACAGCGAACTTCCTCTTACTCATTACCACAAAACAAACAGTCAAGCCGTTTTAATTCCCTGTGTTTCTGCTTTTTAGTTTTTCCAACAGTCAGGAAAGAACAATAAATAAATTGTGTAGTAAAATGTCACTTGCTGTAAATGTCCTTGGAACATGTTGCACTTTTTGAATGTGTATTACTGCTAATGTCACAGTTACCAGTCATTTCTATCTAGAAAATGATACGAACACAGGTAGCATCTGGACAACAGGAAGTTCAAGCAGTGTGTTTAAATTTAGACAAGATCATATATGTCAGCTGTTAGCCTAACATGGTGTTTGTATACTAGCGTGTGTATGCTAGCATGTGTGTGTGTTTTTCTATGATGGGGGATAAAAATGTATGAAAGCTTCAGATGAATCAGACTAACTGTACAGAACAGTAATCACATTATTTACACTATGAAACTTTCTTATCTTACTCAAGATAATCTGGTAAGTATGAGCCGGTCAGCTGCACAGAAACAACAGAGCCAATAATGCAAACAGAAACTTTATTGAAGGCACTGCTATTTAATGTGTTTTTATGACACAGCAGGTTGCCAGCATGCTCCCTTGATGCAAGTGGCAACATGTTCCCGTCGTACAGCAACTGATTCCACAAAAGAGTCGCAAAGGGCGTTAGCCAGGACTCTCATATTCAGAAAGAGAGCTCAACCTGGATTTCTAACCCAGTTATGAGGCTTTTGTACTGGAACTTTAATTGGGTTTCTTGAATAACCAGATAACAAGGAGAAGTAATTAACCACTTTGATTCTAACCCCACATTCCTGACACGCCCAAGTAAAGTAGTATGAAGCCAGTGTGTGTGTGTGCACTCACTCGCCTGCTTATTCATGTAATGATCTAATCCTCAAATCATGCAGCAGGTCATACAAGTCAGCGTTAGTCAGAAAGATTGAAATAAATCTGTTGCTATGCTATGATGGTTGGTTTGAGTTGAGGGTGTCAAGATATAATTACTAATGAAAACCTCGATAAAAAGGAAAAGGTCCTCTCACTGCAACATCAGACGTCAAGATGGATGGAATAAAAGAGCAGAAGATACGTTAGAGTTTAACCCGTCATCCAAGAAAATCCATCTAAGGCTACAGCGAGCGCAGGCTTACCACAACTGGACAGCCCAAGACTCGACAGGTAGAGGTGGAGCAGCTGTGATGGAAATACTTGATGACACACTTTGGTCTCTTTAATACCAGATAATGATTTGGATGCGATACCCTACAAAAAAATTTATGCCAACACTTTGAATCATTAAGGCCAAAATTGTTTGCCGTCTACCACCAGGAGGACTCTGATCCAACCATCATGAAAAAAAATACAAACAGTAAATGAATCCATGAATTTACAACTGCTGTGCTTTAAAATGTATCTGTGTAACGCTTTCAATTAAAATGGAATAAACAGATAAAATGACATAAAGGAGACCTGAACAGGTGGATCATGAGTTTCTTCTTAAAGGTATCAACAGTGTCTGAACAAGTCCGACAGATGCAAGTTCAACAACTCGGACCCACAACCTCCAAAGCAAGCCTCTTTTAGTTCTTAGTCTGGACCTGGGTACCACAAACAAACATTGATCAGCTGACCTCAGAGACCTAGCAGTTACAAAATCCCATCGCACACGTGGAACTGAATCCAGGCACATCATTTGGAAACCACTGATCTAGAAACCTGATTTTTCAGAGAGTAACAAGGACCAGTCTCTGTCCTCAGTTTTTCGGGACGACAATCAGCTCACTGATAGTTAGTGTTCACTATCACACGACTGCACTGCATTGCACAGACTCTTATTAGGAAATCATTACATGCTACTTTTAACAAAAGCAATAATATTTTAGTGTCAGGGGAGAAGAGTGCGTCTGCAGGAGTGGGTCAGTATCTGTGAGATAAGGAAACTGTGAAGACGATTATAAAAGAGGATTCAAATGTGAAATGTTGGCTAACATCATTACATCAGAAGCAGACTGAGTAGCAATGAGGGAAAACTGACGTGAGAAACTGGCAAAGTTCTAGCACAGAGTAAGATATATGTACACATAACAGGAAATGAGTCATAATAAAAGCAACAAAACTACGCTTTACAAACGTAAAACTGATTTAAACAATAAATGGATAAAAATCAAATTATACACCTAATAAGACTTCAAAGGTGTGCGTCTTTTCAGAGTCATTACCATAAGAGACAAATGATTAACAGCAACGCATGTCTTTCTGTGGCCTAGTTAGCTCTATGTAGAACATGGTGGACCACAACAATGCTCTGCCAGGCTGGCACAGGAAGAGCATCGAAGCAGCTGGGGGATTTCAAAGAACACATTAGAAATGAATGAAATCACAAAAAAAGAGCAAAAGATTCAGAAGTGTTTTTTTATTTTATTTTGAAAAGCAAAGTATAAACACAGTCTGCAAACATGCAAAACTGCTCTCTGCACTGGCTGAGGAGGTTATTTCATTAGAATTCATTTTCACACCACAACTGATTTGAGTGTCATCCAACTGCTATTTGTGGGTTTCTATGCAGGCATCAGGCTGTAGGTTTCACTCTGAGTGAAACCTACAGCGTAGTGTAGGTGTAAGGTTACTCGTTTATCGTTTTTTATGAATGCACAAAATCTGGACTGAATACTGAAATGCTTTCATTTGTTTCTGTGCATCTGCAGTTTAAAGGTGTTTCATGCTTGATGTGCTATCCATGTGTTTAGCGTGTTTGCAGAAATTTATGTTGACTACAGTCGATTCCCATTGGCTTCTCCCTTCATCTCTCTCTCTCTCTTTTCTTTGCTATTTTGGCCTCGACACCCATCGAACAGGTTGTTTTGCATTAATATCATCAGTTGCCATAGACTCAATAAAAAGTATCTTCATTACATCGGCCTCCTTTCTGCTCCACTCCACATGAACAGTGGAAGTATTTTCAGTTTCTCTGAGTGAAACTGAAAATAGAGAAAAAGAAACTTGTGCTACCATAAATGTCAGCAATGCAGAGACTCACACCAACATAAAATAAATTTGAAAAAATTGTTTTTATTTATATAGCACCTTTCTAGACAGAGTCACAAAGTGATGAACATAAGATAAAAAAATAATAAAAGGTAAAACAGACAATACAAAACAGGCACAAATTTTATGAAAAACAGTTTTAAAAAGGTGAGTTTTGAGTTGTTTTTTTAAAACAACTACTGAGTCCACAGTTCTTACGGTTCCACAGTCTCGGGGCCACAGTGGCAAAAGCTCTGTCACCCTTAGTTCTCATCTTAGTCTGTTTTATAGCAAGTAAGCCCTGATCAGATGACCTCAGGGACCTGCTGGGGACATCGGGCTGTATCAGATCAGAGATGTAGGCTGGTGCCAGTCCGTGCACAGCTCTGTAAGTCAAGACCAGGAACTTCAAATGGACTCCAAATTCAACAGGAAGCCAGTGTAGCTGAGATAGCAATGGTGTCACATGTGAACACTTAGAGGATTTTGTCAAAAGCCTAGCTGCAGCGTTTTGCACAACCCGCAGACGATCCAGAGAACCTTTGCTTAGACGCATAAACAAAGAGTTACAATAGTCCAAGCGTGAGGAAATAAATGCATGTACAGCAATCTCCAGTTCAGAGATAAAACAGGGCTTAGCTTAGCCACATTCCTTAAATGATAAAAACAGGACCGAACCAGAGAATTCACGTGCCCGTCCAATGTAAGAGTCGAGTCAAAAGTGACACCTAAATCCCTGATAGAGGATTTAACGGTGATGTAGATATGAGGAGAACCACTCTAAGGCAGTTCCAGATACACCAACCCAATGTTTAAGACTTTCAAGGAGGATGTGGTGGAAACAGTGTCAAAAGCCAATGTGAGGTCCACAGACAGAGAAAAAAAATTAGCACAAATAATTCAAGTGAATTCAAATTATATGTTTTCTTTATTGCATTTATCATGTTCCAATTGTTTTTTGTTCACTGCTATTCAGTAAATATAGTTGTTGAAAGCATTTCTGTGTTTACTTTTCATTTTAAACAAGTTAAATCTGATTACAGATGACCTAATCTCCACTCTGGGTACACCCTGCACAGGTCAGATTGGGCAGGTGGAACGAATTTATAGATGGATGATTACAGACAGACACAGCATTACAGAGACAGGAAATATTCCCCTCCTCTTCTTTAAAATGAGAGATACAGCTTATTGTTCTCACACTGGTTTCGGATCAGATACTTTATGTTGACAAACACCCAAAACCACGGTATCAGCTTCGGACTGAAAAAGTAAACGTTTCTTCAGGTTTCTTCAGTGAGGTGTTTGTGTGAAGTGTGAGAAAGAGCTGCCCTTACTTTCATCTGATCGTAAGATGGTGTCTTACTAACCACAACTTACTGTGTGGACACTGCTAAGCTGTTATTTCGGGTATAGAAAAAAAGAAGATGAAGAATACAGCGTCACTCAGTTTCAGGCGGCATCACTCACTACTAAGGTTGGGCGATTGGACGAATATATCCACTATTGATGACAGGCTGAGCCTTTCGACGATTGTTTTAAAGGGTGATTTATTTATTTATTTGCCAATGAGTAAGTTTGCTAATAATGCTGGTTGAAGCTAAGAGAGGGAATCAATGGAAAAAATTAATAGTGCTGTTTTAATGGCACCCACTTCCAGCTGCGAACCAATGCACCCTCCTCAGACTGCACCCAAATGCAGCAGCAATACATGCACTCAAACTCATAACAGAAAGAAAGAAAGGCAGTTCAGAAAAAAACAAAAAGATTTTATTTAAATACAAAAACCACAATGGTGGGGAGGGAAACAAAGAGAAACTGGTTTCCTTTTTCCACTACAACCGTGTTTACAGCCTGTTCCAGTGTTTCTGTGTCTTACACACTCGACCAAACAACAAATACAAAATTAAACAAAAAGTAAGTTAAAAATCAAAATGTCTCTTCCAGTGAACATAAAAGATAAATCTCTGAGGTAATGCTGAGTCTTTTTTGCAATTTGGCGCATGTCAATTAGATAAATAAAGAATCCAAAAGTAGCTATTTTAATACTGAAACAAACAAAAAAGAAGGTAAAATATTCCCTTCAAACAAAACGTTTAAATTCTAAACATGCAAGTCCGTCCGTGCATGATTGCATTGCTCCGCCCATCAAAAAGTCTGTGCCTGCGCTAAAATACCGCCCATCCTCGGTTATTGGACCATTTTTGAATTATTAAACGTCGCCCACTACCCACACTTTATAGCACATTTACATTCTCTTAGCAGAGAAACACATCAGCGATTTATCCTTGTGCTCAACAGAGCCCAGTACTGTAAATCTGATTCATTCAAAGTAAAAACGTCTGCTGGCTGCTGTAGAAGCAAACCGTTCATAGCAGATAAATAGAAATACTGCCGGGTATCATGATTTATGACTTCACCGAAACCACCACAATCTTTTGTCCTGTTATGTCAGGACAGCCAAAGTCAGAGTGGCTGCTATTTAAAACTGCTGTGTCAAAGCGCTGCGTCACTCGAGGACCTGTTTGGATGGTTTGACCGATCTACATGTGTAAAACATGTAAAACCAGCCCTTAGAGTTACGCTGGACAGGTCTGATGTCACTTTGGACAGCATGTGGCTCAGGCAAAAACATCACTTAAATATAACTGTAGCCGTCAAACGCACTCCCACTCCTGTTCTCACCATATTCACATGTGACGGATGACCTTTTTTGGCTTGATTTACCGATGCTGACCGACGTCCATATAATATCCCACAATAGTACATTTTTACATTTTAAAGTTTACAACTTCTCTACACTTTCTTTGTCGTTTGGTTGGGTTTAGGCATTCAGTAATGTTGCTGTAGCTACTATGAAGTGCATGCTAAATGATATGTTACAGTTACTGTATTCGTTGTTACAGTTACTGAAATGTCTGCTGCACTTTTAAGCTGGCGAGCAGTTCCTGGAAGTTTTATATTTATGTTTCATTGCAATAAAAGAAAAAAAAAATTATACAAAGAAAACTGATCAATTCTGTTAATAACCTTCCCTTGGAAGCCAGTTTCAATCAAGTTATATTAAAATATGTTTTCTGTTATAAAACAATTACTTTATACAACTGCAGTCAACCTGCTCACAATGTCAGATGCTAAATCTGTGACAATACTAATAAAGTCTGCTTTATTATCTGAACATTGATGATGTTTTGGATGTTTCTATTATGCATATATATTGACCTGATAATACAACACTGGATAAAAGTGGTGCACCGACTAATGCACAAACCCTGCCCTGTGCAGCGTCGTGCGATGAATACAAACATTTAAACCGACACGAAGCCTCAAACTTGCCCCTGATGAAATCAAAGGCACGAGACACACCAGAATAAACCAAAACAAAGAGGTGGCTGGTGGTTGATACTAACTGACACCAATGCTCAGTTTCCTGATTAGCGGCATTGTCAGAACACAGCTGTCACGCCTGGAGCCAAGCAACCTGTCACAACGCAACTGTGGCACACAGGGAGGAACGGGAAGGAGAAACAACAACAGTGAAGAAATATCAGCAACGTCACGCTCGGTGTGACGAGTTGGTTTATTTGTGGCAGTACAGCAGCAGGTAACCGTCAGTGTGAGGGTTGTTATCGACCAGGTGTAATGATAACACCAATATACCATCTATAGCTGTGGAAGCAATGCTGCTAGTCTGAGTCTGGAAGCACAACTGACAGACATTTTTAACAAGCCAAGAAAGTTCTTTGCTGCTACTACTCAGCGGTTTAACTAACGATTCCAGGAAATACATATTAATTAAAGGTATTTATTGCAATTTTCTGATTCGCAACAAAGCAACAGAAATCTACCCTATGACACGAGGCACCGGCCAATCACGGGCCTTTATTAGATGTCTTTCAAATGTAGACAAATCTGTCAGAATCTGTGAAGATTTATTTATAAAATCTGCCATTAATATGAACTTACTTAATATTTTGCTATATCAAAAAACAGGATTATGGGAAAAAAAAACAAACTCCCGGGCTGCCTCACTTTTAGTTCGGGTCAAAATTAACAATCAATCATTGCGTTACATGCGCAGATGCAAACCTGTGCTTCAGGTGAGCGGTGCCTGAGACAGAGAGAGAAGAGAAAACCTGCACAGTGGGCGGGATTTTCAGATTCTCTCATTATTTCTTTCATATTTTCATTGTTAATGATTATTACAGGTGGGAAATATTTCCTCCTAAATTTTAACTATTGGTGAAACTTGAAACCCACCACACGCTGGAGGAAACCATTTTTCTACTGTCGACATCTGCTAATCAAAGCAGCATGCATATAGCTAGCTTGTAGAAAAACAATAGTTCTTACACAGAACAGCTTATTTGAATAATCAGGTCACTATTTCTTGGAAAGAGACACAGCTGTTGAGGATTTGTTTGTTTTTTTTCCTCGTTAAATACAATTGTTGCACCAGATTGGTGAATGTCATCAAGCTCCATGATCATCAAAAGAGGGCAGGCGTCATCTCTGGAACTGGGCAATTTATAGCAAAATAATCAATGAGGATAAACGACACTACAGAGCAGAGGACAAATTTGGCGAGTGATCTGTTGCTTTGACTTACAAAACTGCACTGTGTAAATTCACACGTTACACATTACTACACTCATTACATCCGGAAGTACAATACAACTCAATCAGGAAGGATTTTTAAAACCTCCCGAAAAGGAAAATGATTAAAATGCCTTAAGAGGTAAAAAGCTTCCTGACAGACAGGATCTGACCTTATATGCTTGAAGTGAACACTGCGTATCAGTGTTTGGCTCCTTGCCCTAGGACATCTCTGTAGTAAATTATTAGAAAAGCCAGTTTCTAAGTTGAAGTCCTACAAATACATTTTACA